>NW_025763529.1:617500-1217500 GCF_020726555.1 Boeremia exigua | reverse complement strand
AGAGATAGTGTGCCATGCATCTCCCCTTCGAATCTTGTTTTGCAAAGTAGGCTGATAGCGCTTCCGGACTGCTACTTGTCTCCAAAATGTATGACAGAAGAGTGTCAGTCGATTTGCTGTGGGCCAACTGCACTGCCAGGCTTAACAGGGTTGTCCCCTCATTGTTGCAGTCCTCAGCCACGAATGTCGGTGTGTAGTAGTCAGTAAGACTCAATAGATACTGCAACGCCTTGTCCTGCTTGCTCTCGATGGCCATCATCAAAACCGACTCGCCGTCCGAGCCTTGTGTCATTACAAGCTTCTCGATAGATGTGTCGCCTTCAATAGCGCTATACCGAGAGTCCATCGTTGTGCGAGATCTGAATGACCGTGCTGAACAGCTTGATGTACTTCGTGTCTCGTAAGAGACCGTCTTCTTCAGTTTCGGTCGCTCCGGTAGCGTTGGTGTCTGAGCACGTTGGAACGGGAAGATGTGTGCCAATGGCCCATCCTCGTCCCTTTCTCTGCTGCCAGAGGGACTACGCCGCCGTCTCCTCCGAGGTTCATAGTCTCCATTCGTTGAGGAGCCAGCTACTGAGTGTAAGTCTGAGAAGCTCGCGAACCGAACCGGGTGGTGCCGCTCCGGCAGTTCGTCATCGCTCGAAGTGTCATCCATGGCTTCGTGGAACGACCGATCTGGCTCGAGAATGCCTTGCATTGTCGCTAGATCGCCTGATTTGGTCGCTTGCCATAGCTTTCGATTCCGCCGGCTCGCCTTTCGCAGGCCGCCCGAGTCGTTCTGTAGATAAGACAACACAGCTTCGAACGTGCTTAACGCGTATCCCATCTCACCGGTCTCTACGTCGTCGATGAAGATGTAGTGGCGCATGTAGGAGAGGCGCGCCTGTAGATGTCGCACAGGGGCGCGTATCACGACAATAAGCAGCAGAGAAACCAGGGTGTCTGCATTGATGGTGAGAAGATGATCGTGCTTCTCTGAGAGTTGCTGTCCGTTCAGTGTAGCCTGGGCTTTGGGATCATTCGCGACAAATGACGCGTCCGGCATTGTGATGTGTTTTGTTACAGCCAAAACAATCTCCAGCATCTCCTGCGGACTCCCGGCGACGCCCATCTTCTTGAACATATCGACAGCTTTGGAGAGGCGTATGGCGAGCTCCTGCTTGCCCTTGCGCCCGTTGCCAATGTCAATGCCAACCTGCGAGATGTCGATATCTTGCATCTGGCGCGTCTGGCGCTCGAGGTCCAGGTCTTCGAGGCGGCGTATGTCGCATATCCGTGCGAAGAGGAGGGTGTGGTGCACCTGCTCGGCGATGTAGCGCTCGATCATGCGCTCCACGATAGGACCGGTAAGGTCTGTCGTCGCGCCCAGCAACGATAGCTGCTGTTTGTCCACCATCTGGAAAAGATCAATGGCGGCCGTCACAGCCGTCTCGAGCGAATTGCGCATGGCGTCTTCCTCGTCGCCAATCTCGAGTGTCGATATGAAGCCATTCGGCCCCTGAGAGGCGCTGCTGTGCATTGACAAGGGGCGCGACCCGGCGGTCTCAACCGACGACACGGATCCGCGCCGTCGAGAACTCTGAGACGACCTCCGCGACCGTGTCGACGGCGTTGGAGGTAGCGGCTTCTCCAGCTCTTGCGCAAACTCTTTGAACAGCCGCTCCAAGCCCGGCTGCATCTGGCGCGCGATCATGGGGAAGTGGTTCAGCAGGTCGCCAAAGGACTTGACCTCCTTCTTGCGCGGCATGGACGAGCTGCTGGCCGCCGACGAGCTCCCTGCAGCGGGAACTGGCGCTTTCTTGACATCTTGTCTGATTGCCAGCGTCGCGGGTATGATGGCCGTGGCCTCGTAGGTGCCGATCAGGGGGCGCGAGATGAAGTAGACGAGCCACGGCTGGGCGTCGAAGGCATCGGGGTAGAATATGGTGTCGCCGAGAAGCTGCGCCTGGTTGAGTGTCTTGAAGCCTGGATTGTGTCAGCAAGAGACGGATGCCGATCAGCGCGCCACGTACCCTTGTTGCTGTAGATGAAGGCATCCTTGACGATCACGGTGCGGCCGTTCGCGGTGGTGAACTGCTTCGCCTTGCCGCGCGTTTCGCGAAAGCTGCTGGTGTCCTTGACTTGGTTGTTGGGGCCCACGCCGCCCGGCACGCGCAGGACATGGCTGGCGAGGAACTCTTCGGAGCCGCTGAGGTCGGCGTAGGCGGTGCCCGAGTCTTTGTCGCGCGCGCTGAGCAGCACGTCGGTCGTGGGGACGAGGAGGACCTGCGGGCGCTTAGTCAGCTCTCGTCCTGGCCGTGGGCGGGCGACGTACGTGGTGCTGGGCGGGCGAGCACTGGCTGGGCAGCGCACTGCGGAAGAAGGCGCGCAGGAAGGGGTTCAGCACGGGAGGCATTCAATCGACATGAACTGGACGCAGGAGGCTCGGGGTGCGAGGCGCATCTGGCCTGGGGACGGGAACCGGACGGCCGGCGAGGAGAGGCAGAGCTGCAATCGTGGATGGGCGGTGCCTGGCGAGCTCGATGCGAAGGTGGCCGGTGGAGCTATGACGTGGGATCGCTGGTTCGGTGATGCGTTGCGTCTGGTCCAGCTTGGGCGAGTCCAACGGCGGCGGCGGCGGTGCGACGGGCGGTACAGCAACAGGGCGACGTGGTGGTGCTGATGCAGAGATACCGGATTAGCTTGTGAAGGTACACACGCACCATCCCTGCCATTTCAGCCAGCCGCCCTTAGCTTTGAGACGGTCCATGACGGCAGCGCCGCGTCTTCCCCGTACCACTCCGCAGAGCCTGAAACACGGCAGCACCGCCGCTGCAGTGCGCCCACCAGCTGCACGTCTGCTGGCACGTATATAGTGCTGCCGTCGCGACCGCTCCGCAATGACATCCTGGCACCACCATCACCTGACCACACAATGGCACGGACAAAGTATACCACACTTGCAATCGATGAGCCAGTCTGGTCGTGCCAGTCGCGCTTTTACTGCTGTATTTTCGTCTCACGTCTGCATCGACTAACTGAACCAGCCTCAAGCCTTCTTGCACAGCTTCCTCCCATAGTCGATCACGTTCCACTTCTCCGTGCCTGGCGTCGTTTGCGTATAGAATACGCCCTTGGGGTCCCACTTCTGCCTGATCTTCAGGAGCCTGGGGTAGTTTGAGCCCCAGTATGCCTCCTGCCAGTCCGGCTCGTATAAATCGCCCTGCCTCGTTAGCCAGGATCCCTGAAATCCACATGTTGTGTACGCGACTCACCTCATTGACATAGCTCGCCCCGTATGGCCCCGCCTCTCTCAACGCCTGGCCCACAACCTCCGTGTTGTACTTCTCCCTCTCCTTCTTGACGCTCCACGGCTCCGTGCCTGTCATAAACACGTTCGTGATGACAAAGGTACTCGCATTGCGCCACTTGGGATGAATCGCATTGTCCACCACCGGCGTGCCCACCCCCGGATTGACAATGTGTCCAATGTTGATTCCTGTGTCTCCGGCCATGAGCAGCGCGTCCGACACCTTCTCGTTGTTCTCCGCGATATCACGCTGCGTGAACAGACGGCCACCGACGATCGATTGGGCCGACGGCGACTCGTCCTCAAACATGTCAATATAGAACTCGAAGAACGTGGGGAACGCACGGAAGTGCGTGTCGTACGGCACTTTTGCCGCGTCGAGCTGCGTGAAAAGAGGCTCGACAGCCGCTTTGAGCTGCGTCAGGCCCATGTTAGGGCCGACGATGGGCGCGACATGCAGGCGGGGTCCAGGGCCCTGCTCGAAGTAGACGAACATGCCGAGATTGCTGAGGTGGTTTGACTGGCCGTTGAAGATTTGGAAACCCGTTCTGAAGAGTGCCGTGTCGTTGGTATGGGTCGAGTTGATGTTGATGGTGACGCCGGCGGTAGGCACTTCAGGGAATGTCTTCACAGTGATGGATGTGACGACTGCGAAGGTACCTGGACCACCTCCCTTCAGTGCCCAGTAGAGGTCCGAGTTCTCTTTGGCATTGGCCGTCACGAACTTTCCTTCGGCTGTGATGGCGTCGAAGGAGAGAACATTATCGGCGCCCATGCCGTAGATGCCGCTCAATGGGCCATGGCCTCCTCCCTGGACGTATCCGCCACCCCAACCAACAGTCTGAAGCTTGTCAGTTTTGCTCAAAATCAGTCGCCATCAGACGTACCGGGCATTCTCCGCCGACAATCACTTGCTTTGGTGACTGCGCAAAAGCATGGCGATACAGCTCACGTCCTTGGACACCAGCGCCCACAACAGCCGCGGAGCCTTTCCAAGCCCCCGGACCGGTGTACTGCTTGATGAACTTGACATCTTTGAAACTGTGAGTGTTCACGACAAGTGCGCCATATCCAGTCGATCGGCCCCTATACTTGTCAGCCTCTTCTCGAACACCTCGTGGCATACTAACATAAAGTCATGTCCCGTATTCCGAATGATAAGCCTCAAGTTTCGCTCTCTTGCGAAATCAACGGCACTCTGGATGTGCTCCTTCTTCGTGGCAAGCACTACATAAACCCCCATAAAGCCGCGCGTACACGGCGTCGTCGGATCCGTGGTCGGGAGACAGGTACTGTTGCTCATAAACGGCCAGAGCTGCGCAATCGGGTGGTCCGTCCTGTCAATATTAGCCTCCTCTCCTCAATCCAACATACGAAGGGGTACAAACATCCACTGCTCGCTTCCACTCATCTTCTGAGTCGCGTCCGCGCACTTCGCTGCATCATACGTGTTAAACGTATAATTCTCAAACCTGTTATGGCACGAAACCGCTGGCGGAAGCGCAAGCTGCAACGCGCCGCCCAGCGTCCTATTGAACGACGTCCACTCTGCGCCCGTCGGCCAGCACGCGTTATCAGCATAGCATTTACACTGATACTGAACGCCGTCCTCGGTCCTTGTCTCACCAACCCACGCCGCACTCGAGCCGCCCAGTATCAGCGCCGCAAACAACGCAATTGCAGAAACCATTGTCATGGGGATAGCAGTCCCGTCACCCCACCGGGTCGTCGTTCTTTATACACACGCCCGCCCCAGCGCACCTAACGCCTTCCAACACACCCGCATCGGAGCGTTCACACCGTCCTTGCCAAGAATGCGTGCATACACCCCTGCGTCCTCGCTCAGCTCGCATTGGGCCATGCAGGGTCTGCAACTCCCGCGCTCGCAGACGTATCGCGCGCCCTGGAATTCCTCCGCACTGTTCCCTCGGCAGATAGACAGCTGTATGCGGCTGCGATATTACTATGTAGGTGTGATGTACCCTTGTCATTGTGAGCCCCGATGCATCATTATTGACCGGCGTGCGCGTGGCCTGAGTCAGCCGTCTGTGGAGGCTTCATATGGAATTTGCCGGCAAAAGACACCGCGGCATTGCAAGTTGAAAAGGGACTGTCGGCTTGAATCGGGTGTGCTATTCTTGCTGGAGTGGGTAGGTGTCGTAGGATCAATACTATTGGCACATTGGGATCGGAGTGTGTATTTGCCGCACCGCACAGATACTGCAGAACATGCTGGGCAGTGTAGAATCTTGGCCGTACGCAAACAATAGTCTTGGCAGTGTTGAGTAGGTACCTATCGCCCAGGCACGTCCAGCCCACCCCTCGTCAGCACAGCCAATCAGACACTCAAACACCAGGTCTAGCAGTTCGGCAGTCGATTCTTCATACATACCGGGCTAGGTACTTGGACATCAGACCCACGTTTTACCAAATGTTTGTGGTCGTGCCTTGCAGTATCGCGGGAGGTATTGCACAGACTCGCAGCCGAACCGTTCTCGCCCCAGTTGATTAATACATATGGGGTGTTAGCGGCGGGGAGGGCGGCCTGACGGGCTGGGGTGGAGCGGCGGGGGCGGAGGCGGGACGACGCGGATGCTGGAAACTGTGGCGAGGAGAAGTGCAGCGGGTGTAATGCTCGCTGCTAGACTGTTAATGATTACCTACTATCTCCCCTTTGTCGTGAAGAAAAGTGAACTGTCAGCTGTGTGAAGAGATAAAGATTTTGGCCTGTGCCCCGGCCGCACTCGGGCATAACCATTCTCTCACCTGGCGATGTAGTAATCATTGTACACGGATACGGAGCCGGGCGATGCAGGGTCCATAATCCCCAGGGACCAGACAAGCAGGCGCTACACATACTCGCCACAACCAGGTTTACTAGATCTTATGAGTCGCCGGATTAGCTAGATCGCCATAATCATGACAGGATCTCGCTCGCTATAGGACCATGCTCGTCCGACCTGACTAGATTAGACCAGACCAGACCAGGCCACACCAGAAGGCCAAGGCTCAAGTTAGGGTATAATCTATATGTGTAAGCAAAGAGGCTGAAGATGCGTTGTCTTTCCCATCGTTTTCTCCGGAGAAGTGCCGATCTTCTCGCCATTTTTTGCCCATAGCGTCTCGATGTTGTTCATCGAGTGAAAGTGGAAGAATCAGAGTGATTAGTATAGAGATCGTTGAAAGTTTCTGCTCTTGTGATTAGTTTATAAGAGTGGTACGGTTGATAGCTGAGCCTGTGTCGCCGTGGAGATAGTAGAACAATGTGTCTGAATCGCCTTAGTGGAGTATCTATAATACTCAGCACTCTTTCACCTTCCTTACCAGTGGAACCTCCCTAGTACCACTACCACACACTCTCCCGGCAGTCCATGAATCGTGCATGTCACTGAATGAGCACGTCAAGCCTTCCCTAGTCTAGCTGAGGGGGCATGCAGCGACTGGTTTCCGCGATGGACAGGAAGTGAGCCCGATGTTCAATACCCAAGGCGAGGCAAAGAAACATTCTATCCGTGTGTTATCCATAGCTGCAGCACTCGCCTACCACCCATTACAAGGCAAGACTCGGAGGTGAAATCGTTGAACACTGCTTCCTAAGGTGTCTTGTTCTTGCGCCGAACCCACGTTTCGCTCAGCAACAATTGAAGCGATGGCAGAATCCAGCGCGAACACGACGGTCAGTACGCTGACCAGTACTGTTTGGCAATGCCCTGGGATGATGATGTCCATGCTGGACATAGAGGTTGTAAAGAGTAGCGGCGAAACCATGTATTACACCGTATGAGCAATCCACAGCATCTAGTGGCGTAGGTACTCACGACAGTCGTTGAGGTCAGGGTACCGATACCTTCGCCCTGCGCGGTTGCGGCGTTGGTCTGCTTCTCGATGATGGTGGCTTGGGCATGGTTGAGGCTGGTGACGGTGTGGATATGTGTCACGTTGACGGGCCGTCTACAGGATGATTTTGGTGGTGCTGATAGTATAATCAGTTCGGTGGTTTTCGTCAGTCCTCCGGAAACGGCTGGTGGGGCGCTCGGTCAAGGAAGGCGCAATATAAGGGAAGGTGCAAGAAGTCAGGCGACGCGCCCTTTTCCGGTTCCAATCTGAATCACTTCCTCTTCGTCTCAAGACGTCTATGTAGGCGAAGAAGCCCAAGATCGCATTCGTGAGCATTCCTTGAGTACGGGAGGATCACTATATAGCGCAAGGAGTGACGTTGTAAATTGACGCATGAGGCTTTCACATGCAGGGCCAAGTCGGGTGGCTCGCTTGCATGTACTGGTGGGTAGCTGCAGATGGTGGAGAATACCTGTCTCCGCATGACAGCAACGCTCGAACACCCGATACGACGATGCAGTCGCAAGTTCCACAGAGTAGCACGTGCGATCTACGGCGAGACCTTTTCGAGGTGAGCCCGTTATTGATGGACTGTTGAGCGTTGATTGATGCATGAAGGAGTCTCAGATATGTTTCGATCTGAAGCTGCAAAGACCGCCGACAGTCCCAAACCATGACCATGTGCAACGAGGTTCAATGGTGTGGTATTGCGTGAGTTATCAAGCCTATTATTGGAGCTGTAGACTGACATGTGTTGACAGTGCACATGTGGAGACGGACCAATGGAAACATCATACATTTCATCTTGCCACAGCTGCCAGCATCTCATGTATTCGAATTGCAGCGTGGAATCGGTGGACGAATGTGTATCGAGCTCAGAGCTAGGGCGCACTTGTTTGACCATATCCGTCGGTCGATGGTGAGAAGGAATCTCTTTGACTTAGTAGTGCCATCATCGTTATACTTGCAAACACGGCCAGTGCGGTTCGCAAGGACTTTAGTGCGTAATTGACAAGGAGAACCGTAGAGTGTCTTGTGCTGCAGTAATGCTCAACTTGCTTGTGTACATACCAGTACCTGTACAATATCTATACACATTGCCCAACCAATGCAAATGCTCCCTTGTGTTGTACAATACAAACTCTTACTCTTTCTTCTCCTCGCCCTCGGTCTTCTCCTCCTCTTTCTTAGGGTTCTCCTTCTCGTCCATATCCATCCGTCTGCTCTCGACTGTGAAGTACAGGCTTCTACTCGCGCCCTCCAGCGCACTTGTAATGCTACCGCCAATACCCTGGAGCATCTGGACAAGCGATGCGCGCAGGCCGTCGATACCACCAGGGATGCTGCCAACCCACTTCGTGCCCTCAATGTCGAAGATCTTGCCCTCGACTCGCGCACCAAGCAGCATCAGCTTCTGCAAGCCAGTCTGTACGGAGAGCTCGTAGTAGTCGGGGTTCGCCTTGCGTTTTGGCGCAGGGAAGGCGGGCGCCATGGGCGAGAGAATGGAGATGACGGTCTTGAGATGTTGCGGCGACACGGTGGGGAATGTGACGAGAGCGAGGGGTCCAGAGAGCAGGGGCTCGAGGTCGTGCTTGAGTTTCTTGTTGCTGGCGACTTCGTAGGCGTGTCTCGAGAGACCGTGTGTGAAACGTTCATCGTCGACCTTGTTGCCGGTCAAGGGTATGCGGGCGCTCGTTGGTGTGCGAGGATCGGTGGGGTGGTCGGTGGGAAGTTCTGAGGGCTTGAAGAATTCGACAACCTTCAGCGCGCTGGCGAAGATGTTGGTCTGAATCACTTGGAACTTGATCTGGTCGGCGATGGGTTCATGGCCGGCAGCGACGCGCTCGGCATCGATCTTGCGCAGAGCAACTGCCAATTCCCTCCTTATGCTCATCCATTCTACAGCCTTGACGTTGTTGTGTTGGAAGATAAGCATGAGCGGCGACGACTTGAGCAGCGACTGGTATTGCCTGTGCAACTGCGTCTTGCGCTCTTCGGGGCGCTTGTGGGAAGGAGGCTGTGTCGCGGGGTAGAGAACGATTGGCGCTGCCGGTCGGTCACCTCTTTCGAAAGCAGGCGCAGGGACTGGCTTCACCTGTGCCACCGATGCATAGCTGGCGGTCGCAACTCGAGAGACGGGGGTGGTGGAGCCCGGTGTGCGGAGGCGAAGGGCCCGCGGCCTGATGTGTATTCTCGGAGGCATGCTAGACAATGTCAGATATAATCCAGGGTAGCAATGTATGTGTACAGTTGGCGTAGACTTACGTGATGTGTGGTTGCGGCGCAATCGTGACATCGCCCGCTCAATCGAAAGATTTCCAGAGCGCGCTTTGGAAATCGTCCGTGCACATCCTCGACACGTCCGGCAGCCCACCCGATGCTCATCAACGGCATCTTCACAGTTTCTGATAGCGCACTTTACCAATTACTCTAATCCTTGGGGGTGTACGAGTTTGCTTTGCTGTTCCAGTGATTGTACGACCAATTCTCAATGGCGTTGCATCTATTGAGAGCTGCACCTCGAGCGCGTGTGCTAAGTCCATCCATATGGAGTAACGGAGGTGCAAGATGCATATCGGTAAGCTCCGAATAATGTTCGAACGACATTTTACACAGTCATGATACGAATAACTAATACAAAGTAGACTGACCGAAGAAATCGACTGTCAAAATTCTGGACTCCAACCGGAGGCTTGAACGCCCAAGATGGAGAGCAAGATGAATCACATGCTCTGCTGGTCCGTGGCGGCTACCTCAGACAAGCTCACTCTGGAGTTTTCCATCTTCTACCACTAGGTTTGCGTGTTCAGAACAAACTGGAGGCTCTCATCGACAAACACATGGAATCAATTGGCGCATCGAAAACATCACTATCCTCAATCAGCACAGAGGAGCTATGGAAACAGTCTGGACGCTACTCATCCAACTCAGAACTTCTTCGACTTAAGGATCGCAAAGACTCTGGCTTCCTATTATCGCCTACCCATGAGGAGGAGATCACGTCTCTGGTAGCCTCGATGGTCCACTCCTACAAGGATCTTCCACTCAGACTCTATCAGACAGGTCGCAAGTACCGCGACGAACGACGACCAAGACAAGGCCTTCTCCGTGCAAAGGAGTTTATGATGAAGGATCTCTACACCTTTGACTCGACGGTTGAAGCTGGACTTGAGACCTACAAGTCTGTCCGTGAAGCGTACAAAAACCTCTTCGACGAACTCAAACTCCCCTACCTTGTCGCAGACGCCGACTCAGGCAACATGGGCGGCAAGCTAAGCCACGAATACCACTTCGCCTCCCCTAAAGGCGAAGACAACGTCTGGTCCTGCTCCTCGTGCTCATACGTCGCCAATGAAGAACTAGTCGAGAAAAAGACCTCCGACGTCTCATCCGACAACCCTCTCACATTCACCGGCATCAGCGTAGACCGCAAGACCGCCATCACAATCACCATCCCGCGACCTGCAGACCTCGCACCCTCCGCCGCCCCAACCTGGGACCAAATCTCCGCACACGCAAATCTACATGCCCTCAAGAAAGCTACCCCCTCCCCCACAGAACTCGACACCGGCATTGAATCCGCAACCCTCACCACCCTCCTTCCCAACACCACCTCCCAACTCACCATCACCGACCGCGCCCTCTCCTCCGCCCCGGACGCCCTAGATCTAACCCCCACGCACGACGGCGCCGCCTGTCCACACTGCGCATCCGGCACCCTGAGCACCCAGAAAGCCATCGAAGTAGCCCACACCTTCCACCTGGGCACACGCTACTCCGAGCCCCTCAACGCCGTGGTCTCGCTCCCCTCGGCATCTAAAGACACCCAGTGGGTGCCCATGCAGATGGGCTGCCACGGCATCGGCGTGTCGCGACTGATCGGAGCGATCGCGTCGCTGCTCGCAGACGGCACGGGACTGCAGTGGCCACGCGCAGTGGCGCCGTTCGAGGTCGCGGTTGTGGCGGGGCCGCAGGGCAGCGAGGCGGAGAGCGAGAGCGTGTACGATGTGCTGCGTGCGGGCGAGGGGGATGTGGTGCTGGATGATCGCGCGAAGGGGCTGGGGTGGAAGTTGAAGGATGCGGATCTGATTGGGTATCCGGTTGTAGTGGTGATGGGGCGGGGCTGGAAGGACCGTAGGGTGCTGGAAGTGCAGTGTCGTAGACTAGGGGTCAAGAAGGATGTCGAGCTTTCTGCATTGAAGGAGGAGGTGGAAGCGCTGCTGGGGCAGTTGTAGGTTTGCTGGTGTGTATCAATATGTACATCTCTGTATTATAGTCAGGAGGAAGCATATCAAAGCTGTCTTATCGTTGGCGATTTGTTGAGATCCCTACAACTATCGGACAGATCGCGTGATCGGCTACGTACTGTACCAAGGTAGCAATAGACAAGTCACTTGTAATCATTGTTACCCTGCAGGACGTCAAACCAGATGTCTCAACTAGCCAGTCAGAGGCCTTCACTTGGTGGAAGAGGGGAGAGTCCGCACGTTCTCACAAGCACCAATATGAACACTGTAGCAAAGGCCCCAATGTGTAGTAATTTTACTTTTGATTCATTTTGTATCTGGACTCGTATCGTGTCGAAATCCACGGGTATCATGAGGGACGATCTCCCAAATATGCACAAGCACCGTATCATCTCAAGGCGACTGACTAAGATCAGGCCAAGGAGCGGGCTAAAAGCAATCGCACCGAAAGCTGACGAATTCGAGGTTGATGGAAAAAAACAATATCGCGACAAGTAATCGATCTGCTGACGCCAATGTACCCATATGTGTTTGTAGGAATGATTCATACCTGCATCGCTGCGCATTAAAGGTGAAGTAAAAGTTGTGTGGTTGTGCTGGGGCGTGGCGTTTGGTAATCGTATCGGCCGTCGTTCTGGTAGCCCGCCCAGCGTGGTATAAGGTCTGTTCTCGTGACCCGTTTTTCTTGTGAACGTAGAATGGAAAATATCGAACGCGCCCGGGTAACGCCTGCTCGAGAATTCAAAATCCCCTCTAGAATGACGAATGTGCGAAAAATTAGGATCAAATGTTGTGTCACCGCCGCACACCGCCCACTTCGACTGAATGTGCTGTTCGTTCAAATTGTGTCTTCCGCCTCTTAAAGCCCCCTCGTGCGCCATCTTCGCCTGTCGAGTCTGTTGCAAAGTCGTCGCCGTAGCCTTCGCTGTAGCCTTGGTAGGAGTCTTCGTTGTACTGCCGTTTCGAGCCTGACCTCTCCGGTCGTCGCGGTAACCCATGGGTGTTGCTTGGCGTCGGCGCTGATGACGGAAGCGGTGTCCGAGCCTGAACATCGGCAGCAGGCTTTGGGCGGAGAGTGTCGTCTGTGCCAATATATGCTTTGTACTTGGAGGCATCTGAAGCCGGAAGCGCACCAGGGCCCATGCCTCCAAAGGCACTGTCAAGAAGACTGCTGAAGTCGGGCTCTAGGGCAGTCCGCTCAGTGTTCAGTTTTCTCCAAGGCTCCTTTCCAGCATTGACTGCATCCCAATGTTCGTCTGGCAGGCCCATAGTGGCGCTGAAAACTTCATCCATCTTCACCGCCTTCGGCTTGCCCGCAATCTGCAGCGTCTTGATGTGGCCTTCATAGGACTTGCGGAGCTTATTAATCTTCTCGCCCGTCGTGGGGTCCACTCGTGCAACAGACTTTGCTAGTCTTTCTAGACCGTACAGTCGGAAAAGATTTTGCGTGCCGTGCGGTCGCGACTGGTGGTAAGTGTCGTCATCACTCAGAAACAGCAGACTGCCGCTGATTCCCTCTGCAGCCTTCAAGCCTCCCTTTTCCGAGAACAGCGCCTGCCCTTGCCGATCGTGGTTCGACTGTGTACTGATTCCTAGGCCGCGTGCAGTCTCTTCTGCGCCGTCCTCCATCATCGCGTCGCCGTCGCTGTCGATGTTTGTCGAGTAAGAGTGGCCTGTGGTGCTCGCGGGAGTGGGAAACGGGTGCTGGGCCGAGGCCGATGTCGCCGCCTGCGAGGCCGACTGGGACAGGGTCGCAGACGGTGGCGGGGTCTTGGCCGGGGTCGCCGCGGTCGCAGTCACGGCAGAGCGGCCATTGAACTGCGAATTCATTGAGGCACAAGGAGGCGAGGTCGGGGTGCGCGGTTGGGTGGGCTTTGTCGTTTGGCCGCTCGCCTTGGCAGCGACGTCAAAGGGCGGGGAGGCCGGCGAATATCTTCCAGAGTTGTCCAGGCGTTGGCGTTTCGCGCTGTGATCCGACATGAAGACCGTGTAGGAAGGGAGTAGAGCGGCAGCGAAGGGCTCGTAGGCGGCAGGGTGAGGCTGGTGGTGAGAGCGCAGCTCGTAAGAGGCTTGGCGCTCCACGCGGACTAAACCGCTAAAGTGAGGGTGGGCGGCGCTTCAGGCGATGCGCATTCGAAGGTGTCGTCGGACGGTGTGGCTGCTGGTGAGTGCGCAGGATTTGCAGGGCGCGGGCGGCGGGCGGGGTGTGGTGAGGTGAGTGACGGCGTTGACCTGCAGACGGAAGGAAGGAGCGCCCACGGGTGGTCGGTCCTTGCGTCACGTGCAAGCGCGAAGGCGTCGAGCATCGCCCGTTTCACCGTTCACGCTCAAACAATCGCAAGCGCTCCGCCAGCCTTGGCTTCCCGTGCGCTCGCGCCCAATGCCCGCGCCGCTCGGCCAGTATGGATGACCGCACCGCCCGCGCTGGCGACGCCGCCCGCAGTGCCAGCACCACAACGGGCCCTGCAGCGCGTCCCTTGCCCTCGACCACCGCGAACCCCAGCGCGCCGAAAGTGGTGCAGCCGAAGCCGCAAGCCCTGCCCTCGCGCTCAGGCCCCAGCTCCATCCTTGTTTCGCCGCGCCAAAAGGGCAATCCAATCTTAAACAACGTCAAGTCGACCGCCTGGGAGTACTCAGACATCCCAGCCGATTATGTTCTGGGTGCCACAACGTGCGCGCTGTTCTTGTCGCTCAAGTACCACCGCCTGCACCCCGAGTACATCTACAACCGCATCCGCGACCTGAAGGGTCAGTATGACCTGCGCATCATCCTGACCATGGTCGACGTGGAGAACCATGAGGATTCGCTGCGAGAGCTGTCGAAAACGTCGCTGGTTAACAACGTCACCATCATGCTGTGTTGGAGTGCACAGGAGGCGGGCCGCTATCTGGAGCTGTTCAAGACGTTCGAACATGCTGCGCCCACGAGCATCCGCGCTAAGCAGTCGTCTACCTACGCAGAGAATATGGTCGAATTCATCACAGTGCCACGCGGCATCAACAAGACAGACGCCGTGGGCTTAGTGTCCAATTTTGGCAGCATTCGGACTGCAATTAACGCAGGACCAGAAGAGATCGGCTTGATCGCTGGTTGGGGTGACAAGAAGGTGCAGCGCTGGTGCAACGCAGTCAAAGAGCCCTTCAGGGTCAAGAAGGCTGCGAAAAGAGGCCTGACTCGGGAGAGCACTCAAGTAGACCTTTCGAGAGACACTTCCATGGCACAAGGTGAGAGCCAAATGCCAGGAGAGCCTGATGTTCAGGCAATGGCACGTCAGAGACTCGACGATGCAGTACCAGTAGCTCTTGAGATGCAGCAGGCTACAGCGACGTCAGCCGCAAACGCAGGCGCAGACGCAGACAGGCGGCCTGACCACCGGCCGGCTGAAGTCTTGAATGATTTCGAAGACGACGAAGACGCTCTTCAAGAGATCGACCGTGCACCTGAACCTGCTACTGCTAGACCTGCGAAGCGCAAGCAGGCTGAGGAGGACGTCAGCGAGGGTGTCATGGCAGCGCTAAGCAAACTGAGAAAACAATGACAAGTTCTGCGCATCATCAATGCACGACCAGATAGTTCACACTCCTGCAGTCGTTCAGACCTTTCACCTTCACACCCTATGCTCACACTGCGCAAAACCTGACTAGCGCCACCACTATCAGTTAGCGTGCTTCCCCACACTTGAACAGCTGGCAGCTGCCTGCCTGACGTCTTCCACCTAACAAACATTGCTGAGCAGCAACTTGCGTCTGGCTTATTGAAATCGACATGCCTTTTGAATCGTTACCCTCAGAAATTCAGATCGAGATCTTTAGTTATCTTCGAGGCTCAAACCTGAAGGCTGTACGTGGGGTTTGTCGTGCCTTTCGAGACAATGCTGAGCCTACTCTGTTCCGATATGTCATTGCGACAGCACGGTACCAATCGCTTGGAGCCTTCCAAAAGATATCATTGTTTACGGTGTTTCAAAAGCATGTTAGGGAAATCATCTTTGACGGTTCTGTGTACGACCAACTACTCGCGAGACATGAACCATCCTACCACGCACACGCTGCTAGGGTACCTAGCCTTGAACAAGGCTTTACTTATCACAAGCATGGTCGGTACGTACCGCAACTCCTGGGAACCCTGACTACATACTGAGTGGTGCTAGATGGAAAAGATATGCTCAACTCTACAAGGAACAAGAAGAGATGAAGAGCGACGGCGTGCTCGTCCAAACCATCTCTCGGGCCTTAGAGTGGATGCCAAACATCACATGTATTACTTACTCACCACACCCTCACCATCTTCGCACTGAGCTGAAGGAAACGCAAGACTTGGTCCCGAGAGGTGTCACAACCTCATCCACGACCAACTACACGTCTTCTGAACACCCTTTTCGCCAACTCATTGCTGCACTGTACATGTCCCAGTTCACTGGAATCCGCGAGTTTAGAACAGAAGCCATTGGCAAAGAACCTGGCACCGAGTTCGCTCTCGACATCTTCAATCTCGATGACAATGAGATGGTAGCTGCTAAGTTTCTCTTTCAGCACCTTGAGAAGCTTGTGCTCAGTATGGCGCTTTGGGTGTCCAAAGACGATAAGTGTGGCGAGATTATGGACAAATTTGCTACGTTGGTGCGTACTTCTACAGAACTGCGATATCTCCACTTCCACCCTACGCATTGGAAGCCAGAAATGGGCGTTCGGCCTCTCTTCGCTAACCTTGGACTGCAAACAACGTGGCACAAACTGCAATCTTTGAGCTTGAAGTATGTCCTTGCGGACGATGATGAGTTCCTAGGGATCATAAAGCGTCACAAGAAAACCCTGGTCTCCGTCAGGCTCAGCAATTGTAGTCTTTCCAAGGGCCTATGGGCTGATATTGTTGACGAGGTCGTTTACGGCACCAAGATCGATCAATTCATCTTGCACCGCGTGAGCGAGAGAGATGTGCCCAACATCCCTCACTTGTCGCTGGGCGCATCAGAGAAGGAGCTTTGGAAGTACGAAGGCCATCTTACAATGACGAAAGATGGCGACCGCAATTTTGTATGTCGAACACAAATATGCCGCGATAGGGCTGACCTTCTCAGATCGACAGCAACGCTGCGAAGAAGTCTGTATACGAATCACGAGAATAATGCCCAACTTTCATGAAAGATACAAGTTAATAAGCGAACGGACTCGACAACCGTACAATTGGTATTGATTCTCATTGAATTACGAGATTCCTTTGGAAGCTTGGTAGAGCGCTGAACCCACAACGCTCGAAAACAGAAAACCGGGTAGAATTGTGGCAACAACAATGCAATGAAGCGCACTTGTATAACAAACTTCTAGTCGAGCTGCAGCGTCTCTTGCCAGAGTATGTGGCTAGCTTCCAAAACAGCTGGCTTCGACGTGACATCTCTTGCGCAGCTGAGTGAATCACTGCATGGTTGAGGATGATTGTAGAGGCAGGTGAACAGAGCATCAGCTTGACTTATGCGATGACAAGTCGCAAGCTTATAAGAGATTGCAGGTTAGTTGTCAGCTTGGCATTGGTGAAAGCTAGTGAAGTGAGGTTGCTGTGCGACCGTTTGTTGGCAGCCTACTTCGTAAACTATCTCTAGACTTTTCCAAACAAACGATTTTTTGTCTCATCTTCCACAACCATACTGGACAGATTCGCGATGCCATCCCTACGCAATATACCCCAGCCTGGCCTGTTCTGGGAATATGCTTCGAATTCCCCGCACAAACAGCCGATGTGGACGACTGAGCCGTGCATCGATACCATCCGAAACCTCGCAATTGAACATCTGGGTATCGACGGCGAATGCAAGGTCACCCCGATGGAAGAAAAGCGCGATGACATAAGGAGCAAGAAACTTTTCCGGATCGAATGCGAGCGAGGCAGCTTCATCTTCAAAGCCATGCTTCCTCTTGCGCCTCAGTCAAAGACTTTGAGTGAAGTAGCGACGCTCTCATTCGTTCAAGGGAAAACCAGCATTCCTGTTCCTAAAGTCATCGCTTACGATGCGAACCTGAACAATAGCCTAGGCTTCGAGTGGGTCCTACTAGGAGGTGTCGACAACTTTCACCGCCGACTGGACGATTCCTGGCGCGAGCTTTCTCGGCTCCAAAAGCATCAACTCATCGGTCAGATCGCAGACTATGTTGTGCAGCTAATGCAAGTCGAGCTTTCAGGCATCGGTAGTGTGTTTCGCTACAACCTGAGAAGCCACAGTTCCGAAGCCCCAGAAGACTTCACCTACGTCACTGGCGAAGTAGTCTCACCTGAGTTCTTCAGAGAGAACCGTATTCAGCTCGCCCTCCATCGCGGTCCATACCAAACCAGCTCTGAGTACATCGCCGCCCACATGGAGTTTCTGATGCACGAAAACGCTGCCATGCGCACTTCCAGCAACGCCGCGGTCCAAGCACAAGCAACCCGCACCCTCAGGATCGCGCACAAGATCAACATGGTGGTAGAAAAACTCTTTCCTTCCTTTGACGCAGAACCTACCTTCATTAAGCCGAACCTTGATAAGTGCAATATCTACATCGACGCGTCCGACAGCCTCGCCGGCATCCTGGACCGGTCCTCCGTTACCGCAGTTCCACTGTGGGCCTTTTGCGACACGCCCTGCTTCCTCGACGGCGCGGCGTTGAACCCCTATCTCGAGCTCGTTATCGAGCTTCTGCTCCCTGTTGAGGAGCGGAGGCAAGTGGAGCGAGTCGAGGAGCACGAGAACGAGCAGCTTCGCAGCCTCTTCGTGCAGCAAATGCGGGAACTTGCGCCGAAGTGGGCAGCGTCGTATGAGAAGGATAATTTGGAGAGGGATGTGCTTGTTGCGGTTGATTATGCGGATGAGGGAATGTATGGAAGGCGGGTGATGGGGTGGTTGAATTGTGTGTTGGAGGGCAGGGTGCCGAGGAGGGGACTAGCGGCTGCGATTAGCAATCCGTTTCCGAGGAATCAAGAGGATACTGAGGCGTATCAAAGGGGCGAGGAGCTGGTAGAGGCTGCAGATGTGGAGTAGCGGAGGAGTGGGCGCGGGAAGTGGTTCTTTGCTTCTTACATGGTCAACAGTACGACTTCGCGCCTATGAGGCCGACTCTTTAAAAACATACAAAAATATGATTTTAAATCATGAGTCGTTCTCTGAGTATTGTATGGCTTAATTTGCTGTGGTTATGCATGTATGTTAATATGTCCAACACTGCGACACTACTAACGGTATTGGTGCTTGCCACAAAGGCTCGTGACTGGCTATACATATTTGGTTTGATAGATGTCACAGTCTGAGAGACACATCTGACAGTCTGGCAGTAACGTGGAGTCTAACGAATCACAAGCTACATACCTGTCTTCAGTACCACGGTTCGCACTCTGCTATGCCACACTAAGGGTTCGCGCTTGTGGCAAGCGTTATCAGCAATATACAGAAATACCAGCGTAAACCACAAAGTCCTTCTCATACTTAGTCTCGTACTGCTTACTTTTCTGTGGCTATGCATGCACGTCAACGCTGCGACTCCACCAACAGTCTACACACGACAAGCCTTGCGCTGCCGACCCAACCGCCTGGTCATTTCCCCAGGTCTTAGATGCGAGGCCCAGATGCGCTTAGCCTTGGGTCCAGGGTACCGAGTCCAAAGTCCAACAGCGCAAAGCGCTGCGTATAATTCGGAAGTATTGCGCACTCGGTCTCGGATTTAGTCCTTGCGGGCGCGCTATAGTTACTTGCTCTCCAGCGCGAGGAAATTGTCTGGGTCGCCTCAATCGCGCGAGGCCACTTGCTCGTATATAGCGGAGTTTGCGAGTGAGGTGGCAGCGGATGCGTCACTACCCGCTGCATGTTTCAGGCGAGACATTTGGGGGCCGTTTGCCGTCAGACGGGGGCCTGACAACGCCGATTCGGAACGGGGGCATGCTCCAGGGGAACAACGGCTACAGCGACAAAGACGTGGAAGGCATAGGATCAACAAATGCGCTTTATTGTACTGTACAAGCTGAGATGCGTTTGTGCATCGTGGAAGCGAATGGGTATAACGATGAAAGCAAAATAAATCTGGATCGGGAGGGAATAGGGGACCGGCTGCACATCCACGGTACTCCATCACCACCAGTCTCTGTCCTTAGTCTGATGTTGTGCGAACGATTTTCGGGACCGGTATTGTGGTGTCGATGGGCGTGACTGCGTAGTAGCGGACACTTGACGCACTCGTGCTCCGCGGCCTCGTCACTCGCGAGCTGTCCGAGGCCGGGCTTAGCATCATTGTGGCGAGTGAATTGTTGCTGTTCCTGCTCATCGCGCTGACACCGCTGCCTACGCTTGCGACAGGAGCTGGGGACTGGGTGGTGACATGCAGAGACGGGAGTTGTGCAGGCTCAGGGTTGGCGCCCTGGTATGCTGTGTCGTGGTCTGTGTGGTCGACGTACACCGTGACGCTGCTGGCGCGCTCGCGGCTGAACATGCTCGATTTGCGCTCGTCGCCTTCCAGGAGACTCTCTTTCGCGGGGATCGACTGGACCATCTTCTTCTTTTGTCGGTGCTTGTAGACCATGAAGGCTATCACACCAATGACGACTCCCAGAGCGAGGACACTGGCAACGACCGTGAACGCGATGTTTCCGGGCTTCCAGTAGTTCCCATCGGATTTTGACGTCGCTGAAGGCTCAGCGGTGAGGCTGTTGTTCACTGGTGTAGGAGCCATAGCAGGAGATGAGAATGATGAGAGTATCGGTCCAAAGAGAATGCTGGTGCAGGAAGGTCGAAGTCCGAAGTACTGTTATGCGACGTATATACTGGAGGCTGAATGGCTTGCTTTATGGAACACAAGATATAAAATATAGCATGCGGAGCTGAAACGCCTTCGAAGTCCGGTACTGGGATCAACTTATCGTTGCTGCTTTCGGGTTCTTGTTGAAGAGTAAGTAAATGCTCGGCCGTCAGGCTAGAGTTATAACTTTCCACAAGATGAGACAGATCGTGCATCAACCCGTTGCCTCCTAGTTGTGGTGGTGCACTTCTAGGCAGGCGTCCAACTTTGCTCATCTTAGACTGGAAGAACGAATGCTCAGCCTCAGCCATTGTGGGGGAATGGGCCGTCCGACTCATGACAGCTCGAACGCCATTTGCGCCCCTGCTCTGTTTCCATGTGGGCTGCGAGGAGCCAAGAGAACGTGGACAAATAAGCAGAGACATTCAATCGAATAAGCGACGGACTTGGTGCAGATGCAGGATATGGAGCCTACCAGATAGCAGTGGCACAGACCATTGTAATGGAGGAAGGCTCTAGCACTGAGTCTATCTTGCAGAACGCGAACTTGCATGCGTCTGGACCAGTCACAGTGTCTTACGGATACGCGTGCGAGCCACAGCTATTGCGTTTGCCGAATCCAGCTGGCCGGCTGAGTGTCCGTTCAGCTCGTGATACCGTGATGTCAAATCGGCTGTCACTGCGAAAGCTCCTCTTGTGTAGTCCTCAACTCCCTCCGAGAGACAATTGAATCCGTCTATCCGGGGTATGCTTGCTACGACACAAACTCTGCTTGAGCGTTGTGAAATGGCCCACAGTGAACGTGCGCACAGCCACATGCACTAAACGAAATGACAGAAGCAACATGATTCGACGGAGGTGGCAGTTAGCCTTACGATGTCAGGCTACTACTCTGAATCTGCCTGATGAAATGGGTTTTGGCAGGCCTGATTGACCGTTTGTGCAAAATGTGAAATCCGTCATGCCAAAACCGCTCTGGTGAAGCAGCAGCTCGGCGAGACGGGTGACGGAAGGCCAGATCCTGCAGCCACGTTTTGTGTTGACCGCATGAGTGGCCTGCTCTTCGATGCATCAACCTGCCGGCGGCTCTGCGGTCATGAGTGGCGATGCAGCATGTGCTGGTTGGTGCTGTGAGGGCCAACGAAAATGGTGTTGGAGTGAGGCCCGCAGCACCCGTCATGTCGTTGTTTGGTACCCTTGCTCCTTCGCGTCGATCCGCCCCCACTTTGGGCAAGCTATTTTTGTACCTCCACACCGCAATCCGCAGTCACGACGGCTCGCTCAAGCAACGACAAGGCTTCCAAGAACCATTGAGGTGGTGACGGAAGTGAGAAGTCTATTCTGGTATCTTCATCTAGACTACCGGCAGCCAGGCGGCTGGCTCGCTAATGAGGCTGCACAACGACGTCTTCCATTACTCCACCACCTACTCTTTCGTCACCTCTGCATCTTTAGTCTTCCGACCTTTGGACGATGCTAGCTCGTAATCCAAAAGCTCTTGCTCATATTCATGGAGCATATCCCCAATGCCAGGAGCGGCACCATGTTCTTCCATTGTATCCAGCCATTCATCGATGATACTAGCGTTCGACTTGTCATTGAGGGCTGCAACGACTTCTTCGAAGGTAGCTTTCAACTTGCTGTTTTGGTATACCTCAACCCATTCTGGGCACTCGCGTTGCATCTGCTCCAGGAAGAAAACTCGTAGTCGCGTCTTCTCGTACTCTACCAAGTGTTCGTAGTACATGACGTTGAGCTCTTCTGTGCCATCATCCAGGACCTCCTTCATGTACTTATCAGGGTCAGGACATACGTGCCGATTGAGCTCCGTTTGCAAGAACTTCGGAAACTCGCACGCAGCCCAGAGCGGTACGGTTGATATGCACTCCCAGTCGATGATGCCGGAGAGTTCGTGGTCGTCTCCCATGAATATGTTTTTCGCGTGTAGGTCATGGTGGTGCAACACGAATGCTTCAGGTCCATCGGCAGGAAAAGTCGCAGGCAACAAATCCATGAGACGCTGAACTCGATGCTTGATGGCTGCTGGGGTATTTTCGGGATCTGGCTTATCATCCGAGTTGTCTGAATCTGAGTCGTTGTCTGAATCCGACATGACTGCCACGGGATCGTCTACAGCCAGGGAGTGCAGGCGAAGGACTGTACGGAGCCAATCTTGGCTGCTGCTGAAAGGACCTCGATCCACATCAAGCTTTAGGTTGTTGCCCCAGAAGAATGGCATCTGAATAACACTCCCCAGGCAGAACTCGTTATCAAGACTGAAGCAGTCATGACCACAGTCAAGCACGATAGCTTCAGCGGCGTATGTCGGGCCTAGTCGCTGCAAGTCTGCAGTCTTATACAAGCTTCCCATACGACTGAAGCGTTTGCCAAAGAGTTGCACAAGACCCAAAACGATCCTCCGTACCAGGAGTTCCTTCTCAAGCCAGGACATCGATCCCCACTGCGCATCAAGCTCTGAGCCAGCAACATAGTCCACAAGCATCCATTCAAACCCCAGCCTACCCCCGCCCAACGCATCGAAGCCCAGGACCCCAGGAACCGGGATATCGGTGTACAGCCGCACGTACTGCACAGTCGCAACCTCGCTCAGCGTCTTGCGCTGCGGTTGGACAGGGACAGGGACGCGCATGACGCAGCGCGTGTCCGGGCCACACTGCACAGTGTACACCTTGTTGAGCGCGCCGGCGGCCAGAAACGCGACGGAGCAGGAAAATGCGTCGGCGATGTTGAGCTCGCGACGAGCGATGTGCGCCATGATCTCGGTGTCTGGCTCCCGAGCCCAGACTATTCTCAGGTTGCCGAGCCAATCGTACACCCATCCAAGAGCAGCCTGTACGTCCATGGCAACAGAGGCTGGTACTCTGACGGCCTCTTGTTGACTCTGTGGGGAGAGGTCTGGCATCGCGGTTTCGGTGTTGGGTGCTGGCGTGTAGGTGAGCAGAGTGAGAATGAGTGAAAAGTTAGAGACAGGGAAATGTGCGTGGTCTGCGCGCGAGACAAACGGCGAAAGCGGCATGGTGACCAGAAGCGCTGACGAGACTTAAAATGGCTTGTTCACTACTTTGCACGTATTGTGAGGACACTGTAAGTTCCTCACCACCATATCTTTCAAAATTCACGAAGATTGTAAGTAGTGTGTGATACCTATTCTATTATTTGGTAGAGGATACTGTCTATCAGTTGGCTACAAAAGTGTACGTGGTACTGATCATTTGGGTACGACTGTCCCTCGAGAACGAGCACAGCCGTACAGCAAATTCCTTCAGGTACCATCCCCCATGAACACACTTAAGCAACGTGCTCACGCCTGACCCATCCAAGCTCGGAAAGGAAGGGGCTCCCGATCGTATTTGATGTGCTTCAACCACAGATCAAAGTCGTAGGTCCCACCTTCCGGAACAATGTCGATGGCGAAGTCGAAGTCAGCCTTGACCGCTCCCGCCTCGTGTGCCTGGATCCACTCAGGACAGACCCTCCCCATCTCCTCCAGGAAGAACTTTCGAAGCTGCAACTTCTCGTACTGTGCGATGCGATGCCAATAGTCTCTCTCGTAGCTGTCGTCTTCGAATTCAGTCCTGAAATCAGGTGGCTTGCGCTGGTCTTCACCGAGTAGGAACTTGGGTATTTGACAGCCAAGCCACACGGGTACCGTGTGCACGCACTCCCAGTCAATGATGCCGGAAATGTTGTGGTCCGAGTCAACGAGGATGTTGCTCATGTGAAGGTCACCGTGGTGAAGCATGTACTCTTCGGGCTCCTCTTTGGGGAACACCTTCGGTAGCAGATCGATCATACGCTGAATGCGAGAGTATCTGAACGTCTTGGTGACCAACAGATGTTGATCGGTTTCTAGTATGTCACTTTCGTCGTCGGACTCATCAGAGTCGTTTTCTTCGTCTTCGCTAGAGGTCACTTCAACATTGGTCTCCATTCTCTTTTCCTCGTTATCTGACAGCTGCTTTTCGTCGCCTACTGCTTCTTTCGTCTCGTCTTCGTCTTCGCCTTCATCATCGCTCCAGGCAGGCGCATTGTCGACCTGCGCGACAGCAATCTGAAGGCGAGCCGCAAGCCAATCCTGGCTATGTCTATATGGACCGCGAGCAACATCCAGCTTCCAATTGTCATGGTAGAAAAGCGGAATAGACACAGTCTGACCAAGAGAGTACTGCGTCGAGCCATCTTAATGTTCGTTGCCCAGTAGCGTCGTATCAGGAATATCTTTTGTTGGCAAAGCCTGGAGCCGGCTGGTCAGGTAAAGATTACCGAGTCGAGGAAAACGCTTGTGGAAGAGTTGCACCTGGTGCTCGATGACCTTGCGTACCAAGAGCTCCTTCTTCATCCAGCTCATGTGACGCCACTGGTCGCTCAGCTTAGAGCCCGGGACGCGTTGCATGATCATCCACTCAAAACCAAGGTCGTTGTCATTTCTGGCTTCGCTTGCGAAGACTTGAGGCGCTGGCAGCTCGGTGTGCTGGCGAATGTAGTTGATAGTGGCGTGCTCGCTCAAGGTCTTTAGTCGCGGCTGCACTGGAAGTGACACACGCATGATGCAGTCTTCTTTGCCATTGCAATGTACTGCGTACACTTTATTGAACGTTCCCTGGGCTAGGAACTTAACTGAGCACGCGGAGCTGTCTGGAACCTGTAATTTTCGACGAACGATCTTGGTGATGGCGTCGACGCTCGGCTCGATCACCCATTGTGGGCGCATCTCTTCCCAGAACCCTTCTGGCTTCCAAGTTAGCCCGGCACGGTCGTCCATCGTAGGTGAAACAGGAGGCGTCGCTTTGGAGGTTCTTCTCAGGTATGGCGGTTGGTTTACTGCACGTCGGTCGTTTGAGTGAATGGGTGTTTGCTGGGAACACGTAGAGCAAACTCTGAGTATCAAGTAGAGTGATTGTCACCAAGCGTAGACATAAAGACCCCCACAGACCCAAGACATCCAAGTCGTTAATCGAGCGTAGACACAAGTGACTACCCAAACATCCCCACTATCCACAGCGACCTGTGATACTCACGTCGCCACGGCGTATATACACACTGTTGCGCGCCACGGTGACTCCAGGCTTTATGTCTGCTTCGTAGTCTCGCAGACTCGTGGGCTGTGGACACCGTAACACTGTCGTGTCGCGACAGTGATCACACGAACGAGCGTGGTAGGGTGGTGCTGGGTTCCAGTCAAGCGTTTCTTGCGCTTGCCGGCAGCAGGCACCGGACTGCTTCGAGACGACGAGTGTATAATATACGCTCCGGGGCCGCGCTGTGAGATAATGCGGTGAAGTACTGCGGTGTTTGGGGCTGGGGTTGTGTGTGCGAAATGCAATGATGCTGTCTATGCTACGGGATGGCCTGCTACAATATATACATATACATAATCCTACACCATCATACCATACTCTCACACTTCCCGTCTCCCACTCTCTGCTCCGACTCTCCAATCCATTCACTTACCCACCTTCCCAACCGCCTCCCCAACCTCCTTCACCGGCGCCGCAACATCCACCTTCGGCGCCTCCCCACCGGGACCTTGCCTCCCCAGCGCCCCCGTAGCCCTCAAATACCCCGCCGTCGCGAACCCAACCGCCATGCCGCCAAAATGACTCGCATTATCCGCGGTGCCAACGCCCTTCCTGAGCGCATTCCGGATCTCCAGCAGTACGAAGGCAGCGAGCAGCATCTTGGGCCAGAAGCTGACCTCCTGGTCTTTGACGAAGGGGATTTTAATAACTTCGGCATCGGTGCAGAGACAGAACAGGGACGCCACGCCCCAGATAGCCGCGGACGCGCCGACGGAGTGCGCGGTGATGACACCGCGACCGACGTTGGCCCAGTACAGCGACGCGAGCGTGCCGATGGCGCCCGCGCTCATGTACGTGCCGACAAACACGCCCCGGCCGACGAGGTCGTGGCACGCGGGCGTCACGAGCGCCAGGAACAGCATGTTGCCGAGGAAGTGCTCGTACTGGACGTGCGAGAAGACGTTGAGCAGGGCCTGGACGGCGCGCGGGGCGCCGGGGACGTGCATGAAGTAGCGGGTGAGCAGGGGCCAGAGGGGCATGACGCGCCAGGCAAGGAAGACGGCGGTGTTGGCGGCGAGCAGGGCGGCGAGGGTCGCGGTCGAGGGGGAGATGTCGGGGAAGAGGCGGTAGGCGGGCGACGGCGGGTTGTAGTAGTGTGCGAAGCCCCAGCTGAGGAGGGTGACGAGGAGCACGAAGGCGGTCATGGGGTAGAGGCGTTGGGCCTGGGGGGGTCAGTGTTGGAAGGTCAGAGTGGAGGTCAGAGTGAAAGGGCAGAGTCGAAGGGGTCAGAGTGAAAGGGCAAAGTCGAAGGGGTCAGAGTGATAAGAGGAGGGGGAGAAGACTTACGAGGGTGGTCGAGGACAGCATCTCCTGCTCGCTCTTAAAGGGCGTAGCGGCCTGGGCCTGGTAGCGTTCGCGCTCCTCACTGCGGCGGCTGACCTGCTCGTTGCCAAAGACGTCGACGTAGGTGGTCTGGTGCGGCTTCATGAGCTGCTTGCCGCTCGGGGTCTTGACCCACTCGCCGGTGGCCAGCTGGGCCTCCATGTCCTTCTCGCGCTGCTCCTTGAGCTCGGCCTTGCGCGTAGCCTCGGCCAGGCGCGCGCGGCGCTTCTCCTCGATGTTGCGCTCGAACTGGCTCTTGCCGACGTGCAGGATGCCGATCTTCTGGTCGTCGAAGCCGGCCTGCTGGCGCTCGGCCTCCTCCTGGGCCAGCTTCTCGCGGAAGGCGCGCGCGGGGTCCTTGTACTTGGACTCGGTCTCCGGGTCGGCGAGCCACAGCTCGTAGGCGATGCGGTTGGCCTCCTTCTCGGCCCACTGCTCGGCGGCGACGGCCTCGTCGACGGGGTGCTTCTCGCGCAGGTACTCCAGGCCCTTGAGCGCCAGCGCGCGCGTCACGTGGGCGTACTGCGCGCCCAGGTTGTCGACGCCGTAGTCGGCCAGCGAGCCGGCGGTGCGGCGGTGGTGCAGGATGCGCAGCACGTTGTTGCCCTCGGCGGGCGTGAGGCGCCGCCCGAATATGCGCCGCACCGTGTCGTCAGGCACGCGGCCGCCCGGCAGCGGTCCGATCTTGACGGTGCGCGCGGGGTGCTTCTGCTGGCGTGGGTTGGTCGGGCTCTGCGGCGTGTCGACAATCTTCGCGGCGAGCCGCGGCGTGTGCGAGAGGGCGCGGCATTGCGGGCGGGCCGCGGCGTGTCGCTGCAGCAGCGCGAGGATGGGCGAGCGGGTGGTGGTTGCTTGCGCAGCACACAGGCGCTGTGTGATGGCGCATGAGGGGCGGAGGAGAGACATCGGGTCCGTCTGCGCAGGCCGGCGCGGTCTGACGTGGGTCGCTTGCTGGCTTCTACCTCCGTGACGGCTTCGTCAAATGCCTCCGCATGCACATCGCTCGCAGCCACTGGAGCTTGTGGAGCGGCGATGGCGTCGTTGCCAAAAAGTGTTCGGCATCTCGGAGGTGCGCATTGGCCAGCTCCGCCCTGTGGAGTGCATCGCTCGTTTCATCTGGACTCCACACCATGACTATTCATCTTCGTCCGAATACAGCCAAGCAAGATATACTAGATGTAAGATTTACCAAGGCGTGTATTAACAGTTGCCCGTATCAAGTGTATAGACACAGTATGGAGTACACCTGCATCGCTCTTTCCATCCTGACTTTCACACCATGAGTGCTCTTTCCATCTTGACCTCCACACCACAACCACTCATAACACAGACATCACCGCTGCCCCTCCCTCACCTTCAGCAGCACCCCCATATTCATCCCCACAATCAGCCTGACCAAATCCCAATCCCCGCCCTCCCCCACAACATCCATAACCACCACCCCCGTCCCCCCATCCCCCTCCTTCCTCCCCCTCACGCCCTCTCCCTCTCCCACGCTCCTCCCCGGCTCCCCCGGCTCCGTCCCCGGCTCCCTCAAATGATGCCCCGCACACAGCCACTCCTCCATGCGGCGATTCACCACCAGCGCAATCTTCTCGGGCCAGCACGCGCGCCTCCAGAAATTGCTGCCGGAGAGGAAATTCAGGAACAGCGGGCCGGGCGGCACGGGGTTCTTCTCATCCGTCGTGACGCCGGGGATATGGTGCACGGCCGCAGCCGCGCGCACGAGGTGCTCGTTCGCGTACTGCGCCTTCAGCGCAATGGCCGCGGGCTCCAGCACCTCGCAGAAGTCCTGCAGGTGGAAGGCGGGCGCGGCGCGCGGGAAGAGCGCGGCGGTGCTGTTGTACGGCCACGCGGTTGCGTCGAGGCCGCTGCCGGACGAGTACATGGATGTCGAGGCCGCGGGGGTGTGGTAGCGGCGCACGAGCACGCATTTGCCGCGCACGGCGGCCAGGTAGGGGATGTTGGGCTCCGTGTACCATTTCGATGCGCTGGGGCCGATGTAGTGGTCCTGTAGGATGCGGGCGAAGTGCTCGTCGGTGGCGGAGCCAACGCCTTCGCGTTTCAGCGAGACGAGGATTGTTTCCGAGGGGTGCGTGGCTAGGAACGCGTAGCAGGTTTCTAGGATCGGGGCGAGGTACTTGGGGCCGGTGAGGCTGATGGGGAACGCGCCGTGGACGAGGTACATGTGCTTCTTGCCGGGGTCGGACGCGTGTGTTGGCTGGGCGCGGATGTCGAGGAAACGGATTCCGTTCTCGAGCTGCGTTTTGATATCTACCGACTGGCACTTCACCGAAGGAAGCGCCTTGTAGTAGGTGTGTGAGTTGTGCGTGCCTGGGATGGAGATAGCAGACAGTGGCAGCGTGTCTGGTATCTCCTGCATCCATTTCGAGTAATCTATGGCATCGTTCGCGTGAATGACCAAGTGTGGAACGGGCTGAGAGGGATGAAACAGCGCAGTGAACGTCTTCGCAGGATTTGGCAACAGCGGCGTGAATCTATGAGCAGACTTCTGCGTGTACGACGGGTTGGTATCCACACGATGACGTTCCCCGTCAGCCAGCTCTATCGTGAGCCGTAGTGTGGAATTGGAATACACCGCCTTGTCCTCATCGTGCGCTCCCGGTGCGCGGAGAGTGTACGCTTCCCAAGGCCCCAACTCGACATCCAGATCCCTGTGGTTGAACGTCTGAGCATGTTCGCCTAACTCTGGTGCCGAAGGAGATACCGAAGTCGCATTACTCGCCCCGAAGAAGTAACCCCCAGCTTTGCTCTTGGAGGTGTTTGGATCTTCAAAGCGCTCGACGCGGTTGATCGAGATTTTGTGGAGCGTCAGGTTCCGTATGGTTATCATGACTAATCGAAGCAACAGATGACTGAAAAAAGACGTGGGCTTTGCATTCGAAAGACGATATCTCTTTCCCTGTTGATCCGCGCTGTGGCTTGATAGGCGTGATGAAGTTGATGAGGAGCTGGTGAGGATGTGGTAGCCCGATCTTTTCTTCCGATCCAATGAAACCGATGCAAAGGTCGATTTGTACTCCGAATTCGTTTATATGGCGACGAATGGAGATGATGGGTTGATGTTGTCGTGAGGTTGAAGCGAGTGCCAAGCTCCGAGTCGTGCAGCCTCGTACGCGTACGAGGTACGTATGGCGGTCGTACGTAACCCTTTATATCGACACCGCGTCGAGCAACAATCAAACGAGTTCACGCAAAAATAGTCCACAGACGAGGAGAACAATAAATATCATTTGCCATGTAAAAAGCCGAAGCTAACATGGCTGCAGGAAACTACTCTGCGTCTACAAACTCCAACAGCCATCTTCCAGAAGCCCTGTACTAGTGACCAGGGCTACCCGGGTATCATGCACCTATACGATGCTGGAAGATCAATGCTCCAGGCCCTACTCATACACCCCATGACCCATGTCATCGATAAGTGCGCCGCATATGCAACCGTCTCCGTCACCTGGAGAATCCGCTAAGATAGACCCCAAACCCAATAACTCCGTCAAATGCATTTGTTCAGCATAGCAGGTTGCCCATACTATTGGGCACCGAGTCGGGCCTCACAATGTCGTTCCTCTGCGAACTAGACGAGCTAGGACGAGAGTCAGTGTTTGGTGACACAACAAATGGGCGAGCAAGCTCTTCGTAGATCTGCTCACAAGGCGTGCGGTCTTTGACTGGCGTAAACACCTCGATCTCGGGACGCACTGGCGACTGGTTGTTGCGGCGATCCGACTCCGATACTGGCTGCATCACCAGCCCTGACCTGAACTTGGTGACTCGAGCGCCTCGTGGTGTCGAGGGCGTCTCGCGCGTCGCTACTGCAGTGACCTCGGTGAGCTTCTTGGCCGGGCCTGGTTGTGTCTTCGACTTCGATGGGGGAGCAAGCTTAACGGGCGCGTCCTGCAGCTTCTTGGCTGGCTTGCCCGCAGTCTTTGTGGTCGCCTTCGAGGCCTTGAATATGCTGTTGAGCGCAGGTCCTTCCTTCTTCGTCTCTCTCTTGGCTTTGCCCTTCGCTCCTGTAGCCTTCTTCGGCGCTTGTGCTCTCTTTGCGGGACCCTTCGTTGCCAGTTGACCAAGGAGATCCATTTGCGCGCCAGACTTCCGCTTCGTGCCCTTCTTCGATGGCGTACCCGGCTCCTGCTTGACAGCGTTCTTGGGCAGCATGCGAGGACTTTGACCGGGCGTCAGCTGGCCTGCGTTGCGGAACACACCAGGCTTCTTAGGAGTGCCGACAACCACCTCAATCCTATTGCTCTCCTTAGCCTTGAACAACTCCTCGTCACTAATCTCTTTGAACTCCATCGGGTCATCCCATTTACGCATCGCAGCGTGGCGAGCAACTTCATCACATGGTCCGGTGACGACTAAATCCCACGCGTTCTTCAGATCCACACCAAGAGGTTCTGGGTCGTTGTTGATCCATACGGCGACACCGTCTTTCCTGTCGCGTACGGTGTTGCACATCTCACGGGCGATGCGGCGGATTCCAGGGACCTTGAGCGTGGTGCCGGCCACGATGACTGCATCTGGTCGCATGCGAAGATCCGTAGCAGCACAAGAGCCGATCGCTTCGTCGTCGGGGTTTTGCTCATTGTAGAGAACCATGCGAGGACGTAGACATCCAATTCCGTGAGTGCGCTTCTCTGCAGCCTGACGGACCATGTCAATCTCCACACAGCTGGGGCATGGCGGCGCGGTGGGTCCGTCAAATAGCGCGGCATCAAAAGGGTATAGCTTGTGGCATTTTGAGCAGACCATGTGATCAAGGCCTCCATGCACCTGGACGGTCTTGGGCCAAGGTCCCTTCTTTGGCAGAGGTGCCTCGGTCTTCAGAGGAGGCATTGATGTATCGATCCCGTCGACGTTCTGAGTGTAGAGCCTCATCAGACGGCCCTCCTGCGCTAACGTTGCAATGAGGTGGTGGAATGCTGTGGGTTGTGCGTTCTTTGTCTCGGTGGACAAACCGCGCACCATGGCGTGGAATGTAGCGGTGGACTGATTGTCCTGGTAGACAGACGCGTCGAAGAGATCTTTGCCAGATGACTTGAGCCCATGCTCTTTCTTGAGCGTAGTGAACAAGCCTGTCGCGGACCGAAAGTCAGGAATGCCCGCAGACACTGAGATTCCGGCACCAGCAATTACTACAATCTTGCGCTTCTTGTGCAGTACAGCGAGCAGACGCTGGAGCTGTGGCTTGTCCTCGTCGGTGATGTCTTGTGTCAGGTCAAGATAGTGGGTTGTGCGCCCGTTAGCATCTGTTGTGGGCGCGAGCTTCCTCCTCTTTGCCGGGCGCAGGTCTTCATCGCAGCTGGAAGGTGGAGACGGCATGTCCTCGGGTGCGGGGGTTGTCTTGGCCGAAGAGCGGCGCGACGAGGACGGCGAGGGCAACGATCGTGCGTGGAATTCTGGAGGTGGTGAAGGGGAGCGTGTGAGGACGGTGAGCTCAGATTCGCAGTCGGAGGGTGGGTCGGTCAGCGGCGAGCTCGGCCCGCCGTTGAATATAAAAGGCGCCATTGTGAAGGCAGGCGTTATGGTTGTGTTTGTGTTTGTGGCAGCCGGACGCGTTTGGTAGCGGCGATCGGGGGATCGTGCAGCGGGAGCCGCGAACAACGTGAACCTCAGGGATACCGCGGCACACGCTACAGTTCTATACAACACGCACGACAATAGTAGCGACAGAGTTGCGCATGGAACGATGGCAGCTCTGTACTAGTTGAAGCACTGCGGAGCCTGGGGCGTGATGGATGGGTGAGGCGCTCAGGGCGAGGTGGATGGCTGCCGTCACCGCTGGGCGTGCGGGAGGTACCGGTCGTGCAGGGCTCAAAGTCGCGGAGCGACACTAAATCATAGCGATTATTCGGAATAGCGCGAGAAAGATAGGGATGGTGCGCGCAGACGCGCTGTGGCGGTGGAGCCGGCCGTTGGCGAGGAAATGGGGTGGTTGGAGGTCGAGGTGCGATGAACGAAGAACAGAACGGGCACCGGGAGTCCTCTGAACCCGCCAAGACCTCGAACAGCACTTGAGCACGCTCCAGGGCCAAAACAAACCGAGCAAGACGGGTACGCTAGCAGGTCGACCGATTGCAGCTTTGGAAAGTCGCGGTCCAGGGCAGAGAGGTCTCGGGGGCGGGAAGCGAAGTTGGAGCATGCCCGCTGGTACTTGTTCAGCCCAACGGCAACAATGAGCCCTCGCCTCCCTTTGACTGCGCATTCAAGTGCCATTGACACGCCAGCTGACATCGTCATCGTGCGTGACAGCCAGCAGCGAAGCGGTGACATTCGCTTCGACTGACATTTATTTTGGAGAATCATCACGGCAAATTGAAGATAGGGCTTGCTTTTGTCACTATACGCATTCCTCAGTGCGCAGATGCGTGAGGGATGCCGTTTTGAAGGGTGAGTCTGGCGTGTGCAGTTCGTGAGAGCTTCGTGATGCAGGTCTCCGAGCCGACGAGGCTGCGACCCACCTCGCGTTTCGCTTACCGGCCTAGCGTTGACCCACCCTTGTCGAGTCAAACCGACGAACTCCAGCTCAGTCTTCACCCAATCGCAGCCCTGATACATTTCCTATGTTCTTTGCGTTATACCCGGCGATTGCATCGCCATAAAGTTGTTGTTTTAATAGTCGCAGGGGCATCGTCTCTTTTCATTTACTGCCACCAGCCCGCTACGTTGGCACCGTGGAGATGGACCCCAACTACAGCATGGATGTGGATGATCTCTTTGGAGACTCTGAACATGTCAGCCTACAGAACATCACCGCAGTGCCACCGGTGATAGGTCTTGCTCGCAGAGTTGATGAGCTTGGTGCGAGTGGATGCTCCCAGTAAGCTCTCAACGCAGACATCAGACCTCATCTTAACAACCAACAGGAAGATCGCATGGTCCAAAAACGGCTGCGTGGCTTACATTACGCCAGATGGCGCTGCAGTCTACCTGAAAGTCTTTTCTCGTGAGGACGAGAGTGGGAAATGGGATCTAGGCAAAGACATTGCCTTAGAATTTCCCCAAGGCCGCGAACACTTCCCCTTTGTCCACTTGTCGTGGAGCCACTTGGGGAACGACATCGCTGTTGTTGATGCAGCAGGACGTGTGCTAAATTTCTCGTGTGTGATGGCTTTAGACAGGATGCACTACATCAAGGCCGAGCTAGCACATCCAGAAGCTGAAGCAGATGGTGTGGTTGGCCTGCATTGGCTAGCGATCTATCCGTACGAGCAGAAGGTGAGAACTCCTGGATGTGTTTGTATCATGACTGACGATGAAACAGAATCATATCGCATGGTCAGCGGAGAGAGAGGGGGAGAAGTGGAAATGGAACGTTCGTTCGCACGTGTTTCACGACGCACATCACCCAATCCCTAGCAAAGCCTCGCTCATCTATCTGAAGAGGCACGGAGAGCTTATGTTGCGCTTCCAACAGAACGACAACGCCTGGCAAGAGTCATCCACCCTGCTAGGACCTATGATATCCACGCAGGAGTCGTTCACCCATGCGGCTTTTGCGTCTAACAACGGTACCTTTTGCGCTTCGATGAACGACACATTCGCTAACTTTGCACAGACGATAGCCTACTGATGGCAGCTTATGATGTCAAACGGTGTCTGTATCTTTATCGGATAGAGACCGCGTGGCAAGTTCCGCAGGAGAAGCACAACCAAAATGCCGGTCACTTCGACAAACCCAGCCTGCAAGTCTCGTTGATCGCTATCGAAGAGAACTGCGGGCCTGTCAATATGATTACAGGCAACCTCGATAACGGCGCTGAAGCGAGAGGAACAGCTCCTGCACAACTCACGCATCTCAGCTTTTTGCCCGTCACGCCTGATCCGAGTGATGACTCATTGCCTACCGTCCAAGCCATCTACTGCAGGCCTCCAAACTTGGTTCCGGTGGATCATCTCCAGCCTCAAGAGACTCCACACAGTGTTGTAGTCAGGTGGGAGGTGCATCAGCTGCAGCAAAATCAGCTGCACCCGAGCCTTGACCATGTAACGTCAAAGAAGAAGACCATCGGCTCTGTGACGGCACGAACCGTTTCGCAGCTCAAGCGAGCCGCAGACTTTCCCATGCACGCAGTCGTACTGTCGTGCGTTCCTGTGTGGTACCACATGCTCTTGGCCTTCCACTACAGCGATGGTACGATCGAGTTTCGAAAGCGGATGACTATGGAGACTCTCGTCAACGACGGCAACACGGACATGGTCACGTCGCTCTATCAAGCCGGTTTTGCCTTCCCACACGGCGAGCCATCCCTGCACATGGCCCTCTCCCCGAACTACTGCATCTCAGCCTGCATGCAGCAAGACTCCAACATCAAACTCCGCTCACTCGAGTACCAGCGCGGCACGCTCGCCCTCTCCGACGACGACCCGCGCAATCCCGCCGCCATCGCCGCCCTGATCCTCCAATCCGCCTCCTCCGCCAACCAATACTTCTCCAGCGACGACATCTTCAGCGTCATGGGCACGCTCTCCGACAAGCGCAAGAACGAATTCACCTCGCTCCTCTTCGAAGCGCTGCAAGTCAACATCGACTGCGGCGTCGACGACATGAACAACAACTACCTCATGCTTCTCGGCCGCTCGCCCTTCTTCGTCAAAACCCTCTCCGCCATGCACCTCCTCGGCCTGCGGTCCCCGACCGACCGCGACCTCAGCAGCAAAATGGCCTGGATCGTCCTCAACATCAAATACGTCACCCAGATCCTCACAAGCATCACCCGCATGCACGGCCACATCGACAAGACCCTCCTCCGCCCAGAGGTCGTGCCCCAGTTCATCGGCATCTGCCGCTGGATCATGCACTTCATCGCATACACCATGGACTCGCTCTTCGCGCTCGGCCGCGCCTTACTCGACGCCCCCGCCCCGCCCACGCCCGCCTCCCTCGCCGCCCTCTTCGCGCACCACAACAACCCCGCGGTCCTGCTCCTGCTGTCCGCGTTCCCGCGGCACATGATGAAACTGTGGTCGCAGCCGCTGGCCTGGGTCAAGCGCAGCGCCGACTCGTTCACGAACCCCGCGGCGCCCGTGCAGGCGCCGGAGATCCGCCGCCTGTACGCGCCCCTCGCGGCCGCGCTGAGCGAGATCCCGTTCGACTGGCGCTGGTTCGAGCGGCTGGTCAGCGAGACGCACGACGCGGCGCGGGCGGCGTGCAAGGCGGCGCGGCTCGACGACGGCGCGCGCAATGCGCTCGAGCAGGAGCTGCTGGTGGGCCGTGTGCCGGCTGTGTATGCGCCGCTCGCGGCCCGGCTGCTGACCACGCAGCTCTGGGACTCCGGGGCCCCGGGCGGGTGTCTGGCGGATAAGCTGGATGCAGGCCGGTTGATGTTCTTCGACACGGTGTGGTTGGGGCTGCAGGGGGGAAGGCGCGCGAAGGCGTGGCATGCTGCGCACACGGTGGATGTGTGTCAGAAGATGGTGGTGAGGGGGGTGGGCACGCAGGAGCATCCTGTGACGGGGGCGACGCAGATGGGGCGGCGCGAGGGGGAGAAGAGGCTGAGGCGGTGTGTGCGGTGTGGGAGTTGCATGGAGGATGTGACGGTCAATCAGGTGGGGTATACGCCGCATCATTTGAATTGGCTGATGGGGATTGCAAAGCATTGCGTCTGCGGGAACAGCTGGATGCTGGCACCGGAGAAGAAGGAGAAGTAGAACATGTAACCGACATATACAAAATCACTGATATAGGATTCAAGACAGAGGCTCAGTAGTTGTAAACATTTCTTCATTCATTGTCGCAGATTTTCCGCTTTTCATGTGACGCGTAAAAGGGTATAGTTTTTATCATACCCAGGACGCGCTCGTCCAGATCCCACCATCGCTCTATGACTTAGCCGCACCGGCCTTGAAGAGCACGATGTCACCATCCTCAACAATGTACTCCTTGCCCTTAGTCATGATCTTGCCCTGTGCCTTAACCGAAGCTTCATCGCCGAACTCCTTCAGCGTGGTGTAGTTGTAGACAATGCACTGGATGAACGTCTTCTCGAAGTCACCGTGAATGACGCCAGCAGCCTTGGGCGCCTTGGTGCCGTTGCGCAATGTCCATTGCCTGACCTCATCGGCGCCGGTTGTGAAGAAGCTGCCGAGGTTGAGAGCCTTGCGCATAGTGATGATGACCTTGGGGAGGGCCGACTTGGTGCCGAGGGTCTTGCACTCCTCGGTCATCTCCGCGTCAGACATGACCGCCAGGCGCTCCTCGAGCTGAACAGAGATGGGGATGACGGGGTCGCCGGTGGCGTTTGTCTTCACCCACTCAGCGATCTTGGGCAGATGCTTGTTCTTCTGGCGGATGTAGTCCTTCTCGCTCAAGTTGACGAGGTAGACAACAGGCTTGGCTGAGAGAAGGAAGAGAGGGTTGATGGTCTCGACCTGATGAATGGTTAGCAGGGCCCAGTAAGATGCTTTCCATGTAGAGAAGAGGATGTAAGGTGATCAGACAAGGACTTCTTTTCAGAACGTTCCGGCGTTACGGGAACATCAAAGAGCTGGGATTATAGAGCAATCGCTCTTTGTCATCTTGTGACGGGGAGGGAGAAAAAAGCATGCACGTACCTCCTTGGGGCCCCAGTTGCCCTTGCGGACGTCCTTGCCATCCTTCAGCATGGCGAGGATCTTCTCCACGGTAGCCTGCTCCTCCTTGAGCTTCTTCATCTCAAGCGACTGACCACCACGTCTTGTCTGCTTGACGAGGTTCTCAAGCGCCTTCTCGGTGAACTCAATGTCCTTGAGGCGGAGCTCCTCGCTGATGATGTCCAAGTCACGGATGGGGTCAACGTCACCCTCGACGTGGATAATCTCAGCGTCGTCGAAGCATCGCACGACCTGGAAGATGGCATCGACAGCGCGGATGTGCGACAAGAAGGCGTTACCCAGACCAGCACCAGTCGAGGCACCGCGGGTAAGACCAGCGATGTCGTAGACGGTCAGGTCGGCGGGGACCCTCGACTTGGGGTTGTACATCTTGCAGAGGTCATCGAAGCGGTCATCGGGGACAATGACGCGCGCCTCCTCGGGGTCAATGGTGGCGTAGGGGAAGTTGGCGGGGTTACCAAGCGAGCACTTGGTGATGGCCTGGAAGAGAGTGGATTTACCAACGTTGGCAAGGCCGACCTGGCGTTCACTGTTAACACGTGAGATGACGTTGACAGCGAGACAGGGCTCTCACTTACGATACCGCTCTTCAGACTGTTGCCAGGCCTGCCGAGCAGGAGCTTCTCCTCGACGACGGCTTTCTTGGGAGGCATCTTCTTTTTCTTGGGTGCACTTGCGTAGCCGCGAGTGCAGGGTGGGAGGATGAAAAATTTGAGTGGTGTGGGAGCCGAGAAAAAGCGTGAGGAAAATTGGCGGGCAGTACTTGCGGCCGGCCGGTGAAAAGTGGGTATCGAAGAAGAGAAAAGAAAGGTGAGAAGATTGGCGGAAGGTATTGTGTACTATGTAATGAGGGGCAGAGAGCTCTGCAGCCCTCCTCCTTGATGTGTGGTAGGTAGGTTGAAAAAAGCTGCAGCTCGCTTCCAAGGCTGCCTCTTATTCGTGTTAGAGCTATTGGATTAGAGCTCCCCAGAGTTATTGGCACACTCAGCCCCGTGAAAGCCAATCAACGTCTTCACGCACTGTGCCAAGTATTTTGTCACAGCCTCCACTCGCAAGGGTCTCAACCATTCATACCGTGTGCAAACTGGGGTGCTGAGTACGGTTCAGACACGCCAATCCACGCTAGGCCGTGGTGAACCCGTTTGCGCGGCGCCCGAAATGGCAAGCGCCAGGCGAGCATGGTACGCGTTCGGCAGGCGTGACGCCAGTGGTGTATCGCATGCTTGTGATCCTGCACGCTCGACTCGAAGGCCTACACCCAGGGCTGGTCCCGCATTTCCTACCGTAACCTGTCCTCTCCTGTAGTGCTACCCCATAATATATCTGCGCCGTAGTCCGCCGGCGCCCAAGATCTCCTGTGCAGACACCCCGGCTGCATCGCATCTTATCTCTAACCCACAATGTCCTCCACCCGCCCCAAGCCAGCGCGCAAGAGCTCGGGCCAGAACCACCGCAGCACACTTTCGCTGCAGCGAGCCGAGATCGTCATCAACGTCTACGATCTGCTGCCGCCGGGCAAGATCGCATCCGTGCTCTGGACCATAGGCAGCTCCCTACTGCACTCCGGCGTTGTCATCGGCGACAGGGAATATGCATACGGCGGCCACGACCGGCGGGGCCTGACCGGCGTGTACTGGACGAAGCCCGCGCAGGAGCCGCCGGGTGGGACATTCAGACAGTCTATCCTGCACGGCTTCTCGTTCCGCCCGGCAGAGGAGCTGGATGCCATCATACACCAGGTACGGAGTCGCAGCAGTCGCAGTCGCGCAAGAACGCAGCTAACAAGCTAGGCTTCGGAGGAGTTCCAGGGCACGTCCTACAACCTCCTCACCAAGAACTGCAACCACTTCACATCCTACCTCTGCGAGAAACTCACGGGCCGATCGGCACCGGGCTGGGTCAACCGCGCAGCGAGCATAGGCGTAGCTCTTCCATGCGTTGTGCCACGGGAATGGATTGCGCCACCGGATTATGATACTGCGGATGGAGAGCTCCTTGACGAGGACTTTGACGAAAGATCGTCTATGCTGCAGCACGGCGAGAGCCAGGGACGGTACCGCACTGCCTCCGAGGAGGCGCAGCGGCAGGACGCGCGAGCTGCTGGTAGCAGTAGTCGTGGTGAGCAGGGAGGCCCAAGAGGGAATAATTGGCATCCGTCCTCAGAGCATGCCCCCCGGGTGGTCAACCTCAAGGAAACCGACAGCAGCGGCCATAAGATACCGGCAGCGGAGAGAGCGCCGCTGCCAAAGAATTTGATGTGACTCGTCCTATCACTTACACGCACACTGATGTACAGCTCCCCCGTCTTCCCCATGTGATGTGTAGTCTCCCAATGCTGCCTCCCAATGCTGACGTCTAGTCTCCCATTGCCATACTGTACACGTGACTGCTCCTGCTATAACCACACGCCGTCCGCCGTCCCTGCCACTCTAGCCCAGTCTCCTGGGCTTCTTGCCCCTCACACCTCCAAACTTCAGTCGTGTCGAGTCGGACAGCCTGACAATCAGCGGCCTGATTTGCTTCCCTTCCGAGCCCAAGATGGCCTTTGTGACAGCCTCGCGCCCTGGGCCAAACCCGCGGTAGATGAGCTCCAGCTTCTGAATCTGTGGCAGCAGGCCCTTGTCCCTGATTCTGCTCATGACGAAGGCGGCCAGCTGGTAGCCCGCATCGTACGTGCCGCGTCCGGCCTTGCGGAAGCCAATGTTGCCGCACGACACGGAGATGAGGGCGTCGCGGTTCGGCTTGGCGAATGTGAGGTGCGTGTTGTGCTTGGTGGAGTAGATGGTGAGCTTGTGACGGTCGTCCTCCTCCCACTCGCGGATGATTGAGTTTCCAAACTCGGAGCCGGGGATGATGCTCGAGTAGCCCGCGCTCTTGAAGTTGCTGTCGACGTTGCCCATAACGGCATCGAAGTCGAAGGGCAGCCCGGCGTCTCGGGGGCCGGCGAGCGCGGGCGCCGTGTGCGAGAAGGGTCGCCGGCAGACCGTCGAGGCCAGCGAGCGGAAGGCGCGCAGCCCTGTTCTGGAAGTGGCGGCCATGCTGGATGTGCGGTGCTGTCGCAATGCCAGCCTTCCGCCGTGATGGTCGAGGCCGAACCAAACTTCGGATGGCCCGTGCGCGGGATCAGAAATATGTACGGGTATCCGCCGCATGCCCACGCCCAACCGCCGCCCAGATCCTGACTTGACATCTCCCGGGCAGATTCCATCCCGGCTCCCGTCACCGCATCTCATACACATCCGCCAGCCAGATGAGGCCGCACACCGCCACCACGCTCGCCGCCAGGGCGCGAGGCAGCATACAACCGAGCACATACGGGCGCGCAGTCGCTCACCGACGGATATCAACAGCGCCCCTGGCGTCGCGGCCGTCGGTAGCACAGTCCGCTGATGCATCGCGCCTGCCATTCCTGCGCAGCAACTTCCTGCCCCAGGACGTTCTCTTCCGCGCCGCCGCCACACATGCGCGCCAGTTCTCCTCCCAGTCTGCGCTCCACCAGCAGGCACAGAAGAAGAAGAAGGCCGTGAGCGAGGAGGCCGCCGAGCCGCCCAAGCCAGAGAAGACGGCCGAGGAGATCTACGAGGAGGAGAAGGCCAAGGCCGAGAAGGACGGCGAGGCGGCCGGCGAGAAGAAGGACGGCGAGCAGAAGGAGGGTGAGGAGAAGGAAGGCGAGGAGGGCAAGAAGGAGAAGAAGGGCGACAAGCCCCCGCCGCCCCCCCACGGCGACAAGACCCCGTGGCAAGTCTTCACGGAGACACTGCAGCAGGAGTTCCAGGCCTCGAAGGAGTGGAACGAGGGCACAAAGCAGCTGTCTGGCTCTGTCCACGACTTCACAAACGACCCCCGCGTGCAGAGGGCAAGAGAGGCGTCGGAAGCTGCAAAGACAAAGACCACGGCCGCGCTGAAGGCCACCGCGTCAGCTGTCGGTCAGGGTGCTGCTTGGACATGGGACACAATGCCCGTGAAGGGCGTGCGCGCTGCTGCCAGGGTCACCGGTACCGGTCTTGACTACGCCACGCGACCCGTGCGCCAGACCAAGGCCTTCCAGGCTGTGAAGGAGACCATCGACGATGGCAGCTCCTCGCGCTACGGTGGCTGGGTTGAGAAAGAAGAGCGCCGGAAGCTGCGAGAACTGCGCGAGCTGAACGAGCTCAAGCGTGTCGGCGGACGCCCCACTGGCCCCATGGAAGAAGACATCGAGTAAGAAACCTAGACAACACTCCAAAATAACACGCTAACCCACCCCCAGAGCCGGCACGAACATCACCCTCCACAAAGACGCCAAATACAAAGAAGTCTGGCGCGACTGGAAAGACAACTCCAAGATCGCCCAGGGCTTCTTCAGCATGAAGCAAGTCTACGGCGAATCCGACAACGCCATCATCACCACCGCCCGCTCCATCACCGACCGCATCACCGGCTTCTTCGCCGAAAACGAGACCGCCATGGTCATCAAGAAGTTCCGCGAGATCGACCCCAACTTCCAGATGGAGCCGTTCCTGACCGAGATGCGCGAGTACATCCTCCCCGAGGTGCTCGATGCGTACGTCAAGGGCGACACCGAGACGCTCAAGCAGTGGCTCAGCGCCGCGCAGTACAGCGTCTACGCCGCGCTAATGGCACAATACAAGACCGCAGGCCTCGTCTCGGACGGCAAGATCGTGGACATCCGCGGCGTCGACGTGCTCAACGCGAAGCTGCTCGAGCCCGGGGAGATTCCCGTGTTTATCCTCACCGCGCGCACGCAGGAGGTGCACGTGTACCGCAACGCCAAGTCGGGCGAGCTGGCGTCCGGCATGGACGATAAGGTGCAGCAGGTGACGTACGCGATCGGCGTCACGCGGATCCCCGAGGACGTGATGAATCCCGAGACGCGGGGGTGGCGGCTCATCGAGCTGCAGAAGAGCGCGCGCGACTACTACTGAGCGCGAGCGCCCAAGTTTCGACTGAGCGTACCCGCGTACGACTGAGCGGGGCGGCTGTACTTCCGCTGTACTTCTACTGTTTGTCACATTCTGTTTTCGAGCTGGCATTCTCGGCGTCTAAAAGGTCCACTCTGTCGTTTATGGCGGGCTTTGCTGGACGAGGTTTTCTCGGTCTTGGGTGGGAGGGTGGATGAGTGGCGTGGCGTTTGGCTTGACGACTCGGGTCGCTTCTCTGCTCTGTATGTGTATGTGTATAATATCTGATGAGATGACAAGGGGGGACATAGGAGGGAGGAGGTGGGGTGTGTATAGGTGTGGACTAGATTGGGGCCATTGAATGAGGAAGATTGATGATGATGCTGGTTGCAATGGTAGTGGAGGGGCGGTGGTGAAGTGACAACATGCGCCACAACCCCCCCCCCCCCCCCTCTCACGACCTCTTGGATAGTGGTGATGCTTCGTTGACTCCGGATATTCGTCACTGATATGCTCGATGCTTGCAAGAAAGCCCTCGCTACGGATTTAAAGTATTGTTGAGATGATAACTTCAAAAAGGAAATTTCATGTGCTGATGTCCTCCGCTAGTTTACATGAGTAAGGAAGGATCTCTCACTACAAGTGAGAGCAATCTGTTCGCCGCTTCTTGACGTATGTGTTGTGGATACCTGCGTTCGATTATCAGAGACATGGATGCATCAAGACTGACTTTGAAATTAGAAGATGAAAAGACTTTAAGACACGGAGCATACGCCTGTGAACGAAGACCAGTCCCAGACACAACCCACGACATACAATTCATTGGTTTTCGGCCAAGATGGACTGAACGTCGTGAAGGACATCGGATGCCGGATGGCGCCGCGCTTACCTTCTTTCCACAAAGTGCAACCACGAAGCGAGAACGCCCTCACGTCACCGCAACAACACCTCTTCGAACCTCACAAACCACACATCAGAAGCACCGCTCCAACCACTTACCTTGCCTCGCGGTTGACACATTGTGTCACCTCGGCACACCCACTCCGAGCCCTCCGTCATAGTGTACAAAAATAGCTCGCTGCAGCTCGGCAGCCAGCGCCGGGACACCACCATGTGGAGCCACGCAGTGTCACAGCCTTGATGTCAGGAACGTACAGCCTGGCTTCTGGGTGGGGATACGGGGTGGTGCGCTAGGGGCTGGGCTCGTGTGGTGTTTATATCGATCGTCGCTGCTCGTGAATTCATGTCCTTTCTCGCGCCCACACACACCGTTTACAACTAAGCTTGACTGTCTAGTTTGACGACGCCTGCTGTATAGCCAACACATATCGCTGCATACACTCCTACCTCACGTACTTCTACCCACACGCAACCGCCAAAATGTCCGCCGCCTCGCTCTCCACCGCCGTCTCCTCCCTCCTCTCCTCCGCCCTCGCAACCCAAACACCCCCCAGCGCCTCCTGCTCAACCGCAGACTTCACCCGGGTACCCCCCCCCCCCTCCCCCCCAAAAATGCACACCCCCAATCTAACCCCCCTCAGTTCCCCACCCCAGACGTCGCCTGCGCAATCGGCAGCACCACGTCCTCCCTCCCGAGCAACGCCTCCGCGGTGCTCGCGCACTGCTGCAAGTCCGCGCCCGTCGAGCGCTTCAACGGCGACTGCGGCTTCTACTGCCTGTCTGTCGCGCAGTCCGTGGCGGATCTGCAGGGCTGCTTTATGCAGGAGGGGATTAAGCCGCAGGTTATTTTTTGTAATGGGACGAATAGTGCGACGGCAACGGGGTCGCCGAGTGGGGGTGTGAGGGAGACGGGGGGTGCGAGTGGGACTGCGAGTGCGAGTGCCAGTGGGACTGCGAGTGCAGCGGCGAGTGGGAGTCCCGGGGTGGCGGCGGGCGTGGTGGTGCCGCGGGTTGGGACGGCGGGGTTCGGGGTGTTGGTTACGGTTGTGCTGTCGGTGTTTGCGGGGGCTATGTTGTAAGGGGTTGGCTCTGGGGTAAGGGATTGAGGGCTTTGGTGTGGTTGCTGGGGGATGGATGCGTATGATAACTTACCCTCCTATATCATCGGCATATACAGTTCACATCATACTCCCCAAAACTTGAAATGAGAGTGCGTTCCCAGAGCTGGCCTTGCAGTGGATTAAGATTATCGTAGTACAGGTGGTATATACAAGGTGTCTACGGCGCCTCTAATCGCTCAAGTCTATGTACAGTCTACAACCCCAACAACATCTAATGAGCAGTGCCGTTCTTCTGCGACAAATCGTACTCGGCGGCCGCGTACATGAACGGCCCGGCGCCCTTGCCGTCGTTCAAGCTCAGCGGCACAGTGGTGTAGTACTCATACGACGCATCGCCCTTCAAGCTGCCGACCTCGACGGTGCCGTTCCACGACAGCGTGCCGTTCTTCTCGTAGACAATGAAGTCGTCGATCATCAGCCCGTACGCCTTGTTCGCGACCGCCAGGTACGCCGGGTCCAGCAGCCCCGTGCGCACGCCCTTGAAGTACGTGTACGTGAACAGCGCAGTCGCGCTGGACTCGATGTAGTTGCCCTCTTTGCCCGCGAGCTCCGGGTCCATCAGGAGCCACCAGCCGCCGTCGACGTCCTGGACGTTCTTGATGCCCTCGGCCAGCGTGGTGAGGTAGGTTGCCAGCTTGGCGTAGCCGGGCAGTGTCTTGGGGTACACCTGCAGCACCTCGACGAGCGCCACGAAGTACCAGCCCACCGCGCGGTCCCAGACGAAGGGCGACGCGCCGGTCTCCGGGTCCGCCCACACGGCCTTCTTGGCTTCGTCGTAGCCGTGGTATAGCAGGTTGGTGGTGTGGTTGCGGGTGTGCTCCTCGATCAGGTCGAACTGGAGCTCGATGTCCTCCCAGGCGGTGACGTTGTCGTTGTCGAAGTAGGAGGTGTAGGTGGCGTAGAAGGTGTCGGCCATGTAGATGCCGTCGAGCCACATCTGGTCGGCGTAGGTGGGGGCGCGGTGCCAGAAGCCACCGGTGGGGGTACGGGGCCAGCGATTCAGCTGGGCACGGTACCTGTGGGCGGCGATTTCGTAGCGGGACTCGTTGCGGCCGCCTGCGTTCCACCAGTACAGGACGTTGTTGCCCATGCGGATGTCGTCGAGGGTGTAGTAGGTGTCGTTGTAGTTTGTGACGGTGCCGTTGGCGGAGACGAGCGAGGAGACGGAGCTACGGGCGTACTCGAGGAGCTCGGCATTGTTGTTGGCGGAGGCGACCTGCTGGATGCCCTCAAGGGTAACGGCGGGGACGTAGGTGTGGCGGATTGGCGTCTTCTTAGAGATGAACGACGTGGCCATCCACTGACCGAACCTGGTCTCGTTGGATGCGGCGAGGGTGGTGCCTGCGCACGAGAGCGCGGCGAGACTGAGATCGGTGAAACGCATGTTGAAATGAGTGGCAAGTAGACCGGGGTCTTTGGAAAGTGCAGAACAAGACCTTGAAAGAGACTCGAGGCTTGATGGATATAGGACAGGGTCACAGATGTGGTTTATATACTCCACGAGTTCTGGTCCGGGATGTCCTCGCCATCCATCGACTTACCATCGCGCCGTTTGTTAATCTGAATCCCTGGTGCTTACATCCTTACAAGTGCTCGGGATCACCCATCATGCCACTCGCTCTAATTTCCGCCACCGGCGATGTGCTTGAATGCGAACAAAGTGGGAAGGAGAGGGATGGGGTGTGGATACCGTTGCCAAGCCTTGGAGCTCTTGGCATTATTTTAGAACGCGATGTCGACGGAGAAATTGGGGATTGGATGGGACAATCAGGGCGGACAGCCACCAAGGCGGCTTACTCGGAACTGCTGGTTGCACACTCGCCCTCTCGTCCGGGTCCGACTGAGATTCGATCGACAGCCGCATAAAACCAACTTACCCATATTGATCTAGCAGTCAAGAGATTGAAACGCATCAATCAAGAATCTTTGACGTGCTTAGTATAGCTTGACAGAGCGGGCCGTCTCCACAGCCCCTTCTGCCCCGCCGCCCAATCCAACGCGTTTCACACCACGCCCAAACAACCAATGGCGCCCCAGCACCCTGTCGACGAATCATCGCTTCCGTCCATTTTCCAGTCGCGCTGGGCTTCCAATCCAGATCCTACCGCACTGCCATTTCCGCGCGACAACCCGCCCTTCGCACTCACCGCAGTCGACTGGGAGCAGCTCCGCCTCAGCGATGACGAGTACAGGCCGCACGACTGGGGGAACTTTCGCTCGTTGATTCTAGCCGGGGAGCTGGAGAGTCTGACGAGATGGCCGAGCCAGCTGAAGGCGTACCTGGCGTGGACGGCGCACGTGAAGGAGAAGTTTGGGACAGCGACTACGTACCTGCTCACCCAGCGGCTGTTCTGGGAGCCCATTGAGGATCCGGCCGGTGCAATGGCGTTCGATGTGAGGAACGTGGTGCCCTTTGCGGATCCAGAGGACTTCCAGATTCTCAGGAATGACTGGCCGTATGGGCACGAGGAAGGCGTTCGTCACATCTGCGTCTGGCTGAAGCAACGTCTGCCTGTCGACGAGAACGGAGCCTTGTCTGACAAGGGCAGGGAGATGGTTGAGAAGTTTGTTGATGAGGAGTTCAGGGCCAAGGCCGGGGAGGACCAGAGAGATACCAAGATTCTGTGGTTCAAGAACTCGACCAACCTGCAAAGCGTTAGGAGTTTGGAGCATCTGCATGTACTGGTCCAAGATGTGGACGACACGATATTGAAGCAGTGGCTGAACTAAGTCTTTGAACTTCATAGTCATTCTAGTTTTCTAGCGCTGATAGACAGGCATAGAGCGAATATAGACTTAGATCCTATCTTGCTTGATGTGAACAGTCCGGGGTGCCGCCATTGTGTAGCTTTCCATGTCCGGCACCTTTTGTCTGGTCTCCTCGTCTTCTATGTTGACATCCAACTCCTGCTTACTCGAGGCAACAGTGCCTCTGAACAAGGCAAATAAGTAAACACCGTACATGACGTATCCCCTCGTTGCCTTCTGCTGAGGCTGTCCTTTCTTTGCCTCTTGCTCAACTTTGCCAATCCAGACATTACCTAGAAAGATCGAGGCAATGACTGACAAGCCCACAAATGGAAGCACGGAGATCAAAGCCCACATGACTGATCTCGCTGCTGCATTATGCACTGCTTCTCTCACGGGTCCTGAGAGGTCTTGCAGCGTGGCAAGATCCCTAGCCCCGTTGTATCCGGGAATGCCAGAGGAATAGTGGCTGAGCTTGTTCGTGAAGACAGCCCCCATGATGGAGATGCCGATGGTTTCGCCGAGAGGAAGTGTGAATGAGAGCAATGACTGCATGGCTGGACCTCGCGTCGACCAGGTTCCAGCAGCGTGCAATACGACTGGCATGAAGCGAAGTCCAGTGCCGGCGCCAGCAATGGCAAGGAATACGTTGACCAATGTGCCGTGTCGAATAGACACAGCGTACGTAAGCACAGCAAGGCCGACGGCTTCTACAATCGACCCAATGAACAGTGGAATGAACGTCTGTGCCGGTCGGACATTGCACATATACATTGCGGCGTAGACACCAACGCCGAGTCCCGGAGTGTAGTACAGAAGCTGAACACCGGCTTTGGAGGGCGTGTAGCCCTCTGCGAGCTGCCAGTAGTACGAGATGAAGTAGAAAGCGCTAACCAGCGAGATGCCTGCTGAGAAGTTGATGATCATGAGGAGGGAGGTATCCTTCTTCCTGAACAGAGTTGACGGAATCATCGGGACTTGACGAGGTAGGAGACGAGCAGTGAATCGTCCAGGGCCCATGAGATATTCATGGACAAAAAAGGCGACGACAAGTACGCCTCCGATGACGAAAGGAGCAATGGACGCTGCCGAGTTCCAAGCATATTGAGTACCGCCCCATTGCACAGCAAGGACAATCAAACCGACGCCAGATATGAAGAGAAAGACGCCCAGCCAATCGATACTGAAGAAACCGGCGATGTAGTTGGTGCGACGGGACGCTCCGTTGTTGCCAGCTTGTCGGGCTGCGTGACCCTTGACTAATTCTTTACGCATGAGGACGACGATGAGGATGTGCGATAGAACGGCGAGACCGACAGGGAGAACGAAGCAGTATCGCCAGCTTGCATCTGCAAGGTAGCCGCCAACGACTGGACCAATACCATAACTCGAGGATTGTTAGTGTTCATCGAAGATAGCGATTGCCATTTGACTAACCTGACTCCACTGATCAGTGAGAGCGTCGAGTTGTTCCTTGCAATCTGAGCCAGCGTTGCTCCATTGTCGGCCAAGATGATGCGAGAGAGGTTCATGATACCTGCAGCACCGAGACCTTGAAGCGCCCTTCCCACGAGAAGCATGCCCCAAGTCTGTGCACCCGCACACAGTGCACTTCCAATCATGATCCAGAACATCTGGAAGTGCAGTGTTGAATGCCGACCAAAAGCCTCCGCAAATTGACCGGTCACGGGCACGAAGGTGGTGAATGTCAAGGTGTAAGCAGCAACAATCCAGTTGAAGCTACCGGAAAGTCGGTCTGGAATCGAGTCAGTATCCACACCTTCTCATGGGTTGATCTAACGTACTGAAATCAGATGAGATGAGTGGGATGGCCGGCGCAACAATGGTAACGTCCACTGCAGCGAGGAAGTTGGGCAAGACCAAACCAAGCAAGAGCTTCCATTGTATTATGTTCCGTCGACGAGCATCCGCCTTCTCTTGTGCACTCTCTTTAGTGTGTTCGGTGATACTTTGGCTGGCTCTTGGAGAATTCAGAGCGATGCCATTCTCACTGCTGTGTTGTTGATGTGATGATATTGTCTCCGGTACAAGATGTGAGGATTCAGTGGTAGGCACTATCTTCTTTGCCTGATGCTCACGGATGGCACCTCGTGCCTGTCTGTACAACCAGATAGCCATGTGGAGTGTTAGTGAGCAGTCGAGAGGGATGGATGAGGAAAGTTATGATCTGTGCGAAGCTCAATGTGACCTGAATCATAACGAGACGTCTGACGCTTTATGCAAAGCCTCGTCGCCCGCGATGCTCGCCATGAAAGGAAAAGCATGCGTGGATACTGGTCCCAGTTCGTGGCGCACAGGATACGTAGAGCAGCAACCAATACCGTTCAACGTCGCATCCTGATACCCTACGCAGCAAGCCTATTGTCCCTAATCTATGGCTGTGCAAAGCAGCAGTCTCCATTCAAGCCACCAGTGCGAGCCAATCGCAACTCCCCAGACCTTACCTAACCGAGCATGCTCTGCGATGAGCCAATCGCATCTTAGGCGAGGGAATGCAACGCTCGCTAGCGTAAGTCGTCGATATCGTCGCTGTCAGCGCTGTCACCGTTGCGCCCGGCACGATATGCTCTGTCCGGCTAATATCATCTTTGTTGGGTCTTCTACACATCAACTGTTGTAGGGAGGAGAGTTGCTGAGAGGCCCAAATCTTGGTGTCCCGCTGCAAAGCTTCAGTCATGCCTCGCTGCCGCAACCTCACCTCCTTGAACATAGACTGGTCGCACAAGAGGTCTGGACATTGAATCCTGGTGAGGGACGACTTGAGTCGAAGCATACCCAAGCTTTGACAAGCATCTCTTAGCTCCTGCAGATCCTTGTGAATGAGTTTTGATGTCACCATGTGCTCGGATAATGTCGTTGGGCCTGCGCGTAATACGCTTATTGTGGCTGAAGCAGTGCTTACTGTCGAACCATGTTGAGATCCTTCGCTTCGCACTTCCTCAAGATGTCTGTCACAAAGCAGCACCTGGGCGGCCTTACGATTCCCCTGCGCATGCAGGACGAGTCTCAAAAGGTTAGACGTCAGTATGTTAGTACTCAACTGATCAGGGCCGATAACAGACGTGCGGAAGGGCAACTGAAAAAAAGAACAATGCAACGCGATTTCGCATTGGAAATATGACAGACGCGAGGTTAAGAGATCTGTGGGATTCAGATTCGAATGAGGTAGGTGCCAAGGAAGCGACGTTGTCGACCGTCCAGAGTTCGAGCGTGGTTTCCTTCTGACGCTTGTGACGCAACCCCACGAGTTCCAAACACCACCGAGCGCTCTGAACACCCCGCATCCACGATGAAGCCTGAGATTGCAGTCCCACTTATAGCTGGGCTTGTATACCGCGCCTGGTCGCACAAGTCCCTTACGCCTGCTGGCATTGCTACAGCAATCGTAACTGCAGTGGTGCACGCCATACATCCATGGAGTGCGTTCTTCTTATTACTCGCGGTTTTCTTCCTCGCTGGTAGTGCTGTGACAAAGGTAGGGACGCTCCAATTGTTGTACTTCAGCTTCGCTAAGGATTACAGGTCAAGCACGATGTGAAGGCGAAGCTCACACAATCGGCCACGGGTGCATCTGGTGGAGAAGGGACGCGCAACCACGTTCAAGTCATCGCGAACTCCGGCATTGCTTCCGTACTGATACTGCTTCACTACTGGCAGTTGAAGAAGGAGGGGAGGTTTGAGAGCAAAGATCTGTGCTTCCACAAGAGAAGCGACATCCTGGTGGTTGGCATCATTGCGTTAGTCAAGCGATATTGTTGCTGCTACTTCAGCACTGACACTATACAGAAACTATGCTGCCGTAGCCGCCGATACCTTTTCCTCCGAGCTCGGCATCCTGTCTAAAGGCAAGCCCGTCCTCATCACCGCACCATGGCGCAGCGTTCCTCCGGGTACAAACGGTGGTGTAACAGGTACAGGGCTCGCTGCTGGCATGTACGGGTCACTGGGTATCTCGCTGGTAGCGCTCTTCTTCATGCCTTTTTGCAGAGAGTGGGATTCGCGGGAGTCCTTCAGATTTGCAATTTCGATGACAATGGCTGGTATAGCCGGTACACTTCTCGACTCACTGCTTGGTGCGCTTTTGCAAGCAAGCGTAGTGGACGTACAGTCAGGCAGAATTATCGAAGGCGAAGGCGGCAGGAAGGTCCTAGTCCGCAGCAAGAACCCGCTCTCTCAGAAAAAGGATGGGAGTGATGCGAAGAGCAGCAGTGTCGAGCAGGTCGGGTCCACACAGGCGGTGAGGACCATGAATAAAGCAGGAGCTGATGCCAAAGTTGTCGCCGACGGACAACATGAAAGCCGCAAGGTCGAAGTGGGGACTGATTTGCTCGACAACAATGCCGTCAACATCCTGATGGCCGCGTCGATAAGCTTTGGAAGCATGTTGATAGCATGCTACATTTGGGAAATGCCCTACAGCAGCGCTATTGGTCTGTAGGCATGGCATCCAGTCGTTACCCTAGATAGCTTATTCCAGCAATGGATATGTATAGTTTGATATGCAAATGCAATTATAGCGATTATGTATACTGCGTAGAAGGTGGAGCTCGGTGATGCCAAGATAAGCCGCACTAGCGGCGCGTCACCTACAGCCTGGAGCTTCACGACCTCCACCTTGGACAGCCCATTTAGAACAGCAACAGCACGCCACACTCTGAGCTGTTTTCTCAAAGCAACGGACGCCACGATATACACGCACTTCCTCTGCATCGTCAAAGCACTACCGTCAACATCTAGTCGTCACTTCACACAACATGGTACGGTGGCACCGCTACAGCAGCTTCTATGAAGAGCTGGCAGGCTGATACATCTACAGTCTCTCCGCTTCGTCCCGCCCAAGGCTCACGCCGCCTCGACCCAGCTCGAGACTTCCGCGCCCTCTGCTCCCGGTGTTCACGACAACCTCCGTTCCCGCCTTGCGCAAACATCAGCTGCACCTTCTTCAGCGAAGCCTGTTGAGCTTCAATCCGCACATCCTCTCGAGGCTCGTCTCGTACAGTGGCGTGAGACACAAGACCGTCTGAAGATGGAGATGCTGAGGCGACAGTTCGGCATCGCTGAGCCGGTGAGGAGGGGTATGGAGCTCAAGATTGCGTCTGCGGGTGAGTGGCGGCCAGCTGCGCTCGGCGGATCGAGCGGAGTGCACAAGGACATCTTGGAAGGTCGCGACTGCGAGATTGGCTGGGAGGATGTGTACACCGGTAAGTTGGACTCAGAACATGGCACCAACCATGATTTTAGCAGCTGCGGCATACAGGATAGCTAACTGAACGGTTACAGGCTCCGTGCTTCGCCAAGTGCCCGACTTCCACACCGAGATCGAGCACAAGATGAAGATGAACTGGTAGGGGAGCTGTTTGCCCCGTGCGGTATTGTGATGCCTGACAGTGAGTGATCAAAGCAAGCACAGTTTGCTCAGGATCTCATCTTGTCCTTCAGTACGGCTGCAGCATGCGATTGCCAGAGCGTGCGGCGTTGGTCTAGACAATGGCACAAATGAACGAACGAATGCAATGACAAACACGATACAGACACCGCTACCTTTCCTTGTTCCTGCGTAGGGGGAGCTCCTAGCGCCCTGATCTTACTTGCATTACCATAGCTTCGATCCTTGTACTACAACTCTTTGAAAGTCGCAGCGTTAATCGCAGGCACTTGTGACATGCCGGATAATTACCTATGTGCCTCTGCAAAGATGATCACGTGACATATTCGACGGAGCGACAACTACAATGGGTCCTCTGGAAGGATCAGCGGCCGGTGTCTCAAAGATCCGTGTCTCAGATCCTATCCGTTGCTACGGCCGCCAGCAATGTGGTGTTCTCAGACAGACAACAGCGAAGCCTGCATGTGCAACCGTGCTCTGCCGATGGTTGAATTACAGGGGCATGCAGGGGCAATACCTGGACGCGCCAGGATGGGGCCATTGCATGTGCACATCCGGCAGGCAAACTTGCACTGGGCTCCGCTCGTTCCGCATTTGCATTCGTAAGGTCGGCGATGCTGTTGTCCTGTGAGGCAGCAGACTGTCAGATCTAGACGCAGCGTAGTCCCGGCTGCGGGCCTGGGAACCGTACTTTGGGGTAGTTCGGTGTGGAGCCAGCGGATCGCTCTTGCCGTTTTCACGATTGCGGAGGGCCCAGCGCAACTGCCCGCGAGCACGGGCAACGCTGCACCTTTCCTCCATCGGTCGCTCAGCTTCGCACTTCCAATAGCACCGCCGTCCCCCACCCACACTCGCTGCAGAAACACCGCGTTTTCTCGCAGGTCGTCTACCTCACCATTCGTCGCTTCGCCACCATCCACTCGCTTGGCGTGGTCTTGCCATCCTTATCTCCGATTACGTTGCGCAAGCAGGCTCCTCTCGGCCGACCATGACGACTCCTTCACTGGACCCGCCGTCGACGACTGCGCAGGACATTCCCCAGCCTGCCGCGTCTGCATCGCAAGCAGCACCCGCCCACGACACGCTCTCATCGAGCGCCGTAGAGATGAAGACGCTCCAATCACCCGCCAGCGCAACCGCGCCTACAGACACTGCGACGAGCAGCTCCGGAGCTCCTCAAATTGCCCCAGTCGAGTTCACAAATGTCAACGAGATCAACTTGTCAGAGAGCGCACCACCCGCCGCATCCTCGTCGGCCGCGCCTCCCGCCCGTAACGACTTGAACCGGACGGAAACTGAGGCCGCCTTGGGACCCTCCACAGATGGGCCAGCAGCAAACCCCGACAACAGCAATGGACCGACTGTAGTCATCATGCTGCTGCTTACGACGGGCGCGAGGCACCCCTATAAGATTGACGAGAAGTATCTCAAGAAGCGCAATGTCACAGTGGAAGAGATGGACCCGTACAATATCAGCGTGTACACGTTGAAAGAGCTGATATGGCGAGACTGGCGAGAAGGTACGTTCTGGAGAGCATCCACATGCGCCCTCTTCTGTGCTCGACACGTTTCGAGCGATTCATGTGCCATCCCCTCATTCACGCTATCGATTGCGCAACGGCACAAGATCAGATGATCTGCCTTGTCCGCATCGTATTGCTACGCTCGGCGCATATGTACTTCTACACAGCCACCACCGCTTCACCGGCATCCTGCACAGTATTGCTAACCCGATTCGGCAGAATGGGAACCAAGGCCGACCTCACCAAGCTCAATAAGGCTGATCCATTTCGGTCGCATGCTGGATGACAAGTCCCCCCTGAAAGGTACGAATCTAATCTCTACACTATCTGACCGGGAGCCATTCCAGCCGCTTTGTTAACTGGGCTGGTATTGGCCCGGCACCTGCCGCGAACCCGCTTCAGAACTCCCAGTAACATGGCTGACCTTGTGCGCAGACTGCCGATTCCAGACGGAAGCCCCGAACGTTGTTCATATGACTATCAAACCTCAGGAGGTGGTTGACGACGAAGAAAATGCAAAGACAGGGAAAACCTCAAAGACAAGAGACGATGGAGAGGAGCCGACAGCTGGGTGTCGTTGTGTGATTCTGTAAACGCACTGCTGAAGAAGCTGGCGTTACACCTCAGTCCGTGCCCTTGCGGATGCCGTCCAGAGACTATCACCAACCGCGCGAGATCCTACGCGCTTCGCGTGTGAGTATGGCAGACGACAACTGAGTCGTGGCTCTGCAGGCTTTGCTCTTTCTTTTTACATGTCCTGTTCTTGGCCGTTCCCGTTACTCGGGTGTGTCAGAGAGGAGATATGGCATACTTTCAGCACCGACCGCACGAGCACACGGTAGAGAGCGGTTCCAAGAGATGATGTATCTGGCGTTCAATCGGCGTTCCTTTGTTGAGCATTTCGAGGCCGGGCAAGTGTGTTTCGTCCCATTTTGTACAGACATTGCTAGGAGATCTAGCGACATATCTGCGCCAGACAGCAGTTTGGCAGCACCCATAGACTATTATACACTTCAACGGTCACCACCACGCTTGTGTGAATGCGATCAACGGCGTCCAACCTCCTAAAGCTAGTTGCTGTTCGTAGCACGCATCATGCATGTGGAGTGGAGCTCGGACCGGTTGGCGCTTTTGCATGAGGTCATGTCGAGCTTGAGCCACTCTCCACTGGAGCTCTTCCAACCGCCGTGTCGCAGCACAACCGCAGCAGTCCTCAACATGGTGCTCCAAGATGTTGACAATCAAGCTCAGGACAGCTTCTCAGACAACCCCAATCCCTCCGACATCGATCCGTATGCCTCGTCTTCCGCGCCGGGCCGCGCTGGCGGCGAGCGCTTCGACGCCTCCAGCCTGCCACGCCCAATTCCCATAATCGGGCCATTCATTGGCTTCTCCGAGCGAGCGCTCCGCTTCAAAACCGACACAGCAGTACGATATGCCGAGAAGAAGATCGGACGGTCGCTGCGTTCGGAGGAATCTCAAGCCCTCGCATTCCACCTCTACAAGCTCGAGAAGATGAAGAGCTATTACACCGCGGCTGGCGCATCGGCAGGTGCATATAGATGGTGGGCCACCAGGAGCACGAACCAGTACCCGTTTTACAAGCCCAAACCCGAGAGCATCGACCCGAACAAATTTGGTCCGATCAGAGGGCCCGCCGCGAACCTGGCTCGACAGTCATGGCGCTGTGGATTGTATCTGCTAGTTGCGGGCCAGATGGGAGATATCATTGGACAGATCATATCACAGCCTATTGTTGCGTACGAGACGTCTGTAGACCCCAAACTGGAGGAGTTTGCCAAGGATCTCAAAGCCGCGACTGGGCGGGACGACAAGGCGAATGGCGAGCGCGCTAGGATGATAGAGGAGCGCAAGAAGGATTTTGAGGCGAGGAGGCGCCAGGAGGGCACGGGTGGAATGGTGCCGCCGTACGGTGGTAGGCAAGAGCGGAAACAAGCACCGCCGCCCGCAGGGGACGATGATATGAGTCCGACAGCCGGAAGCGAGCCTTGGGGGACGTCGAGTTCGAGTTCTTGGGGCGACTTTGCGAGCGAGGAGCAGCCGCAGCCTCAGCCTGAGCAGCAGTCCACCGACGTGCGCGCAAGAGAATCAGCCCGTCAGCCCGCTCAGCCTACTCAATCCGCATCGTCCCCCTTCGACTACGATGCGTCTCCAACAGGCGGCCTCTTCCAGTCCGAATCTTCTCAGCCTACTGCGCAACCGGCCTCTCGTCCTGGCGAGTCGTCATGGGAACGTCTGCGCCGCGGTGCAGCTGCGCCTCCACAGCAGGGCGCCTCGCAGCAAGAACGGGTCCAGCGTTTTGCGTCTTCTCGTCAGAGCAATGGTAGTGCCGAGGGTTCGACGGCGAGTGACAGCTACCAGGAAGCGCGAGACGCGGAGCGGGAGCGAGCGCAGCGCGAGTTTGACGAACGGCTCGAGAGGGAGAGGCAAGGCGGGGATTTCAACGAAGGAAGGGAAAAGAAGTGGTAAAGAAAAGAAGCATTTGAGGAGAGTAGGTGGAAGTGTATACTGCAATCAATGTTGACACCAGTTGCACACCAAGGCCGAGTTCCCGTCGAGATCAACGGAGCAACGTTTGACTGACATGCCTCTTCGCAGTGAAGCCAGCGTGCTGCTTCCAGACCTCTTTTGCTTTGCTCTAGCGGCCGCCGCGTCTCTCACTCTCACCGATATAATCCACAGTAAATACCCAGCCCCAAAGCTGTCACACCACAACGGCCACCAATTTCCTCACACTCTCAACACACCGCGCACTGCACTGCACTGCGCACTACATCGTGCACTACCTGCACGTACTATACACAAGTAAGCCCTCGCATTTACACAAACTTTAGTTCGTTTTCCACTGCAACTACCCGCCTGCGGCCCTACTGCACTGCAACAGCACATAATCTCGCACCCGGGCCTCTTCACATCAAGCAAACTGTACGCAGCTGCATACCCGACTGACGCAAGTGTCTCAGACAAGTTAACACTCAGCCGACGCGCGACATACACGGACCTCCAATGGATCAGGGAGCTGACATCGCGTCGGACATGACGCGCCTGAGCTGGAGCGGGCGCGACTTGGAAAAGCAAGGTGAGCGTTTCCCTTTGTTTTTGACAGCTTCGAGTGCGGCGTTGCACTGTGCTTACTCCCTGTCTTTGGCAATTTGTTTGCTCTGTCGGCTTGTGGTTCCACCATGGCGAGCGGTTCCTGGTGGGGTATGACTGCACGGGCTGGCACTCCGGTGAAAGACAGTGTATCAACCTCTGGCCACGTTGTAATTATATCTGGTTTCTCCCATAGATATCGACAGCTGAACAAGTACTTACGCGACAGCTCACTAACACAGCTACTGTAGAGCAACTCACGCCAGACCGTAGCGTCCCCATCCAAGCACCCGAAGACTGGCTCCCGACCTACACCCGTCTGCGTATCAGCGCCATCGCACGCTCCATGGAACGCTTCGACTACACCCTCTTCATGAAGCTTCCCCGCGAAGTCCGCGACAACATCTACGCCCACGTGCTCACCTCCCCGGCCCCCATCCTCCCGGAACTCTGCACGCCTGCGCCCCTCCTCTCCTCCCCAACCTTCCACGACGCCAACTCGCCCTCCCACGCCTCCCTCTCGCTCCTCACCCGCCTCACCCGCGCCTCCAAGACCCTCCGCCAGGAGTCCCTGCCCATCTTCTACGCAGCCAACACCTTCGCCGCCGGCACCGACACCGCCCTCTACTTCGCCTTCCTCGCGCACGCCGGCCGCCTCCCCTGGATCCAGCGCGTGACGCTCACGATCCGCTGCGGACCCGCCGACCGCGCAGCCTGGATCCTGCGAAGCGTGGCGCAGTTCGACGGGGCCAGCAGCTCCAACGACACCCTCGGTCTGCGCAGCCCCAGTGCGTCCAGCACCCCCGCCGCCCGCGTCACCCGCAGCGCGTCCCGCGCCGCCGCGCTCCAGCCCTCGGCCCAGGCTCTCGCCGCCCATCCGCTCTACCTCGCCGCCGGGTTCCCAGACCTCGGGCTCGCGCTGCTGCTGCGTGTGCTCAGCACGCCGGTCCCGGGGTCCGCGCGCCGCATCGTGCTGCCCATGCCCACGGAAGCATTTGAGACCGACGCCAGCCTGCGCTGGTTTGGCGAGCTGGCGCGGGGTCTGGGTCTGGAGCTGCATGTCGTTGCGCGTGCCGGGGCGGCCACGATGCACGAGGGCTTTGTGGTTGTGCGGTGGGAGCGGCGGTTTCAGGGCGAAGGGGTGGGGAGTGCGTGCGAGGACGGTGAGGGAAGGGTGGAGTTGGAGCTGGGGGGAGAAGGGGCGGTGATGGGACGGGCGTTGGCGTTGTATCCCGAGCTGGAGGAGATGCGGAGGCCGGAGAAGATGTGTTATTATCGCGCGGGATGTGGAGATGGGGTTGTGAGGTGGTTTAATCTGGCGACGTTGGGGGGTGGGAAGCGAGGCGTTTGACGGGAGCAGGGTTTGACGGGGACTGAAGGGGGTGCAGGGAATGGAGGGAATGGAGGGAAATAATGGTTGAACTGCATCGTAAGATACGAGTACGCTGCAAGGCTGGCTCGGCTTGAGCATCGCGCCGAAAGATACACGACGCAAGCTCAAAGGAAGGCGTTTACATGTTCAAAGACGCAGACTAAAAGTTTTCCACACCACAAGACGATCTTGACTGGATACAGTAGATCCGTTCATACAGCATCGAATCATTTATGCAACACGAAGGCACAGCGAGGTTTTAGTCTACATACACAAAACCATTCTAGTCTTCAGACACAGAGGCGTCGTGCACCATCTATTCCCTCCCCTCAACGCCCATGACACCCCTCCCAAACCACTCACTAATGACCGCAAACCCGTCCTTGCTCCTCCGCAGTGCCTCCGAGAACAGATCGTGCCTCTCCGCGCTCTCGATCTGCGCGCGCCGAATCGCCTTCACCGTCGCGTTCTGGCCGCTGCAAACCGGGCACTGGACCTCTGGATCCCTGACATCCTCATCGGTGCTGAGACAACTCTGGTGGAAACTATGTTTACACAAAAAGTGCACTACAGGGAGCTCGAGCGCCTTGTTGCACACCCTGCAGCGCGCGGCCTGGAACACGACGGGTTTAGAATTCAAGTTCTGGAGCTCTGTTTTCTTGCTCGCGGTGTCGGAGCGAAAGGTCTCGATGGTGCGGCGGTTGGAGGCGATTTCGACGCGCTCGCGCTCGATGGTGGTGCTGAGGTAGGACTTGATCATGCCCATTGTGGCGACGCCGTTGGTGGACAGGGTTTGGATGACCTGGAGGGGCGCCATGAGGCCGTCGTCGTCGATTTTCTGCAGGACCGAGTCGAGTTCGTCGCCAGCTTCGGCGAGGACTTCGGGCGAGGAGGTGAAGTAGGCGAGGGCGGCGGGGTAGAGGGCGGGCTCCTCGGGGCCGTATTTGCGTAGGGCGCGGATGGCGCCTTGGGTGTCGTTGGCGGCGGTGAAGCTGCGGAAGATGTCGAAGTGGAGGCCTTGTTGTTCACGGACGAGGATTGCGCCGTCTCGGAAGTTGGAGAGATGAGAGAGCAGCAAAACGTTTGATGTGTCGATGGGAATGTCCTTGCCCTCGACGAGCTTCTTTGCCTTGTTCTCCCATACTTGTCGATCTTCGTCTTTCTTCGAAGACGCAGTATGCAAATACATCTCGAATAAGGTCGTGTAGAGATCAACCTTGTCATCCTCTCGTAGGTTATCTGATTTGATGCACGCTTCAAGAAACATGACGAACTCCTGTGGATGATCCACAAAAGCTGAAAAAGCCGTTCGGGGCTTGGGCACCTTGTACTCAGGAGCAGGTTCATCCGAGGTTTGCTCGATGATTTGTGCTTGACTCATCGTGCTCCTCTGATCGCCTGCGGGTGGTGAAGCGAGTGCGTTAGTATTCATGTACGGCAATGGCAATAATGCAGCCAGGTTCTGCACTGCACTTGAGGCCACACCAAGACCCATGCCTATTCCGCCGCCAGATGAAGGAGCATTTGGGATGACAATAGCATCCTTTTTAGGTCGAAAAGCTGCCGTGTAGTAGTCGATGAACAACTGTGTGGTATCCTTAGGTATTTGCTGGAGTAGGACTGTAGCATACTTCATAAAATTGAAGTAGGCAACCTCAGGCTCCAGCCGCCAAATGTAAGCCAACGCTTCGGCGAACCGTTTCGAGTCTTCAATGAGGACATCGACTACAAGCTCGTGTTCACCGTGCTTGCGGGCTAGGAAGGCAGCCTGATCATAATATCCTCCTTGACGGCACATGGAGATGGCCGTATCAAGATCGAACTTCAGGTCGTCTGGGGACTTGATGAACTCTTCCAGTTTAGCAACATCCTTGAGCTTCGCATAACAGTTCAGTAGTAGCGTTGTGTGGTCTGAGGTGGCTTTGTGATGATCATGAAGCTCCTCCAGATACTCGATTAAGTTGTGTATCCTTTGAGTATCCAGAAACTATCTGAGAGTTAGGGCAAGCACAGATCCAAAAGAACCCAACATACCTTTCGAATGACCTGGGAAGGCTCAGTGTTGTCGATGGCTTTTAGATACTGCTGCATGGCTGTGTCGTAGTCCTGCTTCGAATACAGGTAGTCGCCAAACTTTCTAAGTATGACATTCTGCTGCGAGGCGTCCAGGCCAGCTTTCTGAGCGAGATTTATTGCTAGAACATAGAGATTTCGCTGATAGAGGATATCAAGCTTCTGTGCAAAAGGCTTCTCGTGGTATCTGTAGATCTATTCAATGTCAACATGCGCGTTGAGAATATATGAGAGGCGCTTACCTTGCCATCAATTGTGAAGACGAAGAGATCACCCCACTCGGAGACAACGTGCTGCACCTCAGATGACAACTGTTCCTGATGTGCTACATATCGCAGCTCAGTATTCAGTAGAGTGAAGGTTGACGTGTTGAAAGCATCGTCGGCACTACCGATACCGAAAGCCCTGAGGGGATTAGATCTTGGCATTGCATTCGACTTTGGTGGTGCCACAATCACAACGTAGTCCTTGAATGTCGAGACCATCTTCTTCTCGCCTTCGTACGTATATGGAGGGCCTCGGCCGTGCTGACCATAGTAGTATATGGCATCGTTTCTCCCAACAACAACATCTTGTGTGTTCTTGTCCACGGCAATACAGTCTTTTGCGCAACCGTATTCGTCCAAGGATTTGGCAGGCTGGCCCTGCCCCCGACCTGATATCACAAGCGTCATGATTCGTGCAGTCGTTGCAATGTACAGTGTTGTGATGCTCCCCTCTCTGAACTCGATACCAGTGATGGGCTCGTCGGATTCGAAGACGGTTCGCTGCCGTGCTCCACGGTCGTGGATAAGGTCGCCCCTAACAACTGTAACAGCACCGTTTGCGAAGCCTACGGCAAGCTGCGATAGATCGTCGAGAGCCGCGAAGGCGGATATAGGAAACAGCTTGCGCCCATTCTGGATCTGAAGTGTGCTCTGACAGCGAGGAATGCCGGTCTTCTTCTCCAATTTATCCAAGGCCCACACCTTCAGCACGGGCTCGCTGGACAGGTCTTCTGCTATTGTAACGAGCAGCGCCGTGCCCTCGACCTGCTTCATGTACGTGACCGCGCCGACATCGTGGGCCTGAAACGTGCGCACGACCTTGAAGGCCTGCGACAGGATGCGCACGACACCATCGGCGCTACCGACGAAGATGCTCTCGGATCCAGAGACGACGCAGGTGGTGTTCCCGGGCTACAATGGGTGAGAGGGGCTTTGTTCAAGGTGGGCGCAGGTGGCATACCTCGGCGAGGAACGCGCTCTCGTCGTCCGGGAGCTTCACTTGCGCGACGTCGAAGAACTTGAACTGCCACTTTCCCAGAGTCAGCTTCGCCACAGTGCGCGCATTGCTTTGGTTCGCTCACCGGAGTCACAGCCATTCTGCTACCGGTCCATTGTGCTGCTTTGATGTGGAGGGTGCTATTGTCGTCACTCTAGGCTGAGCTATGGCCAGGCAGGCGCGACCATCAGGGATCCACCGGGGCGCAGCTGCTTGTTGTGAGGTGAAGTCCGAGCGCCTGCCGCGCCAAGGCTGCGCTGGCTCTCCCTTTTGCCTGCTCCCCTTCCATCGCCGTCTCCGTCACTCCACCCACTCCGCCAAAGCAATATTCAGCAACCTCCACTTTGCACACTCCCTCCGCTGCGCCCAAGCTTAGACGCGCGCCCGCGACAACTGTCCTCCAACCAGCTGCTACGCGCCCTGCCCAACACCGCGACTCAAGCCCCGTCGCGTCGCTGCATCAACTCAGCGCATCCTCCAACCCGTCGCATCGACATCGCCCTCTCTCACAATGTCTGAGTCACGTCTGGACCAGTCCCTCGAGTCGATCATCAGCTCGAGGAAGCAGTCGGCGCGCAAGGGCCGCGGCGGCCGTCGCCCTGATGCTGGTCGCCCTGCCGCACCTGCCACTCCCGTCGGTGGTGTCAAGAAGTCTACGAAGCAGGCCAAGCAACCCAAGGCAGCTCCTACTGGCCCCGCGCCTTCTGGTGGCGAGAGCAAGATCATGATCTCCAACTTGGTATGCAGTCCTCCAAGAGAACGCGTCAAACGCCGCTAACCGCAAACAGCCGTTGGACGTTGAGCAAGGTCAACTTCAGGTATGTAAGACCGTTGCAGGTCTTTGAGCCTAGTTTTGTCGCATTTCGCACGAACGCGTCCGAACGACGAACCCGAATTTCCTTGAGCCCTCGGTACGGTCGTTGAGTCATGTCTTGCAGAAGTCACGTCAGAAGTTGTGCTTGGCAGACACATCTGGCATAAGACTAGCAGCATGCGAACACCACGAGGTGCTTCCGCGACGAAAGTTGGGAATTCCAGGGCAAGCAGTTTGAGAAGCAGACACTGAAGTGCGCCAGCGGCTCAGCCATGGCAGGGCTTGTGCTCTTTAGCAAGCCCCCAAGCACTGAGAGAAGGAGCCATTCCACAGAAGAGACAGTTCCGAAAACCAAGGGCAAGGCAATGCACTCTCAGGAATGGCTCCCACCGCGTCACCCACGCATTTCTCCACTGCTTAGCGTCTGCTCTAGCATTCGCGAGGTATTGTCTGAACCGAAAGGTCTTCTCACTGCGCCCAGATATGGATCCCAGCTTTCCGAGCGTTGCCGTGCGACTGCCGAATATGGATTCGAGGACGATTAGGAACGCCGGCCCTGGACACGCGCGTCATGCATTGCTACGAGATACCTATCCTACTACGACGACTAATACGCCCTTTAGGAATACTTTGCGTCTGCAGTCGGCGTCGGCAGGCCCAAGAAGATCCTGATGCAGTACGGACCGAACGGCAAGAGCCTTGGAAGTGCGACCGTTATCTTCAACAGGCCCGACCAGGCCTCCAAAGCCACCACTGCCCTCAACGGCGTCAAGATTGACAACCGCCCCATTCGCGTTGATTTGCTCGTCAGCGCAGCGAACGTACCCGCCTCAACTAAGCAGTCTTCCCTTGCAGACCGCGTAACGTAAGTCCACACTTATTGTATTAGTTGGAAGAATGCTTACAAGTTTAGACAACCGAAGAAAGACAAGCCCAAGCCAGCAACCGCTGGCAAGGCCGCTCCTGCCGCTGGCAAGGGACGCGGTGAGGCTACTCGTGGCCGCGGTGGTCGCGCTGGTCGCGAGCGTCAGAAGAAGAAGACTGTTGAGGAGCTCGATGCAGAGATGGCTGATTACTTCCCCACCGCCGATGGTGGCAACGACGCCATGGCTACAAACGGTGCCGCGGCCGTCTCAGCTCCCGCAGGAGGCGACACCGCCATGGACGATGAGATGCTCTAAGCAGTCTCGATCATCCAGCAATCCTGACGCCTGGTTTCCCATTTCATGTTTTCTCCGACCTCGAGCGACGACTTATTCACTCCTCGAAGCGGCCTGTTTCCTATTCCGCTCTTTTCCTTCGAAAACATTCTTCTAAAAGGCAAACGAAATGACCTCCCAAATTGCGAATGAGACCCGGTTGATATGGTTTACGGTTCGGTTTTGTACAATATATCGGAAGCAGTTGCTTTACTGGCTCCTGGTCTTTCAGGTAGCCAATACAGGAATATCAGTTAGTACATGCACGCTAATTACTCCCAAGATCATAAAATCGCGTGAACTATACCGCGTTCCGGGCCTACATTCTGCTACCCAGATCTGCTATTGCAGAATCGGTACGCTAGCACTGTAAACACGGCTTGTCTATGAAAGAAAGCTACTCGCACCTGTTTGCAAGTCGTCGGCAACACGCGCTTCGACACGTTCAGCGTCCAGAGTACGCTAGTATGCACAGGCTCGGAGATACGGCTATAAGACAGTGCCGGACCGGTACGGAGTGTAACGGAACGCTCCAGCGGAGCAAGTCGCAAGCCGGATGTGCAATTCCAATGGAGACTATGGCATGGTTAACTGATAGCAGGCTGAAACAAGACTGTTTCAAGACTGCTTGAGTTGACTTCCATGGTCTACACCAGCGAATCCGCACGTGCGGAACGATGCCGCAGCACCCACACCTTACAGACTGCTTACAAACACTGTCTGCCGGGTTTGTAGTGGCAAGCCTGCGCTCCCTTTTACGTCTAGGTTGGGCAATCGTGAACAACGCCCTCCAGTCCAGGGTTTGGAATGGTGATGGTGTTCCGGCTACCAGGACGCCAGACTGTCATTCGTGTCTGTATAGCCTTTGGTGCGGAGATATGTCACGCCATCGTCATTAGTCCCTACGCCTCCCAGCTTGTTCCCCGCGACGCCAATTGCGGGAAGCATGCGGCGGTGGGTAGCTCTGACCTGTCATGACAGCTTGCTGGGGTAATGAAGCGTTCATCCGGTGCAGCCACTTCGGGTCGGATAGGCTCGACCTAGAACTCCTGACGCTGAATGTAGACCGACTTCAGTATTCTAATCACGGCTGAGTTGACGCGAGCGCACCCTTTTAAAAAAAATCTACCGTCCAGACCTACCCACTAAAACTTGCCGATGAGGCGGGCTGTTGCCCCACTCCAGCGCACTCGGCTTCCTTTCGAGCGAGAGACCGAGCATGGAGAGCGCGCAGCGTCTTGTCGCGATTGTGCAACGCCGAAAGGATGTTGTAGCATGCGCAGGAACGATCAGCAACGAATCTATGGTCAGGCATTTCTATTCCAAATTGGTAAGATCAATTGGGTGTGGTTACCAACGGAACATGACAGAGACGCACGATTGCGGGGGAGGGGTGCGGGGCAGAAGCTGGCCACGAGCCACTCGACGCGCGCGAGCTTTGCAACGATAGGCCGCCAGGACCCTCAAGACGGGCTCCTGACGGCCGAGGCTGTCTGGGCGATCCTCCATTTTGGTGCTCGTCCGGTGGATACTTCCTTTCGTGCTGTCGTAGTGGCGAGTACTTAAGATAACCTTACCCCTCTTCAGCTCAATCAGTCCTCAATCACATTTTGTTTTCCTGATACCCAATTTCGTGACTCTAAATCATGTCTGAGCTATCCGTAAAGATCAAGACTCCTCAGTTGGAGTATGACCAGCCTACTGGTCTGTAAGTTCGCCCATGTCGACTTTTCCATTGCGATTCCTGACACAAGGAACAGCTTCATCAACAACGAGTTTGTCAAGTCTGTTGATGGCAAGACCTTCGAGGTCATCAACCCCTCCACAGAGGAGGTAATCACACACGTCCAGGAGGCGAGCGAGAAGGATGTCGATATCGCCGTAGAGGCTGCCCGCACGGCTTTCAACGGCCCCTGGAGGAAGGAGACACCTGAGAACCGTGGAAAGCTTCTTGTCAAGCTGGCCGACCTGTTCCTCGAGAACGCCGACCTTCTTGCCGCCGTTGAGGCGGTCGATAACGGCAAGGCCTTCAGCATGGCCAAGAACGTCGATGTACCAGGTGCCGCAGCCTGCCTGAGGTACTACGGAGGATGGGCCGACAAGATCGAGGGTAAGGTCGTCGACACAGCACCTGACACATTCAACTACATCCGCAAGGAGCCTGTAAGTTTCTCAATCGTGACCGATTGAACACTATTAACCATCACAGGTTGGTGTTTGTGGTCAAATCATTCCCTGGAACTTCCCCATTCTTATGTGGGCGTGGAAGATTGGCCCTGCCATTGCCACCGGTAACACTATTGTCCTGAAGACCGCTGAGCAAACCCCTCTCTCGGCTTACGTCGCCTGTACACTCATCCAGAAGGCTGGTTTCCCCCCTGGTGTCATCAACGTCATTACCGGTTTCGGTAAGATCGCTGGTGCTGCTATGTCCTCGCACATGGGCATTGACAAGATCGCCTTCACTGGTTCCACCGTTGTCGGTCGCCAGATCATGAAGGCTGCTGCTGGCTCCAACTTGAAGAAGGTCAGCCTCGAGCTTGGTGGCAAGAGCCCTAACATCGTCTTCGCCGATGCCGACATCGACGAGGCGATCAACTGGGTCAACTTCGGTATCTACTTCAATCACGGCCAGTGCTGCTGCGCCGGTTCGCGTATCTACGTCCAAGAGGAGATCTACGACACGTTCCTTGAGAAGTTCAGGGCGCGCGCTGCTGCGAACGCTGTTGGTGACCCATTCAAGGAGGACACCTTCCAGGGTCCCCAGGTTTCTCAACTGCAGTTTGACCGCATCATGTCTTACATTGATGACGGCAAGAAGGCTGGTGCCACTGTTGAGACCGGCGGTAAGCGCGCGGGCGACAAGGGCTACTTCATTGAGCCCACTGTCTTCTCGAACGTCACCGAGGATATGAAGATCCAGCAGGAGGAGATCTTTGGCCCCGTCTGCACAATCTCCAAGTTCAAGACCAAGGCCGAGGTCATCAAGATGGGCAACAGCTCCAACTACGGTCTGGCCGCCGCTGTTCACACCACCAACCTCAACACCGCCATCGAGGTTGCCAATGCACTCCGCGCTGGTACAGTCTGGGTCAACACATACAACACTCTCCACACAGCTTTGCCCTTCGGCGGCTATAAGGAGTCCGGAATTGGACGGGAGCTTGGTGAGGCTGCTCTGGACAACTACCTGCAGACCAAGACAGTTTCGATCCGTCTGGGCGATGTTTTGTTCGGTTAAGCGCATTTTGACATGAAGAAAATGAAAACACGGCCTTGTACATAGTCTATAGTTACGAGAATCAAACAAAGTAAAAGATTTACCCTATCGCTGCCATTTCATGATGCGGTGGTCGTTGGTGTTGCGTTGCGCATCTTGCCCCGGAATCTCGGCTACCACGCGCGGAACCCACGTGCGGAAACCATGCGCGCGGAACCCACGTGCGAAAACCACGTGCGGCGGAATGGAAGTAGCCGCGCCATAGGCTGCGTCCAGTCTTCATACTCTTATTAATAAAAGATTGAGGTGTTGAGAAGCAGGCAGGCTCTCACGTTGCAAAATAGTCGGTGGACTGCCCTTTGCAGTTACTCTTGCCTAATCTTTTCCTAACACCTCAGCAAAGCGTATGTTAATTTCGTGAGCCTCATCGACCACCGTCGTAATTGCAGCGTCCAGCTCATTCCGTTCCCAAACCATCGAACTTTTTGCACTTGGACACTCGATAGCAAAAGGTGTTTGGCCGAGTGAGTGTCTGGGAAACACAACTCGCCGAGGCACTGTCAGAAGCCGCTGCCAGACCTGTGATCGCCTCTTCAACACTCACGAAGCTTGCTTTCGCACAACATCAGCGAGATTCATCTATCCACAACCAAATCGTCCACTGCCAGACATGCGATCTATCCTTCGGTAGCAACGGACGTGCTTGGCCTATCTTCCGCGATGTTCCAATCTCGGAAATGACCGATCGTTCAAGAGACTTTATATCCTTTGTGGAGGACCATAGTGACTACTGTATTATGTGGTTACTCGTGTCTGCTATAGACTACCGGAAGTGCGGGCTATGAGCCCTAAGGATGCCGAGACCAGCAACCCACCCAATGCAACGCAATGCTCAAGCTCAAGCTCGATGTCAAGGGGAGGAGCTCGATCCCACTCCTCCGCTGCGGCGACAGATAGGGCCATGGAGCGGTGTTTTGTGATGCTCAGGTGAGGAATAAAATGGTGACTCTGAAAGCTGGAACAGGGCGTGGAGTGTGGCTGCCTACATTTTTTACATAGGTGCATGTGTGTGCTGCGCTCGTCAACGGTTTGTCAAAGATATAGAGCCCCAGACTTACACGCGAAGAGTATAGGAACACAGTGCTCAAACCTACCGCAGCAGAAACTGTTCTACACAGCGTCCATCCACCAGCTAGACGCTCAAAACTACAACAGCCCGGCATGAAACTCGCGGGCAGAGCTCACGGATCAGCATAGTCTGAGTCTACAGGTGTTTGTCTAAAGCAGCCTCGCCAGGTTCCTAGCCTACACCTGACTCTTTGCACCATTAAAGCTTAGGCCATATCTAAAGATATACTTGTATAGGCCTTAACTTATTCTCACAATTACGACATCGCTGCTGCCGGATGATTGATCGCATGCATGGCAGTGGAAGGCTGTTGTGGACAAATGAATCTCGCTTATGTTGAGTGAAAGCTTCGTGCTGAAGAGGCGATTGCATGCCCGGCAGTGGAAGGTATCTCACTGATGCTGTGCGAAAGCTTCGTGGGTGTTGAAGAAGCTAATGAACTTCAATTTGTGGTGGCATTTGCTCAATTCGTGCCGTCTACCGCAGGTCAGAGAAACGGACGCGCCTGCCTTGACGCGCCTGCCTTGACGCGCCTGCCTTGACGCGCCTGCCTTGACGCGCCTGCCTTGACGTGCCTGCCTTGACGTACCTGCCTTGACGTCTGCCAGTGTTTACCTCACCACCAAGACTTCACTTTCCACTCCCACACCGAAATCCAAATTGTTCTGCAACAATCTACAAAGCCCTTTTAAGTTTCAAACTTCATTCAACCTTCCAATTCCGGACATAATCAATATGCCCGCACAAATGACCTCTCCTCTTCGCCGCAGGCTCGAGCGGATTTACCCCGGGCAAAATGACTCGATCAACACCTATCGAGTTCTCTCACACAGCAACGAGAACAAGGTCGATGAGTACGACGAGATTTACGAGCCCGAGGCTCGACCCGACCACACGGCCCCACGACAGGCTTTGAGGGAGAGGCCTCAAAGTCTGGTCAACTTGCCTCGATGTGGCCGACCACTGGGTGAAATCATCAGTGGGTCCAGCACCGCAGCTGGACAGAATACCCGGCGAAGTGTTCGTGTGGCAGCGAGGGCCACAAAGTCGACGCCTGCTCAGCTGCTGCACCAGGCTGGAGCAGTTTCTTCACCAACGGTGCCGAAAGCTGCTCAACATGGCAGCTTACTTAATCCCCTCGACCATGTTGAGGAGGAGAAGGAGGAAGAGGATCTTCCATTGGACCCTCAAGATGTGACTATCTTCGAGGATGAACCCTACGCCGAGGAACAAAACGACGAAGAGGAAAACGAGTCGGGCCTCGGAACAGGGGAACAGCAAGTCAGTCGAGGTCACGAAAGCCAGACGCGCAAGCCAAGAAAGTCAAACCGTCCATGTGAGCCAGACACTTTCGCTTGTCTTCACCAAGGTTCTACATCAATACCTTTAGTTGAGAGTCACCTAAATTGTAGGCAACAAAGTATTCTATGGAGTTTTTTAGCATGTTCCCTGGTCTGCTGTCGTGTGGTGTACTTTACATCCTCAGTCCAGACTTCGCCGTTTCTTCTGCAACATGAGAGTCTGCCTGCTTCTCAACACCTTGATCCTTTCTTGATAGAAGTCTGAAGGCTGAAAGTAGCCTATAGCGCCTCTCAAGTTTCACAAACGACAGCGGGCATGACCTCCAAGCTTACCAATTTTTATGTATAACTTGTAGCTAGCATAATACCTAGAGATATAATTTAATCAAGGATTGCCTACATCGTAGGCAAAAAAGTATTCCATGGAGCTTTTTGGTATCTTCCCTACTTTACTGTCGTGTGGTGTTCCGCACGCTGCTGAAGGTTAAGAAATGGCAACTCAGCTATTTGGATGCGACTAAACCAGGCTACCATGTCCAAATGTCGAAGGCTCTTGCGGCAGGCAACCATCTACGTATTGCCAAGCGAGAATCCTTACAAGAGCTGAAATCATACATCACCACCCGACACGGTGCTCGAGCGAAATTGACAGCCGACACAAATCTTGGTGATGTGTCTCGTGGCAATGAGTGGATCATCTACAACGAGTTTCACAGCGACGGCATCTCTAAACACACTATACGTCTCGTGTCAGCAATCTTACCCGATCTCTTCATATCTGCACGACCTGAGTATTGGTGGGACACAGAATTTCTGCCAAGTCAAGTTCAAGACCAACTGGTTAGCATCATCGCTGGCATGATCGACTGGTAAGACCGAGAACTTCATTCGTGGAGGCATGCCAAAGAACCCTGCAGGCGAACAATCCTAACATCAAACGACTACACCTGCTACTAATTCAGCTCCTTGGCTTTCTCTTCGCATGGTGTTGATTCAGTTCTCTGGTTTTCTCTTTACATGGTATTGATTCAGTTCTATACCTTTCCTTTTACCCGCGTTTGATTAATTTCCCTCGCTTCTCTCAGTTAGTTACTCTCAATTCGATTGCTGTTGAGACCGACTTACTCTAGCGCGCGATACGGCTCGCGAGCTTTTCAAGAAGCGCTAGTAGTAGTTTCTACTGACTTATTTGTAGGGAAGATATTGTTTAGTTGACAGACTCCGTCAAATCAGTTCTCTAATCTCCTGTTCTGACAGCAGTACTGAAAGTTGTTAACCGCAACCACCCACTCTACACCGCAGATCCTCGAACGCATCAGCAATCGCCCGATGGGTGCCCGTCACGGCCGAAATGACTCTGCATCTTTGGAGTAGAGCTTGCTCACAAGAGCCAAGGCGAAGGCATCGGCGTTTCAGTACTCGCAGCTCACCAAGGTTAGCGATGTGACATCGTGGAGGTGAATGCTTACTTACCCAGAACGGACTTGAGCGCCGATGCCCTTGATCTTGGTGAGGAACGACTTGGGTTGCTTGAGCAGATCTTCTGGTCCAGCGATGCGAGCAGTCTCGCCCAGATGATCATCGTCCATGTCGACATCGTCCATCAACACCAACGTCGACCGCATCACCTGATATAAGGACCACACATCCACAAACAGTCAACAAGGCCGCACCTCAACTCCAAAAAGAGACACGAGAGGTCTTGGAATTCCCCGATCTCCATCCAAGGACCGCAGCGGCAGTCTCCCCAGGCATCTCTTCCATTTGGTTCAACGACGGCGGAAACGAGAATATTCAACCCACGTCATGGGCAAGTTCACATGCGCCAACCCGCCTGCATCAAGCAGTCTTGGACCAGCAGGAAATTCTCCATCGAGATCCGAGGATACAATAACAACGGCTACGCTGCGACAGTGTACGACCAGCGATGCAAGGTGTTCCCTTTCAGGCATACCCAGGTATCCACGGCGACTGATAATGACGGCGGTGGAACACAAGGATAAAGGATGGATATTGGCTGATCTGGTGTGATGATACCGTTCACTGGGAACCCCAAGGTTGAGTGGGACATCTCACAGGCTGTGAAGTCATGGTCTGTCATGGACATGATACAGCTCCGGCGCAGGGTCTAATACATCATCGCGATATCGTTCACTGTCCAATGCAGCTATGGACAGGAGCGGTCTGAAAGGGCCGGGTTTAGGGTCAGTAAGACAGAGGATGGTGGCTTAGGTGGGAAGTAAGCTTTCTTAGGGGTGGATAGGCTGGCGAAGCATTGCCATAGCATCAGACACCTTTGGAATTTGATGGGATATCGCGCTGGTTAGGACTCCGCTAGACACAAGGACATTGCAGTGCATCACTATGCGTGTTTAGACGCCATCTGGACATTTTGGGGCATCTGGAGATTTGAGCTTAATTGATTCTAGACCACATACTTAGTGAGATTCAAACCTGTTGCACCCAAGACCTTGATAGGCTAGAAATTATCCTTTACCAATCACATCCAACATCCAACATCCAACTATTGGTATTGTTCTAAGATTTCGTAATGCTAAGGATTGAGGATTCCAACTTCATGTTGCATAAGTACACTACTGTTGTACAGAAGAGCTACACATATTGTGCTCGCGCTTCTCCTGCGTCGGCCAAGCCGTCATTCATACCAGAGAACATCTTTGTGCTTTCTGGCCGGCGACAGCGTCGTATCCAATGGAGCAGTGCTCCCACTCCTCGTCATCAAACTATATACATGAATTGCTCATTGTGAGTATGTGAAGCAGAAAACGTATCCTCTCCTTGTGTTATCGCCGAAACCTCCTCTTCTACGTCGTTGGTAGCCTACCGCAAGCGTTTGACGGTGGCGAATATCGATGAAGGTGTGTGCGGGTGAGCGGTTGTCAACAGTGCGGTGCTGATGAAGGAAAACGCCATCAGAGTAGTGCTGTCAGAGTCTTATTTGATCATAGATGGCCCGTCGTACTTAGTCACGTCACTATGGGCCTCTGTATTGCTTTTCGAGTCTCCAGCAACACAACAGTAACCGTCAAAGTTGCTGTTGGGTACCAATGCCAGCGCATACAAGAGGATCTTTCGTGCTCCTTCGAGCGACTGCCACAGCGACTGCCATAGACGATAGGGACCAGGCTTCCGCTTGTTGCGGTTGTTCCTGTGGAACTTCTCCAACGCTGCCTCGGCGCCGACGAGGTAATAGTATGGCTCCCAAGTTAGCTCGTTGAGGCATCCTTCCCACGGAATGTGGTACTTCAGCATAGGTTCACTGGTCAGTTTGTCTTCCTCGTCTGTATCGTAAGCTGGCTTGATTGCTTTGGCGATTGTGAAGCGTCCCGAGGACCACCGAAGAGATCCTGATCAGTCGCCGTCCGCTTGTGAGTAACGTGGGATGACGTGCTTTCCTACTTACTTGAACCTAGGCTTTTATTCTTCTATCTTGCTTATCTAGGGTTTTAGACTTGCTACACAAAGTAGATACAAATAGGTAGAAGCACACTAAACTTTAAAGAAATCTAGCTATAAGGAAAGCTTCTCTAAAGGCCTAAGGCAGGGCCTAAAGGGGCATTAAAACCCTAACTATAACTAGTAAAACCTTAGCTAAGAGAAACCGTGCTTTCCTAAAAAATCAGAGTAAAGACGCCCTACAAGCATTTTGCGAGCAGAGAATGCACATTAGGGAACGCGTGCAAGCTCAATCACCATCCTAACCTACCTGGATCCCGCACTCCACCAAAGTAGATCGCACGCATATGACGTACCTAATGTACTGGGTGTTGCGTGCGTGAGATGCGTACAGCGGCTTAGAGAGGCCTTATTGAGGGATCCCTGATCGACGATGGTTATGGCACGATTTCTTCCGTCAGTTCGGTCACAACCAGACGCCTGGAAAAGTTCTGCAAGTCTGTTCACGTTTGCCCCGTCTATTTCGTGTCGAAAGTCAAGCACATTGATGTTGACACTCGTGGATCACACATGTTTCCTACTTCTCTCAAGAGCTAGGTGCTTTTGCTGGTCGATGAAAGCTGCACCGCCCGTCTTCTTTACTGGAGAGTGTCGCTCCTTTTCTGAACAACGGGAGGTCCTAAGATCAAACGGTCTCGAGGATGTAGGGCCTTGAGAGCAAACGGTCCACAGAACGGGGGCCGGTCCTTACCTACATTGTAGGCAAAAAGCATTCTATAGAGTTTTTTTAGTAGGTATTTCCCTACTTTATTGTCGTAAGGTGTATTTGGCTCACATCCTCCCCCTCCCTAGAAAGGTGCCCATATGCCCTTCTGCACTTCGTAATAGAACCAGGAGCTGGACTCTGTTGCCCTTATGTTGAGTTCATTGGTCCAAGAGGCACGTGCAGTGTGCTGCTCTTCCCCACGAATCGACGAGCTTTCTGAGGCTGCGCCTCAAGATCGAACGAATCAAGTGGCGAATAACGTGACTCTTGCGATTCTGAACAGCATGAGTAGTGTTTCAAGTGTAGACATAAGCACACGCGCCGCTTACAGTCTTCAGATTCTTATCGATAAAGGATTAAGGTGTTGAGAAGCAGGCAGGGATGGCCCAGATGCACATGCTCAGGCGTCACTTTTAGCGAGTCGGTTGCGTCAGTGCTTCTGTGACTTCAGGATACACGCGCGCCGAATGCACGCATGCCCCAGGCTTCCATCTTTGACCTGTCGATGACTTGCCTTCCCCACACATCATGAGGACACGTTCCATACCTGTGCGTGGCGAAATAACATGACCACAGCCCCGGAATAGCGTGTTCCCACGACGGCCATCCGCGAGTAGACCGCCATTACCATGGGCGAAAGAGAGCCAGCCATGTCCTCCCACGCGAACCAGTACATTCGCGAAGTCCTCCACTCAGCTGAGGCTCCGGCCGAAATACCCGTTCGCTATTTTTACACGTCGCCGCTCGCTATCGACGATCCGCTGTCCCCAATACCTCCGCCTGTGACGGGTGCAGCAGCGGCCGCGAAGAAGCAGTTGCCTCGCCCGTTCTCCGAGTACGACAACGGCGCCGTCAACAGGTCATGGCTAGATCTGAGGAAGAAGATACTGCAGCACAATGAGGAGCTGGGGGAGAAGAGAGACGGGCAGGAGCCAGGCACACCGACAAACCCAGCCTTCACCCGTCTGAAGCGGAGAAGAGCCGGTAGTGCACCAAGGGAAGGAGGCGGCCCACAAGGCAGAGATATACCTTTGGGAAGGTCGAACAGCAGCGGACAGTACTCCCGATCTGCGGAGCTGTTCTCGAGTGGACGTGCCAGCTCGAGTGGGGGTAGCCAGGCTGCAATGCTTGTGCAATCTATGAAGGCTCTCGATCCAAGCCAGGCGTCGCCCACGTCGGGTTCTGCCACTACAGGCACGCCCTTCATTCGAGCACCCTCGCGTACCAACGTTACCAAAGCATGGAAGCCTTCGCTGGGAGACGGTGGCAGTCGACCGACCATCCATGAAGTGGACAGCTATAGGTGGGACGATGAGATGGAACCAGCATTGTCAACCGGCAAAGACAAGGGCCCGGCGAGAAGGTCTTCCAAACCTCAGGCAGGGCCATCAGTCAAGGTACCTGTCGGCATGTCGAGGCTGCACCACGTCGTTATGGATGCGGAATCTATACGCATGGAGCCGATCTATTGGTCGCCCCTCAGCGACATCTCTCGGATAATACGAGGAACTTGGTTCTACAAGGACTCGATGATGCCTGTAGAGGTCGAAGTTGCAAACATGCTCGAGGCAGGATACATAGAGCTGCAGCCGTGGACGCAGACCTGGAAGGATGAGCTCGACAGCGCGGTCGAGGTTGGCGCGCTTGGTGAGATGAAAATTGTCCACAAACTATGGCCAGACAAGCCGGCAGCTCCAGACAGTCGACCTTCCACTTCACAGCAGATGCAGACGACAGGCCTAGTCCAGAGTACTCTGCCAGAGGAACAGGGAAGTCCGGAAGAGGAGCGACTGGACATAGTCGAGAACGCCTGTGACCAAATCGACATCTCAAATGGCCCAGATGGGCCAGACAACAAAGCAGCGGGAGATCTAGAGTACGGCGCTGCAGGATATAAGCAGCTCTATCTCAAAGCTGGCATCATCTATGCAACTGAAAAGGAGGCGTACATCTTAAAGCCGACTCTACAGCCATCAAATTATTATGGTAGGCGTCCGCTCGCGAACTACATCCGTAAGGGTAGAAGTATTGGAGTATGTGTCGTTCGGGGCTTCGATCAAGCAATATGGGACAAGCTGCATCCTACCAAGCTGGATTCGGTTTCTCAGAAGGCATATCAGGGCGCATCTGCTGCACAAGCCGGAGTGTCAACAAATCGGAGGCTGAAGTCTGATCCCGAGCTTGCCATGTCTGAACGTCCTCGAGTGACTGATCTCGTGCTGGTGATTCACGGTATTGGGCAGAAACTGTCTGAACGCATGGAAACGTTCCACTTCACACATGCAATGAACTCTTTTCGACGTGAAGTGAACGTTGAGCTTGGAACACCGGATGTCAAGCGTCATCTGCGCAGAGATATGGGTGGGGTCATGGTATTGCCGGTGAGTCGCTAAATGTACCGAGCTAGTAACGAACAGCATACTTACGTCTTTTAGGTAAACTGGCGTCAACGGGTGTCGCTCGAGACTGGTGGCGATCAAGCGGAGGCAGAGCATCCTGCAGCCAACAAGTACACTCTCAAGGATATCACCCCAGTCACACTGCCTTCGATCCGAGGCGTCATTAGCGACGTTATGCTGGATGTCCCTTACTATCTTTCGCCGCAGCACAATCCCACGATGGTTGCCGCGTGTATCCAAGAGGCAAATCGTATCTACAAACTGTGGTGCGCTAACAACCCAGGTTTCCAAGACTACGGCAGGGTTCACCTCGTCGCACACTCTCTGGGATCAGTAATGGCTGTCGATATCCTCAGCAACCAGCCCAGCCACGTCGATTTCAGCGCAATCGATCCCACCACTCCTGCCTCGGAGCTCCCCAAAGACCACTTCATCTTCAACACGACCGACCTCTTCGTCTGCGGCAGCCCAGCCGCCCTCTTCCTCCTAATGAAAGACGCAACTCTCCTTCCCCGCCGCGACAAAGAGAAACCCGGCGCCGATGCCTACGCCGCGCCCGGTGTCGCCGGCTCCCAGGGCACCTACGGCTGCATCGCCGTCGACAATATCTATAACATCATCAACCCCTACGACCCCGTCGCTATGCGCCTTAACGCCACCGTCGATGCCTCCTACGCCGAAATGCTCAAGCCCGCCACCATCCCGTCCGCCTCCACCAGCTACTTCTCGCTCGCCAACCCCTTCCGGCGCACTGACAGTACCACCGCGCTGCAGAAACCCGCCACTGTCCGCCTGCCGTCCAACGTCGAGCTTGAAACGCACAACTTCACGCGCGAGGAGATCGCCGAGAAGCGCGCGTACCTGCTTAATGATAACGGCCAGATCGACTTTTTCATGAAGTACGGGGGTGGTGCGCTTGAGATCCAGTATCTTACTATGTTGGGTGCGCACAGTAGTTACTGGCTCAGTAGGGATTTTGTCAGGATGATCGTGCTGGAGGTGGGAAGGGAGATGGGGAGGGAGGGCACGATTGAGAGGATGCGGGCGGTGAAGAAGAAGATGCATGTTGGGGGCGTGTAGAGGTGTGGGAGTGGGGGCGAGAGTTGTGTGGTGCATTAGACTAGATTAGATTTTATCTTATACCCCTTTGTTGCGAGTATGGGAGCTACTTTTGTTATGCTATCCTTCTCCACTACTGTCCTCCTACGTCCACCCGCTACCGAACCGGATCTCCATAAAGTGCTGCTGCGTTGTGTCACTTTGCGTACCGTGTTGATGTGTGTGTTGACTTACTCCACGCGCAGTCTTTCCTCGCTTGATCTGCTCCACGTCGCCGCTGCTTGCCGCGTGCAAGCTTGAACAGCATTCCGTTCGACCAGAATCTTTTGCTTTCCGCGTGCGAAGCGCTGTGTATATTAGTCTGCAACCCAGGTTAACGCGTGGAATTGACTTACTCCGCGCGCAGTCTTGAAGCCCGTGGCCTCACCACCCCAGTCACCGGCGCTGTTGTTCCTATTCTGAGCGTCTTCTTCGTCTTTCTCTGCTTGCTGAAGGGCACAATGAGCCTTGGAGTTCTTGTGCACAGGCCAATCCCGAGTGTTGATGGTGCGGTCACAGAGCTCGCCCAGAGTCTTCTGCGGAACTGGCGCCTTCATGCCATTTTAAGAATTGATTGAACGCCATACCTGGCTGCAGGTGCAGCATTTGACTGCGACCCATGGTTGTGAGAATACTTGACCAGTCGTCGTTCGACCAGTCCTCGGTCAACTAGTCCTCGTACGATGAGAGGAGAGCAGAACATGTAGCACTTGTGGGCAAATTCGTGATGGGAGATGGTGGATTTAGATGGGAGGCGCGAAGGTACATACCAGCGCACCAGCGAAGTCGAGTCGAAAACCGGGGCAGCCTCACAATGATTGTAGCATGACGTTGACGACTGCATCGATGCAGGCAGAAGTATCTACCTTCATAGTCGATCGTGAAGGTAGCCACAAGGATGTTCAGTTAGTTGAAAGTCAGCTTTAAGCGCGGCTGCGAGTTTAGGGAACGCACCATTCCCATGTAGAAAGATAAGGACTGCAGCTGAATGCAATCAGAAGCTGTTGACATTAGTAAACTTGCTCTGCTCCAGCGTGACGACAGTCTTCTGTGGGCTCTAACAAACGCCAAAAAGTAAGCATCTTTCTACTGCACAGGCTGCTATAATATAAGTTGAATAATTTTATAGAGCTACAGTATAGTAGCGCTACACCTACCAGTCACGTCTACCGTCCATTTAAGTCTTAACCTCCACCACAACCATACGAGCGTACCTAATCTTCTCACCGTAGCGTAGCTAGAGCAAGCTGCACAGGACGTACTGAATCTCATCAGAGACGCAAGGCTTGCCGCGGAGTATAAATCACGACTGATGATCCATCTCCTGTAGGGCTTTGAGGGCGCTGGGCAGCGCTTTACCGTTCGCATTTAATTTACGGTTTGCTTTGACTGAGCTTGGGTGTCTTGCCGTGGGGTGCAAACCAACATGTCCTATCTTCTGCAGGACTCTGGTGGTACTGGGAGGTGCTTTGCGGTTTGTGTATTTACACTGCGGTCCAAATCGTCAACATCATAGGGTGCCGGCACATCCAGTAGGTGGAGATTAGCGTTGGGGGCCGCGATGTTCGAGATACACATACACTTCTGGAAACGTTCGCGAGCCGTATCGCGCGGAAGTGACGGAGATACAAGCCCACGCTACTTGACGACGTCGCTCTGGCTTCACATCTGGACGTAAATCGGGAAGAGGCACAGTACGTCAGGCCTCCACACCCAGAACTTGACAGTAACTGCAGATCTGTCGTTCGCCGACGTGATCCAGGAAGAAGTGGACCGGAAAGATGTGATACCCCAGCCGTTGAGGTTGTTGGGACATAGTCGGTGTCCAATGGGATCAAGTACCGCCGTGACAGTGTCGACGGCGCTGGTGAACTCGTTCATCACGCCGCCGGCAACGACATCGGTTGTTCTGGCAGTGTACCCCAGAATCCGGCCACATTCTGGACCCGCGCCAGCTCGATGACGGGGAGCTGATGAAGCACCATCGGGGCCGGCGTGGTGTTGCGGGTCGTGGACTGTCGGCAGGGGACCCAACGAGCGACTTCGGGTCGATTCCGCCCAAGTACGCGTCGAGTGCACGCCTGTAAATAAACAGATGGCAGATGGATATGGAATCGAGTTCGGTAAGCACGCTACTGCATGCGTAAGCGCGTCCCAACGGCCACCTCGCTGAAGCGGGGAAATCGGCTCAGTCGGTGGTGAGTAGCATCCTGGGTCTAAATCCTCTGGCGGTCTTGTCTTCGTATGGCCAGCTTACACCGTAGGTGTGGTGGAATGCTGACAGGGTCCGCCGCATGTCATAGGTGGTACCTGCGTGCGCCTGGCCATGCTGTGCTCAAACGGGACAAGAAATTTCCCCGATCGCACCGCAGAGTCAACGAGCTGACGTATCTCGCTGTTTGTGGCTTCCACGATACAGAGGGGCGCGAGCTGACGGCGGACGATTGGCAAGTGGTGCCGGGATGGGACGTCACGAAGGCCAGATGTGGTCCGTGGGAAGCGTGGAAGAGGCCTGCGTATCGGGCATAATTGTTGCCACAGAGTAGTGGAGACTTCAGGCGCTTCCCCATAGCCCGCTTCCGCCATCGCTTCGTCCGCTTTGGGTGGATATCACATCGAAGAGCAATGCTGCAATGCAACTCGTTGCACGAAGTGGACCGGTCCCTGGGATCGTCCTGCCCCACATTTGATTGGCCGGGTCCCGAGGTGCTATGCCGGAAGTGGCAAACTCGAAAACTTCCCGCACGAGGACCAGGGTTGTTAACGGCGTCCCACGCGACAGACGCGTTACGCTGTGCGCTCAAGACTGTGTTGTTGAGCGAAATGGTCAAGCTGGGTCGCGCCTCTTTTAGTCACCCATAGTATCGGCTCATCAGTAGCTCCCCTAATCACGTTGCGTGTGAGGCAGTGCCCGGCGTCTCGAAGCGGAACGGACCTCAGCTCAACCCTGTCTACACCGCCTCATTGGCCAACGCATCATCAATCCAGGCCAGCATTCTGTCCAACGACAGTCGGCATCAACGACGCTGCCTGTACCTGGCTCTCTTTGGACCCACTGCAGCTCGCCTTGTACTGGCTAGAAGTCTGACTGAGATTTCGTACTGGCAAGTCACGGCGCTCGCGTGCTGAAGGCGAAATTCTGGTACCTGGACCCCTGCGGGCGGAGCGGCTTGTCATCCAGTACCCGTAGCGGAGCGCTCCATGGCTGCCATGCGAGTGATCCAGTCGTACCTCACAGAGCCCCGTCTGCAATGCCCCATAAGCCATGGCAAATACGTAGTGGATCAATCCTCGTACGGCGTAGCTGAATATGGCTTGAGTACAGACTCGCCCTGGACTCGAGCTGGATATATCTGTCCTGCATATCCCGTGCTGCAACATGTGGTGATGCTCCGTTTTCATTCATACCCTGGCCTCGACTGAAGTGCACCACACTCAGTGCTTCAGACCTCCCACCTCTTCGTCGTCATGAGGTCCGCACCACCTGAGGTCATGGCCACATGGCCCAAGCCGAACTACGTCGACCCCGTCACCCGGGGGCCCGCGTTGATGGTCGTCGAACTGACGCTGCTGCCCGTCGCCATGATCATTGTCTTCTTGAGACTGTACGTCCGGATAGGGTGGCTGAAGAAGAGCTGGTGGGACGACTACCTCATGGTCGCTGCTATGGTACGTACCGAGCGTCGGGGCCACCGAGTGGCGATGCCAACGAACAACAGGTCTTTTCCATCGGAACCACAGTGCTGGTGATCATGGCTACACAGATGTACGGCTGGGATAAGCATGTGTGGGACCTGAAGCTCCCTGAACTATCGACTGGAAGAAAGGTACGACTCTGTGCGACGTGTGCAACCGAACTGGTGTTCTAACGGTTTTGCAGGCGTCCATGGCCGGTCAGACCTTGTTTGTCCTTGCTTCAAGCACGGTCAAGATGTCTATCCTCGTTTCGTATTTCCGCATCGCACCAGAGAAGTCGCTCTTCCGTAAGCTCGTGTGGGGTACCTTCGCCCTCGTATTCGCGGCATTTGTTGTCTTCCTCGTGGCACTGTGGGTACAGTGCATGTACGTAGCTCATGTCCCGTCAACGTCGCTCAGGTGCTGACCATTACAGACCAATTTCCAGCTATTGGAAGCTTACTGCCGACCACCGAGACTGTATCCCAGAAGGGCCGCCCTTGATGGTACAGAGCACCCTAAACGTAGTCACTGACTTCATGATCTACACCTTACCAATTCCGACCCTTTTCAGCCTTTCGCTACCCTGGAACCAGCGCATCGGTCTTGTGGTCCTGTTCTCTGTTGGAGGTATCATCGTCGTGGCTGGCAGCTTCCGAGCGTACTGGATCCACTACACACTATTCGAGACATACGATGCCACTTGGGGGGGCTACAACATCTGGATCTGGACTGCCATCGAGACTAACGTCGGCGTCATCTGCGGCTGTATACCTGCTCTCAAGCCACTGCTGTTCCGCACCCGTGCAAAGGCGCAAGCTTCAAAGTACGGCAATGGCTCCGACCACAGCAGAAGAAGGGAGAAGTTCACACCCATCGTGGATCAAGTCGAGATGGACAACCGCAGACCGGCACCCCAACTCGACATCGAATCGCGGCCTGGTACAGCAGTCCCACTGCAGTACAGCAGCCCGTTGTCTGAGCGACCGATGAGTGGCTCAACCGACAAAAGCCGTTTCGATATGGACATTGAACAACAAAAGTCTTACATGTACTGATCGTCAGTACTTCCAATCTTTCTCTCTTTGGAAGGACATTCACGTCCAGTCTTGTAGACAGTAGAGTTTCCTCAATCGCTCCTCTCCTTGACACACCCGCTCTCAACTTCTATTTTTTGTAATGACTCGCATTGGGAATACCACGGCTGGCGGTTGTTTTCTTTCAGCGATTTCCTTTACTTTCAGGCAACAGCGCACGTCGTTGTTTGCCCTCACTACCAGTCAAGGCAGTGGAGTCGATAGCTTCAATGATATATCGCCTCGTCTACAACCTCGATTGCGCCGTATTGTTTGCGTGCAAGGTGCAGGTGAGTTCTTGGGATACAGCGTTATGTGCTCAAGGAGGTAGGCGCGTTTGAGCACACACCCACAACATTGGACCTGACTCAATATTCACGATACTTCGCCATGCGACGTCCTTCGATGACGGTGAAGATCGCCACGGCATTGACAACATCTCCGGCGTTGCCACCTCCTTCAAGGTAGGTCGACGAAGCGGTCTGAGCATGGCAGTGCATCCCTTTATTTTCATTCGGTCTTTCCGGTTTGCTCTTTCGTCCGTGCGCTTCTGATGTCATTTTTTCTTGCGATTCACCAACCTCGTTGTTTCAAACAGCACATCTTGTCGCCGTCGTCGTTTGTCGTCGCAGGGCTTGCCAATTGTGTCGCGTCTTCGCCGAGCCGATGAGTTGTCAGGCTCGCTGGGTGGCCAGCGCAGACTGGCCTTCAGCTCAGCATGACGCCTCGCTTGATTACGGATCCCCGGATCGAAGCGCGTTTGCAAGGCTGCTCCCAGCAAGGCGTGTCGTCAAACGAAATCCAATGCGTCCTGGGACTTGACTTCATTTTTTCCTTGCGATTTTGTAAGGGGCGCGCAACTTTTGAAGAGGCAGGAACCAGCCATTCGGCGTGAGTGTGGAGAGCTCAAACACGACCGTGGCGTGGGGCCTTAAGGCTGTGGCTCGGCACCAATTGACCGGGCGCGCGCTAGCTATGCAATGCAAGCTGCAATGCAAACGCAGCATGACATCTGCAGTCAGGTCCTAACAGTACCGGATCGCGCACTCCATTCGATAGCGTTGTCGATTACAGGGCCATGTATAGATGCCCTTGCCTTAGACGCGTTGCGGGGCTGTTCGATGTGAAGGAATTTGGCCAGTGCTGTTACAACCGTCTCCCAGACTACAGGAGCATTCTAGGGCGAAATTACTCGAGACTTACCAGTGACTTCGTACCTTGTCCTAAACGTCATACTAGACGCACAAAGCTTCGACGCACGACCGTAAGTCGTTCGGCTTAGCCTTTTCGGTCAGGATTCCGCGCTTCCTTTGAGCTTCAAACGATCTGGCGTGTTGAGGCGGCAACCCGACCTTGCTAATCCGAGTAGCTGCCAACGCACCGTGCAGCCGAAGGCCTCACCGTCTAGAGGAAGACTCGTAAGGTTTTCTTACTACTATTATAAGCTGCAGGTACTCTGCCTCTTTCCCTCTGCTCTCAATTGACAACTTACACCATGAAAGGCACAACAACCTGGGCGCTGCTTCTACAACTTCTCTCACTTACAGTTGTGGCTTGGCCCCAACCTCGTCATGAAAAGCCTCCAGTATGCATTATCGGCGCCGGGCCATCAGGCTTAGCTGCAGCGGGTAAGCTGGAAGAGAAAGGCATCAAAGCCATGATATTCGACAAACAAGAAGAAGTTGGCGGTAAATGTCAGGCATGGTATGACGAGCAGTAAGTGTTGCACAGCATTGAAAACGCCCAAACGCGGCTGATCACACCACACAGAGACATCTTCCATCCGCTTGGCGCCGCCTTCTTCTCGAACGCGACCTACACGGAAACCATCAAGATCCTCAACACGACCAATGTTACGTCCGAGTCCTTCGCGCTGGCGGGCGCGCGTGAGATGTTTCGTTACAACTACACAAACGGCGCAATTGAAGCGAATCCGGCGTTGATACCGCAGTTCCTGGCATCACTGTCTGCGGAGATTCCGCGTTACGTGACGTTGTGGAATCAAAGGTTTCGACCATACAGCGTTCCTAATTACAAGGTACGATATGGGCACTGCGCACAGCGTTGTACGATGACACCTAACAAGTTGCAGAACGGCACACCGGACGAGTTCACTGTCTCTGGCTCACAATGGTTTCGACAGAATAATTTCACTGCTCTACCGATCCTGCTTGTAAACCCAGTGGCGCTGTATGGATACGGCGACATCAACATTGTCCCGGCGGTATGTCACAGTCCCTTCTGCATAAAACCTGCAGGGATGATGCATGCATATGCTGACACGTGATACAGCTCTACATCTTGCAATACTTCACTCCGGACATTTTGACCGCGTTCATCGGACTGCACGAGGTGTATTACATGGACTTCCACAAGATGTTTGTGCAGTACTCTGAGTCACAGCTGTGCAACACACCCATCAAGACCTCCGCAGAGGTTCGTTGTATCGATCGTTCCGGAAAGAATCCAGTTATCAAGTACACCGAGCCGTGCGACAACTTTTACAAATGGCGCAAGCAGGAGTGCAGCTCGATCATCTTCGCATTCCCACCAAACATAGAGAACCTCGAAAGGGCCGGGCTGGACATGACGGAAGAGGAGTACGATGTGTTCGCGAACGTTTCGACGATCCAGTATTACTCTTCGGCGGTCGAGATTGGGCTTCCTTTCGGCGTGTCCTACATTGCGAACACCTCGTCACCGGCACGTCCTCCGCCAAACGACGGCGAACCCGTTGCTGTCTTGCGTCTAAACCAACAATCGAATGTTTCCGTGGCCTGGTCTTGGGGCCCATACGAATTCCAGACTGAAGAGGCCGCACGTCGCCTCCTCATCGAGAGCATGTCCGACATTAACAAGGACCCTCGAAATGCCACTGCACTGCCAGAACCTTTCACTGACAGTAACGTGAAGGCATTTCGAAAGTGGGACTACTTCCCTCACTTTGATTCTCAGCCTCTCAGGGACGGCGCGTACGATAAATTAAACCGCCTCCAAGGCCACAAGAAAAGCTACTGGGCGAGCGGGCTCAGTGGTATGGAGATTGTAGAACTGGCCGTTCGCGGCGGCCAGGATGTTGTGGAGTCTTACTTCTAGAGACCTGCGCTATACCGAAGCGGTAGCCTAGTACACATTGTGCACAAGAGGAGGGATCCACACTACAGGAAGTGGACTTGATTTTGCTTTACGATTTTCCTTTCTACACTACAGGCATTACGACTACCTGGACGACTTTATGCCTATTTAGAGATGATACCTTCGCCTTCAATGAGCGTCACGATCACGTCCTTACGATTACGGCTTTTTCACGGCTGCACTGGGAGGACACCTCACGATCTGGACGGACTCGAATTTAATGATAATGCTAGCTGTATATAGCATGGATGGATAGATACGATATTTATGTAGATACACAAAGAAGCTCATATCGAGACAGAACAACTGCAACATCTTGTTTACATTGTGCCAGAGTTTTCCTCGGTCCGTGACGGCTATGACGGCGGATTCAACTTCCATCGAGTGATAGGATCGCTGGGCGTCTTAAGGCCAAGCGCAAAGACTTCACGATGCATGTGCCGGAACTGGAGAAATGAAGTCACGGACTCAACTTCGGCTGACAGTTACCCGCAATCAAATTGCGATAAGCGCTGTCACTTGTCAATTCAATCCTACGGAGTATTGAATGACACCTTGGGTAGACCCTTAAAATGGTTCGGTATACCTTAGCTTCCTGAGGACTTTCTCCTTTCCTAGCAACAGCCAGCGGCAATCACAACCACTCACGGCACGGGGCTCACTCCTCACGGCGAGGCTGCGGATCATGCACCTGACCTGGCCTTGCAGCGAGTTTGCCCTGGAAACCGACCTCCCGGACCGTGTGAGCTTAAAAAGTGGAAATGACAGACCGTCACTAAAGGCCTTGTGAGCATCGCTGATTGGTGCACTAGTCGGGCACCTCCGCGCTTGCTGTTTAATGAGCATGACTCGAGCTCGATGGCAGCAGCCGGAGGATTCAAGAAGCGGGATGAGCTGTAACGCTGCACGATGAAGCAGTTGAAGATTCTGAAGACGCTGCGGAGCTGGCGCAGAGCTGTGTTGCACTGCGTCGAGGGTTCCACAGCCCCTGAGTACAGTAGCTCCACGAAAACACACGGCAGAAGCGTGGCGAACCAGCGATTCGGCATTTCGCTTGCGCGGGATTCATTTCTGACCCAACGTTGTCATTTGAGCGTCTTCTCGCCGCAATCTTAAATCAAAGCGAGGAGTCGCTCTTGGGCCCTTGGTGGTTAGCCTACAGTGATTCGTTAGCCGCCCCGGCATGGCATCGTGAGTATGTCGTGCCGCGAGCCAGTTTCATATACAGCCTTGAGGATCCCCAGAGTGTCTCCCTTTTCATCTCAATCCTGTCGCTCGTTGTTTGCTGCTCTGTTATCGCTCGCTGCGCAAGAACTGCCCGTCTCCCCGAACGCGTGGGAGTTTGAGACGTTCTCCACATTCATTTAAATCTCTACACAACCTGAAGATCGTCATACGAGATGCAGCTCACGTTCCTAGCTGGGTTGGCTGCGGTGGCTGTGGGTGTGGGCGCTCAGACTTCAATCAGGTACGACTTCTCCACCACAGCGCAAAGCAAACATGCAACTAACATGTCTGATATAGTCCTGAGCAGGCGTCATCGGTGCTGATGGTCCTCGCGACTGCACTGCCGGCCGATGTGCGCAGCTACGCCATCGCGTCGCAGTCGGCCTTTGCGGCCGAAATGAGCTCTTCGCTCGCCGCTGGCAACCTTCCAGGGTGGTATCAATCCATGCCTGCCGACGTCAAGAGCATCTTGCCTCTGCTGTACCCTGCTGCTGCCGAAGCTACGACCACGCCTGTCGTCACTTCGACCACTGTCTCGAGCGCTGTCGCATCCGCCAGCGCTGCGCCCACCGGCTCCAACAGCACCTCTATTTCTGCGGTCCACTCCGCTACCCTGTCCGGCACCCAGACGACCCCTACTGGCGTTACCCCTCCCGAGTCCACTGGCGCCGCGTCGCACGCAAAGGCTGCCGTCGGCGCCGGCCTTGCTGGTGTCGCTGGGTTCCTCGCGCTGCTGGCCTTGTAATCGCGTCGCGCCATGCGACAGCCAACCTCCCAGTATATGGCCATGATACGAATCAGACGGCTCAGCTTCGGCGTCTTTAGCGGGCGGCGCTCCGGATTCGAATGTTCTTCACGACGCAATGTTGTTATTCTTTTGGGGGCTCATGGGAGCATTTGCATTATACCTGTTTGACTTTGACGGAGGATTGGGGATATTGATGGCTCTGGCTGTAATGTTTAGCATGTGTGACGCATAGCGGATTTGATGGATGTTTGCTGATGGCGATGATCGTAGCATATCAATAATCTATAATCAGTTGGTACGCGAAATGGTATTGTAGCGACATGTTGATGCGAGTAGATGCTCAGAGGGATGTGCGTCGGCATGATGCAAGGGTGTAATGTCAAGATATTCTTGCTACCTACTTGCTCCCCTCCTAACACCACCCACATAAACTTGGTGATCCTTCTCACCAATTTTGACTGAGAAAGGTTGTTCACACATATTAGTCTTCCTCGACCAATACTTATAGTCTTTCTCTGTAACGTCCTTACACTCACCCAATTCCTCACTGCTTAGGTTGTCGAGTAGTCAAGCGAGCAAGACGCTGCAGTAAACCCCACCACCACTGGCTTTGCTGTCCATGGGAAAATCCGTGGTAATAACAACGCCGTTGTATTGGTCGGCGTGTAAAAATGCAGCAAGAGACCAAGGCAATTATTGCTTACTGAGATGTATGGAGGTAGGAGGTGTGCTATAGAAAGATTGCATAGATCTATTGGGTATCGTAGGGGCGATCAATGCCGCTCTCATGCATAGAAGGTAAAGTACAAGTCCACATAGTTGACTTTCCCAGCCCTTTTACTGTTCTCTTCTCAGAGGTTCAATCACTGGCCCAGGTCTCCCAGGTACTTCTCAACTTCGTCGTTCCCGTAGAACATCCTCTGCAACTTATCATGCTTCCTCTTTTCCACCTTTGCCAGCTTCTGTATCTTGCCAGCGTCTAACCTGATCTCTCCAGGCTTTGCGATTCCTCTTCCATTCATAAGCCCTTTCCTCCTCTCCTCGGTCTTTTGATCAATGCCTAGCCCCAGTTTGTCTCTCTTCTCCTTCGGAACGATTGGAAACAACATGCCGTCGCCTCGCGCGCCCAGCCCCATCCTAGCGTCCACGTCCCAGCCATAGTTCTGCATGTATTTCAGCCCCATCCGAGTGCGATCGATTGCTGAGGGTGTTGGCGTTCGTGGTAGAGCGGCTTGGTGCGCAGCACTCAGGAAGTGGATGCGGTGGTCTACTTCTTTGACAGGCTCGCCGCAGATGCCGCAGAGAGGGTATGTGTCCACGTTTGGCGTCGGTTGACCGTTGGGAAACACAATGGCGAGGTACTTTTGCGCCATCGACTGCCCATCTACCGCATTCGAGGCTGCAGGCTTGACATTAGGCGCGGCGGGAACGAAGGCGATAGGGTTCTTCCACAGGCCGCGGCCATAGGCGGTGTGCGAGGCGAAGGGCGCTGTAGAGATATCGGCATCGTCGTAGCGAGGGTCGTCGTCGTCATGCTTTTCTTCCTGCTCTGGTCCTATTGTCGGTTGCATGGTGTTGGCTCTTCTTCGAACGATTTTCTTTTCTTCAAGTGATAGCTAATAACACCTTTGCTGCAGACGACCCTGGCGACAAACCTAAAGCCATATCTCTACAAGCGCAGATGTGGGGACTCAATAACGAGTAGAGCAAAGTTTCGTGGTATTGTGAAGTTTAGGCGTCGATGCGCGTGATCACATGCTATGACGCTACGCGGTTGCTTAGCGATGTGGCCCTTGGTTCCGAACATTGAACCCCTTCCGAAGCTAACCAGCTCCCATCATGCCTATTGGAATCCTCCACCAAGGCTTCACCGAGGGCTTGGACTCGATACCCTATGGCCAGCCCATACTGAAGATCGTCTCCGTCATTGCAGTGCTCTACTTGTTCAAATGGTACTTCAATGGCGCAGTCAACACCTCAGAGCGCAATATGCACTCCAAGGTGGTCATGGTTACTGTAGGCTTATCCACGCTGCTCTTACACACCGACTAACACTTCTCAGGGAGGTACAGCCGGTATAGGCGCTGAGGTAGTCAGAGGCCTTGCATCGCGTGGCGCCCAAATCGTCCTCCTGGTCCAACAACCCCTCTCTGACCCCTTTCTCGTCGACTACATCGAAGACCTGCGAGAACAGACAGGCAACGAGCTCATCACTGCCGAACATGTCGACCTCACATCCCTGCACAGCATACGAGTCTTTGCAACGAAATGGGTTGACAATGCCCCTCCACGCCGTCTTGACACGATCGTCCTCTGCGCAAATACAATGACACCTATGGGCGGCAAAGCAGCTATAACTGAGGATGGTCTGGAATCTACATGGGGACTGAACTACGTGGCAAACTTCCACCTTCTCAGTATCCTCAGTCCCGCACTCCGCGCCCAGCCGGCCGACCGGGACGTTCGCATCGTCTTCGCTACATGTGGCGCATATGTCGCAGGCAAGATGCCAGACTTCAGTGCAAAGCCAAATCCAAAGAAGGCAAAGGGCGAGACTGTGCCAACTGAATTTGAGGCTGGTAGCGTCTATGCCACATCGAAGCTGGCACTTATGACCTTCGCCGTCGCTTTCCAGAAGCACCTGAACGCTTATGTCCGCCCTGATAAGAAGCCCAATAACGCTCGCGTCATCATGGTCGATCCCGGCTGGACCCGTACACCCGGCATGCGGCGCCACCTCTCCTTGGGCACACTATGGGGTCTTGCGCTCTACCTCATCATGTGGCCCGTGTGGTGGCTCGTCTTGAAGAGCGCCGAACAGGGCGCACAGACCTTCCTCCATGCCGTAATGGAAGCAGAGTGGGGTCGAGGCGAGGGAGGATATTTCTTGAAAGAGTGCAGGAAGGTGGGCTGGTCGCGACACGAGATCAGCGACGAAGATCTCCAGAAGAAGCTCTGGACGAGCAGTGAGCAGACAATTGAGGTGCTGGAGAAGGAGGGTGCGAAGCGAAGGGCAGCCGAGAAGAAGGAGAGCGAAAAAGCGGAGAAGAAGGAGGCCAAGAGTACAGCGAAGGAGGCGAACAGCGAGGCGAAACAGAGGAAGGGCAAATGAGAGGGCTCGTGGGCCTGCAACAAAAGCAACCTTGCAGACAACACATTTCAGTACACGACCGTCAGATCTCTCGACTCTCGTTGTGGCTCGTGCTGTCATCTCGGATTGGGTCCGGTCGATGTGATCACCTCAGCCGGGTGACAGTGGACGGACACTAAGCTTGCGTAAAGCAATCTTGTTGATAACAATTGGAGGCTACAGTCCTCCAGCAACAAAAGATACAACAGCTTTCAACGTGCAGTCGGCGATCACCGAGATATAAGAGCGTGGCAACGAGGGGTCCGCCTGACTCGACATCAGATCTTTGCAGATGACATGATTTTGGTGGAAGTAAAATCTCTCAGTGGCTCAAGATGTGGCATTATAGACTTTACTGTTGTGATTCTCTTCATCGAAACAACCAAATGGTCGCTTAGCTCAGTTGGTTAGAGCGTGGTGCTAATAGATTATACCTTGATACGCCAAGGTCGCGAGTTCGACCCTCGTAGTGACCATCTTTTTGCTCCTTCTCCACACTTCTCTCGCATCCTTATTTGATAGAATGCAGCATGAGAGGTTGGAGAGAATGTTTTTGAGAGCGCGGTGGGGGATGTCAGGGGCTGGTTTTTGGGTCGTGCGACTACTGTGCGGCGACCTGAACATCAGCGCAGGCTTTGCGTGTACGCTTCTCGAAACATGACATTTCTTGGGCAATGATGCAGTGCTCATAGAAACGAGGAAAGACGTGGCTTATGGTTGAGTCTCTTGATACGGTTGATATCAATATCGTACATTGCTGTGGTAGATGTTTATATGCACGGTATCTGCCTCGGACACATTCGCATCCGCAGCATCGACCTACACCCATCATCACTGCTCCTGATTCCACTGCACTTTCGCCCGTCGAGACTTCGCCACATCTCTCCTCTGCCAGAATCGCGTGAACGCACGCCAGACACGCTTGCGCCTGCAAATCGTTAGCACACGCACCCTCACCCATCACCGACTTGGACTTACATCAACACCAACACCATGGTCCCTGTCACCGGCACACACAACCACCAGAAATACATATCGCTGTTCTCCAACACCGGCATGTCTTCAAAATTCATCCCAAAGTACCCGACTAAGAACGTCATGGGCAAGAACAGAATCGTGACAAACGTTAGTTGCTTCATGCTCTCGTTCTGATACGCGCCCATCGTGTTGAAGATCAAGTTGATCATGCGGTCCGCGCTACGCCGCATGCGCTCCAGCGACTCGGTGACGGTGATGCAGTGGTCCTCGACGTCGCTGAAGTAGGTGTGGGATAGCGCGGTGATGGTGATGGATGCCGTGGCGGGGTCTTTGGGGGCGAATGGGGGTGGGGAGTCCGCGATGGGAGATGAGGATGTGTTGTGCGAGGAGTTGCTGCTTTGCATCAGGGCGTTTGCGTTGTGTTGACGCAGCGCGTTGACAAGGCTGGTGATGGGGGCGATTTGGGAGCGCAGAAGGGAGAGCTCGGAGGTGAGGATGTAGCTAGGGGTGTTAGCAAGAGGGAGTGGAGGGGAGAGGGTAACGCACAGGGCTTTTGAGTGCGCGATGGTGGGGCCGGTGAGCACGTCGAGTTCGAGCTCGGCGATACTGTCTTCGTAGGCGGTGGTGATGGGGATCGCGAGGTCGACGATGCCGTCGATGATGGCGTGCATGACCATGCTGGCGTCGCCGCTTTGGCGGAGGACGGTTTCTGATGACTGGAGGCGCTTAAGGATCGGCTCTTCGATTACGTCGGCGGAGTGTTCAAAGAACGAGACTATGGTGTTGTCGCTTTGTAGGAAGATGGATACTTGCTCCACAGATACCATGAGGCCCTTGGAGTTGAGTGTGGAGTGCTCTTCCATGTAGCGTGTTCGTTCTGGGTCTGCGTCAATCCGATATGCTTGCAGCGTCTTGACAGCCTGTCGGTATTCGGCGGGTACATGCTTCTCCCGATATGCCGGGCTATTGGTGCTAACATGCCTCGGACGAAGGGGTTTGGGTGTTCCTCCATCTGTTGGGTTTGTCGCCTTGCGAACGAGCCGCTGCAAAGTCAGAAGAACTAGCTATCGATCAGCATTGCAGCCGCAAGTCACCATGAGGACTTACCGAAGATATGCTCCGGATACCAGTCCGCCTTGGTGCGATTTCTTGTATGCAGGAGGTCTTCGATGGCCAGAGTGTGCAATTTCTGCTTCTCACCCAACAACCGGACCACATCCCAACTGAGTCCATTGACTGTAGCAATATCAGCGATCATTCTAGACACCGTTCCACAGGCAGTCACTCACCATTTATCCATCGACAAGTGACCCAGTCCTCGCGTGGTTTCGCAAGGAACTCCCGAAGTGTCGTGTTGTCCAGCTCATACTTCTCGATTCTGTCCTTAGAAAAGTCCACGGCGGTAATCTGGGATTGCACCTTCTGGCGCCACTGGGGCCATGCATCATCGTTTGTGATGTCGATGCCAGGCTCGCTTCCTGCAGTCGGCTCACGCGGGGCCTCAATGCTCACATGCCTTGCGCCGATTGTTCTGCGACCATTACGCAGACACAACGTTCGTGACGGGGCACATAACGTCAAGGCCGAAGGCCGCAGCACTGACACTGGACATTGCGTTGCAAGACAGGATGTTGTTAGTGCCCTTGCGATGCCGACAGGGCATCTAGAGAGACGCGTCGCAGTCGACTCCGCAACATGACGTAGACGCGGCACAGAAAACATCTCAAGCTGCTACCTATGCATCACTACACCGATAGAGAGATGGAATGCCACGAATCGATTCGGTGCTTCCGTTGATGGAAGCTCGGGAAGCCGAACGATGGTGCTGCGGTCGTAAACAAGGCAGGTGCACACGATGACGATTCATCTACGCGAGCACGCGTGTGGGGCCAGGACCCGAGATAGTTGCACCCAGCTTGCTGTGAACATCGACGTTGTCTCTTTTGTTAAGGCGCGTAATAATACATCGTACTTTTCAAGGCTCTATGTAAAGATTTCGTTAATGACTCTGTCGTTTGCCCCTGTTGTACCACTGTAGCTGTATGATTTACTTTGCGGCAAGTGAATGCCCTGAAGCTCACCAACGGCATATCGAATAATGGCATAAATCACGTTGTTTGCCGACAGCAATGCTGACCGAGCCGAGATATCCGCTCCATTGTAGGGTGACAAGACATGTCTCATAGTTGTTGGGCTAGGTAGACCGGCAATGGTATCCAGAAGTATGGTGCTTGATTTTTAGACAAATGTCTAGAACAAATATAGTGATCTACGCCAAATATGCAGTTATGTACCAAACCCTCAAATGCCTCAAATCTACAACTCGCAACTATGCAACAATGATCTAGCACCTGAGCGAGAACTTGGTCTTCCTGTCCGCGGTCATAGCACCCCACGCAGTCTCGTCAGCAGCCTTGCCGTTGTCACCAATGGAGGCAGGCTTCCAGGGCTCGTCGAAAGCCTCGAAGTAGAAAGCGTTGAAGCCCCAGTCGAGAAGGGCGCAGAATCCGTGCTGGTAGAAGTGCTCGGCGTTGCTCAGTCCACCCTTGGCCTCGTCGTAGTCGGTGCCCTCGGCGGTGGGCCATCCGGTCTCGCCGGTCCAGACCTCAGGTGCCTTGTCTACGCCGCCAGCGATCTTCTCGATGTGGGTGATGGCCTGGTACATATCGTCCATTACAACGTGAGTCGCCTGTACTTTGTCAGAATGTTTCTATTACGTCATAGGAGAAGGTTTCACGTACGTTGTCGCGGCTGGCACCCTGCCAGAAAGCAAAGGCGTTGACCATGATGATGTCGGCGGTACCAATGATAGCATCACCGGTGCCATCGGCAAACTTGTTCCAGGAGTCGGCAGTTCCGACCTTGATGCCCTTTGGCAGCTTGCTCTTGACGGTGCTAATCTTGTCGGCCAGCTCGGAGCCGGTGAAGTTGCCGCGGTAGAGGGTCTCGGAGCCGACGGTGACGGCGTAGATGGAGTCGGCGTAGGTGCTGGCGACGTCGGTGATGGCCTTGAGGTCCTTCTGGAAAGAGTCCTCGACATCGGGCCTGGATGGAGATTAGTCCCAAGACTCTCATACTTAATATGAGTACATACCAGATACCAAGCACAACCTTGAAGCCCTTGCTCTTCGCAGCGGGCAGGATGTTTTTGGCAGAGTTGCAGTCCGAAGCAGAGTATCCTCGAACGATAGTAGCACCAGAGTTGCTCTTGATGGCGTCGAAGTCGGCCTCATAATCGGCCACGGTCTTGCATTCTCCGGAAGGCTCCTTGGTACCGAGCGCGAAACCAGCAGTGCCCTTGGCGGCAGCGACAATGGCAGGGCTGGCCGCGAGAGCGGTAGCAGCAACGGCGGAGAAACGCATGGTGGTGTGAGGTTCGAGGAAGTGTGAACAGGGGTCGATGCGGAGTGGCGGAAGGAGTGTTGGGGATAAAGATGGGTCTTCTAAAGAATGACTTGATTAAGAATAAAGACACACAAACGAGTGACTGTACAGCGACTGTACCGGCGTAGAGATGGAGGACAAGAAGTGGTGAGGGTTCCTGGAAGCTTATTCAAGGAGAAGGCGCGCTAGGCCATCCGCTGTTACCAATTCAGGAACACCAATCAATGAGTTGCACAAGAACAAGTGGGTCTGCGGAGTGCATTGCCCGGCTTTAATACGCACGAGGTGACCCCTGTAAGGGTCTACAAATGTTGTGTACCGGTTGACTTGCATAATACAGATTTGATCGCTGTAACTACGACACTCTCGATAGCCGAAACGGATGCGCCTCGGTGGTCAGCACAAAATCATCCAAACTGATAAGGTCTGTGTCTGCGAAGCACAAATAGAAGTACTTGAGTGTCTCCGCCGTCCAGAAGCTTTCCATATAGTCTTCCTTCTTACCACCACCAGGCGCGTTGACGTCCATGACTGCTGCGTTCGCATACACGGTGTCGGTTGCCTTCGCCACAGCCTGGAACATATCCCAAGCTGTTTCGCGAAACGAAGGATCGCCGGTGATGCGCCAGAGGATGAAAACCGACTCTATGGCCTCAGGGCGGAGGATGTATCGCGGATCCTTGGCTGTCGTGAAGCCTTTTGGAAGGTCTGATTTGTATTCTAGGCGTTTTTCGGCTTCGGCAGCAAAAGCAGCTTCGTCCCAAGCGCAGCCTTGCCTGTGGTTCTCGCCGGGACAGAGAGCCATGTTGTAGCGCTCTGGCATGATGCCTGTAGGGAAGGATTTGTATGCGTACGCGCATCCACGAGCTAGCTTGACTCCTGCTTCTAGATACTCATTGTCGTTGAAAAGACGACCACCTAGCGCGTATAACCCACCGATAAAGCATGACAGGTGCTCGCTCTCTGGATCAAGGCGTGGACCTTCCGGCATGACATCGCAATTGCCAGAGATGAGGATGTCTTCACCTCCCGGAATCATGGGCCTGAAGAAGAGGTTCTTCATTGCCGTGTCCATGAAGGAGCGAGACATAATCTCGTACTTCTTAGAACTAGGATCTGTAGAGCCAAGCAGCGCGTGTGCCTTGGGCAGATACTCGTACAACGAGTCTGCGTTACCTCCAATTGTATACTGATAGCCAGTTACAACGTCTTTCTTGTTCATCGACACCATCATCGGCCACATGCCTGGTAAACTCGTCTCGTTCTGGTGCTGGTGGAACAGGTCCATAACCTGCGATACCGCTGCATAGTACTTGCTGTTACCCGTGAGCTGACTCAGCCTACTGAACTCCAGCGTGATTGTTCCCGGACTCGCACTGACTACCTGGCTCTCCACCAGCAGACCAGTTCCCTCTTTTGCCGTCTCGAAGTTGATGAAGTCCACGGGCATCCCATTCTCCGTGTTAAAACCAGCATATAGTAGATCTCCTACTTCAACAGCCTTTTGCAACAGAACCTGGTGTCCGCTCAGATCATACGCCGCAATGAGTCCGCCAAGGTAGCGAATGCATGTTTCAAACATATTGACCGTACCTGCAGTGCTCTTCCCAAAGTCGATCGTAGCGACAGCTTCCACGGCCTCGTAGAACTCATCCCTCATGCCCGTTATCCACAAAGTATCCAGACTGTCCACCAGCGTGGCAGCCCAGCCCGAAAACTGGTCCACGTACTGTCCGCTTATGGGCTTGAGCGCATCCTTCATCCAAGCCTTGTCTTTGTAGCTTGCCCAGCTCTTCTGAAGAACACGTTTCACCTCCAAGCGCCTCTGTTCCTGTACTGCAGCGACATCTGCGCGATCCGGCTTGAACCGGTGTTGTATGCGGGGTCGATGGGTGACGGGCGGAGGCAACGTAGGCGTCAACAGAGGAGGATGGGCGAATCGAACAGAGCTCCAATCGAAGCTGCTCTTCTTGGCGACGATGTCAGGGACGTGGGCCGGGTCGTTCATGTACTGCGCAAGCGCATGCGTTCCGGTCCGAGACGATGAGCCATAACTAAAATGCGGGAGATAGGATGTCGAGTCGTCTCTAGGCAGGAAGAAAAAGATCGCTAGGAAGAGGATGGCGCATAAGGCAATGTGTCGTGTGCGGAGTCGAGCCATGATCGCCAGCGAGTTCAGCTATAGGTGTACAATGAACGAGTGACAGCGGTACTCATTGCTCCGCAATGACGCATTGACCGCTGGATGACATGAACGGACCTTCGATTGAAGGTGAGCATGTCGAAGGGCCGACGGACGTGCGATGTGTCTTAAGACAGTGCGTGCAACGGTACTAGTGGGCATGCTTGCGGAAGTTGAAACATCCATATTGCCTATTTAGTCAGCAACATGGCAGATCACCATCACAGTTACGACTTCCTTGTAGCATTTACAATTTGAGAACTTTTGATCGTGATTTGAATGTATGCAACTTTTGAGTATTATAAACTATATGCGGATCGGAGGGTATCAGATATCATGCTAATCGTCCCACCGAATGCGATGCGATCGTAAATGCGAGAACGCTCAATCAAACCAGACAACGTGCAAGACACCATCTACTTCATCGACTTCTTGCTTTTGGTGCTGTTGGACCTCCCACGGCCCACAAAGCTCTCTCGTGTGTGGACACGGTCGATCTCGTACGGGTTGTCATAGTAATCCTCAGCGGGGTTGATCGACTTGCGGCTTCGTGTTGATCGCCCTGTCGCGACCTTCTTGAGAGGGTTATCGGTCTCTTTCTCCGTCTTCATCTCGGCAAATTGAGGCGAAGCGTTGTGCTCGGCCTCCTCTTCCTCCTCAACAGCGATAGTGGCGGCACGAGAGGTGTCTTGAGATTCACCTCCAGCAGCGGCGACCTGGGCCCGAGCAGCCGCTTGGCCACGCATCTTCTCCATAAAAGCCTCGGACTGTGCGGCGTACTTGCACTTCTGACGAATCGACGCTCCGTACTTATAGAACAGGAATGGCAGCGGGATGCAAGCGACAGCGAGGAAAGCGGGGACCGAGGATGCCCAATGGATGCCAATGCCGTCGTACATCTGCTTGGTGAACAGGGGGAAGGCGGCGCCAAAGACGGATCGAATGATGCCGTTACCAGCCAAGACAGAGGCGGCGAAGATGGTGTAGGAATCGATGAGGTAGTTCATGATGGAAAGGAAGATGAGCACCATGCCGAAGCCGAAGGGAATGGCGGCGCAAACGCTGGCAGCCCAGGGGAGGTCGGGCGAATTGGTCCATGCGAACCCTACATGCACGTTAGCAGATGAATTTACGAAATACTCGTTCGTTGTAGAACTTACAGAAGAGACCAATGGGCAGAACAACACCGCCAACCAGACACATGGGCAGGCGTGCCTCAGGGGTAGTGTATCCTTTGCCGGATGCCTGAACCTTCTTCATGTATTGCTTGTTGTCAACAAGAATGACATACATGATGGCAGAGATGACACCAATGGCCACTGCGACGAAGGGAAGGCCGCTGACGCCCTCGTTCCAGCCACGGCCCACACGGTAGACGATAGGGAAAGCACCGAACAGCATGTAGAGGATACCGTAAATGATGGCGTGGTACAGCGACAGGAGCAGGACGATCGGCTCGCAGAACAGGAGGATCCAGGGACGCTTGAGGCCAGTAGCGAACGCTTCGCTGAGAGAAATCTTGCCCTGGTCAATGTCGGTGCGGGACCTGTAGACCTTTCCGGTGATCTTGGAAAGCTTCTCGGCGCGCTTGCGGAGCAGGACGGGGGGATAGGTCTCCGGTACGATGCAGGCGGTGACGATGAGGAGAACACCAGCCCAGATAGCCATCAGGCCGTTGACCCAGCGCCATCCCTCAGTCATACCCAGGAAACCGCCGATGATAGGACCAAGAACGGGACCCATGAAAGGCGCCGCCGAGAAGAGACTCATGGCCAGACCACGCTCGTTCGCAGTGAACAAATCAGCGATGACACCTCCGGCGTTGGTAAGAGGACTGGAGCCAAAGGCAGCCGCGAAGAACCGGAGAATCAGAACGGAGTAGATGTTTTGACTACCAGCAACCGCGGCGTTGAAGGCCATGAAGCAAAGGTAGGTACCGGCGAAGACAATCTGTCGTCCGTACATCTCGGAGAAGGGAGCCCAAAGCAGAGGTCCAAGGGCGAATCCCAAGACGAAGAGCGACACACCAAGCGTGACAATCTCCTGGCTGACGCTAAACTCTATCATGATCTGCTGAATACCTCCAGAGAATGCCGACGAGCAGAATGACACGACCAGTACTGAGTTGGCGACGGCGAGAGCCATGAGCCACTTCTTGGTCTTCGGGAATGTCATGGGATTCCTAGGGTCGTTCGGTAACCATTCGACAGCATAGGGATCCTCCTCTGTCCCAGAACCCTCATATTCCCAGTTCACGATATCATTGGTGACGACACCCTGGTCGAGGATCATCTGCCAATGTGTAATGCCTTCTCTTCCTGACTCCACGTCCATAGTGGACCTCTGCGGCTCGGCCGCTTTCTCAGACATGTTTGCTATGTTGCTTTATCCGATGTTGTGTTGAGCTGTTATGATGCGTGTATGTTGAAGCGTATGGATGAATGTCGAAAATGGATGACGAGTAGTATTAGTAGGTAGTAGTAGGGAAAGTACAGCGCAAAGATAACAGACTTGTGACGATCACGGCGGGACACGCCACATATAAACCCACACACGCACGAAAAGTCGTACCCGTTGGGCACGCGCCATGCGGGCGATTCTCCTATTCCCAGCAACAGAACACCGCTGTAGGTCCGACGTCCATAACACGATGACACCATGCAAGACGCTCGGCCAAAAGTCTTCACATTGCTCGGCCGAGGAGTAAGACTAGACCGTATTGTGCACCCCTGTCACACATTCTGATCTCTAAACATTGCAGCGCCAGCCAATGAGAAAGGAGACTGCTCGAGATAGCCACTGAGAAAACTGGATCCCAAAGCTGTTTCTCAAGCGTTGCTGAGGCGTCGCAGCCCAGGCGCTGATCGAAGGCCGTGCGTCATAGGGCTTTTCCTTCTAGCGCAGCCAAAGCGTGATCCTGTACCGAGATACCGAGGCAGCGCGACTCGAGGATCGGTAATTGTATCGAGCGTTTCACACAAACTGACTAGTCTCTAGCAGCGGAGGATCGGACTTTGATGGCAAGTGTTGAGAATCGTGGGGAGCCATTGCTTATTACACTATGGGGCGTCGTACGTTGCTGACAAGTCAACACCAGAATTACGGTGAGTTTCGATGGGAATGCAAAAAGCTTGGCGCCGTCGGACGGTGATCTCGGACACAAAATGCTGTTCCGATACCGATCGCAAGCATGATGATAAGAATGCCGGACATTCACACAGTCCGAGAGAAATACCCACGGACTATTGACATAGACATTTGGCCGATCTAGTTTTGAAGCTGTCTCGACTTGCACACTGGCGAAACTTTGACTCGAAGCTTATCAACCACTTGTTAAATCCTTCAAGACTTAGGAAGGCGGCTCAAATAAGGTCCGCCACAAGTGAACGGGGCTCCCGTTGCGGGTGGAGCCTAAAGCGACTCTGTGCGTTCAGGCAGACGCGTCCAGCCGTATCATAAAATTGCCAATTCCAGAACAATATCTGTGCCGAGGCTCCGTAACGACCTGTTCATTACATATTTGTAAGAGTGTGTGATGTGTTTGGCGAGCTATGTAGTGATTGCTCCCCTCTCATTTCATCCAATACATACATATCTTGCTTAAAGCTTTTGTGAATATCGTCAACCGTAGATGCCGTGCAGATGAACCCAAACGCCCGAAATGCTAATCCCTTTGAAACCCTCCTAAATGCGCCATAGGTAACATCAAAACGTGTTCTTACTGTCCGAACATTTTACACCTCGTTGCTGGGGTACTGGACCTTCTCGGTAGGAACAAACTCCTCCTTGATCGACCTCATGTTGACAAAGCGGGATAGCAGGGTAGCGCTACCAGCTTTGTCGTTGGTGCCACTGGCCCTCGAGCCACCGAATGGCTGCTGACCAACAACGGCTCCAGTGCACTTGCAGTTGAGGTAGAAGTTACCGGCTGCGTTCCTGAGCTTGTTCTCTGCGAAATTGAGGTCCTTCCTCTCCTTAGCGAAGACAGCTCCGGTCAGAGCGTACTCGGATGTCTCGTCGATCTGCTTGATGATGTTCGCGAAGGCGTCAGGGGCAGCGTCGTCGTAAACGTAGGCAACGAGGACCGGGCCAAACAGCTCACGGGACAGCAGAGGGTGGTTAGGGTTGGAGGTCTTGTAGATCGTAGGGTGGATGTAGTAGCCCTTGCTGCTGTCGTACTTGCCACCAACGAGAAGCTCAAGCTCGCTGTCCTTCTTGGCCTCATCTATAACACCAGAAAGCTTCTTGAAGCTGGCCTCGTGAATGACAGGGCCAATGAAGTTGTCAAACTTAGACGGGTCGCCAATCTTAAGCGCCTTGGTCTCTGCAACCATCTTCTTCTGGAACTCAGGCCACACAGACTTGGGAACGTACAGGCGCGAGCAAGCACTGCACTTTTGACCCTGGTACTCGAAAGCACCACGAACAGTCTGGATGGCGGCGTTGTTCACATCAACGTTGGGGTGGACCAAGTGGAAGTTCTTGCCTCCAGTCTCGCCAACGATGCGAGGGTAGCTCTGGTACTTGCCTTCGGCAACACCGTTGGCAATCGTACCATACAGTTGACGGAAGACCGCTGTGCTGCCTGTGTAGTGGAGAGCAGCGAACTGCTTGTGAGAGAGGACCTCCTTGGTGACTTCGACCGCATCGCCAGGAACCCATTGGATGACATTTGGAGGGAGACCAGCTTCAATGAGGATCTGGTACAAGAGCCAGTTCGAGGCGATGGCGGACGGAGATGGCTTCCAAACAACAACGTTACCCATCAGAGCCGGTGCAGCAGGAAGGTTACCGCCAATAGCTGTGAAGTTGAAGGGCGACACAGCGTAAACGAAACCCTCGAGAGGACGGTACTCCACGCGATTCCAGACGCCGGGTGAGTTGTGTACAGGCTGGTGACCGTATGTGTCCTCGGCGTACTTGACGTTGAACCTCAAGAAATCGCACAATTCGGCTGCTGAATCAATCTCGGCCTGCCATGCGTTCTTGCCCTGGCCTAGCATAGTCGCTGCCATAATCTCGTATCGGTATTTTCCAGCCACCAAGTCGGCGGCCTTGAGGAAGATTGAGGCACGATCGGCGAAAGGGAGAGCCTCCCAATCTTCTTTGGCCTCGAGTGCCGAACTGATAGCCTTCTTCACATCTGCTGTGCTGGCGTTGGAGTATTTGGCGACTACGTCGGCGTGGGAAGAAGGATCGTGCTGGGTCAGGATGGAGGAGTTGTTGATCTGGATTTCGTCAGTACTGAAGCTCAATGGCCCGATATAGTCGCAATACTTACGTGCTCGCCACCAATGGCCAGAGGAACCTGGACGGCGCCCTTCTTCTTAAGAGCTGAAAGTGCATCCTGGAGCTTCTTCCTGTCTACGGAGCCCTTGGTGTAGTGTTGCTGTAGCCAAAGGTTAGCTTCAATTGCCTGAAGACATGATTCTCATCTCAGTACTTACGTTAGGCTCGTTGTTGATAGTCGGGATCTTGAAGTTTGCAATGGTTCCTGCATGCCTCCTCGACGCGACCTGCGCACCAGCGTACGCAGCTGGAAGCGCCTTGAAAGTCTTGGAGACCGGGCGAATGGACTGAAGACCCCTGGAAGAACTCATTGTGACAGTTAATTGAGACACTGCTGCTGTAATGTGGGCGGCTTTGGAATTTGTATGTCAAGCTGTCAAGCTCCAGTGACGATGGTCAGTAGCGCAACCGCATCTAACCGCAGTGTGGAGCAGCGGGAGGAACAGCGGGGAGCGGAACACATGCCCTGAGCCATTGCAATCGCACCATGACACCCAAAAATTTGCGAAGCTTGTCCGATGTCGCAGAAGATGGCACGCGGTCAGTATCGGATGAAGTTCTGTAACTATTTTAGTGGTCTGAGGTATGATCGCGCAAACTTCTCACGTGACGCTTAAGCCCTGCAGTGTGCACACATGAAATGGGACGTGCGGCGAGTAACTATGATCGACCTTAGGAACAACATGCATTGGTATCGTCGTGATATTATCAATGAGATCCTGACCCAGCAAATGCGTGAAGGTCTATCAATGTCAAACGCCGTTTCGCCATGATACCTTTTCCGTCCGAAATACTTCACTCCTCCATAGTATCATCGGCCTGTGGCTCGTCGCCCCAGAGACCATCCAGCTTAAACTCAGCGGCCCATTCCTTGACAATTTCCTTCTGATCTCCAACAAGACCAGCTGTCTTCAGAGCAGGCGCTGTCTTGTTGGTTGTTGTTGGCTCAGCAGGCTTGTACTTGGACGGATCTGTCCAGCCCTGGATGCGTCCATCTCTCCAGTCGTTGATCACAGTCTGTGCCGCGCTGTGAAGGTTTGGAACACCGCCCCTACCAAGCCTTCCCCTCTTCCGGGCAACTTGGATCAGAAAGTCTGTGGTCTTCTCCTTACCTGCACCGTTAAGCGCAGGCAGATCGTACACCTCCATAAGCTTCCCAAACAGCTCCTCTGATCCCGAAAGCCTCTTGAGCAGAAGAGTCACGGCTGGTACAGGGTCTGAGATTTCTTTGGGTGGAACAGCGTTCAGCAAGATGCGTCGAGCTTGCTGCTGTATCTTGTTCTCTTTTGTGCCTTCGTTGTCATTGGGGAAAACAATTCCAGGAGAGTCAAGCAGCTTCAGCTTATTGTCTAGCTTGACCTCTCTCAAGCTCGTGGTAACACCAGCTTCTGCACCAGTGGGGCAAGCACCGACTCGTCCGCCCATTCTTTGAGCCAACGCGTTGATGACCGAAGATTTACCAACGTTGGGATATCCAATAATTCCAACCTTGACAGAGCGCTTAAGTTGGCGAGACTCGGCAAATGTCTTGAGGGCCTTGAACAGCGTCTCGGAGGTGCCCTTCATGGTAAGGTCCTTGTGTTCGAAAGTCTTCGCATTTGGCGCAGGCTTCGAGGCGCGCAGAGGCAGTGTGGGGAACGATCGTCGTAGGTTAATGAGCCACTGACGAAGAACTGGAGGCGGTACCAAATCGATCTTGTTCAGAATGAAGATCAAACGTTTGCTTCCACCGTCCGCCGACATGATCAGTTGCTCGACGTCCTTCGAGCGTGTGCCGATGGGGTCTCGGGCATCCAACACGTAGAGGACGACGTCCGCGGAGTCGACCACTTGCTTGTAAATTTTGTCGAACTGCTTCCTTGATGAGTCCTTGCGAACGTCCTCCTCTTCCGAGTCGTCGTCCATAGCGTCTTCGTCGTTTCCGTTCTTGGATTCAAATTCAGCAGCGCGAGCCTTTGCAGATGCAAGCAAAGCAGCCATAGGGTTTGCGTCCACTTCCATGTCGTCGCTATCCTCGGCTAGAAGCTCGTCACCCTCGGCGTCGAACTCCTCGAACTCCTCATCATTGTCCTCCATAGCATCTGCAGCATCTGCAGACGCTCCTCCGTTCGCCCTCTGCTCCTTGGCCAACTGGCGGCGACGTGCAACATCTTCTACTTTTTGTCTGCGCTGCTCTTCGACCTCTGCGAGAATCTTATCCTTGTATGGGAACAGGTTTGGGATACCGGGGTCCTTCTTCGTTTTCGAGCGCCATTCTGGGTTCTGCAGTATGTCAGATATGTCCAGCAGCGTATGCGCGGCGAGCTTACCTTCTTCGCTAGCTTCTTTGCCTTCTTCTGCTTTTGCACAGAAGCCTTCTCGATCTTGTGTCGCAGGCGCACGGGCTGGCGCTTCGACTTTGGCTCTGGAAATAATGTCAGATAAGCTCTGAGCGTGCAGTGCAAATTTTACACATACTTCCGATCTTCATTGTGTGTTGCTGTTGTTGTTGCAGTATGCCACTTCCTGCGCCCGATATTTTAGAATTTCCAACGCTAGCAGAAATACTGCCACAGTGTACCGCCTTTCTGAAATCGTTCTGCCCTCGACTTCTGGAAGTAGCAGCCTTGCTTTAGCCTCGAACTCCACTTTTGCCGGATCTCACACCGAAAGGTATTTGCACATAGCAGGACGCAAGAGTACGTTCATCGGATCGCCAACCCGATTCTGACACTGAATTCCATTGACTGCAGCCTCTCTCAGTCTCTCGATCGGAGTTACTTTTGATTGGTTGACGTTGGCAAGCTCGTGGACGGCTTCCCCTTTTCGGTTAGTCTACTTGCTTTTACAGTCGCCATCTGACCCTCATACGAAGTACAACAATATATATCGAGGCCACAACGCTCTTCTATCATCGAATAGTTATTCATACTTTTACTAGTTCAATCACCATGACCGTCGCTGAAGCTAACTTCTCTGCGCCTGCGCAAACCATTGACTGCCATGGACTGGTGAGTACCGGGATGTTTCCATCTAGACAAGAAGTCCACTAATGCAAATCTAGTTGTTCGATATGGAGTATGTGCTTCTTATCGACTGGTCGATTGTGAAGTAATGGCTGACTTGAACAGTGGGACCATCATCGATTCAACACCAGCCATTGTGAAGCACTGGCAGAAGTAGGTGCCCCAAGATGTCACTGTTGCAACACGGATTGAGATCAGCAGGATCGGAAAGGAAATCGGTGTCGACCCTGAGGTGATTCTTGCTACGTCACACGGCAGACGCTCGATCGATGTTCTCCAGATATACGAACCAAAGCTGGCCAATTGGGAGTGTGAGTTGTCACCCAACTATACTGGGAGAACCAAATCTGACCAGTAACAACAGACATCAGCCACGCTGAAGGCCGGATACCCATTGAATACGGATCAGACGCTGTGGAGATTCTCGGTTCTCGCGCCATGCTGGATCGACTCGAAGAGCAGTCTGCTCCATGGGCGATAGGTGAGCTATTGATACATTTCACTGGAGGAGCCTACTAAAATCTTTCAAGTCACCTCTGGCACAAGACCGCTGGTTACTGGTTGGCTGGATGTCATGAAGTTGGCGCATCCTAAGAACATCGTCACCGCCGAAGACGTGCCGAATGGTAAACCAGACCCGGCGTGCTACGAGATGGGCGCGAAGAAGTTGCTTCTCCAGCAGCAGAACCCGTCTATTGTCGTCTTCGAAGATGCTCCAGCCGGTGTCCGATCAGGCAAAGCGGCTGGCTTTACTGTCATCGCGCTTCACACTACACATTCTTTGGAACAGCTCATAGAAGCCGGGGCTGACTATATTGTCAAAGACATGCGAGACGTGAGTCTGGAGTTTTGGGATCAGACCACGGGCAGCGGAAGGCTCGAAATTACCAACGCCCTGGTGTAGGGGTGTCTTAGCTGTCAGAATGGACTTGTTGCATCACGTTCTACCTGTCATCCATGCGAGCATGAGCGATTGGAGTTTCCTGGGCCGGCTGTCGACACCCTTGCATGCATTTAGGTTAGTCAGCTCCAGTCAAATGCCAGACAAGCAACCTCGACGGCGATGCCGTATTGGTGTTCGCGTGTGCGGCGAGACAAGGACGTCTAGACCAACAAAATTCTCAACATCTGTTCAGCTCGACACTGTCATAGATGCACCAAGTACTGGCCCGGTGAATTTTCGCTTTGGCTTGCGAAGTGAGACGACTGCTAATCGTGAAATGGTATCGTGTGCCGCATGGCAGCACAGTGGGATGCCCATGCCGTCGGAATGACCCTGTTTCTAGAAGGTTGCAGGCGGTGCACGCAGATGTGTCAGCTCTTAGTGTTCCCTGATAGCGCTCTTTGTTCGTGGGGCACCGTCGCTGTGGTGCGACCCTAGACTGCTTGGTATGTGGTGCGGTCAGGAAAAAACCAGTGACATTTGTACGGGGCGGCGGGCTACGAGGGGCACTGGGCAGAGTCGCCAGAATGACGGAGGAAGGCCTCCCTTGCTGGTGCATTGAGCTCAGCTTTGAGCAGTGGTGTGGATACAGGCGCGCATCATACTTCATGACTGAGTTTAGATCAACGTTACGCCAAGCTAGCTACCACCAGACCTCGTGGGACGAAGCGGGCCTATTTGAGTTCTTTGTGTTGCACGGCGGGCAGCAGCGACTCAGCGCTGCAAGGTACAGTCAGGAACAAGCTGCGCGGCTTTCGAGAAGCGGACACAAGGCGCACGATGCCTCCTGGGACATGCAGATTCGCGGGCGCTGTGCAGCAGACACGTCGCACAGGTGCGAATCAGGCACCAGAAGCAGGTGCTGGTAGGGGTGCGCTCGGCGACTCGTGAGAGGTGAGGGCTCGGGGCAGCAGACGCCAGAGGTGGCGAGCTCCATGCTCAGTAGGTACAGAACCTCGAGGTGACGAGCGGAGCCAGCTGGGGCGCGGACTCGCTAGCGGCGCGCTTCGCCAGCGTGATGGATCGGAAGCAAAAAGGGGCGGCCGAATTGGCGCCCGCCCAGCAGCCTTACGCTCGCGAGCTCGGCAGCACGCTCAGCGACGCGCCGGCGCAGACGGCCGCACGGGGGAGCAGCGCTGCGGGCAGCCAGGCAGCCAGGCAGCGAGGCGCGGCCACTGGACTCTGGAGTCGCCTCGAACTGGAGGCCCAGGCGACGGCCTCGTGCGTGCACAGTCGCCGGGATCGCGATGCCCGTTGCCGTCGGCAGGAGACGTGCTTCCACACGTTCCTACGTTAGGAGCAGGCCAAGCTTCGCGCGGACGGCGGGCTGCACGCCGGGCCCAATGGCGTTGCGCGCAGCGCCGCCGTGCCAGCGCAGGCAGCGTTGCAGACGTTGAGCGGCACAGTGGCCAGCCGTCGTGAGCGGCTGTCATGGGCCGTCATGGGCCGTCATGGGTGGCCGCGGTGGGCGGCAGAGTGACAGCTCGAACATGCGTCCAGGCGCTATCGAGGGCGAGTGCGCGCTGAGGACGACCAGTGTCACAGCATGCAGGCCTATTTTTGTGCCCGGGATGTGGCTTAGCGGTCGAGAGGGGACCGCGCTGCGATTCGCTGCGGCTGCCTCATCGGTCGGCCGCTCCCTCCCACACCTCGTTACCTCGTTGTGCCTCACGCCTCAGGGGACCGCAGCTCCATCCGCTGCACACCGCGCTCGCCCACACTCGTTTTTTGGTTTGCGCCCGGCTCGCCTCTTCACTCGCTCCCGCCCGTCTCCGCAGCACTGCAGCATATCCCGACCCTCTAATATCTCCGTGCCGGCCTTCATCTCGGTGCAGCCCGAGGCCCCGTGCTCGACCGACCACCCTGGACACTGCGCCCGCCCTCACGCTCGACGCTCGCTCGCCGCCCGACGACACCTGTTCCACCCGTTCCACCTGTTGCACCTGTTCCTCGCGACTGCGCGCCTGCACTGTGCTGAGCAGCCTCTCGCGCCTGCCGTCTGATCCCGCCTCGCACGCCAGCCTCGCCGTCTCGCGAGCATGGACCCTCACGGCCCCAGCATGCAGCACCCCTACACAGCCAGCGGCACTGAGCCCGACAGCGCAGCGGCTGGCCCGAAGCCTGGCGGCGACGTGAAGCCGCGCCTGACCAAGGACCAGCACGACATCCTCGAGCAGCACTTCCAGCAGCAGCACAAGCCGACCACCGGCGTCAAGAAGGCCTTCGCCGACCGCCTAGGGGTGCCCCTCGACAAGATCAACGTCAGTCTGCACCCGACGCCCCCTCGACACGGCTAACAGTGCGCAGAACTGGTTCCAGAACCGCCGCGCAAAGGTCAAGCAGGACCGCAAGAAGGCTCTGAACCAGTACAACATGCAGCTGGGCATGGGCATGTACGGCCAGCAGGTGCCAGTCATGGCCGGCCAGCACTTTGCCCATCCAGACATGTACCAGCAGCACCAGCAGCACCAGCTCCAGCAGCACCAGCTCCAACAGCAACAAGCACAGCTCCAGCAGCAACAGCACCAGCAGCAACAGCAGCAACAGCATCAGCAGCAGCAACAGCAGCAACAGCACCAGCAACAGCAACTCCAGCACCAGCAGCACGTCCCACAGCATCCGCCCCACATGCCCATGCCGCAAGAGTTCCGCCCCGTGACTGCTGACATCAGCCCTGCCAGCCTACCCGTGCAACGCGTGGATGGTCCCTCAACTCTGGACCTGGGGCCGCAGCCCTCAATGCACCAGCCATTCGACATGCAACAGTACAATCTGCGGACCATCTCCGAGGCCGACCGCTCGACCAACTACCCCCCACATATGATGATGCACTCAGCACTCATGGCTGCGACAGCTGGTCAAAGCTATTTGCAGGAGAGCATGCCCAGCGATGCACCAGACCAGACCTATCCCTACAGCAGCTCTTACACCAACAACATCGCCTTCACTATGCCCACAACGCTGCCTAACGAACCAGCGTTGCAACAAGACACATTCAACAGTTTCACTGACTTTGGTGCATTGGACTACAGCGCGTTGGCAGCGGCGCAGCCCGACCAATCCGGCCGAGCTGATGCGCAGAACAGCACAAGCACAGGTTCCAACGGACAGTCACCGTACTCGGGCAATCAATCCACAGCGACTCCTCAGTCTTCCAATGGTCCCACGCCTCCAGTTGCGTCCATTACATCCATGTACTCGGGCTGGAAAGAAGACCCTGCCTCAGAAGCACACCTAGAGCAAACCAACGACACCAACGACTTCGCGGCAGCTTTCAACTTTGATGAAAGCACACCTTCTGAAAACACCATACCCTTCTGGGATCCGAACGGCGGTGTCCCATCGTTCCAGCAAGCCAATTTCTATCAACAACTCAATACTTCATCTCAAGCCATTCTTTCGTCGCCTGGACAGGGTCTGACCCGAAAGCACAGTGCAGCCGCGTCTGACTTTGAGGTCCCTCAAATTTTTGGCGAAGATGCATTCAGGCGCAGGAACTCTTCGACCAGCAACCTTGCAAACAATATGGACGCAATCCAGATTCGGAATGGAACGCCTGACGACTTCAAGCAACTCACTCAAACTTCTAGCATTGCCGTAAGGAGACAGAAGCGACCTGTCGCATTGAATTCGAGTGCGATGAGGAGCGCTTCTTACACGCCAGGCATGCCATCACCGGCTACCAACCCCGATCACACCCTTAGAAGGATCCGATCGACGGGCATTGCTAACGCCGGAGGACGTGTACAGAAATCGAGACCAGGCTCAGCACAACCTTCGCCCATGGTCTCGAGCTTTTCAGAGGCTGCTGCATCTCCAAAGTTTGCAAGGACATTCTCATCCTCCAGCATAACGACCATGGGCAACAATGGAAGTCTAGCGCCACCGACACCCCTCACTCCTCAAGAAATGGGCTACTACTGGCAGCCCCCCGGCTCGGTGAGGGCTCACGGCATGCCTGAGCACAGTAGCCCGGAGAGTCTAAACACAAATTGGTCTTCTGAGCCTTTTGCTACAAATCTAAATGTCGTCAAGAGTGGCTCGCCACCGTCAACACCACTGGATCTACAGCGACTCACTCAGGCCCGTCTTGCCCAGGACAGCATCTACCGCGACACACCACCGCAGTCAGCCCCACCAACGCAACAAAACTTTGCTCGCAACGGCTACATGCAGCCGCCACAGATCCGCACTGGGTTTCATTCGTCAACGGACCTGACCCTGGCACAGCCAAAACCCTCGCATTTCCGGAGACCCTCGCTGCCGGCTGATACTGCTCAGAACCAAGGTGAAGAAGCCGTCCTTGAATATCCTTACGGAGGAGGCTTTGGCTACAACGAGATATCCTTGCAGGGCATTACGCATAATGTCCCCTTTGCGCCTCCTGTTTCCTCGATGCCAGAATTTCTGGTTCACCAGTACACGCCCTCGCAGGGCACAACTGACATGCATGGCAACACAATTCGACGTATGGACCAACCAAAGAGTTACGTTTTTGCCAACCAAAGTGCTAGCGACTTCAAGTCGTAGACGAATGAGCGTCGTGCACAAGTATCGTTGGTTTTTCGTTTCAGTGTTCAAAAATCTCTGTCAGGTTGAATACTCAAGTATGACGATGTTGAGGCAGAATCACAGCGTTTGCATCCATTTTCTTTTTCATTTCATTGTTTCCATTCAGCACCTCTACTGTGTCAGCCGTACACTTGCGTGTTCACTGGCCATTATTGTGCCACTAATACTAATATTGGTCGTTGTATTATTGTTCTTCTTTTTGCACGGCGCCGGCGTTGCCCCACAAGGGGTAGCAACACAGGATCAACGCAAGGCTTTGGCCTCATCACGAACTTTTCTACGTACATTGTTATGGGCTGGATCTGTCTCACTTTTCATAATGGTCTATGGGGCAGAACTTTGATTTCTTGCCCTTCATTTCTTAATGGTTGTGCCCGCTTATCTGGCTCAGAGGTTGAGAACCTGTAGAAGAAGCAGTGTAACGCATCTTTCGTCCCAATGGAAGGGACGACGCGTACACGCAAATACAAAACGGCAATCATTGCCTGGCTTACGACATTTCTCGTCCGTCCCGAAGTGCAGTGTTTGGAGCCCCTGGCATTACACGTACTGTGTGACCAACTCAACCCTTTCGATCGTAGTTCTCGTGATCAACAGCCGTTTCTCAACCACTTACCCATGTCGGGTTTTACTTTTTCTGTCTCAAGCAGTGTCTGTGACGCTCATAACGTTTGTGGCTGGCTGACTGGCTGGTCGCCATACTGTTGTTTTTCACCGGTCCGCCTTGGTGTGCATAAGTATGGACGTAATGGGCCCCTGGGCCCTGCAGCAACCAAGTCGCCCAAACTATGTAAGTTCCTCAAGATCCATCTCCTCCAACTACAATCTACTAGAAAGCCAATCGGAGCCCGACTATAGAACCGTTGAATCACCAAAAGCGCCGCTAGGAGTACATGTTCCTGGGATTGAACACCGACTTCGCTGCAGGTGCTAGCAACACTCGCCTATCGCGCCTCAAAGTCGATACGAGGGTTCCATCGCTCCAGCGTCCTAGTGGCTGCGGAGGCCCATTCGACGCAGCAGTGTGGATGCCAGCTAACGCAGGTACGCGAAGACTCGGGGCGGCGCCGCGCACCGCCACAGCGCCGCCCACCGGCGCTCAGCAAACACGAGTCTGCGCTTTCCCCTCCCCCTCAGCCCAGCGTCCAGAGCTTGCCGCCTGCCTCGCGGTGCAACAGCTGGCCATTGCGCGCGTCAGCCGGCCTGATAACGTGCGCGGAGCGTCCCGCCGCCGCGCGTGCTGCACTGTGATTATGTGAGCTCAACAAATGCGCGGCCAGGCTGCTTTGAGCAGCGTAGGTTTGGGCATGCGCTATTGAGGGCTGCGAGTCATTGGGGGCGCCGCTGCGAGGTGGAGAGGTACCCACTGCACCGCTGTGGGCCGGCGTGGACTGCAGACGCGTCCGGACATGGCGCCGGAGGGTTGGGGTGCAGATGGGGCGCGAGAGTCGGAAGCAAATCAAAGTGTGAGTGAGCGAGCGTGTGTGGCGTTGCGGTATTTGATATCTTTTGATGGTGTTTGCTGGGTGTGGCGGTTGTCTACTGCAAGCCCGTGGGCTGGCAGTGGATGTAGTACTTCGTAGCTGAGTGACCTCGGCTTCTAGTTCAAGCTGTCCACGGGGACACGAGATCAAGCTGAGGGCTTGAATCGTGATGAACACAGTGCGTGTAGATCGAAGCGTCGGACAGAACAAAATTTGGTCGTCTATACTTTCGTATTCGATCATGCATGAAGATGACGTCAACATGATTTTAACATGTCTGCAACCTCTCATGGACATCCTTGTCTGACCACTGATCAGAACAAGGTCTCCTGGAGCCTCGTAATAGTGATGGCCCGCGCTTGATGTACCTAGGTACCGGCCCAAAGCACGGCACTGCAGTTCGCACGTTGGCTCGTCATCTGCAGATCTGGCGGCTGTGCTAATATTGTACGGCCGGACGTTGGTGCCGAACTCCATCTGCAATCCCTGCCTGCAAACTGCTTTTGTCTTTTAGTGTGCTGTGACAATTCAAGGTGTTTGACAGTGGCACTCTACGTGTATAAGCTGCTGGTTGGACTGCCAGTCTACATCTCGCAACGCAGGCACATCCAATGCCCCTCTCACACAGTTCTGCACAATCAACCTTAGATACCATACAAGCGCAAGTATGCCGCGGCAGCACACCCTGGTATATCAAATGCATATAGACATGGGCCAACGGATGGAAGCAGCCAAGCAAGTCGCCATATCACGCGGGGAATTAGGCACTCGTACAAGAACCTTACCCTTCCTTCGTACAATCGCCACACGGCACAAAAGTGAGATAGAGATCACCCCACGAAAGAGCAGAAGAAGAAGCTGAGCGGCATCACAGCCGCAGCCGCAGACATGACCTAGCAAGGCGGCCAGCTGAGTAAGCAGGACACGGGAAGAGCACAGTGGGCACAGTGAGCAGTGTCGTCACCCGCGCCTACCTACACAGCCCCGTGGAATGGGTGTACGGGGAATTGTCGTTGCGCGGCGAAGCCTCTACAAGCTGGCTGATTGGCGGCCTGGTTGGCTCGTTTCGGACCGTGCGGCCGCCGCTAGGGCGCGGAGGGGTGGTGATCGGCACGGGGTTGGGTGGAGGTAACTGGTTTGGACGGGAGGGAGGCAATTGTGGGATTGTTTGGGATGGGCTGTGGTGTGGTGGCGGTGAGGTGCGTGGAGTGGTGTGCGAGAGTGGAAGGGTTTTATACACTGCGTGTAAGACAATTTGGTATACATACAAGTCATCGAGATCTTGATCTTTGGCACAGTCACCATTCAAACAAACGGGAGATTGAGCTCGATACTCCAATATGATACAATCGATACCAAACCACCATGCCGACGGGCTTTCCAACACTACACACGATGTCAAGTCGGACTCGCAACAACAAACAACAAGTTCACCGGATATCGTGCAACGTCTCAAACAGCTCGATGAGGAGGCGAAGATAAAGGATCCAGAGAGGCAGGCTAGGATTGAAAGAGGCAAGAAGAGGAGGACCTATGGATTCGGAAGGTTTGCTTGCTTTTGTCTGAGTGGAGGAAATGGTGCGGGCTGATAGACAGAGACTCGGAGGGGACACTGTTTTGACTATGCATGTTCAATGAGACGAGACGGAGTGGTACAAAGGCCAGTGGTGATCAGGGTCACGGATATGTTTACGTAGATGGCACCAAAGGACGCGAATCCTGAATAGATGTGGTCATCTACGCAGTAACGAATCATTGTGTTTCAATCGATGAACAACCACATCTATACATCCGGCGCGGTGAACCAATTCAACATGGAAAATATGAAGTTCTATCTGCCATCCTGTCGTCGTGCTCTATATACTTTGGCGCCTTTCCGGGATCTTTCGCTCACTGCCACTCGTTCCATATACTCCGACTCGACAAGCATCAAAATCATGTTGAGTCAAGCAGATGTCTGTTCTCTCTGTGCCCGGCTGGGCCGGATCTTGTGGACCCACCAAATTTACCGCCTCCTGGAGTGGCATGGTGGACGATGCTGTCGATCCATCCGAGCCGCAACCTATGTTGTCTTCCAACTCCAAGTTCATCAGCCACTGCCAAAGTGTGGTTCCGCCTCCTTCACTGGCACTGCACGACTCCTCTTCATCTTCGGTGATACAAATGTTGCGGGGGTACAATTCATCCTGACCCATTCGCTGAACGGTTTCGTTCTCCGACTCGGCAGAGAGTCTATCATGGGTGTCTTGTATGAGTGGCAACCAGACGAGCTTGAGATATGACAGAAAAGTCCCAGAAAATCCGGTCCAGGCTCGTTCAAGCTCAGCCATCAACGCTTCAAGAGCCTCAAGATCTTTGGCCTCGCTAAAACGGATTGCTTCGATGTCTTCTGGGTCTTGTTTCAAGACGTGTAGTCCCTCGAACCAAGCATCCCTCCGGCCTATGAATCTTCTACAGCAGGTGTGTGTGAGGCCGAGCTCGTCGAAGGTCAGTACTCGAAGGACTGCGAGCGCGAATTGGACGATCTCCGTTGGTTTCCGATCTACCATGTCGCATATTGTCATGAATCGGGATAAACAGAACTGGTCGTCATCCCCGGTGCTCGTCATCCCGCCTGTCGCACATCCGATCGGCAAGCATCCGCTTGAAGAGCAGGCGCACGAACAGCTATCGAAATGCTCACACGATAGCGCCTGCATCAATAGTGGAGAATATATCTTCCCAATTTTATGGAATCTTTTGTTGAGACCTAAGCCGATCAAGTGTGCTGGTGTAGTACGAAGCTCGGGCTGTTCCCACTCCAGTCTGGCTCCATGGTTGACCATCAACCCCAGTAGCCCCCAATCGAGGGACCAGGGATAATTTCCGAGGACCACCTGGAAGGCATGTATCCACGAAGGGGTTCCAAAATGCGATGTTGAACCAACTCTGACATACATGGACTCATCGCCGTACACGAAGCCAGCCTCCAGCAGTAGGAGCATGCTCATAAAGTTAAGGGTTGGAACGTGGAAGTAAGAAGGTGAAGTAGTTTCTTCACACGATTCAGAATGTTCTAGAATCGTCGTCGCTTCTTCAGAAACCAATTGATCGTGCATGGTGTGAAGAAAGTCATGGAGATACCCAGGATCCGCTTTGTGGCACATGTGATTAAGTGCAAGCCAGTACACACGAGGATTCGTTTGTGCCAGAGTGTGCAGACTATCCCAATTCGCTTCTCTGACGAGGAGAGATACCAGCCTGTTCACCAAGCCGTCACCAGGGAGTTTGTAGGTTAATCTGCAAGCATGTGACTGTGAAAGGGATAGAAGAATCTTAAGACCATCTGGCCAATGTCGAGCAGCGAGATAAAATTGCCAAGTTTCACCCTCTGACAAACAAAATTCACGCAGTTTCCGATTATGCATGGAGATCGCTTCATGCAGGGCGACGTTGGACCTTTGATGAAACGCTGTCAGCAGCGTACAGGACTGCTCGAATTCTGTACTTCTTAGCCCAAAAAAAAGAGACGTTTTCTGGTCTGTTCAAGCTTACTGGAGAAGTTTTCTTCTGAGCGAAGTAGTTGATGTTTAAACGCGGAGGTGGCAGGATACTCTGAGTGGCCATCATCCACCCATGAATCTGCAATTGAAATGCGGTGAGAATAAACGACATAGGCGTCTTGCAGGATAGATTTATCCTCGTGAATAAACCACGCCGTCTCAAACCCAAATTTCACATTGGTTAATTCCCTGATCTACGTCAACAGCATTCTTTCGGGTTTTAGGTGAGGACTACCTGTGATGCAGGAAGTGACCGCCATGAACGAACTTATTAAGGAGCTTGGTCGCTGTAAGACTGTCTAAGTGACCTAAGTCTATCATATGGAGAGCCAGATCATACGCAAGCTGCAGCCAATCAATTACTTGGTGTTGTGCATGAACTCTAGCGATACTCACGTTTAACACAGATACGCCTCTCTCGGTCGTATCGTAGGGAGAAGCCGTTCCATCATGAAAGCTTTGAATAGCCTCGTTCAGTGCTGTCTGTAAGAGTGAGGGTGCTGCCGCAGCTGTACCGCACCACCTGCAATAGAGATCCTCCCGTCGACATGTGCAGCCCATCTTGTTTTTAATCCCGTAGAGAGGAGCAAAAGAAGGTGATGTCATTGGCACTATAGGCCTGACAGTCAACATCGGCTGCATGCTGTAACAACCCGACATTCGCATATATGAGACACCCGCTCTTATCTCAAGATTCAACAACCGCGTCAACGACTTGCAGTCAGCCTGAAACGTGAAGGTAGTGTTGCCGTATCGAGATAACTGGCAAGTTGGACTGTGTTCCGTCTCTCTTGTAGTTTCCAGGTCGAACAGACCCCACCACCACCGTTGTGTTTGACGCGTCTTGCGGCATGTGCATCTTGATGATATTCTCCGAGCTTGAGAGGCGCAGGGTTTGGTGGGAGACTGAGTGTGGTATACATTGTCAACGACCAGCAACATGTCCAGCTTCTTTTCCATGTTTGCGAGTTGGGAGCACATCTGCTTGGATTCGTCCAGGAGTTTCACGGCTTCGTTGCTGCTCATACGACCTTGGGAAAGATCAGTGAACCCTTGCTGCATGGTCGTCAAGGCTTGGACCTGAAAGTGCTCAACCCGGGTAATACTGGTTTCTAGCGACTGTTGTCCTCGATAGTTTGTTTCACTTCCCATCACAATGAGTACAGTGGTTTTTCATAGATTGAATATGGTGGGATACTCACATACCCAGGAGCTGCACAGCCGACTGTACGTTTGCTTGCAGTCCATCTAAGGTGTTAATCATGCTGGCGACTGTTTCCTGTTTGAATGGCCACATCAATCGCTTTTTGAGAGCTCTTCTTTTGTCTTGTGCTGTAGTTGGAATCTCGGTTTCACCGCACTTCTCCGCCATTTTTCGCAGATCCAAGAGCCCTGTTGCACACGCTTCGATGGCCTGCTGGAGCTAACCTGACACTGCATTGCCAGGAATCTCGACACTAGGCCGCAAGGATTCGAGTGTCTCCAAAGTTCGCCCAAGCCCATCCAATCGGTTGATGATTGCGCTGATATCGTCGTCGAACGTTCGGAAGTGAGAGTAGTACTGGCTAAGCGCCTGGCACGCCTGTATGCCCAAGGACGTAACGCCGACCGCTGTGCCTAGAATCGACGCGGGATCTGCCATCGTTAGAAGTTGGTTATGAGTTTGATGTCAACTGGGAAAGGCTGGGAGAGGGCGGAAGTAAGATTCGTGGTTCTCAGCCGGATGTCGCAAGGCTGAGCAGGTGGCGATGCATGCGTTGGCATCTACAGCGAATCAGGATGGACATTACATGCAAAGCAGAACCAGCCGAGTTCGCCTCGCGCGGGGGTATGTGTGGCTATGGCAAAGTGATCATAAGCAGATCACATATGCTTTCCATATCAAATCCCCAAAACGATGCTCACCACGAGGAATCAATAAACGGGCCTACTACATCGATCAACATTAATCCTATCCAGTTCTCCCCAGATAACATATCATAGCAAGCAAGCTGTCCAAGTCACGAGTGATCTAGATCTTGATGCTTCGAAAAGCGTTGTTCGGTTTGTTGACGCTTGTGTGCTGATGTTATTATTCGCATGTTGATTTATAGCATTTATACAATCATCTCAAGCACAAATCAGTTGGTTTTATTGGGCCTTGGGGTACCTGAAGTACACCTGTATAGAGTCGTGTTAGTCTGTGATTATAGAGTAATGGCATAGTAGATGGATTTCCGCTCGCCTGCAGCAATATACATTTGACCAGGGTCATCGTCACTGAAGAAGTCAGCTTGCTCCGAGGCATGTTGTCCAGGATTATGGACTTCTGCGAGAATTTGGTGTCTGTTTCTGTTACGTCCAGATGTAGTGGAAGCGACGAGAGGCAAGAAAGCCCCAGTGCAAATTGCCTGATGCTAGAGTTACTGTGAGGAAAGGCGTGTTAAGCCAAATAGCAGAGGGTGATACCGGCTGTGACCTGAGTGATGTAGTCTCTCTGTCTCCCGTTCTTTTTTTGGATGAGCTCGCTTTCGTGTGATCCTACGTCTATGTCAACTATACCTTCGTCAAACAACCCCCAGATACCGCTCTCATCATGAAACTTGATGGCTGCGAGCAAGCTGTTGCCACTTACGTCGTTATAATCGTATAGTCAAATTTAGTGACCAACTGAAGATCTTTCATGTTCGAAGATCTTCCATATTGATGTCGTGCGCCAACAAATGCTGCGGGCTCACATAGGTACAGCTTGTACAGCTTGTACAGCTTTGTTCGATGTTCGTTGCATTATGGCGGTTCGGATCGTCTATGACTATGTTTCGTATGTTGGTGAAGCAGGTGCTTGAATCTTGATCCACTACGCAGTTCTGAATTGTGGCATTCTGTCGGTCAGGGCTCCTCTTTATTAAACAACGTGCAATTGTCCACTTTACTTGTCGTTGCACTAAATTTTCTTGAATATGTCAGGTACAGTTACTCGACTGTGGATCTAGTTCAATGCCTTTGAACAGCCTCCAACTCCTGACAGATGACATTGCAGCCCTGAGAATAGGTGCCCGGTGTGTATCCAGGGCCAGATAGACGACACACAGCAGGAGGGGTGTCCAAGTGTGTTTGTATCAAGCAGTGTAATCGGAGCTACTGCTGCAGAGTGTGAGGTATTGTGTCATTGTAACCCGAACTTGACGTGTAGACAGGCAAGCTGCTAGAGACGCTGGGAAATGATCGTAACAGCCTCGCGTTTGATGACGCCAACATTCCCAAATCGCCACCTAGCTACAATTTGATGATTGATGGGATAGTAGGCTGGCAGACCCTGTGTACTGCTCTCAGCTCTGAGAGGCACATGTTGTTAGACCTACGTTCAGCCTCCATCAGTTCACCAAGAGCCCAAATCACCAAAGAACTTCGCAGCCAGACTAGCATACAGAATGGCTACACATGTATGGCAATAAAGATATGATGTGTACTCTGAAGCTAAAATGTGGTGTTGAGCGAGTGAAGAAGGAAGGTGCTCCACGAGGAGGTTGATGACGCACTTTTGGTAGCGTCGTGCACGAGCCCCTCGCGCTTTCGCGACTCCAGAACGCGTACAGTACTGAGGCGGGCAACATTTGAGAATCAACAACGCACGTTCGGCAACTTTCACGCTCAAGACCGCCATGTACAGCTTATATGTCGACCTACGTATTGCAAACGAAGACAATGCTTAGCTTCGTATCAGACAAATCCGAACAACCCCTTGGCCTTACTGCGACGCGCGACGAGTCGAGAGCACAGTTGCCCTCAAAGCGTAAGAGGGACTATCTTAGCGGCCTCGGATCTTTCACCACACCCTTCACAATCGAACCGTACCAGGACTCTCCATACGACAAGTCTGCCACGTTCAGGCCGATCCGAATTACGAGCCGTTCGCAATTGCCGCTCAACTTCCTCGACACCAGTGTTGACGAGCAAACCCCGCCCAATAGCCTCTTCACGGCACGGATAGACGTTTTGGAAAATTATGGGGAAGCTACAGAGCAAGGGGTGGCGAGCTCAAAAGTGCTCATCGCACAACACGAGACGAACCGAACACTGTTTGCGGTTGAGCGAGTCCAAGACCGAATTTACAGCATATGCAAGCTTGCCCCGTGGTTGAAGGAAAAGGATGTCACATACCTTTGGGATCCGACTATCATTCCGGTCTGTCTTGCATCCGCAGAGCCCAATGTGTCTCGTGCCACTGGAGGGCCATGGTGGCAGCATGCTATAGTGGAGACACAGCCAGTCTTACGGGCAGTGAAGCGTGCGAAGATATCGATGGTCCGACGGCCAGTGGAGATAGTGCACACCAAGCAGGGGTCTCAACAGGATTTCAGTCACACGACAACACCACCACCGATTGGGCTGGAAGGTACTTTGTCACATGGACTTCTCCAGGAGCCTGTCGCAGAAGTACCAACCGCACAAGAGCAGCTCGAATCGTTGGTACAGCAGTACCTCGACGCGGTCTACACGTCGAAGACATCATTAGCATATTTCGCCAAAGGGCCCATAACACGAATCCGCAACACTTTCACTTCGCCTGATGAAGGTGCGCCACCGACACATGACCTGGTCACATTTCTCAGGTCCATGCTATTGAGTCCGAAAGCTGGCGAAAAGAAGTACTATGAGAAACTGCCATCTGTCATCAAGGCCATACCTGTGGGTATCGTCTCGGACGAGGAAGCGACCTCAAAACCCAGTAAGATCAAGAAGTCCAAGAAGAAGACAAAGCTCAGTCGCGACGGCATCTACCCTTTGGAGGATGCCTTTGTCAAGAAATGGTGGAGGTCTGAGATGCCAAGTGCGGAGAATGCTGGCCAGGAAACAATCGAGACACGCATCAGGCGGCGGATTGGTGATTTACGAGTTCGCGAAACGCTTGCACAATTGATACTCATGCTCGAGATCACTGCACTTGAATCGCTGGCTACATACAAGGGCCCTGCAGACGACGAGCATGCGCAGGACGAGTCCCAGACGCAACCAAAGAAACGTAAAAAGAAGCTCGATGATATTGCGTTGCAGTTAGATCTGTTACTGGACAAATTAAGCATTTGGCACGCAACAGAAGAGGCTGGTATTTTGGATTTCGATAACAAAGCAGCGAAACAGCAGGATAACGCCAATGGAGATGGAAAGAGTGGCAGTGACCGGCTGCATAGTTTCTGTGTGGAAGTGATTGTCCCTTTCTACATGAGTCGATTGCCGGAGCAAGCTCTTAGCATTAACAAGAAGCTCGGAGGGCCTGCCATCGCATCTACAAAACGGAAAGCGATGAGACCGCCGCTCACCTCCAAGAAGTCCGGGGAGGCTAAAGAGCCAGAGACGAAGAGATCCCGTCGGTCGTTGGCAAGAGTGGCCACCGACACTACCGGAAAAACTGGTGATAGGAGACCGCCATCTTTAGCTCGTTCTGCTACGGACACTGCGCTGCTGAGACAGCAGAGCATCAAACGAGAAACAAGCGAAGCACCACTATCGGCAATACCGTTCAAACGCAGCCCCTCACGAGCCAGACAATCCATGTCGCAGTTGAGACATCTTCAAGGCCGTGAAATGGATCTAACGGCTACTTCGGCTGCCGCCGCCGCCAAGCTGAAGCACAAAGCGCGTGTAGAGGATGATCTCAAAGAGGCTATCGCTACCCTTAAAAAACCGAACCGCGACCTTGCTGCTGGCTCCTACATGGCTGATGTTGAAAGGCGCGGACTCGGATCAGCAAATCGCTCAAGAAAGCCCGCCAACCCGGTGCGAAAGGTGGTGAAGGATGTACAAGTCACTGCGACACCTCGCGCTGCCCGGAGAACAAAGAATGTGGTTGAACAAACTCCAGTTCACTATCATCAGAACCCCTTCGCTAGGCCAACTGCCACTGAGCCCGCCCCGCTGAGCGATCTCTGCATTCCATCTTCGGGCGTACGTCGACCATCCTCTGTTGTGCCGGGTACGATTCAGCGTAGTGTAACGGTCCGAGAGCTAGCGCAGCCAGGAATCGCCGAAACGCCATCCAAAGCGCCCATCACGAAGGTTTTTACTTCCGGTGCAGCTCGCAGGACGATCTTCGCAACCCCTGTTAAGAGCGCGACACGACTTTTTCCAGAAGACCCTCACCCAACTTCAGATGTTTTTGAGACTCCAATCAAAGCTGCAGGCAGCCCACCGCCAGCTCATAAGCACACGACCCCACCCATTGTCGTATCTACACCACTCAAGGAGGCTGTGTTAGACGTAGACGTTGCACCAATCTCGTTCGAAACCCCAGTAAAGCGGACTGAAGAGGCTTCAATATATGATGTGTTAGGCTGGAATGATGACGATGATGACTTTGCCTGAGAGAACACAGTTGTGTCTTAATTTTAGCATAGCGAGCATGGAATGGAGTTTATATTGTCACGTTGCATCAGGACTCTCTACATCGACGTGCTGTGAGCACAGCGTGTCATGAACGATGTGGAGTGCCGTTGTGGTTTTGTCAGGACATGGCAGAGGTATGCTGCCAATCTCGATCTTAAGATTAGTCTCCCATCACAGGCAGTGGCTTAGAACTTGCTAGCATGGCACTGTCTCTTAGAACGTATGTTATAGCCGTCTGAGTAACAGTGTGCACCTACCCAAGTCGATGACCGTTGAATGTACGAAGTGCCGCTAGACGTGGATTTCGAGGCAATCTTGTAAATGAACTAACATTGCGTCTCATTTCCACAAACCGTCTCTTGACGGGTGCGGGACAACGGGCTGTACTTCGTGGTGAGGTGCAGATCTGACGATAGTGCAAGTCGATAGCTGCGCAGTAGGCCAACTCTGGCGCGTGTTTGCTGCAGCTCCGGTTGCCCAGCTAGCTTACAGTCCCACACCCGCAGATTTGCGGCCGAGTCAGGCTGACGTTGAGGAGCGGTTCGCAGTACAGCGGTACCTTGCAGGTTTGCGCGGCACAGTCCACGGCAGTCTGCATCGAGTCGAGCGGGGACGCACAATTCTATGCAAGACACACCAACAGGTACTCGGCGCCCCCAGAACCTGGACGACGTCTGAGGCTGAACAGCCCGCGGCCGACCACGAACGTTGGGCCTTCCCGATCTCAAAGGCGGCAGGCGCAGGCAGGCGTTGAAGCCATTGGTCAGTTGCACAAATGGCCCCTTGCACCAGTGAATTAAACTCCAGTCTGCCACGCCCTGCCAGCAAATCAGCGCGTCGGGACCGCATGAAGGCTTTCACAATTCGCCGGGGCTGTTGATCCTCCCGGCGCTATCATCCCCTAAAGCACGCGTGCAAGAGACCGATGGCCAGTGCAGCCGTGTTCGCAGAGCCTAATGGAGCTGAATTAATGACAGTCGAACGCGTGTGCGTGGTGTCTCTGCTCTTGTTCGAGTCCTGTTTCACTCCCAGACACTCCTCTGCGACTTGACGTCGCGGGCAGGATCACGTTGTACTCAGCGGCCGCCAGATCATGTTCAGATCCCCCAGGAAGCTAATATAACCGAAATCCCTACCCTCGCCAACATGGCTGTCGCGGCCAAGCAGCGCATGCCGTCGAGCCAGCGCAGCCCGACGCTTTCAGACGCGGGCATGATTCTGCCGGGCTCTGAGGCCGACCACGCGCGCAGCACATCGCTCGTCTTCGAGCGCCCGCCATCCGTGTCTGAGCTGTACGGGGTCTATCAGAGCCCCAGGCTAGGATTCCCGCCCCAAAACCGGCGCCGCGCCTCACAACAAAAGCAGTCGCCTCCGCTCTCCGCACAGTCCTCGCGCTCGACACTGCGCGACATGGGCGATTCAGCCGCCCCCGTTAAAGGGTCGTCTCCGCGCCCCGATACACTCGCCTCCTCGCCCACCTTCGACGCCAATGGGCTTCGGAGTCAGCCTGTTGGCAATTGGGAGGAGCAGGAGCAGCGCCGGTTCAGCACTGCAAGCTCGATGCTGAGCGAGGACTTTGAGAACTGGCCAGGGTTCGACAGCCACGGGAACTTCGACGACAGCGGTGTGGACCTCGACGAACAGGGAAAGCGCGCGCGATTTCCCCGCCGCGCCGCCAAAGACGGCGACGACATGGACAGCGAGCCGTGGATGAACGGGCGGACGAGCGGCAGCGACGAGGACGACATCGACGACCCCCAGTCTTCGGCAGCGCTGAGCAGGAGGGCCGAGCTGATCCTAGCCAATGCGAAGAAGCGACTGAACGTATGCGCAGCCACACGCGGACTCCCGACTGGACGACTGCTGACGATGACAGGTCATGGAGGGGAACCTCAGAGGCGCCCGAGAGTCGCTGGTCGTGTCTCCAACGTACACCACAACCAGGAGCACTTCTGAGCTGTCACAACACATTGCGACAACACGCGAACGCGACCGGAGGCTGTATGCAGGAATTGGACCAATCCCGCCTCGAACACCCTCGTATCATCGAAATTCATTGCTCTACTCCAACAATACCAATAGCCAGGGCCACGCACGGGGCGCAAGCGAGACGTCCATACCGCTATCGTTCACGCCATCTTACGCATCGAGAATGAGCACGGGCAAGCGCGCATCGAGTGCAATGGGGGCTGCAAGCGGCCCGTGGTCACCAGAGGGGTTCGGACATGGACGATTTCCGATCAAGGAATCTCGCAGTCACGAAGTAATGCGCGATCCACGAGGTACTTGGAATTCTACCGATTATCAGACCCCCGGAAGGTCGACTTCTAGAAGCTCCCGATCGCCTCCTGGTCTGGAAACTTTGCAAGAAGATGACAACGGGCGCACATTGCAGCGATCTGCGTCCGCAACTAGTGGACTTCGTGGTCAAATGAACGACCTGAAGGGCAGGATTTCGAGCCTCAAACTCAGAGCGCAAGAAGACAACATGCGACGTCGGAGTCTCCAGAGCCTGCGTACGCCAAGTCCATTCACTTCGTCAGAGCTCTGGTACCAAGGAAAGGACGGCTACCAAGCCGGCACATCACCGATCACTCAGAATGCAGGATTGGGTATCAAGACCGAATCTCCAGCAAGAAAAATATTCTATGATGAGGGCGACTCGCCAACAACAACTTTCTCTCAACTGGAAGGAGAGAGATTGCTTGCTCCTAAAGACTACAGTCCGAAAGGCCTGGGCATTCACCAGACAGGTGTTAATCCACCGAGTACAATTGATGAGGTTACAGAAAGGTCTGACTCGACGCGCGGTATCGAGGATGTTGACTTCGTTGCTATGGATGGGGAGGAGCTAAGGGCCGGAGCAGATAGCGTCTACGAAGACGCTGTCTACGAAATGCCTGTGACTGAGCGACACGAGGACCGCCTTGACGCATTCGACTACGAACACTTCTTCTTGCACAGCGCAATGGGAACGTACCGCCAGGAGGACCGCCGATCCAGTACCAGCTCTGGCAGCTCCACCGCCACCACCCGCCCGGTGACCGCCATGCAGGACAACGATGAACTAAGCAACGCTGAAAAACGCATTTCCATGCATCAAAGAAATCCTAGCGTTGATTCCATCTCGAGTGTCGCGACATTCGCCACTGCTGCTTCGCATCAGTCCGACGAAGATGACGAAGAAAACGAACAGATGGACCAATTTTCCCAGCAGATCATTTCCCACAACCAAAAACTTGCCTCTCAACGCCCTTCCCTTACGTCCCTTCGCTCCGACTCAGCCATCAACATGCGCCGCGGCAACGGCATGGGCATCTCACCTACGCAAACAGCGATTTCCCGAGGATCGTCTCGTACCTCTTCATCCTCGGGATCTATGGCCAGCGGACTGCAGACAAGCAAGATCTACTCGATCCTCACAGAGAGCACGAGCAACGAGCCGCGTCTAGCACTCAACGAAGACGAGAAGCAGCTGATCTACAGTCTAGCTGCAAGCTTCCAGAGCGTATGCGCGAACCTGCAGGATACATTTGGAGAGCAGCATGACCGCAAGGCGTGGCGCCGACGCCTCGATGACGCCCGCAAAGTTTTAGCTGGAGAGGTCGAAGACGACCCGTCCTTCTAAACGACACGCACACACGTATACATAATGTGTATTAGTACCACCAACCAGCGCTTCGGCGCTGCTTCCCTGTACGATCTAGAGACTATGATCTCGCTATACGACATCGACACCGACATAATTTCCTATATTTCCACGACTACAATGAGCTCCACGCCATCATAGTACCTTTTCAGTATTTTACTGTAATTAGCTTCGGCTGCTTTCTCGCCATACTCTGTGCTACCTACCTTCCTTTCGACTTGTGCAGATATTTTTCATAGACGTTGTATTGATACCCTGGAGGATGGTGGAGATGGGCGCTCCGGTGTGGGTGGGCTTGTAGTCTAGACTGAGCGTGTAGCTGTATTATAGCTGCTACCTACATACTCGAGCACCAATGATAGCGAATGTGTATGATCATTCAACACTCGACTGAATCGTCTGTCTTGTGGTCATTATATCGAGATCCTGGCTCGAGTTACTTCTTGAGGCGTGTTCCGATTTATCGATTTGTATTCTGCACTAACAAATGACAGTACATCAACGCTACTTCAGCATCGACACGTATTCGAGTTCCGCTTTTTCTACGCACCACTTCACGCCGATGTCCATAGTATGAGGCTCACTGCTGGAAGCACACAAGTATTTCGAGAGGGAAGGTTACCATCGGTTTGCCACTCACGGCTCAATGATGTTGAAAGCCTTATTGCCTGGCTCGAGCAAAGCAGCAAGACGGTCTAGAGCAGTCGCGTCACCTTCAACATCAATCCCCGCTTCCGCCAGCGCCTGCGGATCGAATCCCTTCACAATTGCTGGTAAATTACCCGTCGTCGTGGTCAGCGTCACGTCCGCATCCGCCCCCTCACCCACCTGCGTATACACCAGCGCGGCGTTAGATAACCACAAGCGATAGCGCGGGCCGTCCGTGAGCACGACCTTGATGGAAAGCTGCTGTTCCCACGCCTTGGGCCCGTTGATCTGGATCGCGAATGAATCGAACAGCATCTCGGGCGTGAGCTGGGCGATGATATCTGCGGACGCGGTCTGCGTTGGGGTGCCGAAGTTCGGGCCGCGCAGCTCGGTGGTCCCAGAGATGAAGAAGTTGCGCCAGGGCCCGTTCTCCGCGCCGTAGCCCAGCTGCTCGTAGACGTCTGCGAGGAGCCCGCGCGCCACGCTGTTGGACGGCGAGGCGAACACGGCGTGGTTCAGGACTTCGGCTGCCCAGCGGAAGTCGCCCGCCTTGAAGGCCGATCGGCCGGCCTCTATGAGCTTCAACATGCCGCCTGCTAGGTCAACGTAGCGCTTCGCTCGCTCGACGGGGATGTGTTCCCAGAGGTGAGCTGGGTTGCCGTCAAACCAGCCCATATAGCGCTGGTAGATGGCCTTGACGTTGTGGCTGATGGAGCCATAGTAGCCACGTGCATTCCACGCCTGGTCGAGGGCAGGCGGGAGGCTCATCTGTTCGGCGATCTCCGGGCCGTTGAGACCTTGGTTGATGAGACGCAGGGTCTGGTCGTGGACGTATGCATACAGGTCACGCTGGAGAGTGAGGAAGTTGACGACCTCGTCGTACCCCCAAGTAGGCCAGTGATGAGAAGCGAACACGACCTTGGCCCTTCCCCCAAACATGTCAATTGCGTCTGTAAGTGCGCGAGCCCATACATGTGGGTCTCTGACAACGGCACCACGCAAAGTCAGTATGTTATGGAACGTGTGCGTGGCGTCTTCCGCAGCGCAAAGGGCTTTGAAGCCCGGGAAGTAGATGAGCATCTCAGCCGGCGCCTCGGTGCCTGGCGCCATCTGAAACACCATCTTGACTCCATCGACTGTTTCTGTATGTCCAGTCTCACTGATATAGTCCGTGGGCTTGATCAGCGTGATTGTGCCTGTCGAGACTGTCTGGCCCAACCCCGCGCCAATCTGACCTTGCGGGTTGCGATCAAGCGCAGCACCGTACATGTATGCGGCCCTACGAGCCATTGCGGTGCCCGCATACACGTTCTCGGAGACCGCGTGTTCGAGGAACCCTTCAGGTGCGAAGATGCGCACGGCTCCCGAGTCGACTTCTGCCTGGGACACGAAACCTTTGACGCCACCGAAATGGTCGACATGCGAGTGTGTGTATATAATCGCCTTTACAGGTTTGTCGCCACGGTACTGCTTGTACAGCTGATACGCAGCTTCGCCTGTCTCAGACGAGGTCAGGAGGTCGATGACAATGAGGCCTTCGTGTCCTTCGATGATAGTCGTATTGGAGAGATCGAGGCCGCGGACCTGATAGATGCCCTCGACGACTTCGAAGAGCCCATCAATGCTGGCGAGGTTCGATTGACGCCAGAGACTCGGGTTGACTGTAGGCGGAGCATCCTCCTGTTCTTTGAGGAAGTTGTATTTGTCGTTGTCCCAGATGGTCACACCATCTGCGTTAGTGACGGCGTTGGGTTCACGACGGCCCAAAAGTCCATATTGCGCTCTGTCGAAATCCGATGTATCGGAGAAGGGAAGACTGTCTCGGATCTGGTTCTGCTGCTCAACGATCGTATCGGTGGCTGGCTTTGGAGATTCCATTATGTAAGATGGGAGGTCTTGTAGAGATGACTTGAAGATGAAATTATGTTCTTTGAGAAGTCCATGCATCCTGGATTATATATACATCGCGTCATAGCAGCTTCACTCATGACACTGACTGATACCTTCCTTTCCTGCTTCGAGCGGAATGCTGTGCTCCGTATTTGCTGTCACCACTTTCACGCACATCTGCTGTACGAATGGTCTCAACAAAACCTCTGCATCAGGAGTGGGGCGAGGAACACTTGGGACCATGATCACGATCGCGATCTACTTAACGACAACCAAGATCCGTCGTCGAACCGCCCGGCTAACGCGAACGCGCATATGCGAGACTCTCGTATAACGGTCAACGTCGTTAAAGAATTCTACATCAAGAAACAAGCACTAGTCGTAAGCCAACATGTTCGTGACATGTGACATTTGGCAGCGTATGTCGTGTAAACGATACTATCAAAATAGGAAACCCCATGCATACCCCTCAGTAGCTACAGCAGCTTCACGGATAAATCATAGTTCGATTCGAGGGAGTGTGTGGGCGATTGGTCTGAGAAGGCTGTTCGATCTTGACTGTTGCAATGCTTACGAGTATGCATTGGCCCAAGAATGTCAGACCCCAGCTTGAGCCGCTGAGGTAAGCAATTCAAAAGGTATCACGACTCACGTTGGTAGTGAGTCGCCACTCAGAACAGTGTTATATTACCTTCCTACCTCAAGTCATATGGGATGGAACCTGACGGGTATATAAAACTCAAAAGTTAGTGCTTCATGTCTTGGTAGGTAGTTCTCAATACCATGTCGCACAACCGCAGACAAGGGCAATCCACACGACTTTCAAGCACTGTGGTACAGACGCATACGAACACAGAAGCAATGCATATGCATTGCTGTCAGAAGCCAGTCAGTATCTCATCCCGCGTCCCCGGAAAACAGAGATCAACCACTCACAAGCTCACCGAGCATCTCCAGAACATAGATCGCTGATGTGATGCATTGCATGCGACGTTGTGCATGAACCGTTGCGTAAGAGGCCTCGTACGCAGGATGTGATGTTGGGATCCATCGCGCAATTGGGGGAAGACACCTATGCGTGACTACCTACTCTCCAACCGCACGCCTTCAAGATCGAGGTCCTCGGCGCCAGTTGTGGTATCGTGATCGCAGCTCGGACTGCTACATACGTCGTGAAAGAGGAGAGTATAAGTAGGTGTGTGTTCGTCCATCTCAAGTCTACACACCAACAGTCGAGCACCAGTCAGCTTTTGTGACTTCTACTGCATTCCATCAGCTATGTCTTTCAACAAAGTCACTACGTAAGCCATCGATTACTCACTGTCGATACATCACCCGCTAACACGACCTCATTACAGCGAGGCGGCGCTCCGGAAAGCGCTTGCGGAGAACAAGTCTGCTGTCGTTGTCTTTGGGGCGGAGTGGTCGCCTATCTCCAAGGTTACCAAGCAGACCTTCGAGAAGTAAGTTCACCCAGACTGTTCCCTTACCACTCTACCCGTCATGCGTCACAGACGCCTGACACCTCACTGATTCTGTGTGCAGGAATTTGGGCAAATACAGCTCAACTCACTTTGTCTGGATTGATATCGATGAGGCGCCACCGCTTCAGAAGGCATACACGATTGAAGCCATTCCCACTACTCTGGGTTACAAGGGCAAATCTGAAGTGAACAAATACATTGGTCCCATGAATACGGATTCGCAGCTTGACACCTTTGTCAAGAAGACTCTTTGAGTTAAGGGTAGAGCAGGTGCTTACCTAGGTAGGCATGCTTGGATTGGATGTTTTCAGCAAGTGTTAGCAACTGTTAGGCAGAATGAATAGCGAGTGGTGTATGATCGCGTGCTCGGTTGCTTCTGAGACGGGTCATGGTGTGCTGTTCTTCGGTTCTCATCTATGCACAGTGAGTGACGTCTGATGTCGGCAAGTGCTAAGCAGACCCTGGAAACGTCACATGACGTCTAGCTAGAACTTCCAACAACTTCGGCCGGAACTTCAACCTGCATGACCGCCTCATCCTTAGGTAAGCTATACAATAGGCCTGCCATCTCTTTGGCGATAAGGTACCAGAGCGTGGCCTACCGTTCTTTGCGCCGATATGGCGGCTTGTCCGCAAATTTCCCTTGCGGAGCTCCCAGATAGTTCTAAGCCACACATGGACTTCCTCGATTCAACATGGTTCAAGACTCATGGCCAAACACGAGACTTCCCAAAACCTGAGCACTTACGATCTCTCTGCAAGCCGCACCAGCTTCCATATCCGGTGAAATTCGAGGACCTGGGCCTTGTCGTCAAATTCGGGTTACATGTATCTACAACGGAGGCGGTCAATCTATGGGCCATTCGCCGAGCCTTCCAAGATATGCTTCCAGTGCCTGAAGTGTATGGGTGGAGAGTAATCGAGCAGGACGGCAAGTCCGAGGTCTTCATCTACATGCAGCTTATCCAGGGGCCCACGCTCCAACAACAGTGGTCTGATATGTCTGCAATGGACAAACACACAATCTGTGGCGATCTCCGTGATAAAATGTCTTGTCTTCGCAGTCTCCGGGACAGCGAAGTACAGCAAGTTATTGGTAATCCTTCTATGAAGACAGGTAATACGTTGCTCAGTTCGTGTAGGACCTATATGTCATGGGCCTGCGATAGATATCAGCCTGGAGCAGTTCCCTCTGCTAAGGCCGTTTCCCTCTCGAGGTGTCCTCCACGACTGGCTTTCCTGGCTATGGTGACGACATGTTCCCGATCCACAGAGCATTGAAGATCCATGGAGAGACTTGCTCCCAGACAACGGACCCATCGTTTTCACACATGGTGATCTGCGTCCAGCAAACATTATTGTCACTGCTACAAGTCCTGTCAAGATTGTTGCAATTCTTGACTGGGAGCAGGCAGGTTGGTATCCAGACTACTGGGAGGACTGTAAAGCCAGGTTCACAGCATCATATGAGGGAGAATGGCGTGGCTGGATCGGTCAGTTTCTGGATCCACATACTGAAGCTGTGGAGGCCGTCGATTTCTACACGTGCACACTCGGTCGATTTTAGATTCTTCGGGGCGAAGTTTGGCTTAGATAGCATGTCAATCTATCTGGTGGCACACGTATTTAACTGCGACAACTGTGTCTCGTCATATCTTACTATTGAAAAACTCTCCAGAGGACCTAGCATCCTTCCCTTTGGATTTTTCAGGCCCAAAGCTACCCACAAGTACACTGTCCGACCAGAATGGGGGTCTCTCAGCGCATGCGTAGGTGTTGTCACCATATACAGACACTGATGTCCAAGAGTTGGAATAAGACACAGAAAACATCAACGATATATCGTCTTATCACATACTTCCTTCTCATACCCATCATGATCATTTATAGTAAGCCTCCATGCTCTCCTCTCATAAGCTATACTAACATTACATGGCAACGGCTTGGGCTTGGTGGCTCAGTGCTATTTGGTCTAGGCGTCTCCAGCATCTCCGTTCAAGGAGAGACAATACACTCAAGTGGTTCTGCGTACAGTGCTCATGCACCCACGGCTGCACCGATGACCTCTCCTCCAACAACAGAAAAGCCGCCACCGCCACCACCACGTCCTCGTCGCGCGGTTTTCGCGGCATTTATCTGAACCATTGCAGGCGCTGTCAAAGGACGGTACATGCCTTACTAGCGCCGCACCAGCAACGAGAAGGCACCGGCAACGAGAAGCATGACTGCGTGCGTTGTCTCAGCGCTGCGTTCTCGATGTTACGCACAGCCACCGAAAGCGGCAGCTCTAATGCACGCTCGACTGGTGTGCAGGGCCGATTATTGCGGCTGCGTGTCATTGGGCAAGAGCCGATGGTTGCGGACTGGCGGTGAAGCTTCACGCCTCCAGCCACGACGGGCGGTTCGTATGTGTGGGCGTGGAGGGCCAATTGGGGGGTGCTCTGTGGAGCACGTCGCTCGCTGGCAGGGCATGATAGATGAGCTAGGCACCGAAGAGCGGTGTTTGGTGCAGCAGGCTGAGTGTTAGCAGCATGGCACTCCCGCGGCGACCACATGATGGGCGAGATCCCCCATCTCCCAGCAGCTCTCCCGAGGGCCTCATGCAATGCACTCACGGCCGCTAACTGGATCAGACTTTTCGTGGGCGGAAGGGTCTCTCCCTTAATGGACTGCAGTGCACATCTCGTCTCCCTGCATTGAAGAGCTGCATTGTTGACACTTGACGTCTCACGCGGCCACGACTCATACATTGTCGCCCTGCACCCGGCGCGCGCCCGCCTTTGTACACTCGCCCCTCCAAGGCAAGGCCTCCACGCGCATCTAATTACCCCTCGATTGCACCCTCGCACCCCTCATTTTTGGATCCCGCGATCCCGCCAGCTGGTCTGGGCGTGAGTGTGACGAGTTGAATGAGGCAGCAAGTGCACGCCTCTGCCGGCTAAGAGAGCGCAACGAGACCGCGCCGCACGCGATTGGCGTCTCGGAGAGCTCTGCTGGAGCGCACCTGGGCAGCACATTTTGCGCCCTGTGACCACTCAGGCTGCACGCATCGGCTGCGCTCTGCTCGGATCTGACGCTCCACGGGCCTGCGCCCCTGCATCACCCTGCATCGCCCGCTGTTTCCGCAACCTCAGGGCCGCTGTCGACATTCGCTGTGCGCGCGCATTTGAGTTTGCGAGCGCCGCTGCCGTTTCGCGTGCCAGACTTGCGCCGGAACGCATCGCCAGATTAGCTTCTTGCGCGCTGCCGTGCGGGAGCTTCTGCCCGTGTGCCACCGCCGCTGCTCAGGCGCACGCTTTCCGACGAGACCTGCAGACCAAGTCACACCCCGCGATACCGCCCGCAACGCACCCGCGACACCGCCCGCACCGCAACGCACCGCCCGCCACCGCCCGCCCTCGCCCTCTGCCCCCCGCCGCGCGATTCCTGCGCTTCCTGCGCGCGCCCATGTGCCCGTCTACGCCGTACTCTCTCTGTTTGCGCATCTCGAGACACCCGCACCATGCCCGCGACCACAGCACCGCGCGCGCCCGCCGCGCAGTCGCCGAGGCAAAGGGCCCGGCCGCCCACGAGGACTGGTTCGGCTGAGGGCCGCAAGAGCCGGACAGTGGAGGCGCGCTGCCTGAAGGACGGGGCTGCCCGCAGTGGCACGTCGGCGGACCTGGCAGCGTGGGCGTCTGAGAACGACGAGCCCGTGGCCGGGCTGATGGACGAGGTAGTCTGCGCGCTAGAGCGGCTGGAATGCCGCAGCGCTGCACGCAACAAAGGAACTCACGGTGACGCTCGCTCGGTACGGCACGCTTCATTTGGTCGCTCTTTCCCCGGCTTTGGTTCCGTCTGCCGCCGGCCCAGCCTGACATTACTCCTGCCAATTGTCCCTGACATCACCTCTACCAATTGTCCCTGACATCACCTCTACCAATCGTTTCGTCCACCTCTGCTAAGCTCCGCATCTAACGCCCTCCAGTTCCACAACTCTGGGACCCAGCGCTCACGGCTGCTCCCTCCCGCACCAGACTCCACCCCCGATCTCTGGATCGAACCGTCGTTGCGTAACGATGCATTGCCGCCGCCTTCTTACCATGACAGCGTGGCAGATCTGCCGCCCGACTACACATACACCGATGCGCTAGCTGCAGCGCACACGCCCGAATACACTCCGTTTCCTTCTCTCAACGCTTCTCTCTGCTCTGACGTGCCAAACTGCCTGCGTATAAGTTGCAACACGTCGCCTGCGTCCTCTTTGTTCATAGACGAGAAATCGCTACATGCCCATGTAGATTTTGGGTTCACCGACGACGGGGTCAGGTCTCATGCAAAGGGCGCAAAGAAGAAGAATAAACCGCCTCAGAAAAGCAACCAAAACACATCCAGTGCAAACAAAGACCCAACTCCGCCGCCAGAAGAGCCTCCTACACCGCCTGAAGAGCCTCCGCCACCAGCGGATGGAGCCGGCTCAGGTGGCGATGGTGGAGACGGAGGCGACGACGACAAGGACAAAGATAAGGACAAGGCAGATGGCGAGTGGGGCGAGTGGGGCGACGCCGTTCCGGCGAAGAAGAAGAAAAAGAGCAAGAAGCAGGCGCAGGAGGAGGAGGCAGAGCGTTTAAAGAAAGAGGAAGAGGACGCTGCGGCTGCGAAAGCGGCCGAAGAGGACGCAGAGCGAATCAAAAAAGAGGAGGACGCTGCGGCTGCTGCCGCCGCCGCGGAAGCCGAGAAGGCAGCAGCCGAGCAGGCGGCAGCCGCACCAGATTTAAGCTGGGCGAATGACCCACCTGCTGATGATTGGGCTTTTGGTGCCACAACCACCAAGAAGAAGAAGGGCAAAAAGGGGAAGGTTCGTCGATCTGGCTGCTTTGTTCATGACATATAGCAGGGCGCTAACTAATGCAGGCGGCCGAGGCATCGCCTCTCCCTCCTCCCGACCCACCAGCTGCGGAAACCTTCAGCGATGTGGCTCTCGACGACGGCGTACCCAAAATCGACATGAACTTTGGTAGTTCCGGAGATAAACCAGACCTGCTTGGCGGAGGCGGGTGGTCATCGGGCTGGGGCACGTCCAAAGGGTCTTCAGGGTGGGGCTTCGATTCGACGCCACTGGGTGGTTCCAAGGACGCGTCGAACGACAACCCCTGGGGCTCGGACAAGAAGAAGCAAGACGACGGGTTCGATTTCCAATTCGATGCTTTCAAGAGTCCACCTGCGGCAGCGGAGCCGGTAACCGAGGACAGCGCATGGGGATTTGGCACGTCAAAGTCGAAGAAGAACAAAGGTAGTGCTGCTCTGCTTGATGATTCCGTCCCTGAACCAACCGACGTGCCGAAGGCTGAAGATGACTGGAACTTCACCTTCGGTGACAAAAAGAAGAAGGGCAAGAAGGGAGATGTCGAAGAGCCAGCTGCACCGGAGCCTGTCCCTGAGCCACCGGCTGAGCCTATTCCGGAGGTACCAGCAGTCGATCCCTTTGCCGGCCTCAGCAAGTCGCAAAAGAAGAAACTTGAGAAGAAGATGAAGGATGAGGCAGCGGCGAAGGAGAAAGAAGATGCTGCGGCGAAGGAGAAGGAAGAGGCTGAGAGAGAAGAGGCTGAGCGGAAGGCCATCGAGGAACAGGAAGCTGAGCTCAAGCGAATGGAGGAAGAGGAGGCTGAAGCTAAGCGACTCGAAGATGAGGAGCTTGAGCGCCAACGTGTTGAGGCCGAGGAAGTCGCTGCCGCTGCTGCCGCTGCTGCCGTCGAGGCTGAAAAGAAGAAGGCTGACGCTGCTACTGATGATTGGGGCACTCCCGTTACCACAACTTCGAAAAAGAAGAAGAAAAAGAAGGGTGCTGCAGTTGAAGAGGAGCCTCCTCCTCCGCCTCCGCCTGAACCAGAAGCTGAACCAGAGCCTGAGCCTGAGCCTGAGCCAGAGCCTGAACCGATCGTCGTTGTTCCTTCACCCGTGAAGGAGGAAGAGGACCCTTGGGGTGGCGGCTGGGGTGCAGCTGTTGGCAAGGAAAAGAAGAAAAAGAAGAAGAAAGGTGTTATCGAGGAAGAGGCACCGCCACCGCCACCTCCGCCACCACCGCCAGCTCCACCAGAGGTTGAAATCATTGCGGACCCCATCGAGGTAGTGTCACCACCTGCTGACGATAATTGGGGCGATGACTGGGGATTGCCCTCAACTACGAAGAAGAAGAAAAGCAAAAAGGGTGCCGCTGTTGAAGTTCTCGAACCTGACCCAATTGTTGTTCTACCTGCGGAGGAAGCCATCCTAGATCTCGAGCCAGACCCGGTTGTTGTTATCGAGGAGAAGAAGGAGAAGAAGAAAGAGAGCAGCAGTGACTGGGGGTTCAGCTCAATCTGGGGCGGCGGCAGCAAGAAGGAGAAGAAGAAGAAGAGCAGCAAAACAGTCGAGCCGGAACTGGAAATCGAACCAGTCGTGCTGCCTGATATCCAGGAGCCTGTTGCAGTAGAAGAGCCTGCAGCCGACGAAGAGGATGACTGGGGGGCACCATCATGGAGCAAGGGTAAGAGGAGCTCTAAAGCTGATGTGGCTGTCGAAGTCGTAGAAGACTCGACACATCCTGTGCAGAAACCGGACGAAGATGATCCATGGGGTAGCGCAGCCTTCAACATCGGCAAGAAAGTCAAAAAGAGCAAAAAGGGTGCGCTTGGAGCGCCGACATCCCCTGAACCTGAGCTTCCGCCGCCTCTCGAAATCGAAGCACCTCCGCCAGCGCTTACCAAGATCACTTCGAAAGACTCTGCAACCAGATCTGCCACTGAAGACTTACTTGGGCTTGATGATCCTCCTCCAGAGGTCGTGGAGGAGGCGCCTATCGAGGACAAGAAGGATAAGAAGGACAAGAAGAAAGAGTCAAAGTCCTCTAGCATGTGGGGCGGGTTCTCATCGTCGTCAACTAAGAAAGAGATCTCTTCTGAGAAGAAAAAGCGCGAAAAGAAGGAGGCTAAAGAGGCTGAGGAGGCTGCAGAGAAGGCGCGTCTGGATCAAGAGGAGGCCGATCGCCTTGCTGCTGAAGCTGCCGAGGCTGAGGCTGTCGCCGCTGCCGCCGCTGCCGCTGAGGAGCAGGCCCGAATCGACGAGGAAGCCGAGCTTGTTCGCATTGCGACTGAAGAGGAAGAGAGAAAGAAGAAAGAAGCTGAGGAAGAGGCGGCTAAGAGCTCTGGCTGGGGCAGCAGTCTATGGGGTACCTCGAAGAAGAAAGAGACCACCAAAGAGCGAAAAGCCCGTGAGAAAAGGGAGGCTGATGAGGCCACAGAGAAAGCACGCCTTGAACAAGAGGAAGCCGACCGTCTTGTTTCCGAAGCGGCAGAGGCGGCACGGCTGCAGCAAGAAGAGGCTGATCGCGCTGCACAAGAGGAGAAGGATCTGCTCCAAAGTGATGCGAAAGCAGCAGCAGAGGCAGCAATCGCCGCCGACGAAGCCCGACTTGACGCTGAGGATGCTGTCCGAATGCTCAGAGAAGACTTCGAAACGACTTCGGGACCTCCCAAGAAGGAAATTGCGAAAGCTAAGAAAGAGCGCGAGGCCAAGGAGAAGAAGATGAAGAAGCAGATCGCCAAGCTAGAGCAAGAAGCTGCTGATGCTGCTGATGCTGCGGCGAAAGCTCAGGCGGACGCCGACAATCTCGAGGCCGAATGCGTTGTAGCTGGCATTGACACGGCGTTCTTGATGGAATTCAAGCAGCCCGGTCCGGCTGCTGAAGAGGTACCTCCTCCGCCACCTGAAGTCCCTGCCGAAGAGGAGCCAGCGCCTGCTCCAACTGCAGACGATGACATCTGGAATGCGGTCAAGGATATTCCTGAAGATGAGCTCCTTGCCGAGCTTGGTGAGACAAAGACCACTCTGCCAGTCAAGAAAAAGGAGGACAGTGGTGGATGGGGAAGCGCCTGGGGCATTTCACTTCGTAAGACTAAGAAGGAACCTGAACCTGAGGTCATACCCGAAGCAGTCGCTGAACCAGAACCAGAACCAGAACCAGAGCCTGTGGCTGAGCCCGAGCCCGAGCCGGAACCAATTGTCATCGTTGAGGAGCCTGTCTTATCTGCCAAAGAGTTAAAGAAACTCGAAAAGGCGAAGAAGAAGAAAGGCAAGGTCGTCGAGCCTGAACCTGAACCGGTCATTGTTCCTGAAATCATTCCTGATGAGGTTATCCCTGAGCCTGAGCCTGAGCCGGAGCCGGAACCAGTCTTCGAGGACGCTCCGGAACCTCCACCTCCACCTCCTCCGCCAATTGAGATTGTCGAGGCCACGCCGAAGAAGGAAAAGAAGTCCAAGAAGTCCAAGAAGTCTAAAGCTGTGGACGAATTCGTTGACTTCGAAGAGCCTATCGTTGTGCCACCGCCCCCTGCTGCCAGAAGGTCGCCTATTCCAGGTGGATTCCCGATGGATGATGACATGTTAATCGACATGTCTGGGCCGCCTCCTCCGCCGCCGTTTGAACCTGAAGCCCTGGAGCCCGAAGCAGCACTCGAGCCCGAAGTAGTACTCGAACCCGAGGTAGCACCTGAGCCTGAGCCAATTCCGGAAGATATCCCCGAACCCGTCCCGGTCGTCGTCTCTGAGAAGAAATCCAAGAAGCTAAAGAAGAGCAGCAAATCATCAAGATCAGTACCGGTCGTAGAAGCTCCACCGCCTCTACCACCGCCGCCGCCTCCAGCTGATGAGCCTGAATTTGTTGATGCCGAAGCAGAGCCAGCAGAGCCAGCAGAGCCAGAAGACATTGTGGTCCTAGACAGTCTGCCTGTTGACCGTGAGCTGCTATTGGATGACGATTTGCTGGACGTTGAAGACGCTCCGCCCAAGCCCCCCACTCCACCTATTGAGCTCGACCCAGAGCCATTTGAGGAGTCACCAAAGTCATCAAAGAAGCAGCGCGCAAAAGTCGTTCGCGGGCAATCTGGTTCATGGGGGATTTGGGGTGCAGCACCGCCATCCAAGTCAAGAGAGAGCAGGAAGAAATCTCGTGACGACGGTGCAAGTACTGCGAAGGCCGAAGTGACCCGTTCAAAGTCTGTGCGGACTTCGTCGACAAGGGATCGAGACGTCATGTCCAAGTCATCCGGGTCTGACAAGATGTCGAAGACCCCTTCTGCAAGCCGAACCAGACCTCAACGGGCGTCAACAGGCATTGGCTCGCTCTTTGGCGCCTCGCCTTTCGGCACGGCACCAGCGCATCCTACAATGTCTCGATCCAAGTCGCATCGCACGTCTGCGACCCCCAAGATGCTTTCTCGGCGGAACTCTGTAGATCGCGACGCTGCAATGATGTCACCGCCGCAAACCGACACAGACATGAAGTACTCATCAAAAGCTGCCAAAGTATTGGGCAGGGAGAAGCCCTCGCGAAGGTCGAGCACTAGGGACAAGGGCAAGTCTAGAGGTAAGCATGTCACTAGCAGGTTGGGCCCCATTGGTCGGCCCGCCGCAAACAACGGTTGGACGGAACTAACCGAGTGCTCAGCTGTGCCCGACCCGTACCCTCTCGAAGACGACCCCGTGATGCTCGATGACTCTCCCACACCAGTGCAGGAGCGACCAGAGACAAAGCGCCGCAAGTCGAAGCGCGGATCCGTGCAACCCGAAGAGCCCATCACTGCGCCGCCTAGCGCCGACGACCCTGTAATTGTGGATCCGATGGATGTGGAGCCAGCCCCAGTTGAGCCGGAGCGCAGGCCCCGCCGCGACCGCGAGCGCGAACACTCACGACGCGAACGAGCACCGTCCATGGCGAAAGACGCGCTGCCCACGATGGCTGGCGTCGCTGGTACTGCTGCCGCCGTCAGCGGCCTCAAGAGCATGTTCGCCTTCGGCCGTAAGAAGAGCGCGCCGACGCCTCCCGAGGACCCGCGCGACCGCCGCAGGGCCTACGAGACGGAAGACGAACGCCGACGGCGCAAGCGATCGACAATGCGCGGCGATATTGATGAAGAAGAGGCCAGCCGGCTGCGACGCGAGCGCCGCAGCGTTCGTCGCGAGCGCGAGGAGCCGGACTACATGGCCTCGGGCGCAAACGGCAACGGCAGCACCGAGTACGATGCCGAGCGCGAGGCACGACGGGCTGAGCGCAGATCGCGTCGCGAACGTGATGGAGACAAGGGCTCTCGCCGCGCTGAGATGGACGAGGTCGATTCAAAGGCCGAGAGGCGTCGCGAGCGTGAGCGCGAGAATGAGGCCGCCATCCTTGCGCAGAAGAAGGCGCGCCAGATGGCCGAGCTCGAGCGACGCAATAAGCAGGCCGAGGAGGAGCTGCGACGTATGGCCGAGAAGGAGGAGCGCAAGCGCGTTCGCGCTGAGCGCAAGATGAGCACTGATGACCAGCACCGCTCGTTCCGCCGCAAGGACAGCCACCGCGAGCAACGCGAGCAGCGCGAGCCCGCCCGACCGCACAACGAGCGTCGCCGCTCACATCAAGCTGAAACAGAGGACGAGCGTCGTCGCCGCCACGATGAGCGCCGTGCAGCCCGACGTGCCTCCGAACACCCGACGCCCGTCAACGGCGAGCCCATTGCCGACTATTTTGATTCGCGCAATGCCGACGCTGCCGGGTCCAGCCGCTCGAGACAGCGCCCTTCACGCCGCGGTGCCGATGAAGAACAGAACCGGCCGTACCTGAACAAGGGCCCCGACAAGACATCCTCGTGGGTGCAGTCGCTCTCCGATGACAACCCGCTGCCAGTCCCCATCGCGGAGACGATCCTCGATCCTCCCCCCGGCAGCCGCGACGCCGAACTACTCGACGAAGAGACACCCAGCCAAGACGAAGACGTCCGCCTGCGCATCGCCGGCCGCCGCGGCCCCAAGCGCGACAAAGAGCGCGCAGAGCGCCACGCCGAGCGCGACCGCGAGCGTGAATCTGAGCGCGACCGCAAGCAGCACCGCCGCCGCTCGTACTTCGAGGAAGACGAGGAGCCGCGCTCCTCGAAGAGAGACTCCCGTCGCAAGACGTACGACCAGTACGCCGACCAGCCGGTGCGCACCTGGGACGGTCGCCCTGAGGAGACGCCCAGGGGCGTCAAGAGGGGCAGCTGGCTGAAGAAGATTGCCGGTCTGGCGTGAGCTGCTGCGTTGATCCTGATTGCCTTTTTTGCGTCTGCATTTGGCGTCCTGGTACTGTACTGCATCGCGCGGCGTTTCTTGTTTCTGTGTTTTGGATACCGGGTATGCTGCCCATACACCCACCCACCCATCTGCACAGCACTTGTTCGCACTGGCATTTGCATTCGCACTCGTACTCGCATTGCGTGGGCCGGGGTTTTGTCATCGGTGTCAGCGTACGTGCTGCGTGCTGCGCATCACGGTTTCGGGATTGCTGCTGCATTGTCCTGTTCTGTACCTACTGTTTTGTGTTGCTTTGCTTTACTTTGCTTTGCTTCTCTTTGATTTTGTTTGCAGCGTTTCTGCGGTTCACGACGTTATGTATGTATTGCACGAGAGGGACGCGGAATGGGATGGATGGATACACGGAATGGAATAGGATAGGAGTGAGATAGATACCCCTTCGAATTACACGACTTTCTTCTTGCGCGCGAGTGTACTTTGTATGTACGTACACACTGGGTGCTGGCTAGTCACTGCCGGGCCGCGATGTGTTGTTGGGCGCCGTTTGGGGGGGTTGTCGTGGGCGTCTGCTGTTGGCTCTTCGAGACCGGGTGTCATGCAGCTCTGTCCGTTTCTGGCGGCACGGTGTTGATCAACACGGATGTCTCGCACGCAAAGCGCAATCGCTGGTGCTGATCCATGGCGTGTAGATGATGCATTGTAATATTGTGTCAAGCCGGCCAATTCAGCCAGTACGCCTATCGCCTGCCCAATGCTGGATGCTCCCGGCCCTTCCGTCCCGTCTCGTGATATCTAAAATGCCAGGCCGGCCCGTGGTGCCCTGAGTGCTATTCGCGCGGTACCTGAAACCCCTCGCCGCCCTCCATCTCCTCGTCCTCTTCGTCGTCCTCGTCCAGCTCCTCGTCCTCCTCCTCGAACCCTGTCTCGATCTTCAGCGTCTTCAGCCGGTCCTTCATTGCGTCTCGCTGGTCGCCCTGCCATCGCGACAGCGCCGCGGCGGCGTGCACTTTGAAGCCGAACACGCGCGGCTCGTAGCGTCGTTGTGTCTTGGGGGGCAGCATCGCAGGGTAGACCTGGAAGAGGATGTTGTGGAAGGAGGTGCCGAAGTAGGCGCCGTCGATGACGGCGTGTCGCGAGGACTTTGGGTTGTAGAGGTCTTCGCAGCGCGAGCAGTACAGCTTGACGGGCGACGTGTTGGCGACGTCGGACTGGCCCATGGGCAGGAGCGGTTGGGATTCGCACATGACGCGTGGACATTTGCCGAAATCTGACTTCTTGAACTTCTCGAGCTGTGTCTCCGGTCAGCGGTGTGCCTGGGCGGGTCCCACGGAGGTCCCTACCATCTTTGCCAACCCCCTTGTTGTTACAATATATCGTGCGTGTACCAGGCCGTAGAGGTGTCGCGCCGACTTCTCAATCTGTTCGCGCATCTCATCGTCGCAGTCGAAGTCGAAGACGTCTGTGACTAGGTCGAGGGCATATTGGTAGTATTGGACCTCTGTGTTCAGCCCCGTGAGGTTGAAGCGGTCGGTGAGGTACTCTTCATCGATTTCGCAGAAGTACTCGTTCCCTCGTGACGATATAAACTGGGCGAACATTAGCCTCTCTTCGGCCATGACTGTATTCCGCGGTGCCCGCTGTAAAATGCGTGTTGTAGCCAGAGCAGTATCTTGCGAGATAAGAGCAGGACAGCGTGGGGCCAGGAGAATGTAGCCTGATTGAGAGCCTTGCAATCGAAAGGTCTAGGCGACATCTGCTTAAGGCGCTTGCTGCCGGTGCTCGAGTGGGGAGCAGGCTGCACGTACCCGGTGTTCACGGGTCGCGGCGTAGAAAAGATTCGCGTGTGATCAGGTCGAAGGGCCAACATAATCGCAGAAAGCAGCCACAAATGCACGAGAGTATAGAGGCAAGGTACCTACCCAGTCGCGCCAGTAACTTGTGTAGTCGCTGTCGGTGTCACTGTTGAAGTCGTCCATGGCGCGCTGCGGCGCTGCGTCGGGCAGGTGGTGGTGCTAAAGTGTGGGAGCGTCCTATGCGACCGAAGTGTCAGGGTGCGTACGTCGTGGAGTCTTCTCCCTGGCGCGGGCCGCGGTTGCTGTGAATTGACAATGAGGTCTCAGGTGCGCCTGCCCTGCGCGGGGTCTTGCAGGCCAGCCTGACGTTCGCTTCGCTTGTCCGCGGACGGCGCTAGCTGCATCCGGACACTAGCCTTGCTCTCATCTTCCAGGCCTTGCCTATCCATGGGCTGCCTTAGACCGTCATGCCTTCCATGCACGTTGTAGCCCTACGGTGTGCTCCATCTGTTCTACCAATGAGCTTGACTGCAACCTGCGATCTCTCGTCATCCCGAAGGCTGAACACCAGATCGGCAGGCTGAAGCTCCGCAAGCTGATAGTTTTGCCGCTTAACCAGGTTTCAGACAAGGCAATCACTAAACGGTAGGTATGGACGTATGGACTTGAGATCCTACCCCCAATTGAGTCAGACGACGATTACAAAAGTAGGGCGCAACCCTGTTGCCCTTTCGCCGATGTCAATTAGTATCATGCATGGCGCCTTCAACGTTTGTACTATACAAGATCACCATCGATTGCCGCAGTTCAAGCGCTAGCGGTTGTATACGCAGCAAATCGTTGCCAGCGGGCTCCCTCCGCCCGCATATTCTCCGAATTACCACGCCCAGTATCAGCTTCTGAGTTTCAGTAGACATCTGCGCGGATGTAGACGCGACTGGTACCTGCGTTCGACATGTATGATATATCTTTTGTAGGTTGTTGCAATCTGGTTGACGGTGCTTGTTGAAGCAAGTCTACGGCAAGATGACCTCCTTCACCGAAGCGGGGAACGACATCAGCTTCCTCTTCCTGAATTAGGCACGCGACCGACCGGGGCACTTTTTTGGTCTGCTGCTCGTCAGGCGTTCCTTGATATGTGGTGCAATCCGTGGTCCATTTTCTCCAGATTCGAACTCTAGCGACACCAACTAACGAATAGCTCGGTCTACCTGCAGCAATATGCGGGTCTATTCCCATCATGCAGCCCCAAGACTATAATCGCGGGTCGTTCACGCGCGTCATTTAGCATGTAGTTGGTCGCCGCGATTCGTCGAGTGGAGAATTTTGCCCATCTACCACTCGACAGGAGATTTGCGGCCAGGATTCGTGCCATTCCGCTCCCGCTCCCGAATCGTACCATGGACGAAGACGTGAGCGAGGCCCTCAAGGACGGCTACATGGTGCGCTCTCTTCCGCGCATAGACTCGGCAAGCGAACCAGATGACTTTGACGACACACCTTCGCTCGACGAAGCTGAGGATACTGGATATAACTTGATGAAGATCAATCGTCAGTCTACCGACTTGGAACATGCCTTTGACCTCAGTCCGCCACCTCCCGCAAAGACAGACAAACGAGCCGAGATCGTTGCGGAGCGCCTGTTCTCAGTCGAGCATCTGGATGTCATTCTCAAAGACAATGCCCAGCTGCAGCGGTTCACTACATTCCTCATGCGATACCGCGCGCACTGCGTCCCGACTCTGGTGCGATATCTTGACTCGAAGAAAGCCTTGAAAGCGATACAGTACGCCAATGCACTGGCAGACCAAATCACGCAACAACCGAGCTGGCCAACAAAAGCCGCTGCCGCGTCTCTCGATCCGAAATTCGAGGAGCTTTCTCAGCGCGCACTGGATGAGCTTGTCGCAGAGGCTCTACCTGCATATATTACCTTTAATGTGGTGGACGTGGTAACAGAACTGCTCAACCAGGAGATCATTGGCAGGATTACACCAGTCATGCGCGAGCTGGTCCATGGTTTGGCAGAAGTGTACTGTCTGAGCGATCCGACGCAAGAAGGCAACCCTATCGTTTTTGCCTCAGATGGTGAGTGCGGTAGCAGCGTGACTATCTTGATGATTGAGAGGTCTAACCACAGTGCCAGAGTTCTACAACACGACTCAGTACGGCAGCGGATATGCGATCGGGAAATCCTGTCGCTTCCTTCATGGACCAAATACCGACAAGCGCGCCATCGAGAGACTGGACAAGGCCGTCGAGGAGCAAGAAGAGGTCAACGAGACTGTGGTGCAATAGTGAGTATCAGGCGTTCAAGCGTTTGCGCGGATACTTACGACACGCAGTCGACAAGATGGCACTCCATTTCTGGCACTTGTATGTTGCTAACTCCTATTCTTCGGGCAATGCTAAATTTGGCAGGTAATGTTTGCGCCTCTGAAAGACAACAAGGGTGTTCTCCGCTACTTCATCGGCGCGCGAATTGATGTGACCCAACTGGTAGAGGGCGGCAAGACGATCGACTCCTTCCATCAGCTACTCACTGGAGACCGCCCTGAAACACCTATTGCGGACCCGCTAGAGAACAGACCTACACTCAAAGCTCTGCGGGAATTCAGGGATATGTTGAATGATGAAGAAAAGGGATCAATAAGGGAAAGCGACTCACTGCGCACCGATTCTAGACCTAGCTCACCGTGGCCACCCCAGAGCCCCACACAGCGCCGCTTCGTGGGCATCGAGGAGCGGATCTCTCAAGAAGGTCTTCGATCTCGTTTTGCTGGACAAGTACCAGGAGTATACCGAAACGTACATACCCCGTCTTTACACTACTACCATCGCTAACACACCCAGTACATGCTCGTCCGTCCCTACCCTTCGCTCCGCATAATCTTCACCTCTCCCTCCCTCCGTATCCCCGGCCTCTGCCAATCCAAACTGCAAGACCACATCGGCGGCCCCGAGCACGTCCGCGACTCCTTCATCCAAGCCCTCGCGCAAGGCATCGGCGTCACCGCCAAAATCTCCTGGCTAACCCGCGTCACCCGCCCCGGCACACACCTCGACGTCCCCTTTGTCGACGACAACGCCAGCATCCTCACCAGCGACCTGGAAGCCATCGAGGGCAAGGCGCGCTGGATCCACTGCACGCCGCTGACCGGCTCCGACGCCAAAGTCGGCGTCATCATGATCATCATGGTCGACAAAGAAGACGCGGCCCACAACCTGTCGAACATGGGCAGCTTATCTGCGCCCAGCCCCGCCCGCCCGCGCGACTCCGCCGCGCCCCACGCCCGCGCAAAGAGCTACAACAGCTTCCGCGGCTTCGAGTACACGCCCGAGCGCTACCAGCACCGCTCGAGCCCCACGAGCACCGCGACGAGCACCACTCCGTCGGTGCGCGGCGACAACGTCCGCAAGGCGTCGCTGCGGTCGATGGGCGGGAGCAGGCTGTATGCGGACTATATGCGGGATATCCAGGGGGCGCAGAAGCGGGGGGATTCGTTTGGGAGTCGGTCGCGCGAGCACGAGGAGCGCTCTAATGGGCTGGGGTCGATGGCTACGGCGGTCGCGGTTAAGAGTGTGAATGGGCGGGGGAGAACGCGGAAGGTTGGGGGCACGCTTTGAGGACTGTGGATTGTGGATTATGGTCTGTGGTTTGTATTGTATAACATGGTGATTATAGGTCTTGAGTATGAACGATGATGAGTATGTGTAATGTCCGCTTACGAGATCAATGTTGGTATTACAGTGTATTATCAGTCGTTCCTATCGATGAATTTGCACCGGGGATAGCAATATGCTCATGTGTCGTAGAATAAGGCCTACTTGAAGTATGTAATTAGGGTTCCAAGCACAGGTGTATTTGCCTCTCCCTGGTCGTCACAATGTATGCGTTGTTCCATTCGACATCAGGGACATGCTGATCCTGAGTTCGAAAGTTGAATCTTACCGTGCACATTGATGTCCTTTGTTGCGGGTCTGGGGGCTTGATTGAACGAGAAGGGCTGCGATTTCATCGTACTTTAGATCTTTGTTTACAGCGCAGAAATAGATCAATTTCAGCTACCTCGATGCTGCCACGGGCAACATCAAATCGATTAAATCATGTAGTGGCATTCTAGTGTTTTTTCAGCGGTGACGAAAGTCCCTGAAGATTGTTGAGATGTCGCTTGAGCGTTTGGGCGCCATGAGGCGTCACGGAAGCGTTCGGTCTGTGATCCAACATGAGACATCGCCGACATGTGCTCCAGCAGTGTAGCGACCATGTATACGGGTGCGACAGCGGCAGTCGTATTGCGGCGCTGTCCTCCACGGAATTCCCTACCGTTGGTGTGATGCTGTTGAGGTTCTTCGCGCTGGCAAGCTTGTCGCCCAATGCATGTCGCCGTATGGTCATGCCAGCCGGACTCTACTGGTGGAACGAAGGGTTGTCCTGCTCCAAGCCTCTGCGAGCGCGAAAGGGTGATCCTGGGAGCGGATGCGGTATCACCTCGAGTATTTGAACCCTCGCCCGAGCGCGCGTCCTGCTCACCGCTGGTGTTCGTGGCTGCGTCGCACGGCATGGCCAAGCGGTTGCAGGGACGTAAGCACAACGTCGAATTCCCGCTGCACGCACCCAAGTGGCTCAAAAGCGGATATCGAAAGTAGCGAGGTGGAAATTGTGTCGGTACACTGAAGGTCGTGTCTCTGGCCTGCAGGGCGCCGTGTGTAGCATTGGTGTGAGCGGCTGGGATCTGATCAAGACATGTTACAGACACGCGCCGGGTTGCCACGAGAATATCCAGGCATCTGGATAGGGTTCTAGAAGTGCTACGGTAACAGAAGAATCGAATTTTGGAGCCCACCCGAATGCTGAGTACGCATAGTTGGTGATGTGTAGGCCGCGTGGCCTGTTTTGTAGGTGGGGTCTCAGGAGAAGGGCGTAATGAAGCGTTAACCAGCAGCAGTGATAGCATGCAGCAGCATCTCGATATCGTGATGGCCGACCGCTGAGGCTTGTTCATTCATATGTTGACCTTGGCGCATCTGTCAGGCACACCAACCTCACGGAAGCGACTCACCTCACCGCCCACTTTGTCGTTTGACAGATGCAGCAACCAGCATCTGGTAGAGTCGGCGCTGGACCTGGACCTGGTAGACGAGGTTTCCAATTGCGCGCATGTATCGAACTACCGAACGGCAGCCGTGCAACGGAGTTTGACGGATAACGGTCGCAGGGTGCATTGTCAATCTATTCTGCTCGCCATGTCGATCGCCCCAGGCTGATGCAGCGTCATCTAGCGGCTGGAAGAGTCTGCCAGCCGCATAGAGGTGTGGTTGCGCAGCATACGCGTTCTGCAGGGGATTGTGTGAGTCGAAAGGTTGTCGGTGCAGTAGGAAGGTCGGTTTAGGAGCTCTCTGATGGAGAAAGCACGACCAGACACGACAGTCGATGTAGACAGCGACGACCGGTACGAACATCTTCAGGGACGCTTTGCTAAAAAGCAAGCAACTTTGACATCGCCGAAAGAGAAAGCGAAGAAGAACGTTGCTTTTTATGTCTGCTTTTGCAACGTGAACTTATCGTGAACAGCTGCCTCATGTAGCCAACATTTCTTCTTGCATCTTCGGCGCACCTCGCTAATCGAGCTCAACGTCTCGCCGTTACTTCCTCATCAAGAGTGTGATGATCGACAAAAGCAAAATTCTTCTGTGCTTTTGTTCATAGGATGAACTGCAATGTACACGCGCATCACCCCACCACGTCGGCTTGATACATGTGCCGCTGCGGCATGTACCAGCAAGTCAGGACCTCTAGATGGACGTTACGCTGATTTAGATTGGCCAAATCTTGCTGTATGCATGCCGCGCCGGCATCTTGTGACGTACCAACGTGAGTCGTTTTGGTATGCGTTCAGCCTGGACTGCATGAGAGGGCTCGCTGGGTTGCCTCAATTCTCAGGCTGTCCGGTGCGTCAGATAGACGAAATGATCTACAAACAGGTGCCGGGAAGTCACATGGAAGTTGCCTGCTGCGTTGCTTTTACGGGAGCCGAGACAACGGATTTTGATGGTCAGGGATACAGGCACGGTTACTGACGAACTCACCGGACAGGCACGGCATACCATACGCTAGAGTCGTATATCCATGCTCGAGTCAGGAGTAAGGTTTGATGAACAGCTACGATGTTGATTTTCCAGGTTCGAGGCTCGAGCATGGTCGTTGCGCGATGCCAGTCTCTCTCGAACCATGACGGGTTGGCGACTTAACGCTGGGCAGATATACATCCATTTCAAACTTCGGCATGCGGAGTTTTGGATTAACATACCCACGGGGATATGCATCCGAGCACAATTGAGGGGGGGTCTGCTTCGTCTGCTCTCAAGTTGACCAACTTTTGCACCCGGGCTGTTGCTGGAACACGATGTGATTTGTCGAGAGTATCGGAATATCCTCCTGGACATTGTCAACGAAAGAGCGGACCCTTGAACACCAACAGAACGAGGTTGTTAGAACAGCAGATCTTAGCGGCTGGAGTGTTTCAGCTTTGCGATGGTGGGGACGCGGCCGGCAGCGGTACTTAGGGCGGTCGCTTAGGCTGGATAGATCCTCACGGAATATGTCAATGCCGAGCTAAAAAAAATAAGGCATCCATGTTAGCACAATAGTCAACAGTCCAGAGCCGAATACAGGCGCGCGGTTGCTTGAAGATGGAACGTAGATGGGTACGTGTGGCCCGCCACCTATTGTTTGGATTGATATCAATCTGTACAGTATACAGGCAACATCCTTGCCAAGTAGCTTAGAGCTTTCGCAAAACCTTCTCAAGCCTGGGATCTGTAGGATCATTTGGTTTGATGGTCAAACTGCTCAACTCCCGGTTTGAACTCTTGGAGCCGATCCTTTCGTGGCGCCAGGAAGAGGTGCCGCTTCTGATCGATGACGCATCGTTCTTATGATCGCCATTAAGGCGATCCGCAATATCTTGCCCAGCTCTGACGAACCAAGGGTCTCGACCACCTGGTCTAACTAAAAGCAGGCATTAGTACCAAAGATACGGTCAAAGCAATGGAGACTTACGAGACCAGTACTCCCGGGCATCTGCATCGTCAGGAACGATACGGCCACCAGAGATAAGCTGAGTGAGGTATGCCATGCCGTTGAGCGCGGTATAGATCAAGAGGCCAGCAATCAGCCCGTAAGCTGCACTGTAGCTGAACGGGATGAACATGAGCGTAACGAAAGCGGGAATTGCATCTCCAATGTACCGCCAATTGATGCTCGTTACTTGTCGCATCATCAAGCATCCAACCTGTGTGTGTGTTAGAGCAGGTAACAAAAGCGTTGATAGTATACTCACGATGACAAGCGTACATCCGGTTGCCCACGGAGGGATGGATGCGAAAATGGGGGCAAAGAACATCGAAACGAGAAAGCAGAGACCGGCTACTATTGCAGTCAGGCCTGTCTTGCCGCCTTCTGCAATACCAGCGCCGGATTCAATGTAAGCTGTAACAGGTGAAACACCAAGAAGAGCGCCCACAGAGATACAGAATGCATCTGTACAGTAGGCTAGAGTAGATCGTGGAAAATCGCCAGACTCATGATCTACAGCACAACAGAAGCGAGCCATCGAGTATAGTGTAGCCGTGCAGTCGATAATATCAACGTAAAGAAAAGTGAAAAGAGCGAGAACGAAGTGGGAAGTGTTCTGACTGACATTCCAGTCCAAAGTGTTGAGAGTGCTGTCGATGGGCTGGAAAAAAGCAACTTTCTTGAAGTAGTCCCATCGGTCGTTGCCGATGGAAGTATTAGGGAAATAGGTGATGTTTGTACCTCGTCTGCAGACATGTGAGTTCATGATTTCGACGTAAAATTCTTGTTGACTTACGGCCATGCGGTTATCGACACTATCAAAATTCCGATAATCATCGCACTCTTGACCTTGAAAATCATTAAATAGGACGTTACTATCCCTCCGCAAGTAAGACCAATCCACAGCTGAGTTTTCATGTCAGTCATTTTCCTCTCGCTATATCTGCTCACAACTCACTGTTGGCGAAGTCATCTTGTGACTCGTACATATACCTAAGTCGTCTTTGTACTCATCAGCACAGCCTGCGAGTTGCAGCGGTGTATCCCTGGCTCCGCTGATCGCACCAATACCGGTACTATTGCTCAGACCGATCAATGCTAGGAAAAGTCCGATACCACAGGCTGTGGCGATTTTGAGTGAGTTCGGAATGACTTTGACGAGCCATTGTCGCATTCCGACCAACGAAAGTCCGATGAAGATGAAGCCCTCAATGAAGACAGCCGTTAGCGCAAGATTGTACGATATGATCCCTCTGCCATGGAAACCGACGACCTGATAGGCGAAGTACGCATTCAGGCCCATGCCAGGTGCAAGGGCAACTGGCATATTGGTGAGAAAACCGAACAAGATTGAGCTGAAACCTGAAATAGCTGCCGTTGCAGTAACGAGTGACCGCCTGAGATCTAGGGTATCGTGAGCTACGTGGAGCTGCAAACATCTGACAGACTGACCTTGAACGCAGACCGCGTATTCTACGTTGTTCATACATAGAGGGTCGACCGCATCATTGCAGACGCAATTGCCGCCTGTATCGGACAGAATGGAGGCCTTGTATTGTCAGTCATAATTCTCGTCTTGTTGGAGAAGTGGGTACATACATTGACGGATATGACGTAAGCCATAGTGAAGAAAGTTGTCAGACCAGCTCGGATCTCCGTGGTGAACCTCGAGTTGATAATCTCTTTCTCCTGCGTCTATGATCAGCTGATATCTCTGGCGCAAAGAAATAGTCCATACATGTCCGCAACCTTCAAGTCGAAAGACTCGACCAAATGTTGAAGTCCCGAGGAAGCTGTTGACCCCATCACGGTACATACGAAGTGCCTCCATTGTGTGAACGATGCCTTTGGAGAACGAAGAGTAAGAGGCCGGAAAGAAGTAAATTAAGGTTCCGTAGCAAGACCGTGACTTATGCTTGACCGCGACCGTGCGTTGCTAACGGCTGGAGGGAGGTTGAATCATAGGAGGATTCAACGACAGTTGTACCCAGGCGACAATGTGGGTCAAAGGACGGGAATAGACCCTCACACGGGAGCAGCTCCTGGGGTGGTTCAAGGCCAAAACGCCTTCTATCTTTCAAATGAATGTTGCAGGTGGGGCAAGAGTGCAGGCACGTACGCAACAGATACCAGGTAGCAGCAGCAAGCGCTAAGAGACCGTCATCTGCAAATGACAGCACGGCCGCAGCGCGAGGCGCGCATTCGGACATTCTACAAGGGATGCTTTGTTGGACTAGCGTTGTGTCGCAGTGGAGATGCTGGAGGTCGAACTGGGATTGGTGAGCTAGCGCTGTGCTCTTGTGGCTTGTCGAACCGAGTCAGGGGTCGTCCAGGCGCCCTAGTCTTTATGTTCAGGAACAGCTAACGCAGATCAGAGCTGTACTCTTAGTGGTGGGCGATAGATCGCCTCCATGTCAGTCGCTCCGCAAATGCATCTGTTGCGAAACGAGCAACCCGGTGAACCTTCGACGTCCCCTGCCAGAACTCTGTCCGACTCCCCGGCCCTACCGCGGAGCCCACGACTTGCAGCTGTTGCCCCCCATCCCGCATTTGTGTTGCGATTGTGAATGGCCTGATCCTTGAATTTTATCGGCAAAGACAAACCTTGTGGGAATGTCGACGGCACGATCGACCGCCACAGTTGCCCATCTGGCTGGCTTTGGAGTCTGACAGTATCAAGTTAACTTCCTCATGTCTTGTGACGGCTGCCCGAACGGTTGCATTCCCGGCCCAACTACGTCTTCTGTAGGTCAAGGGGTAGCCACCGAAAACAGTGGCAACCTGGAACATGGCGTCGTAGCGCAGATAAGCTAGCCACCTGTCTCCGCCGTATGACATGGGCGTTTTCCTTTTCCGACAAACGTCTTGTCGGTGCGAGAGTTTGAACACGCGCTTACCACGTGTGGATCACAACCCCAGCGACATGGTCAGCATCCCGAGGCCTTCCACGGTCCACCCGTCGGTCTGCGCGCTAGTGTTCTGGTACGACTGACTGTGCAGAAGGTGGCTCCTACTCAACCTGAACTTGATGACCTTCATTGTTCTGGTAGATTGGACCAATGAGACCTCGCCGCCGATCGCGTCTCTTAGCGTGCTCGGCATGGTGAAGGGCCTGTTGCGCAATCCGCTGGGAAGTCCTCTCCCGACAACCCTGCTTTATGTCTTACCACAAAGTCGTGCCCTGACGTGCGATCGTCACAACTTATGATACTTCTTCGCTCGTTCTCCCTCAGATCTGGTGGAGTCTAGCTTATTGATGCCCCAGTACATGCTCTTCTAGGACGATTGACAATGTTCGCGGCCGATCTCTCGTGGCAGATCGGAGAAAGCGTAGGGCAGCGGAAAGAACGGAAAGCTCGCGAACATGCGTCAGGAACGCCCTCAGTTAGGACCTCAGTAACGTCCAGGAGTTCCAGCTCGACCGATCGACAAGAATGGTGGACGTCCGGGCTCAAGAAGATCAAGGCTAGGACTTCTTCCAAATCTTCATCCAAAGGAAGGCCATCGACAAGTCCGAATTCGAGACCCCAGGCAATAATAGACCCGCGATCACTTCAGCCTGTCTGCGAAGCGGTAGCGAAAGACTTTCCTAATTGGGAACTCGAGCTTCCACATCATCTGAGAGATCATGTGCAAAAGCCAACATACACGGTCTCGAAGTCGCTATCGCCAACACTGCCATCTGGAGGGTCTATGGACCTGTCGGAGTGCGACGTCCCAGAGCTCGAAGGTGACATCTCCTCCCGCTACACGCATTCCATCGTATCTATATCTTCACGTGAGTACAATGATTTATGAGAGATGACTTCACAGAGCTAATTGGTGGTTTAGGCGACCATCATTGGGATGTGAAATTACCTCCAACCGAAGCGTTGAATGGAATTGATGGACCACACGGATGCGATCCGTACACTATTGCTCCTGTCCACACGCGGACAAGCTTTGGGTCTCGTGAGCAGCAAGAACACGCAATAGTCTCAAGAGCGGATGTACTCAACAGAGCAAAGCGGTCGGTAACCCAAAAACGTCTCGTCACCTTGTACTGACCTATCATAGGAGAACCAATGTGCCACAGATCGAGACTCGTATGGAAGGAGAGATCCACCCCCAGGAAGCGTCAGCCCCAGAGATCGAAAAGCAACCCGAGTTAAACACAGATGTGAACGCATTCAGACCATTGGCTCAGTGGGACAGTCTTTCTCCCATGGTGGTACCTAGAGATTTTCGCAAATCGGCAGTATCTCAACCCATCCAATCCGCTGCTGTGCAGAACAAGCCTGCTGGTGTGGGGAACAGCACTTTCGTTCGAACAAGGTTTCAGCGATTTATCCAAAGATTGGAAAGTGCAGGCCCACAGCTTGTTTTGGACAGACTTAAGGAGTCCCTGCAGGATCCTGCAGATTCGGAAGAAGAATTGCTCGAACAGCAACTGTGGTTGTTAACCGGGTTCCAGCTGCAGGTCTTAGGCAAGGCACGGATGGTTCCGAAACCGCAGTGTGACACGGGTAGGATCCTGGAACTCTATGGTAACCTCTGTAAGTGGATGCTGTGCTCGAGCTGCAATGTTGTGTATCGTCTAACAGTGATGTCAGCTGAGGTCTACCAGTCATCTGCAATGCACCCAGGCCAAACGGTGCACTTCCTTACGACCAAACCGCAGCGCTCACTAAGCCTTCCCAGCAATGTGTCTTACTTGACAGTACGAGAATTCGGCACGGTGCCTTTGCCATACCCAGAGGACTTTTTCACCCATATACGCGCATCAACTTTACCGTCTTTGGTCCCATCTGCGAAGCTGCCAGAGCTATTTCGCGAATGCTATAAGCTACTTGCTCCAGGCGGTCTATTCGAGATCAGAATCATGGATGCTGCTCCTGTGCGCAGAACTGCTGGCCCCATGATGCGGATGTGGATAGACGACAGACTATCTGTGAACCTTGAGAAACTCTTTCGATGCTCGAAACCATGTTCGCTAGTTCCTAGCTGGTTGGCGGAGGCAGGCTTTGAGTTGAGCACGGAGAACGAGATGGGACTGACACTGCCATGTGTTCTTGACAGCACCTCTGATGATGTGGATCAAGAGCTCTCAGCCTTAATTGGCCAAGCTCTTTGGAAGGACACTTGGGGTCCATTCGTCGAGGATCTTCCCGATGAGCCAAAATGGTGGTGGGAAGAGGATATCATTGTGCAAGAGTGCTTGAAAAGGAAAACCGTGCTGGAATGTCGCTCCTTGTATGCGTACAAGAGGTGATTCTGCTGGTCTGCGATGGACGAACGTTGTTGGGCGGTTGACTTGCTATTCCCGGATACCCTTTTTTGCGTCGACATCTACTGTCTAAACTTAATCTGAAGACAAACGAAGCTGCCTAGACTCCTCAGCACCTTATCCTTACGAAGTTGTGCTGTACATATGTATGGTCGTGTGCAATTCTTAGTGTACCAATCACGAAGTAGGCGTTCCGTCATCTCCACGTCGCCTAGCGCATTTCCACCTAGGGCCCCTCCGCATCGACATGGCACGAGAACACAACATGGACAATCCATTCCTCGAAACACATCAGTCTTGAGACTATGGAGAAGCTTCACATCCAGATTGTCACAACTTCGGTCGGTACACGTTCGAATGTTTCCAGATGTCTAGCCCTCGCGTCCGTGCGACAGCCCCCGTTTCAATGCGCTGCACGCTCCTGACGCCTCCTCGCTACGCCTTAAATGTGAGCTTCCTCCAAAGCCTTCGGCAATTTTGGTTCCTTGTCGGTTCTCCCGAAGCCTCGTCAGCTAGCCACATATTCCACTTTCGCTCTTGCGAACCTCGCGCCCTAGCTTCGTATAAACGAGCCCGTTCGTCTAGCCATGCTTAGCAAATTCACAACACAAATCGCATTGCGGAAAGCCGGACTGGGCGGCGTAAAGATCCCGGATCCATTCGCTGCCAGCGACTCGAAGAGCTCGAAAGGCGCCCAGGATTCAGAAGGAGGAGGCATTTCGAACCCATTCGCCAACGTTCAATGGGGTGCGCCAAAAGCCTTCGCTTCTTGGACGACACCGCCCCCAACTCAGAATCCAGTGCGATCAGCGCCGATTGCAGGCGACAGGGCGCAAACTAGTGTGAAGCTACGGTTCCCTGCAGTCGATGGGAGGCCTTGTGTGGTGTTGTTCCTGAGATATTGTGGCTGTCCTTGTAGGCAACACCTGTTGTATTCATCCACCAACGACTAATGTGGTGCAGTCACAGAGAAGCTGTTCCTTCAGCTGCGATCGTTAGCCAACCGACATACCTCCATACACTTCGTCGTCGTATCACATTGCACACAAGCTGCGACCAACGAATGGCTGAAAAGGATGGGTGGACCGTGGATGACCGATATCATAGTGGATGAAAAGAGGGGATTGTATGCTCTGTGGGGGCTGGGGATTTCGAATTGGGGCCATCTACTCAATCCGAGGAATGGATACAACCAGTATATGCTGGGTAAGAAGGAAGGCGTCTGGGGACAACAAGTCGGAGAAGGAGGTTGCAGATGGCAGACAGGAGGTGCATACGCCATTGACGGAAGGGGTATTGTGAAATGGGCATACCCTATGAAGAGTGTGGACGATCAGATACCCATCGAAGACGGTATCAAAGAGCTTGGTTTCAATCGTTGAGAAGATACCCAATAAGAATGTTTCAACTGCTCAATCACGTTGTGGTTGAGTTGAGCAATGCATACTAATCGAATACTCACATAACATTAATTAAGACCAGCCTAGCATTATCGCCTCTCCCTCCTCAGATTCAGGCTCCACCAAGACACGAATTGGGTCACTCACTATTGGCTCTTTTTTGCAGTCGCCTCTTCGGCCGGTACGAACCGCTTCCTTACCGCCTTCACCATCTGACTGAACCAGTAAACATTCAGAATACTCAACGCAGTGTTTCCCACCAGGTAGATCGTTACTAGCCACATCGGCAAATCGGTTATCTCACAGCTGACGGGTCCTCCGTATGCCTTGCTGCTGGCGTTACGTCCACACATGTCGTCACCCGGCAAGAGGCTTGTCAACTGAGATGCCGGTGTCGTCAGGGCCTTGTAGATATCCGAATAAATCATGATCGACTGGTAGGTTCCCCAAACAACTCGGCAAGCAAAGAATGTGAAGAGTAGCGCCACACCGTTGTAGAGCTGGAGCTTAGATCCAGTAAGGCCTAGTTTGTCGCAAAACCAGTGGATGTTCAGGAATGGTGTAGATAGTTCGTAAAGGATGAACGATAGACCGTAGTAGTTTCCAAAGGGTTTCTACAATCGAATTAGCACGTACTCGAGCAATCATGTACGTATGCATACAAAACCAATGCATGTAATAGCAAGAGCACCTATGGCGTGCACCAAAGCACCCACGCCACAGATGCTAAAGTGCTGTAGACAAACTTGGAGATCCCACAAGAAGTAGCCAGCAGCGAAGCCCTGAACCATGCCACTCGCTGGCGTATATCCCCACAGCCTGCCTTTCCAGTCCATCTCCTTTCTCTCGGGATCCGTGAAGATCACGTACAGAGCCGCACCATTAATAAATAGTGCTTGTATCATGGAAACCCAGTGCACATCCCAGTTCAGTTGTGTGCGCCTGTTGAAGCCTGCGTATGTCTTTGGGCACACGAGTTTGGACAGAGCTGGCGAGACTACGTGTAAGATGAGATGATACGCAAGGAAGCCTATCAGGATCTCATGAACGTGGTAAGGCATTGTCTTTAGGCCCAGCTTGTCAGCCAGAGGCTGAGTGAGCTGGACCAGCATCGTTGGTGGGGGTATTGGGTCCCGCATGGCGTGGAAGGTTGGAAGTAAGAAGGCAGACATCGCGAAAGTAAACTGGTTGGAATGGAGGGAACACTAGCAACGGCGGTAACCACATGTTTAATAGATCTCTACAGGTCTCGGGAGGGCCGCCCTACCGGCCGTAAGCTTTCCTCGTGAGTAGCAGAAAACCGCTCGGAAACGTTCGATGCCGCAGTCGCGCCTGATCCGTGAGACAGATGGTGTCCTGGTGGGGTTAGAGGCGCAGTGGAGGGGCCTGAAGATCGGCACACTGTGCTCAGGAACACGAGGGCTGCCGCTCTTGCCCTAAACGTCGGACCGAGCTCGTTCATCAACCACGCGCCTAACGTCAACGAAGCTACACAACCACATCGCGACTTGCTGCTACTACACGCATATTGAAGATCATCGCTACATCTCCAGAAGCGCTGTGTAGGTTCACCCGCGCCCTCGAGATGGCGATATTCAAGGGCGAGCCCTTTCGAGAGACTAACGAGGGCCATCTCAAACAGCGGCCCTGATCACACTTCTGGAGGCCAACACATCCTGAAACCAACGACTAAAGGGTCTATTCGTCTTCCAGGGGTCCAGGAAGATCAAAAATCGTTAGCACTGTCGACAGCCACGCCGCCTAGCTCACCGCCAAACTTTTCTGCCACAACAAACGAGCTCGAAGCTGTCTCCCTCCATCGTAGGCAAACGCACCACAACGACACCGCAGCAAGTTACTGCCCAACTTCGAAGAGCCGCCAGCACCTGCGCCTTACCTCGTTACACGCAGAGGCAGGCAGACAACGCGTCCAGAGTCCCTGGCTGCCAAGCGACCTTTCGATCTGGTACTATACAGTTCCTTCCACGGACCTTCTCCCCACCGTTTGCGCAGTGACTTGATCAAAATTGCGCCAGGAACTTTCACTTCACCTTACTTTTGATAGATCTTGCCTCAAACATGGCGCACGAGATCGTCGAGAACCCTCTGACCGAGGCTGACTTGGTTAACTCTGAGACCCCCATGAACGTACAGCCTGACACCGCCAGCCTGAAGCGCAAAGCCGTACAGGAACCTGATGTAGGTTGCACCCAAGTGAACTACTGAATCCGCTAATGTAAACAACAGGCGAGCAAGAAGCCGCGAGTTCAAGAAAACCGTGCAGTCTACGTTAGCAACCTTCCGCGCGACACCAATGAGTACGAGATCGAAGAAGCGTTCAAGAAATACGGCATCATCGACCAGGGTGCTGACGGCAACAAGCGCATCAAGATGTACAAGGACGATGAGGGTAACTTCAACGGCGACTGCCTGATCGTATACTTCAAGAAGGACTCGGTGGATCTGGCAATCCAGATGATGGACGATTACTACCTGAACATCGAAGACCAGTCACACGGTACGATCCACGTGAAAGAGGCAGATTATTCCTACAAAAAGTACACGGATAGCGACACGATCGCATCAAAGCTAACACGCAAGGACAAGAAGGCCTCTGAGCGCAACAGGGCTGAGCTCAATCGGTATGTCCAAACTCTCCGCCTCGCGAAGACACAATGCAAGTCACTAACACACACAGCAAACTCGCAGAATGGTCAGACAACGAAGAAGAAGTGGCCCAAGCCTTTGTACCCAAGAAAAACAAATGGGCTAAGGTATGCATCCTGCGCTACGCTTTCACGCTAAGTGAACTCGACGAAGACCCGGGTGCAATCCTCGATATCAAGGAAGACATCCGCGATGAAGCGGAGAAATATGGCGATGTCACCAATGTTACGCTGTATGACAAAGAAGAAGACGGCATTATTGCGATCCGCTTCAAGGAGTTCGACAGCGCCGAGAAATTCAAGGCCGCCAACAGTGGCAGAATGTTCGCTTATCGAAAGCTGGAGATCACGCTTGCCGAGGACAAGCCCAGGTTCAAGAAGAGCGCGCGTGGCGAGGAGCCAGATAGCGACGAGGAAGAGCGCAACCTCGACAAAATCGCGAGGCAGCAGTAGGTTTCATGACCGTGACAGGCATGAAAGACACCAGATGAGACACAAAGAGGCAACAGGATTTTCTCATGACCGGGACGGGCATGAGAGATATCAGATGGGGCACAACACGAGTAGAAGAGGGCATTCATGACATGACATGCATGTAAGATACTGGAAAGGCCCACGATGCGGGCAGCAGGAGGTGTTTATGACCATGACAGGCATACAAACACACTAGATGAGACAGAGTACAAAAGCTCTCGCCGGCTGTAGTATTTCCTCGAGCATCCGGCAATAGGCAGGATGAAATTACAAGTCGAACTCCTTATTTCATATGACGTTGAAGATGTACGTGCTAGAAGAGTCATCACCGCAGAGCTCTGCAGGAGGGAGAGAAGCCGCCGAAAGGAACGGCTCGAAGAAGAAGAGGCAGAAGAGCGCGAGATCCCGGAGAGACTGCGTCTTGAGCGTGAAGTTTTGCATCGATATGAGCAAAAGAGGCGACTCCGCATGGATTGTGCTTTCGCCCGTCTGGGCAAGCCAGAATATGCACCGCTTAGGACGACGTTTCAGGGCACCCAAAGCTGGCTGAACTATGAAAAGTCGGTGTGCGGGAAAGTTGTAGACCGATTCCCGTGAGAAAGTGATTGCATGGTTGAGCAGGTGAGTCTTCAAATAACAGGGAGCGATCAAGTGAATGACAACAGTCAGTATGCGCTAGTCCGACGGTTTCAGCTGACTATGACACCAAGCAGTCAATGCTGGTAGTGACTCGGGTTTCTAACGGTTCAAGGCTGCCATTGCTACTTCTCAAACGCTGTTATATAGGTTCAAGTGCTTGTGGAAGGAGAAAAGAAATAAGCCAAGCCAAAGAAATATTCGACAATGACTTGACTCTTTGGAGAAGTGGCTAACAGTAACACATATTCACCTAGAGACCATCCGAGACAACACACCCGCATCACTAAAGGTATCCAGGATGGTCCTTATCGGCACCAAACGATCTACTTGTACCACACACCAGACTGGCGCTCAAACAGAGTTGTAAACAGCCACCCAGTCAACATACAGCGGCACTCCCGGCACCGTTGCCGGAATAGGCGTCGCACTTCCACGCTGATTGTTCGGAAAAGCACCCCCAATTGCCAGATTTAGCAGAACAAAATGACCATGGTGTACAGCCTGCGCCCACGTTGCAGCACCAACATCGTTTTCAGTCACAGTGTGGAAATTGACGCCATCAACGCTCCAAGTGAGCCTCTCGGGAGTCGCGCCACGGTCAACCTCGAGAGTGTAAACGTGCCAGTTCCCCTGGCACGGTGTCCCGGGGCACTGAATGTTGCCTGGTAGACCGTCAGTCTCGCGGCATGGGCCGCCGGGGTTGACACCGCAGTGCAGAACACCCCAGACGCGATTGATACCGTTGACGTTCTCCATGATATCGTACTCGCCCACAGAGGGCCAGTTCTGATAGTTTCCGCGGTAATTGTTGCCGAGTGTCCAGAAGGCTGGCCAGTAGCCAACAGCAGCTTCTCCCGTGATGTCGGGCATGATAATGCGGGCTGAGATGCGCATCTTCCCGCCGTCACGGGCTTGGAAGTCGGTGCGCTGGGTTTCGATGCGGGCGGATGTCCACTGGTTACTCGCGTCGCGGAGAGGAGTGATCTGGAGCACGCCGTCGCCGGTGAGCTTCAGGTTCTGGGGACGGCTTGTGTAGGTCTGGATCTCGCCGGTGCCCCAATTGGCTGGACCGCCAGGATATGAAGTACCAGTGTCCACGATCCAGTTGGCAGGGTTGGGCAGACTGTTGGCAGTGCCAATAAAGTCGTCACTCCAGGTCAGCGCGAAGCCTGGGACCGTTGGTGGAGCTGATCGAACGAGCGAGATCCCGGCCAGGATCAAGGCAATGCTTTTCGTCGCCATCTTGAGGTCTGGACGTGTGAGTATATTGAAATCTGCTTTGGGGGAGGCAAAATTACAAGTCGTGCACCTCAGGCTCTTTTGAAAGCTGTTGACAAATGAGTCTATCCAAAATTGTTTGCTAAGGTGGGTGATGAGGCGACTGGAGGCCACTGAAAATCTTCTCTGCTATTTCCCCTACAAAACTGCAGGTGTAAACCACTGAGACTTTTATATGTAAACTGTCTAGGATGTCAATGAAATCGCGCTGCTATCCTTTGGGAAACATTCCCGTTCCTAGGTCAGCCGATGAGTTTGCACTGTAATTCTTAGATGAATTGACATTATCAGTACCTTGGTACAGCTACCATTATGACCTTGCCAAGTTAATTCGATACAGCTACATGGAAGCCCACCTCCTTACGGCATAGCCGATAGTCGTGATCAGGCTGGCTCTCAAGTCTGTATACATGAGACGAATAGCTAAGTGTTAGCACTGACTGTTTGTATCAGTTTGGTGGAGCGGATGGGTGTGAATGGTGCTTAGAGACAAAGGACAGTGAAGTGAAGAGCGTGTTAGCCCTCTTCGTATGTTCACGCTGGCAGGAATCAGAAAGCGAGACTGTTGAGAATGTGCAGTTCATAGTCACATGTCCACACCCCATATTGAGCGACTCTGCACTCTAAACTCAAACAGTGATAGCAGAACAGCACCCAATCGACAATCTTAGCATGAGTTTCGTGTCTGGCAATTTTGACGGTCAGTCTCTCCGATCATCGTGTCAAATCGACTGCCTGGAAGCACAGTCATTAGCCAATGAGTGACACTTGGGTAGTCTTGTAAATCTCGATTTTACTTTACTTCCTCCGCAAAAGCTGCCATGAGGCCGATGTAGTTCCATAGCATAAAATTCAAGGTATTGAGTACAATCTCAAGATTCGAGTTATGTTTGAGTTACACAGGTGATCATGTCCTTTTGAGAAGCAGTGGCATTCATTGGTTGTAGCGACGGCGCATCGTGAGCCAAACAAGAAAGAAGGTCCGGGCCAAGGAAGGCGCACTCGCTCCAAAAGTGGAAAGAAGAAGGTGTTTGTTTAAGCGAGCATTTCGGCTCAGTCTGGACGCGATCTAGGGGATCAATCATGTGAAAAATCCCCCGCATTTCGTGGTGTTCGCACGATCCGTTGCAATCTCGGTAGGAATATCTCTATGATCCCTGTAGATGAGATTAATATACGACGTTATAAGCACACACGCCCAAGCAAAAGTTTCCGATGCCCACTAGGCTCCTGTCTGTCCACGTGGTACCTCACTATGTCGCTTCTGCCTCTGCTCCGGCCTCTGCTCCTGATGGACTTGTGAATCCTGACACCCTAAGATCACATTTCAGCCCTTGACAGGATGTCAAGCTCAAACAGAGTTGCGGACATTTTGTACTGTTGTTTTGTTAGAAGTTGATATGTTTGAGTACCGATGTTGTCCATCCTTCGAGTACCCTTGGGTCGCGCATACAGTAGCTACTACACCACATGTTGAGGCACAGTGTACAGCCCCGCGACCCAAAAGTGTGAGACGGCCAGGGTACGACGTTGCGACCCTGCATACCAGATATGCTTCTGTAAGATGCACCGTTATGTGCGCGCGCCTTCCAGATCAGCTACCGACAATCGATACACCAAAATAAGTACACGCGAAGGGTTATAACATAGCGCACCTAGAAGGAGGCACTCACGCTGCATCGATGAGAGTGAGCGATAGCACAGTAATGATGGTCACACTGATGGACACAAATCAACCCACGGCTACCAAGTGTCGAAAACCTTCGCATCGATGCCACTTCCTTCTCAGTCCACTCTAACCTACAAAAAGCAGTCAGATCGATGATTTCATGAGAGCTGTCATGCATGCAACTTCGCTTTTAGAAATCTGTCGCTTACAACAGCGTTGACACAAGCTTGGCATTGTGAACCATCAATCACAGAGATCATTGGGGAAAGATTGGCAAATGTTCAACACGTGCCCTTGAGCCCCACCACTATGGCAGGTGGGGCAGTCTTACCCTCAATCAGCCTTGAGGTTCAGGGTCCGGGGATGATTGCGGGGAACTGGAGGCGTTACCTAGCACCAACTAGAATACGAAGTACGTCAAGTTCAAAAATGTCGAGAAGCCACCAAACAAGGCATAACGCTGGTCCCTGAGATTGAGATATTTAGCATTGTTTTCCACGCAGATTTAATGACCCTAACGCCCTTGAAAGCACCATCAAGTATTTAGTTCCACAACTAACAGCCTCCCCGTACCTGAGCATCGAAGTCACTCACCCGTACCATCTCCTGTCTTCCCTCGCGATGGGTGATTACAGCTCTCAACCAAAAGCCTTCACTATCAAGGATGAGCCCATTGAGAACCAGCGCCCGATGAGGGTGATTGTTATCGGTGCAGGCTTTTCCGGCATCTACACCACGATCAGACTATCTCAGCGACTCCGAAATGTCTCCATCCAGGTATACGAGCAGAACGAGGAAGTTTCCGGTGTTTGGTAGGTCCAACAGCATCTTGTGGGTTCGACGCAATGTTGACTCTGATTTCCAGGTGGATGAACAGATATCCTGGCCTAGCTTGCGACGTGCCCTGTACGTGGCTCCAGAGCCGAGTAACCAAATAAGAAGGCTACTGACATAAGGTCACGCACAGCCTACTCTTACCAGTTTTCCTTCGCTCCTAGTCCGTACTGGTCTTCACTGTACGCTCCCGGGCCTGAGATCCGGAAATACATGCAGGGTGTCGCGGAGAGATATGGAGCAATGCGCTTCATCAAGGTATCTCACGCTGTTCAGTCCTGTACTTGGGACGGGGGTCAGCGAAATTGGTTTGTACTACCTAAGATACATCGACGTGATGATCCAGCACTACAAAATGTAGAGTACTAATAAGTCGTGAAGGAATGTTAAAGTCAAGAACCTCAAAACAGGCGAAACCTTAGAGGACACAGCCGATGTTATTATATCCGCAAAGGGCGGGCTCAACCAGATTATGTGGCCCAAGATTAAGAACCTGGAGAGTTACCAGGGAAAACTCGTCCATTCGGGCGCATGGGATGATAAGTACGTTAGAACCCATTGATCACTGAATGAGCCAATATCTAATCACCACCACAGCTTGAATCTCACACACAAACGAATCGGCGTCATTGGAAATGGGTCCAGCGCGATTCAGATTGTTCCGACGATTCAAAAACTGGAAGGTACTAAGGTATGGAACTTCGCACGAAGTCCAACTTGGGTGTCAACCTCCTTTGGTGATGCTGCTATGATCAAGCTCGGGCTGGATCCGAGCGACACTAATTGTAAGTATTTTCAAGCTCTGAACGGGCTGTTCTGTGTGATCATTTCGGCATTAGCTGACCTAATCTCGTCGCTAGTTTCCCGTAGCCAACAGGAATATATGGCAACAAACCCCGATCACTTCCACAAGATGCGTAAAACGCTGGAGAATGAGGCCAGCAGCAAGTACCTCTTCTCGCTCAAGAATTCGCAAAGTCAGGAAATTGCACTCATCAAGTTCCAGGATCATATGAAGCAGCGCCTTGCAAGTCGCCCCGACTTGTTCGAAGCGATCATTCCCACCTTTGCGCCAGGCTGCCGCCGCCTCACTCCTGGTCCTGGATATCTCGAGTCACTCCAGAAGGGCAATGTGACATTCTGTAATACGGCCATCCAAGAGTTCAACAGTACAGGACTTATACTCGAAACTGGAGAGCAAGTTGATCTCGATGTTGTCATCTGTGCCACTGGCTATGACGTTCAAGCTCCTCCAACCTTCACGGTGACGGGGCGCAACGGTACAACACTCGAGGAAAGGTGGAAGCCTCTGCCCGAGTCCTACCTGGCAGTTACAGTGGACGGATTTCCCAACTTTTTCATGATAGGTGGACCAAACTCAAATCTCGGGTCTGGAAGTCTCCTCAGCGTGTTTGAGGCACAAGGAGACTACGCAGTCAAGCTCGTTAGAAAGCTTCAGAAAGAAAGCTACAAGACGTTTGAAGTACGAGCGGAACGCGTAGCCGATTTCAGCAATTACATCGACGAATACTTCAAGCTGACCGTCTATACGGACGAGTGCTCATCGTGGTATCGTGCGCACGGCAACAGCGACAGGATCATTGCCCTTTGGCCTGGTTCATCATTGCATTGCCTTGAGGCCCTGAGATCACCGCGTTGGGAAGACTACATTTGGGAGTCTGCAGAGCCTTCAGGCAATCTATTGCGTTGGTTGGGCAACGGCAACACTTTGGTTTTAACTGAGGGCGACTCTTCGTGGTTCTTAGAGGAAAGGTACTTAGACATGCCGAAGGAAGAGAGGCCTGAGGAAACCGAGATCTATCAGCGGCGTCCGTTCTCACATTAGATGTTTCAGATCAAGATTTGGGTTCGTTCATATCTGCCAGATTCGAATGTACTCATCACGTTCCACCCATCCATTGACTGCAACATGATGAAGCTCGTTCTTTTCAATAGTGAAGTGACACTGACATAAAATATCAGACCATTTAATGGCCTCTCGGAACACGTCAAATACGGTCTAGGGCGCTTGGGGGGGTGCGACGACCTACAGATAACTCAACTGATGATAAGGGGGCGGGATGACTGCATAGTAGATTAGCCGTGAGACATGCTCTCATTTCCAATCAGCCCTGGCGCTCTGTGCCAAGTCTGGCCCCAAAACACTAGACTGGGACCCTCTTCCCCGGCCCCAACTGTCACACATTAAAACAAGCTTCCCCCACATCCCCGCACTATTTGACGGGGTAGTGAGGGGGTGGGGCTACAGTGAACCGACTTGACTAGCTAACTCGTAACCTCCCAAGACCATGGGCTTACTCGTAGGTTACACAAGCGCCAACGCCTAGAACTACCTCAGCTGCATATTCAGCCGTAACAGCACCGATGCGGCAGTTGCGATAAAAGCACCGACGCCGCAGTTGTGATAAAATCCCAGCGCTCCTCGCATCTTTCGAGAGACAAAGGCGACCTGGACTCGAAAGTAGTCTATTGTATCACACCACCTTTTGTACTGTTGCTAAGCACGCTTTCCGTTACAATGGCCAGGGATGTTGAACACTCTCAGTACCCTGGGCACAGTTCGCAGGCACTCGTCGGGTTCGAGGATGATCCTCATCGCGCAGCACTCGAGGACAATCCTGAGCACATTGCCGTCAACTCTAGGTCTTGGATTGCGATCTTCGTAAGAATTCCTCCTGAACCATCAGATCTAAGGACCGGGTAGCTATTACTGACAACTGACAGTGCATGGCTTTTTCGTTCGGCCCTGCTGTAGCCCTCGGCTTCACCTCCATTGCCTCCATCGTTGTCCCGGTCACCAATGATCTTGGAGCAGATGTCGATTTTGCCTGGGTTGTCGGCGCTTGGTCTCTGGCGTCAGCATGCTCCTTCTCACTCGCTGGTCCTCTCAGCGATATTCTCGGCCGCAGGGAACTCATCCTCGGAGGTCAATTCGTTGTTATGATCGGCTGCATCGTGTCAGGAGTCGGGAAGAACGTAGCAACCCTGGTTGCGGGCGAGACCCTTATCGGCTTAGGCACCGGATTTGTTTTCGTCTCGTACGCCGGCGTTCCGGAGATGCTGCCAAACAAGTGGCGTGCTGTGGGCGTAGGAATTCTAGAAGGCGGCATCATGGTTCCTTGGTATGTTCAGACTGAACCCCCCTCAAGCACCTGATCATGATTCGAAACGCTTGACATCAAACCTGGTCCGGGCATTTGCAGTAAATATGAGCTAACAGGTGATTCAACTTGGTAGGGGAATGGCTGGTGCTCTCTTTGCGGCTGTAATGTTAACAAAGGCTTCCTGGCGCTGGCTCTTCTACATTGGCGCTATTGTTGAAGCCCTTGCTCTTATCGGAACAGCTGTTTTTTACTGGCCAACATCTCGACCCCGCGGTGACTTTGATAAGTCACGACGGCAGCAACTCCAGGAGGTTGACTGGATTGGCCTCAGCATGTTCACCCTCGGCCTGGCGACCGCTCTCGTCGGGCTCACCTGGGGCGGGAGCCCGAATTATCCATGGGACAGCGCTGGCGCGCTTGCTCCAATTTTCGTCGGATTGGCAGTTGTGGCTCTCGGCTTCGTCTACGACTTCAACATCGCCACGTCTCCGCTCTTTCCCTTGAAGCTGTTTAAAATGTGGCGCGGCTTCGTCGTGCTGCTTATCGGACTATTCATCTCGGGCATGAACTTTCACGCTATGTCTCCTCTTTTGCCACAGGGATCTCTTTTCATGTTCACTACCAACCCTATTGAGGTCGGCCTGCTCTCGCTCCCGATGAATATCGTTACCCTCGTTGTGGGATCTATCATTCCCATCCTGGCGCACAAAATAGGACATATCAAATGGCTCTACGTGATCGGCATGGCCTTGCAAGCCATCTTCCTCGGCGCCAGTGCCGGTGCCGTCAATCCCAACAAAATGTGGGTGTGGGCTTTTGTTCCTGCCTTTGGTGTCCCGATGTTTGTCATGGTTACCATTCTAGGCTATGCCATCGCAAGTCTGCACGTTCCACATTCACAACTTGGCGTGGCTATGGGACTGCTAGGCACATTTCGCTCGGCTGGTGGTGCCGTTGGAAATGCCATCTTCAACACCGTCTTCCAGGACAGATTCCGCAAGTACGCCGCGGAAGAAATTCCAAAAGCAGCTCTGGCCAGTGGACTGAACCCTGCCGATCTTGGACTCATCATCCCAGGAGCCATCACCCACAATCTCGGCATTCCGCATACCCTCGATGGCATTCAAGGCATGACCCCTGCAATTGAGGCGACTCTCCGCACAGCAGTGCGTCTTGCATATGGCCGTGCGTTTCAAATCGTCTTCTACGTCACAATTCCGTTCAGCGTGGTCGCTCTAATCTGCTCCTTCTGGGTTGAAGATCCCACTCCCTACATGACCAATCACACGGCCGCAGCTATGGATCACAACGTCGACGAGAAGTTCAGCGCGAAGGATATCTCCACCGACGAAAGAATTGAAGACATAGACACATACACTACTCAGGAACCCAAGACTATTGGTTGACTATTCAGGCAGAGTCATTACAGACGAGAAAATAAATGCACAGTTGTAAATTGAAGTATTCATGGAGATTGGGACTCCAAGTCGAAGCGTCGAGTAGCAGTGAAGGTTATTTGAGCTTTGGCTGCACAATAATGCTTCTAGTAACCAATTTTAAGACTTTTGTCTATTTTCGAATGATACTGGCTGTTAGCCTCGTGAGACAAAGAAAGTTCTAGCAAGTAGAGGCCATGTGGGTTGCTTTGTCAGGCTGATGTAAACCTCTTCGATACGAGGCTAAGCCCGTGTGCTTATGCGACGGTGATATACGCCCCTTGCAATCACTACATACAACTGATCCCAGGATCCAAATCGACCATAAGTGAGCCTGAAAACCATGCCTTCACAGTGTATTTACAATATGACTACTATCTGACCTAATATCTGACCTCATCACTCAGTGCTAATACCGCGTCTACCATTTGGGTACTGGCACCCAAATAGTTCTTTGGGTCGCACAGCTCCTGTAACTTGCTTTCGCCAAGCAGTGATACCAAGTCGCTATCTCTCACAAGAACTTGGTGCAGCGTCTGTTTGGTCTCTATGGCGACTTTGCAGGCTTCATATATCCTGTCGTGGCTCTGTTGGCGACCAAGATGCGGAGCGAGACCCATCATGACAGCTTCAGCAACAATGAGGCCCCCTGTGGAGTCTAGATTTTGCATCAGACGCTCACGGTCTACCTTGAGCCCTGAAAGAACAAATTCGGCTTGGTGCAAGGAACCGACGGCAAGAACGAAGCTCTCCGGAACGGCCATCCATTCCAGGTGCCATGGCCCGGAGGCTCTTTCAAAATCAGCCACCATAGCATCAAGACCGAGGCCAGCCTGGGCCCGAAGAGCTTTTGATGCAGCCAAAATGAGCTCGCTCGAGATAGGGTTCCTCTTCTGCGGCATAGTAGACGAAGCTCCTCTGTGCGGCACAAATGGTTCCGCTACTTCGCCAACCTCGTTAGACGACATGATGATCAGATCCAAGGCAACCTTCCCAAGGGAGCCGCCGATGAGGGCGAGGGTGTTGATGATTTCAGCGACGCCATCCCTCGCGACGTGCCAGGTCATAGAGGGATCGTTGAGGCCGATCTCAGCGGCCAGCTGTTTTCGAACCAAAATACCATCACTCCCATTTCCAAGAGAGGCGAGGGTGCCAGCGGCGCCGCCGTATTGGACAAGCAAGCAACGGGGACGTAATTGCTGCAACCTTTCCCTGTGTCGGAGGAATCCGCTGAGCCAGGCAGCGCACTTGTACCCGAACGTAATAGGTAGTGCATGCTGAAGATGAGTACGGCCAGCCATGGGAGCGTCGCGATGCTCTTTGGCAAGTGATGTAAGCGCTCGGATGACTCCGTCCAATTTTTCTTCAACCAAATCCAATCCCGCCTTCATTTGGAGCATGGATGCCGTATCCATGATGTCCTGTGTAGTTGCACCCCAGTGTAGGTATTTACCGGCTTCACCGCACTGCTCTGAAAGTTGTCGTACCACAGGCAAGATGGGATATCCAACAATTTCTGTCTCATCGGCCAGTCTCTTGATGTCGAGGGAAGATGCGTCTGCTTTGGCGGTGATGGTTGCGGCCGCATCTTTCGGGATAACGTTGCATTGCGCTTGCGCTCTGGCTAAAGCCGTTTCGACAGTGACGCAATGTCTGATATAACTTTCATCGCTGAATATCTAAACGTTGAGTAATTGTGATCAGCTGTTTGAACTTCTACTGCACTTGCGCACAGGACTAAGACGAAATAGAAAAGTCAATACCTTCCTGACTTCACCTGTACCGAACATGTTTCGGTAAAGTACAGAGTCTATAGCGCTGGTGCTGCCAATGAAGCGTCTCGACATTGCAGATGCGTTTTGTGGCGTTTTTGCAACAGGCCGTACCACGCATCGGCCAATAATTCGAAGAGCGGTCATTGTAGACATTGATGGGAAGGCACAATGTGAGGCGTACGTGAAGGGTAGGTATGAACGATTCCAAGGTTGCCAAAAAATTGCAACCCTTGTCCCCTGGGTATAGCACAGATCGTGTTGGAGCAGAGTTGTCAGTTGCCCTACTATTCTAGATTACTCAGAATATGAAACATTGGCCAAACCACAGCCAATTCCAACCTAAAAGATCGTGGGGCATCTGGGGTGCAGTCTTGGCTTGGGGCAGTGATGGTGGGGCTTCGGACCTGCCACACCCCCACAATTTCCCCACAATTTCCCCACAGAAGGCCCTTGCCACCAACGATCGAAACATGTACCGAGCGAGTGTGATGGTTGTGCCCCAGAGGGTGGATTCGATATGTTCGGCAAGCAGAAGCCGCTGTCAATGGCCCCACCCGGCCAATGCCCAGGTCAACATGATCTTCCCTTCAAGTCGGCAGATGTGATTTGCAAAACGTCAGTAGTGTGGGCGTTAGCAATTTACGCAGCTGCTGCGTTGATTCCCTGCATATGACCCAAGCATATAGTAAGGCCAAATCGTCTATTGACTGTTTAAGTTCCACCTTGACCATCACGGAAACTCCAACAGCCTGAAAACGTAAGTCTGTCTGTATACACAGAATTCCTGTGCAACGAAAGGGAAGAGAAGCCGCTGAAGTTATTTGTAAGAACCGAGCAAGACTCTAAAAAGCGAATATCAGAACTCGCAAGCTCAATGACTTTCAACGACGGTGGCCCGGGAGCTATAAGCGCCACATCTGTTGAAGATGTAGCCCATCAGCAGACACTAGAGAAGCATACTCCTACCATCGCTGAACCGACTCCCCAAGAACGTGTCCCAGCCACGGACCCGCAAAAAGTGTTCCATTATACAGACCTCCAACGAACTAAGCCGACCAGAGCCAATGACCCGTACGAGTATCTCGTTGGCTTCGGTAACAGTCACCAGTCCGAAGTCATCCCAGGAGCTCTCCCCATAGCTCAAAACAATCCGCAAGACCGTGGTTTTGGGCTGTACACAGAAGGCCTAACATACTCTTTCTTTGCAGCGCCGAGGCATTGCAACATGAACGCATACATGTATCGTGCGCGACCATCCGCAGCCCACCGTGGCTACAGACCAGTCAACAGCAAATCTAACATCGAGAACTGCTTCCTGTCGCTGAACCCAAAAGTCAAAACAATCCCAGCCCAGGCCGAGTGGTCGCCCTTCCCTCTTCCGGCCGCTGGCGCAGAAATAGATTTCACCGACGGACTGCAGACGCTGGGCGGGAGCGGCGATCCGAATCTGCGTGAGGGCGTAGCGCTCTACATCTACGCCTTCAACAAGAACATGGATGGCAAGGCATACTGCAACACAGATGGCGACTTTCTCATCGTAGCTCAGCTGGGCAATCTGGACATTCAGACGGAGATGGGCAGGCTGTTCCTCCAGCCTGGCGAAATCTGCGTTGTTCAGCGCGGTATCCGGTTCCGCGTCGATTTGGGTCCGGACGTGCCTGTCGCTCGTGGCTACATCATCGAGGTCTGGGGCTCGACGTGGGAACTGCCTGAACTAGGCCCCATTGGCGGTCATGGGTTGGCCAATCCGCGCGACTTTCTCTTCCCCAAGGCCTACATAGACGAACAGCTTCACCAAGACTTTACTATCGTCGTCAAGAACAACGGTGAACACCTAGCTATTGACCAGGACCACAGCCCGTTCGATGTTGTGGCATGGCATGGGAACGCTGTTCCGTACAAGGTGAGACGATTGCACTCGAGTAGAGAGAGCGACTTGGAGAACGCCGATCTGACTAGATCTCGCAGTACGATTTGACCAAGTTTGTGTCGCAGAACGCCACATCCGTCGACCACACTGACCCGTGCATCAACACTGTTCTGACCGCCCGGTCGCGGGATCCCAACACGTCACTCGTCGACTTCCTCTGGTTCGGTCCCCGCTGGGACGTTGCGTCTAACAGTTTCCGCCCTCCCTATTTTCACCGCAATGCCGCCTCCGAGTTTCTCGCTTGCTTGTACGGCAAAGGCCTGGGTCGTTCGGACGATTTCCGGCCTGGCGGTGGTAGCTACGAAGGGGGAAACACACCCCACGGAGGCTTTGATGACAGCTATATTATGACTTCTTCGAAGCCGACGGTCAACCAACCGCAGCGCATCTTGGAGGGTACGTCATCAGTCACACTTTGTGCTCCAATGACCCATATTCGCCGATGCTAATTACTATCACGCAGAGCAAATGACGATCATGATCGAGACCAGTAGGACGCTACTGTTTACCGAATACGCACGCGAATCCTGCGGCGTGTTCCAGGCGCAAGGCACGGATCCGGCAGTGTGGGACAGGCTACCGGTAAGTGAAACTACATCAAGCTTGCTCAAACGTTGTTTGACTAACTCATCTTCTCCACCTACAGGACAACTTCTCTGCAAACCCTAGGGTGAGAGAGATGCTGAAGCGAGCCAAAGAAGACGAGGCTACGGAACGTGATCGAATTGACTATTACCACAACGTAGACCTTTGGGACAGAAGCTAGGTGGCAGAAGCCGAGTGTTGGCGATGGTTGTAGTCGTGTTTTGAAAGTATCGTAGTCGTATGAATACATAATAATTTTGGATTATCACTCCAGTTCCACCATGCTGTCGGCCATGACACGTAAAATATGTCGAAACTTGAGCCAATTCCACCGGCCTACTTCTTCCAATAGACCTACATAACTGAGAAGAATGCGGCGGGAAGACATGTACCCCCCATGGCAGACCATCTTATTGAAGGAGATGGGTCCGCCCTTGCTGATAAATCTGCTGGCCGCATTGGTGGAGTTCTGTAACGGGCTCCAGCCAGGAAGACCTTCATCGCCGATCTGACTCCAGTCGACTTGGTCCAGTAGTTCAAGAGGGGGCTCACTGCCTCCTTGGAGTGTAGAGGGTGATGCGTACACGTACAAGCCGACCACGAGGGCGGCGTTGAAAAGGGCGACCTCGGACATGAACATGGTTCCGTCCGTGATCCTCCTCTTCATCATACAGACGTACACCTGCGCCGCATGGAGGCAGGCGCGTCTTGATTGAGGGCTGTGCGCCCACACGAGAATATTCTCGAGTGCGACCTTGGCTACCTTGATCCCCTCTCGGCCGGCTGCTAACTCGAATAGATTGAGATTGGCCGACATGTTCATACACATGTTGTGCCACAGTACGGTGGCATTCGGATCGGCAGCTAACAGTCCCTCGCCGTGATAGGTGTAGATGCCCCGGAGAAGTCGCGTGATGGCCGGTCCAGCGGCACTATTCTGGAAGGTTTCTGCAGGGTAGAGGATGTTTTTCTTGGGATCATTGTCATGCATGAGATTGCTGACTTTTAGGTCGGCGATACAGAGCGAAGATGCTGAGAGCAGGGTGTGAATGGCGACGGTGTTGGCGATTGACAGACCCTGAAAGTCAGAAATGCACGAGTCCACATCCGTCATGTTGATTGCTGAGGCGAAATTTTCCCAACCATTCACGTTGGGCGTATTGAATAGATGATTTGAGCAAGGGGCGTATATGTTTAATCGGTCGACATGTATGATGGGTTTCGAACCCATTCTGGTTGTGTAGAGCGAGTCTGTGGCGATAAGACATGCTGTCAGCCTGTTTCACCGCGTAATTAGCTACTGACAGGAATGTATAAGGGCCATGCTGAGGGTGTTGAACCTTTTGGCAGACTCGATCTTCGCCCACCCCTCCCAGAAAAGTTCGTCCATCTGCTCATGCGGTAAGACCTCAGCAAGAGGAGGGCCTCGTGAGACGTCGAACAGACCGCTCTGAAGAGCCACCTAGATGAGTTCGAGTCATTCAGCCGTATCTTGAGATCAGTGCGATTCCAACCTACCGTAAGCGCTCTGACATACAGATTGTACGTCTGTTCCGAGTGAGTACATTCCTAAAGACTTTTTAACGGTGGTTCCAAAGGTTGGAACGCCTGCTACTTTATGTAGGAAGGTTCGATGGGGGAGTAGGACGCACCTCCAAGATTGAAGCATAATTGAGCAGCAGGACTGCTGCCCCAAGGACGGTAACTAGGACCGCCCAATCGGGCCTTTCCCATGTTTTAGACAATGCAACAGTGCATTTCTCGATGGTTCTCTACATGCCGCCGCTACACGTCAGCATGTGGCGGATGAATAGCGTTTGCTTGGGCCGCAGGCTGCCGAGAAGAACACTTGCCAGTATCTGATTTGCGACAAAATGGCGGGTAGTACTGGGGTCGAGAAGGTGAAGTCCAATAAGACACATCGGTGCCAGCATAATGTTAGGTGTCTGTTTCGCGGAGAAAGTTGGCTCGTGTACGAAGGGGAACAGTGGGTGGAATCTCTGGAAGTAGAGGTCGATGCACACGGCAAGCGTGTCGACGGTGGGGAAACGCGAGTTGCGTGAATACTCATAGTCTCCTCCCTGCAGACGAATTAGTGGGTGGTTGGAGAGGAATAGCCAACAAGAAAGAATGGGAACGACTTACAGTTCCAAGATTTGGGAGCATAAATTGGATAAGCGACATGCGTCTGGCGTCGTCTAGGTCTCTCTGGGGTCTGTTACTAGGTAAAGAGGGTAGACTGTCGTCTTCGTCGTTATCGGCGTTTTGTGGAGAACACTCAGAGAATAGGTTCATGCCCTTGTAGCAAGCGGCATCGGTCCAGAGAGTCCGGATTAGGGACCATTGTGGCTCTCTCTTTTTAGGCCACAACCTGGCCAACTTTGTGAAGCGCTCGTCTGGTATATCGGAGCCGAGGCTGTGCTTCCGCGAGAGGATGCTTGCGGCGTCCGGAGGCACAGGCGAGCCAATGGTGAGGAAGAAGGCGTCCCAGGGATTTGAGAGGCCCGAGGGTGATAGCACGGCTGGACCAAGGGTGGACAGCCAGGCTGTGTTGGCTGCGGAGTAGCGCCTTTCTTCGGAGCGATCGGCTGATACCACGCTGGCGGGGGTATGAGACAGACCCAGCACGGTGGAGAAATCACCAATGCCCATACCCTGCTGTTGGGTCATGTTCGGGGTGAGGACGCCAGGGAAAATGCGGCCGTCTAAGTCCATGCGCAGGCACGAGACATCAAGTGAGGCTGACGGATGGTTTCCATTCAGGTCCGGGGCGGAGCTGGGGCCATCCAACTGGATCGACAGGCGTGGGGAGACAGCGGCAGCTCCGGGTGCTTGGGCAGAGACAAGTGTGGCCGTTTGCAGGTACGGGTGCAGAGGGTCGTGGTCACCATTATTCTCGAGGGATGCACGGTCCGCAGCGGCCATGAACTGGCCAGGCTCGCTGTGGTGGCCGGCGAGAGCGTCGTTGCGTTGCGGGGACCGCGGCGTCGAGCGTCGTCGAGAGGGAAAAGCGCGGCTGGGTGGACGCGGACCGTCGTTGTAGTTGTCTTCGTCTTCTTCTTCGTTGTCGTCCTGGGCTGTGTGACTGCGAACGTGTCTCTTGAGGACATCGCTGCGCGGCGTGAGCATTTGGTCATCATCGCTCAGTGCCCACTGTCGAAGTGCGTGACTACATACCCGCGCGCAAACTGCTTGCTGCAAAACCGACACGTGTACGGCTTCTCACCAGTGTCTAGCTATGTGATCGTGGTCAGAGAAACATCCTAATGCTTGCTTTGCACCCGTGAGATGCCGGCCGCTGTACTCCACCTGCTTGGGCTGTCTTACGTGTTCGCTCGTGTCGCTTCAGGTGCTCAGATTTGGAAAAGCTGACATCACAGTACGAGCACCTCCGGAGAGGCATGAGCAGAAAGTAAATAGGTCGAACGTTGTCGAGCGAGCTATACTAAGCTACAGTTACATGAGGAGGTGCACGGGGACGTGCATGAGCGTATGTCATTTGGTTCACCTTTCGGCTTTGTATTCGGTGTGTCATGGCACGTGGTCCCGCCAGGCCCGTTACTTCTTGCACCAATCTCTCCATGGTCTTGTCGTGATCGATGTTCAGGAGTGGCCTGGTAAGATCAACCGCTACCTACTAGCGCGTCTCCCCACATTTTGGTGGCTTACGCTCTTCCAGAAACTGTTAGTCCCCTTAGATGCCCCACTTACCCCCTGCACCACTTGGCGCTATCCCTGACTTCACTGCTGTCAGCATACACTGACACCACCATACATTAACTTGAAATCAGACATAATCGAACCCAACTAGGCCTCTCCTATGAAATCTCGCGCCACCATTCCATCTCGTTACTCTCGGATCAAAAGGGATGCCACTCCGAGGCCGGTGCTGTACATTTCGACCGTCGAATTAGCTTGGTTCCGTATGTTTGTTCACATGGTCACGTAGTCCAAAAACAATGAGAGCCTCCTACCTCGCACACATGCTGATCACACCGAGCTCGTGATCAGACCGCTGCATCTCAGCCAGCAGAGTCGCCGCTTGGCGTGCTCCCGTTGCGCCTGTTGGGTGGCCCAGCGCAATGGCACCTCCGTTTGGATTCACCTTGGCGACGTCGAGATGGAGTGTGCGCACACAGTAGACCATCTGACTAGCGAACGCCTCGTTAATCTCAAAGATCCCAACGTCGTTCTGCCCTACCCCTGTGTACTTGTAAAGCGCCGGAATCGCCAGGGCTGGGCCTACGCCCATCTCATCCGGCTCGCATCCGCTCACCTGTGTGCCTGCAAAACGCCCAATGGGTTTCAGTCCACGATCTTCTGCCCACGACCTTCGAGCAAGTATCACTGAAGAGGCGCCGTCGGATATCTGTGATCTTGGCCGTTTCAGTACAGTGAATAACACAGCCATGCACAAATACAGGCGACTGAACAGACTCACGAGTTGCCTGCGGTGCTTCTTCCTTGCTTGCCAAAAACTGGCTCAAGATTTCCAAGCTTCTCTCTGCTCACGTTAGGTCGGATGCCATCATCCTCTGTCACGGTCAAGGTTGTCAGTCGACCTTCCCTGTCCGCTTCGCTTGGAGCCTGGTAGGTAACTGGGACTACCTCTGACGCAAATTTTCCTGCAGCTCTAGCCATCAGTGCCCTCTGATGACTCTGAAAAGCAAAGTCATCCTGCTCTTTGCGTGAGATGCTGTAGCGTTGAGCAACGCGCTCCGAAGTCTCACCCATGGCCAAGAGACAGTCGGTGGCCTGCTTCACGTTGGATGCTCGGAGAGAGGGAGACACATCCGTGGGACGGCCGCGAGAACCGTAGTTACGTGTCATGCTCTCCACCCCACCGGCCAAGGCGACGTCGAATTGACCAGCCATTATTGCATGCGCCTGGTGCGTGATGGCCTGTAGACTACTGGAGCACTGCCTGTTGACTGTGTGAAAGGTCGTACTGGGAGGGAAGCCGCAATCGAGGAGCGCCATTCTTCCTGTCTTGGCGAAACCCAGTTCAGCGAGGACATTGCCGATGAGGACGTCCTTCACGTCATCTGTCTCGATCTTCGCTCTAACGACTGCCTCTCTCATCACCTAGGACGAGCCAAAACTTCTCGTCAGCGCTATTTGGTGGGTCGTGACCAACAGAGTCTGCTGAGAGACAGGGAGCTTACAGGTCGAAGTATGTCCTCTGGCCAGGCGTCTTTGAAGCCTCCCTTGAACGCCCTTGTGATGGGACTTCGCACAGCCGAAAGAATAACGACATCAGATGGACTCTTCTGCAGGATGCTTCTTCCGACGGCACGAACCGACATTTTGAGATCTCTGGGCAAGCGTGTATAAAGGTACTATTTTCTTCCCGAGAAATAAAAAAAATGGCGGTAGGTCGTAGGCTATGCAAAGCCTTGGCTCTTGTGGGTTCATCTGACATGAGGGTCGATCACGTGGCTAGAATGGAAGCTGAATACCCCACATCGCTAGTTGGGAGTATGCCAGGGTTCGGGTGATACTGCAGTAAACATCCACTGATGTGGGTTTCAAATGTGGAAAATCAGAGCCCCCACCGTTGCGGGGAAGCTAGTTCGCTCAGCGGAACTCAATTCTCATCCCGCCCTATTGGCTCCCACCATCGAGCTTGGTAGAACTTACAGACAGCCAATATCACCTTACACCTCACCAAAACCTCATCACAGTCAACATGGCCGCCTGGTTTGCCGATGTTGAGACTTGTCGACCTGCCTTTGATGTGAAATCCACACCTCGCATCACCCACGGCCTGCGATTCCCCGATGCATGCGCTCAACACATCAATGGCGATTTGGCTTGTAATTCAGTCTTTGTTATCGCCTCGGCAAGCCTGTCACGCAACACCGATGCACTCGACAGACTGACTGATGCTCTGGGAGACAAGGTGGCTGGTGTTCATGTCGGCGTCAGTTCACATACCCCCATTGACGAGGTCGCCGCCATTGTGGCCAAAGTAAAGGACCTACATATCGACTGTCTCGTCTGCTTGGGTGCCGGAAGTATCACGGATGCCGCCAAAGTAATTCGCTTTGCCCTCGCAAACACCGCCTTCACAGTAGCTGACATCCGTACCCTGCGGGGCGCCCGGCCACACAAACACAACTTGCCGAGTATTACGCTTGTTTGTATCCCGACGACGTTGTCTGGAGGCGAATATCAAGGCATAGCCGGGGTCACGGATAATGAGACACGAGAAAAGATGCTTTTTGATCCCATTCGTGACCCGGATCTGGTCATACAGGATCCCGAGCTCTGCTCAACAACACCGCAACGAATATGGCTAAGCACGGGCATACGATCAGTCGATCATTGCGTCGAAACATTGTGCTCATTACAAAGCAATGACACGGCCGACGACTACGCTCGCCGCGGGCTACCCAGGCTAGTCGAAGCATTGATTCACTGCAAAGAAGACGCGCGAAATCTCGAGGCCATTCACCAATGCCAAGTTGCCGTCACCGACGCCATGCGTGCAGTCTCGTGCGGTGTACCCATGGGCGCGAGCCATGCAGTTGGTCATCAGCTTGGCCCCCTCGGTGTGCCCCATGGCGAGACCAGCTGTATCATGCTACCAGCAGTATGCTCTTTTAACACGCAAGAGCCTGCCAATTTGCAGAAACAGGCCCAGATTGTTCGAATACTCCTAGACACGCCTGCGATTTCAGGCCTCTTGAAAACCAAGGGGGTTGATCCAGCAAATGCGCAGCTTGCGGAGATACTGGACATTTTTCTACGTCACCTAGGCATGCCGCGCACCCTGAAAGAAGTCGGTATCGAGGGAGGCGAGAAGCTGCGGCAGTTGGCCAAGAACAGCTTACAAGATCACTGGATCAAGACGAATGCGATTCCCATCACCGAAGAAAGCCAGATGATGGAGTTGTTGGCACTGGTTACCTAGCTTATCCATCTAAACAACATACCCATACACAGATTTAGAGTTACACGTTGGCAATCCACAGGTACTGAAAGAACCGTGTTCAATTAGCTACCCAGACGAAAGTTGCCTCTTCATGTGACCCACCCAGGCTTCCCACCGAGATGTACAAGGTCAACTTGGTTTCGCGCCACATTGATCAAGAGCCGGAACATTGTGGCTTGTTACTTTGCATGATTCTGGACGTGCTGTGGGACATGTGGGTGAGGTGGAGCATGCGGGTTTGGCGGAGACGCGGGGAAGGTGGGACATGTGGGTCAGTTGTCGTACCAAGCCGGACTACGTCCCGTCTTAATTCATTGATTGACGGTGGTCTCAGACTGTTGTGGATGCGTAGCATGTATCTCGGCAGTTAATCGTCTATCAGTAACGATGACAATGACACCGGGAGCGGGGAAGGGTACGATTCCTCGCAAGGTTGACAATAGTCTACTAGGGCCTTCACGACATCCGTAAGAGACAAAGCTACCTAGGTAGGACTGATTCAAGCTATAATCGGCTTTAGAAACCCTTAGGCAGTCTCATACCCAAAAGCCTCGTCGTTAATAGGCTGGTCTACTACGAAGCCGCCAAATGAAATGTCGTCCACATCATCACCAACAATCGAACACCCGTTCCTGGGTAGAATCAAGGGAGTCCTTTTGGAAAACGACACCATAGTGCAATTCCGAGGAATTCCTTTCGGAACTATTCCCACGAGATGGGCTGATCCCGTTCTAGTAAGTGGAAAACTCAGCCAGGATACTTTCGACGCAACTCGTTTCGGGCCATCCTGCCCCCAAGGCGCTGGAGGACAAGAGTTCGATGTTTCGCTGATAGGCAACATGCAACTCCAAGCGGAGCCGGTGATACAAGACGAGGCTGATTGCCTCAACCTGGTGATTACCTGCCCGACAGGGCTTGCTGTGGGTACTAAGGTCCCGGTGATGGTCTGGTTAGTGCCTGGTCTAGGGGAATTTCAATCGACTGTACATGACTGACACTGGTGACTTAGGGTTCATGGGTCAGTCTATTCATTTCTAATGACCATAATTGTTTGTTACAGTCGCAGATGTATCTCTCCCGTCTTTTGCTAAATCGAGTTCAGAGGCGCTTTCTGTGTGGGTAGCAATGCATGGCCTCAGTACGGTAAGTGGCTTTCCTGTCACATTATTCCAAGCATGATCAAAGATTCGTCTTTAAGAAGCTCATGATCTCCAGATCTCGCCAAATTTGTACAGTGTTCTTCAAGCCAGGGCAAACCGATCATCTGCGTCTCCATCAAGTAAGTATCCAATTCCTCGTAGAGACAGGTCACTGTAGAAATAGCTGCAGACCTATCTAATCTCGAGATAGTTACCGAGTCGGTATATTTGGCTTCCTAGCTTCTGAAAAAGGAGGTATCAGTGGGAATTTTGGCTTGAAAGATCAGGTTTGTGCTTTCCAGTGGGTACGTACTCGTGAAAATGAACAGTCTCGATTCCTTGCGACATGACATCTGATAATCATGTTCAGATCAAACAACACATCGAGGGATTCGGAGGATGTCCTGACTCTGTCACTGCTTTTGGGGAGTCGGCTGGCGCAAGTGAGTTCCAAACTCTCACACTAATTACGATCGCTAAACTGAGAACTATCTAGTCAGCCTGTCTACGCTCCTTGCAACAACTGAGCCGCTCTTTTCTCGGGTCATTTTGATGTCGGGTGATGTATCGCTACGGAGGCCGCGCACAGTCGCATGGCAAGAAGCCATGCTCTGTGAAAATCTCCAGTATCTGGGCCTGGGAGATCTCCAACTATCGGATGCTATCGAGAAGCTCCGTGCGATACCAGCTGCAGAAATTGTTCAGATCATTTCTCTCGTCCAACACTGGAGCCCGACTCTGGATGATGGGTTCCTCACCGGTTTCCGAGAAAGAGACTTTTATATCGAGAATTCATGGTGCCAACACGTTATGATGGGTGACATGGCCCATGATGTAAGTCCCTCCGGTCATGTCCGTGCGGTGACGAAACCCGCTGACAGATGCTTTATAGGGTACAATTTTGCGTTCACGGTATCTGGATATTCCGCAAGCCTTCGAAAAGACGATACTTGCCTGTGATGATCTCTTAGAAGCGAGCCAATCTCGTCAAATTCAAGAGGCGTATGGTCTTGGTGCTGATGAAAAGCAACCGGGTATGTTGAAGCTAATCTCCGAGCTTCGATTCTATCTACCCGCAATAGCAGCAGCTAGGGGGCTCAGATTTCCGGGGAGCGTTCGGGTGCAAGAGTATCATATGGATCAGGTCAGTTGTTCAGTTCCATGACTGTACCATCAGTCTGTTGCCCCGACTTGCGTTAATTGTGACCGGCAGACCAATCCTTTCGAAGGCAACTATCACGGATTTGCGTCTCATGCGCTTGACCTGGGATACTTGCTTCGCAACTTTGATCCCTGGCTTAGTGAAGCCGGTCTCAATTTCGGTAAAAGAATGCTTGGGATATGGGTGGGCTTCGCATATGCGGAGGATTCGAGGAGCGAAGCCCTTGCACTTGGGCCAGACCACGAGATAATCTACAGCAGTCCTGAAAAGTATGACCAGCGGAATCGTCAAGGAAGAGCCAAACTGCTTCTTGAAATTGGTCTAGCTAAATCTGTTGTTTTGGGAGAGCGGCTTCAAGGTGTTCCAAACCCCACATTATGAGCGTGAACGGCAGTTTCTCGTGAGCCGCCATTTGATAGTATTGCTCAATTACTGTCGGGGTGACAAGACGAACGACTAGAGTACCTAGTGAAAATAACGATCGTATCAATGTTGACGAAATCTCATGATCCAAATCTTCAAATGATTGCTCTCTCAAACTGTCCTCGCTGAAAGGGGTTAGCTCACAGAGCCCCACGGAAGGTGGTACCTCGACTCCATGTGGGTTCCCCACAAAGCACGGTCTCGTCACGTCGGCTCACGGTGGATGCTGGGCTTGAACAAAGATTCTATTAAGAGACATGGAGTTCGATCTTACTAAGATAGCGCAGCCCACAGATACATGTTGGCACTCTCGAGATGGCCAACATAACATGCAGAAGCCTTGGAGCGGTACGCTCGATGAGGAGAGTGTTAATGCCCAAGAACAGCACAACGCCGGCCTCCCGTGGTGTTGCCACAAGCACAGCGGCGACAAAGTTACCCCTGGATGGCATACGAGTACTTGACTTGACCAGAGTCCTGGCCGGAGTGAGTCTGCCATACGTTACAGGGGCGTTTTTGCCATGAGTGCAGCTGACTTACATTATTGATTCGTAGCCGTACTGCACGCAGATTCTCGGTGATATGGGGTATGATTTCACCCCAAGTTACTCATGCTTCTCGTGGAATTTCCAACTAATAAAGGCAGAGCCGACATCTTGAAAGTGGAGCATCCGGTCAGGGGCGACGACACACGATCATGGGGCCCGCCGTATGCACCGCGTCTTGACAACGCCGACTCGGCGATTGCTGCAGGCGAAAGCGCTTACTATCTCTCCGTAGGGACTCACTGCTGAATTTCTGCAACAATCATCGTTAATAGCCAGTTCAGGTCAATCGCAACAAGAAGTCACTTGCATTATCTTTTAAGGACGAGAGAGGAGCAGAGATACTGCGTAAACTTTCTAAAAAGGTAGATGTAGTCATCGAGAACTACCTGCCTGGCTCGTTGAAGAAGTACGGCTTGGACTATGAGACGCTGAGCAAAATTAACCCTCGACTGATCTACGCGAGCATCACCGGTTATGGTCAGTTTGGTCCGTACAGCAATCGAGCTGGCTACGATGTCATGGTTGAAGCGTAAGGTCTCCTTGCTAGTAGTATATCACTGGAACATCAAAAGCTAACTTGAGCACTTCAGTGAGATGGGACTGATGCATATCACCGGCCCTCGTGATGGGCCACCAGTCAAAGTCGGCTGCGCCGTGACCGATCTTACGACTGGCATGTATGCAACTACTAGCATCCTTGCTTCCTTGATTGAGCGGAGCTCTTCAGACCTGGGACAGCATCTAGATATTTGTCTCAGCGACTGTCAGGTTGCAACACTGTCGAACATGGCCCAGTCTGTACTGGTAACGAAACAAAAAGATACTGGTCGCTGGGGTACCGCGCATCGTGAGTACACATTCCTGTTACCAGTGCCGACGTACCTAGACACTAAATCTTTCCAGCATCGGTGGTCCCGTATCGAGCATTCAAGTCATCTGACGGTGATGTGTTGTTCGGTGGAGGCAACGATCGCCTGTTTGGCATCTTGTGCGAAGGATTGGGCCGACCCGAATGGGCTACCGATGAACGCTTCTCTACAAACACCGCGCGAGTTCAGCACCGCGATGTGCTAGAGAAACAGATAGAAGACATCACAGTCACGAAGACTACAGAAGAGTGGCTCAAGATCTTCGACAACACCGGACTACCGTATGCGAAAGTAAACGATCTCAGGGACACGATGAATCATGACCACGGTAAGATGAACCTCGCACTTGCCTTCAAGACATACTTCTGCCACTAACCTGTATATCAGTGAGGGCCAGGAATATGGTTGTAGAAATAGATCACCCTTCCTGCGGGCCAATGGAGCTGATCAACTCGCCGGTCAAATACTCACGTTCGCAACCAACCATCCGAGCAGCACCGCCGCTGTTAGGACAGCACACTGACGAGATTCTAAGAAAGGAGCTAGATCTAGACGACGCCACCATCGCCTTGTTGAGGAACGAACAGGTTATCAGATAGATGTTATAAGGTACATTGACACCGGCTGGTCAGCCCTCAGAAGCAACTCAGTGATAGGTTGAGTCTTACAAGCTGCCGGTATACATTCTCCACAGACCGCAAGACTATTGTATCTTAATCTTTCAATCTCTGTACTTCGTAGATGCGTGAGCAGGATAGGTATGTAAGCAAGGGTAGAGACTAGATAGAGCTGCGTGCGCCGGCTTATTACTAGAAAATAGAATGAGCTTCTACACTAGTTGCGATAGCCATTACTTCGCAGGTTCACAAAAGACCTATTGAAGGTTGAATCGTTGTTCAATTTAGCATCTACGTTTCATCTCCATTACACAATCCCCCAAATTATTGTAATCGAAAATGAACAATGTACAAGAAAAGTGCCCGTAACGCAGGCCTGCCATGTAGAAGAAAGGAGCTTACCCAGCTCAGTGGTATCGATGATAATCCCAGAACGCCAAAATGCACAGTCGAGCTCCATCGAGACATTAAGTTCTCGAGGTGCCACAGTCAATATACCCCAAGTCAGACAATGTCCGTGTGGCACGTCACTCAGAGTAGCAGAACAGCGGCAACAGCGACGATAGCGCCGGCAGCACCACTAACCAGCTTGGGTGCAGCGTCTGTGAAGGCGGGTGCGGAGCTAGAGGCTGCGCTAGGCGAGATTGGGATCGCGGTGGTGGGAGTTGCAGTGCCAGATGGCGTGGATGGAGTAGTGCTGTTGTAACCAACGCTGCTGTTACCACCGCTGCCAGTTGGGATTGCATAACCGGATGAGATGCCAGTGCTCAGGTTGATGCTGGAGGTGGGGTACTCAGCGGGCTCGCCGGGCGAAAGTTGTGTGAAGTTGGCGCAGGCAATGCGAGTCTTGTTGGACAAGTGAACTACGACAGAGAGGTTGCCGAAGTAGGAGTTGATATCCGGGCGAGTGGACGAGTACAGGTCAACATATCTGCACCATCGTTAGCGTGTCTCTCTTAATGACGGGGAATCACAGCTTACTCTTGCGACCACTCCTGTGCAGTGATGTTGCCAAACTTGCCGCTCAAGTCACCAGTCTGGCAAGTCTCAGGCTTGCTAGCATCGCAGATGGGGACCTCGCCACGCTTGTAGGGGTCAAGATGAGCGCCAGTGCCGGTGCAGTTGCCGTCGGAAGGAACGGGCTTCTCGTGAAGGTGGTACATGAAGGGACCGCCCTCGGCAGGAAGACCAGAGATCGAGACTGTGAACTTGACGCCGGTGCCATCCTCAGCGGAGACTGCAGCAACAGAGCCGCGAACAGTGTACTTCTGCTGCTCAGGCAGAGTAGCAACGTATGATGCACCCTTCGTGTTGCCGGTGACTACAGGAGCAGCGACAATGGTGGAGGACTGGGCGGCGACAGCCGATGTCGCAGCAATGAGCGAGAGGATTTGTGTACGCATAGTGAGAGCAAGTGGTGAGTGATGTGTGAAGAGCGAGGTACTGCCAAATTGTTTAGCAAGCGAAGGTAGATAAAGCGGCCGAGGCTGGGTGCGAAGGTTTTCAGGTACACAAAGCAAGGGTTCACCAAACGAAATGAAAGTGAAGGGGAAGGCGCGATTCTTACCTGTTGGTCGATCAGAGTATGACGCTGTCGATCGTTCGTGAAAGGTAAAGCGCAACCACAGTTGTATGCAAACGGTCAAAGGACTTGTAATAGAAGACAGAAGTGGCCTCACGTCCTAAGCGGACGCGCCCCCGACTATATACATTGCAGGCGCGGTGACCCGAAAAGAGCGAAGAGGCTGGAGCTACACAACTCTGCCACCAACCCGCGCCGCTACTCCTGTGCAAACCTTACCGCGGTGCCACAAAGCCCGAGCAGGCTACTCAATTTTGGTGGATCACTCGATCAATCTCAAGCCTGTCATTGGATTTTCGAGAGAGGAACTACACCTCAAACTCCCTGCTTTGTTTCCTAGATTGGAAGGACGGGGTTGTCGCACGTCGTTCGGCGCCCGAAGGTAAGCTGCGCGCACGGCTTCAGCGCTGTTTTGAAACGCCCAGCCATGTTGGCGGTTGGCGTCCAATCAGTGTGATGTTTGGCGCAGGAACGCAACCATGGCGTAGCCAATAAAGAGGCCTGGGCGCATAAACTCTGAGGTGCGCAAGTGACAGGTGGGGAGGGAGGCTGGTGAACAGTAGGCCACGAGCTTTTGGCGCTGCGGTGTACCTTCGCCACATGGCTGCAGATGCATCACAGTACAGCACGGCGCATCGTGGAGCAATGGAGACACCCACGATCCCCTGTGGGTCGTCCCAAGCGCGGTGTTGGTCCTTGAGACTACTGAAGCGAAAACATCGGACTCCCGCAGCAAAGTGCTAAGCTTCGGCTAAATGGGTTCCAAAAATACTACGGGCGGGCCGCTGGTGCTGGTTCACGCGCTTTGTTTCCCTAGGACAAAGGTAAAACCAAGACGGTTGACAGTAAACAAACCAACATGTCTAACGTGTCAATGCAAATATTAACAGCAAACATACTCCCGTGTCGGTGCAAAGGCCTGAACCGTTGTTTCGAATACAGGACGCAAATAGACGCCATTCTTGCGCTCGCTGAGCCGCGCGAACTCCAGTCATCGGGTACCAGCAGCCGTGCAGAGAGGATGCACTGAGGCACGGGTGCAAAGAGAAGGGAATGGGAAATAAGTGTAAGACAGATAGATTGAACTAACATTAAAAGCGGCGTTGAAACAGGGCATGCGCACCAATGTGATGCAAAGGCAATCTTTCAACAGTTGTGCCACCTGCGAGAAGCAACGCGTAGCATTCTTGGCTAACGCTCATCACAATATCGCAGCTTTCGGATCACACTGCCGGATGACCGCGAGATTGCGTGTGTGACTATGTTTGCAATCAGCGGGTCTCGTTGCGCACTTTGTAGCTTACTCTCGCCCTGCACCAGCCAATATTAGTTGCGACACCAGCATCCACCAAGTCCTGACCCACAGCTTGGACATCCTTATACGCATCAGGAGCCTCTTCGAACACCAAGTCCTTCTCGTCGCAGATCACCCAGGTACCTTCGGCCTCTCCAGCTCTTGGTTGCAGAATATTCTGACCTCTGTACTTCTGGGACAGAGACGACAGTGCTTTCGCTCGAGACATGCTTCGCCCAGCACCGTGAGCCAAAGATAACGCATTCTTGAGTCCCCATGACGTAGCTTCCGAGAAAGAAGGCTGGAGAATGAGGGTCGGTGTTCCTCGAGATCCCGGAAGAGGCAGAAGGGCGAGTGGCAGGTGCGTCCTTGGGTCGTAGGTAGGTGCGGCACCTTTGCGATGGATGTAGACGTACTCCTGGGTGCGTTCATTTTCTTTAAGTGAAAGGTTGCTTGTAACCTCTGCCAAGCCTGATGCGGAAGATGGTAGTGCTGAAGGAGGCCACTGTACCCGTTCGACGTTGTTGTGCCAGATGTCGACCACCTTCCGTGCTTGCAGGGCCAACTTGCTTTCCTCAATCATCGTAAGATGAATGTCAGTCGAGCTATCAGGATCAGAGACTCCTAATTGCCAGTTCTCGTTACCAGGCTCAAGGCAAGCCAGGAAGCGTAGAGCGATCAGGTCCCTGTTCGCCTTTGCCCATCGACATGCCTTGTCGTGCTCTTCCAGGTATGCAATTGCTTCAGGGCTTCCCTCCTCTAGGCTGGCTTGTGAATCAGCTGTATATTTCTTAAGCACGCTGCCACCGTAGCCGCGTGAACCTGAGTGGACCAGTAACACAACATCGTTTTGGCGGATACCCTCATGGGAGGGGTTGGACGACTCTTCCACTACCTGTATCTCTGCGAAGTGGTTGCCTGCACCGATGGTTCCTAGCGAGCTATCCCACTCTTCGCCTGCGGAGCAGCTGCCTTCCCGGTCTTGCAGCCATAATTCTCGATTCTCTTGTGTGCGCCATGGCCCTTCGAGTCCACGCAGTTTCTCGGCGACCTTCTTGCCCTTGTCGCCATCGACTTGACTTCTGGATAAGGCAAGCCTATACCACGCCATACCACATCCGATGTCCCCACCGATGAGTGGTGGGTGAATCCATTTTTTCGAAGCAAAGACGGCGCCTATGGGAAACTTGGTGCCTGGATGCAGATCTGGTTGGCCCACGGCATGAATGATTCCGGGAAGAGTGTGAGCTGTAGTATCAAGCTGTGTTATGGCGAGCGACTCGACTTCTGCATTAGATGCGAGAATTTCGACGGGACAACTGGAGTTTACATCCTCTGGGAGAAGTTAGTAGTCGTGATGTTTGTGTAGCACGCAGGGGCCAATATGCGCTCAAATGTGCTCAAAAGGGTGCACTTACCATGAACCACTGTTTCCTTTCCAACACCAACATACTCTTCTCCGCTAGATACAAGCAGCACGATATCATTGCTCATGCTGCTCTTCCAGTCTTGCTCGTTGACTAGCTCATATCCGGTCTGCTTGACGAAGACCCGTGACGGCTTCTTCACTTTTAATTTGGACTGTGCAGTTTTGAAGACCAGTGCGCGTACAGAACTCGCGGCTGCAGGGTCTGTCGTGAGGGACGCAGGAATCACTAGTGGAGTCTTTTGCGACTGCTTCGCGTTGTTCGCAACTGTGACGCGCGTTGCCATTGTGCGAACGTCAGCAGGAGCAAGATGTGTTGAAAGTAGCAGCGTCTTTCGAGCAGGATACGAAATGAAGCTGTATTAGCAGGTGGCTGATCGTCAACAACAACTAGGACTGGGGTTGGCTGCCGTGGAAGCGCAGGTGGTATTTGTACTGCGCGGTGAGAGATCACTAGCGCGATTCGACTCATCTTCACCCATTCAGCATCGCACTTTCACTGCAGCTTTCGGAGTGATGTATGTACAAATTTTAGTTATATTGCATGTATATCTGATAGCCTTGGAATTGATTGTCACGCAGTGGCTGACAAAGTTTTCATCAACGTGTCTCACACTCAGTGTCGCTACGAAGCGGCGGACTGGACTCGCTGACGTAGAGTGAAGTCCTGCTACATTCATGTTGTACCGTGCATGGCCTCTTTTCTCGCATGCAGCTCTTGCAGTTTGAGGATTTGTTGTCTCTCAAGTTCCGACAATTCTTCTAAGCCGGGTGACGCCAGTAGTCTCCGTCTTGTTCATTGTCTGGTATCGGTATTTGTTGTTCACCAATACCACTGTTGATCGATGTTGTAGTTTCGGAACTGACCGATTTCATTAGCCATCGGTGCTTCACCTGATGGGAGATCTATCAGGAGAGGTCTCATACGTTTCGTAGTAAGCTGGCAGCTCAAGATCGGTGGCTGCGTGATCGAGAATGTTGGGGTCTATGCCAGGGATTGACGTTGCTGTGTTCGCTGGTCCAAGGCCTGGCTGAGTTGAAGACAGCTGCCCTGTACTGTGAGATGTACTCGGAACTTGGTCGCTGACCTCCACCATTTTATCGCCTTCCACTCGCACCTCTCGATCGCGGAGTCGTCGCATGAGTTCGAGGAACTGCGAATTCTGAAACTTCTCGCTTGTGTTGTCCGCAACTCGCTCCAACAAACGCCCAGCGGTCGCTGCCATCTCGTCATCGTCGTTCATCTTTGGCTGCTCCGCTTGCTGCTCAGGCTCTTGCTCTGCTAGTTCATTTTGCGGTGTCCTCATAAAACCAGCCTCATCCAATTCCTGCCATATCCGCTCTTGGCTCATAGGAACTCGAGCGCCCATCGGGTATTGTGACATTATCCTTTGATTGATAGCAGCAACCAATCCCTCAGCGCGTAGCTTCACCTCCTGCGGCGCTCCGCGGTTCACGATACGTTGTAACGAGTCGATGATCCATCGAGCTTCGTTCGCATCTTGTACAAGGTCGCCATTTCTCTCGAGAGTGCCCATGCTGTCCAGATATGACACAGCTTCTTCGGTGCGGCCGAGGCCCATTTCGCTCCAGACTTGGATCGCCGAGTAGACAGCTACAATTGTGTTAGAAGACATTGCACGGCTACATGATACTACACACCTGGCCGTGTTTCCCGTATCCGTATAAGAAGAGGATCCTCACTTGGCCGGTCCATGCCCATCACCTCGGGGTTCATTGCGCGAGAATGCGCTCGCTTCTGCTCTGCGACTGCCTCGTCGAGTGCATCTTGTTGCGCCTGAGCGAAGGCCTGTTCAAAGGCTGCCTCGTTGAATGCCGGCTCTTGCGCCGCCTGCTTCCCTTGCGCTACCTGCGACATCTGGGAGCTAGGTTGAAAGGCTGGCGATTGCATGTATGTAGGCGCAGCGTATCCGCTGATGCCGTAATTTGACACACCACCAAATCCGCTTTGTTGTTGCGCCAGTGCCGGGGCAGCCGGGGACTGTTGCCTCATGAAGTCCTGATGCCATGCTGACGCCGCATTTGCTGCCTGAGGGCGCTGTTGCTGGAAAACTGGCGCCGGCTGGTTCGTGATATTCAGTCGCTGGAAGTCTGATGCCCAGCCAGGCGCTTGTGGAGCCTGTGAAAACTGTGGTGGAGGTGTTGCGAATTGCGGCGGGAAGTGCTGGAAGTCAGGCTGCGGCACGCCTGGACGACCTTGCTGGAAAGCATCAAACTCGGAATCTAGTGCTGCGTTTGGGCCTTGCGAAGATCTAAAGCCCTGAATGTTGTGTGAGTTTGTGTCTCGTTCCGTGTAACGTGTCGACTGACCTGTGCTGGAGAATTACGGCCGACCAAACGATCTTGCTGCAAGGTCCGATCAACGGAGGTATGCTTCTGGAAGTTCTGCAGCGCATTTGACGGGCCGCAAAGTGCGTCCGCCATAGCTGCTGAAGAACAAGGGGTATCACCGCAAAATCGCAAAAGACAAGAAAGTAGAAGGAAACGTGATACTGTGCGGCGAATGCGTCAGGACTTCCGAATGTCGCGCGTTGGTGGAAGCCGAGGCTTGCTCGAAAGGAAGCGGGCCGAATTGCCATGTGCAGTTCGGCACCAAGCACGTGTCACACCCTTCACCTGGTGGGCTCGAGTAGCCCCACATGTAGTCACAAGACCGCAGAACTGGCCGTTACTTTTTGGCAGACTGCTCGCTAGAGTTTAGCTGCCCAGCGTCGAAGGTCGCTCGCTCTTTGACTGACCTGGTCATCTTGTCAGCGAGTGGCGACTGCTGATGGTGACACACGACCGGTGAACAGCTGAGAAACTGTTGAGAAGGGACCTTGACATCACTGCCATGTAGACATGCAAGATTATAGAGCCACTTAGGAATCCTGCTTGCAATACCTGTATATTGTAAGGAGACTGTCTCCCCTATGTGGAGCTAACCTGAGTGATTGGGAGAATGGTATACGCGGTACGCCAAGCGAGAAAACAATGCTTAAACTCGAACGCCAAGTCAACATCATGATCCTTCTCTATCTGCTGAAAAGCATGTCGCCAAGGGTCACATTCCTGGCTGGACGAGAGACATCGCTGCGGGACCTTGACCTAGACTTCTTGCGCACAAAAGCGTACTCCTTCCTGCCGCGACGATCGCGACCGTCAGCCTCGATAAACAGGCGGTCTCCGTGGTTAGTGCGGAGTCGTCGTGTGTGTTCGAAGAGAATATCTGTCTCCTTCTGGCTCATCTCGCGGAGCACGATAATGTAGTTGGGGTCCTGTGTTCGTTAGCAGGAAAGAGACATAGTGGGATGGTCATTTCTTACAGCATCGTATTCGTAGGGAATGTCGTAGTAATGCAGCGTCTCGATGTCGAGGTACTCCCTCCTGATCTTTGCATAAGTGGGTTGCGGCGCAATGCGCAACGGGTTGTGCGGTGTCAGCCCAACCTGCTGCTCCAGCTTCTTCTGCTGCTCAGGGTGCACCATGGCCTGGATTTGATTCTCCTGGAATCCGAACTGAGCCAGCCGTTTGCGCATCGATTCTTCGAGTTCTTTCTCTTCCTTGTCACGTTTGGCTTTCTCGCTAGCCTTCTTCTCCTCCTGTTTGCGTATGAAGGCCTCATATTCCTCCTTGTCCTTCTTCTCTTGCGCCTTCTTTTCTAACTCAATCTTGAGAAGTAGCTCCTCACGTTGCTTCTTCTCTTTGGCTGCGTCCAAATCCTTCTGTCGTTCGTACTCATAGACAATACGCTCACGCTCAGCCTTTGCCTTTGCCTCCTCGGAGGCCTTCCGTTTGTTGTATGCATCTACCGCGGCCTGTTCAGCGGCCTCCGCCTCCCGCTTCTTCTTCTCGCGCTTAGCTTCAGCTTCTGCAACAATTCTCTTTGCCTCTTCTTCCCTATCTTTAGCATCCTGTTCGCGTTTGCGGGCCTCCTTCTCAAACTGTGCCTTTTGCTCTTCAATAAGACGCTTACGCTTCGCCTCTTCCTCCCTGTGCTCCCTGTCGGCCTCCGATAAGATTCGATCGCGCTCTTCCTTCTTCTTGCGATGCTCTGCCTCTGCTTTGGCTCTGCTATCTGCGAGGATTCGCTCCTTCTTCTCTTCTTCGTCTCGCGATCTAAGCTCACGCGCTCGCTCTTCCCTCTCTCGCTTGAGGTCCCAATCCATCCGAAGCCTCTCTTCCTGACGCTTGATGCGCTCCTCTTCGTCTTCGCGCTCTTGGCGGTCCTTGATGTATTTCAGTTCAAGCTTCCTCTTCGTGATCTCCTCTCGTCTCCCGGCTTCCTCATCGCGCCTTTCAGCATCAAGTCTCGCCTCAGCCTCCCTCAACTTCTGCTCGGCCAATGACAGCTTCAGCTTGTCTTCGTAGGAGCGGTCTGGTGAGTGGCTATGGTGGCGGTGGTGCTGGTTAAGCTTTGCTTCAGCTTGTTTCAATTTGTACTCGGCCATTGTCAGCTTCAGCTTGTCTTCGTAAGAGCGGTCTGGCGAGTGGCCGTGGTGGTAGTGGTGTTCGCCTCGGGAACGAGATCGCGCCAAACGGTCCCTGGTAATTTGTAACTTCAACTCCTCGACGTCGTCTTCAAGACCCCATTCGCCAGGCATTCTCCGAGGGCGGCCGCGACCATCAGAGCTAGGTTCTCGACTTCTTTGGTCGGTCGTGGTGCGTACGTTGGGGCTGCTCTCGTTGTCCATGCGCGTTGTGTTATAGATGGTCACATTCGGAGTGACACTGTGACCTTGGGACTTCGTTCGGTGAAGACCACTTGTGTAGTGAACCTCGGGGTTCAAGTGTTCAGAGGTACGGCGGCCGTGGCTCTCACGGATATGCGGTCTGGGAACATGGCGGGCGCTGCTGTAAACGTCCTTGCGATACCATTCGTCTTCTTCTGAGTAGTCATCGTAGAGGCGCGACATCTTGAACGGAAGTAGTGAAAGACAGCGGTTAATGAGGGATATGTGTAGAGCGAGGAAACTTGGAGTCCTTGCAATAAATACAATCACGAGCAAACAGCGCTCAAGGTGTGAGTTCAGGTGTCAGCTGCAAAAGTGGGGCGGTGGTGATGGCTTGCACGGGGGCGGCACAAGCTGACTGACACAGCACACAAATGCAACAGACAAGCAGGTGGCGTGAGAGTGTAGGAAGGATCTGGACGAAGTGCGGACGGGTGAGAATTTGAAGGAAATTAAGCAGCCGTGATTTTGGGGGCCGAAAGCACTACACTGCACCACGATGCAGCTAGTCATCAGGCAGACAGCTGCATCTTGGGGCTGAAGCGGCGCACTTGTGCATTGGTCTGGTGCCCGCCAGGCTGCATCAACGCGAACGAGCGGGTGATTGGACACCTGACCAGATCGACGTATCCTTCAAATGTTTGCTATAAAGGATGTCAGTAGCCTGGAACGTTTGCGACTCGTTTGTACATTCGTGATGGCTTCTAAGCGCGCCCTCTTCCGCGACTGATGGAGGGGTACAACAATCTATATTTGTCGCTAACGCCGGGCAGCAACGCGCTTGACCAGGAGGGGCGGTGGGGGCGGCTCGAAGAGCACTCAAGTGCTGTCAGCCTCGTCAACCAAATGGTTTCGACCGAAACAGGATCCGATGGTTACTGTCGCACTGTCGCGGCCACTCATCCTGGTCTCTCTCGATGTTTTGGCAGCATGGGAGCGCTTCCTGAAACACTGCACTCGTGTACGTCGCTTCGAGCTCGTGACCATTTGCTGTTCTGGACAAGCTTTCATGCGCCTGACAGGCGAAGTCGGCTGTACCGCAGCCACCCCACCAATGTGCATTCAAGCCCAGCCACCCCTCATCGCGGCATCCTGTTAATGCGATTACACTCATAGTAGTATACGTACATGTAGATATGGGATCAAGTAGTGAGAAATTACAGCGCTGACACGTGGCAGACCTGCCCTGGCAGACCGTCATCTAGGAAGCTGACGGGCTGCTTGACTATGCCCCGTCATGTGACCTACTACGTACCAGCCAGCCTATTCGGCCTTGTCTATTATGCCTTCCCCCCTCCCCTCTCTTTTGTCTGTATGTCTGTGTCCCACAATGTCCTATTGCGATCTCTGCAATGGTCTTACGATCGAAGAGCTGTTCCCGCCTAGTATCTACCGTCACGCAAAATCACTTGCTGCCCTCAAGCAATCAAGCCAGAATTGCAGCCTGTGTATGTTGCTCTATCGTTGTATCACTGCGTCAGGGTCCGAATACTCTGAATATAATCCCCAGCCGCTGGGCGATCATTCAAACCTCCCACGGCTAGTCGGGTATCTTGTTGGTCAGCCCGCCTGTGACGTAGGTGTGTTCAATGATAGCACGAAAGACGAAGATGCAACCGTAGCACGAGAGGACATTCAAAGTTGCGACGATGACAGCATCCGCGACGAAGATAGCACGAGCGACGTAGGGGCTTACGGTGGAGATAGCGAAGGTACTACGAGCGACGATGTCTGTGTCAAGCTTCAGATCATTGAAGAAACTGAGCGCCACAGCTCGTCCATCAACCTTGACGGCTTCACGCACATAGGTGTCTGGATCAAACCAAAGCGGATGTTGACGAGCTTAACATTGGCCGTGCAAGAGGGTAAGAATCGATAGCCCATCTCGCCTGACATCAGTAGCTAACTTCTACCGCATGCGACGCATTGGGATCACGAGCATTCACTCGGGACGGTCGCGATAGGTTTATCTCTGGGCGTGTTCTCACGAGTGAATACCCACCCGATGCCTACTTTCAGGTCATCCAACGTTGGTTCAAGACTTGCGAGCATGCACACTCGAATTGTGGCAGTGATTCGACACCTGACTCCAAACTGCCCGATAGAGTCATCGATGTGGCTCTTCTCGGCGGACATCCACGCCTAGTTGATGGGAGTGGGCTGACTTCTCGATATGCGACACTGAGTCACTGTTGGGGAAGGGTTATACCTGGCATGAGAACCCTGGTCTGCAACCTGGAACAGAGAAAAATCCGTATGCACTTGGAAGAATTTCCAAAAACCTTCCGTGAAGCCATAACCATATGTCGACAATTGATGATACCCTATCTCTGGATTGACAGCATTTGTATCGTCCAAGACTCTCTTGAGGACTGGGAGACACAATCAAGCAAGATGCATTCGATCTACCACGATAGTACCATTACGTTAGCGGCTTTGGATGCCACCAACTCGTCAGAAGGATTGTTCCTGCCGAAGCGCCCATTCATCGATGTTTTCCCGCTTGCTTACCCCTTTGGAGGCGATATTGGTCAGGCATACGTCGGGGTTCCTACTTGGAATAAATTCACCCACTGTCCCTTGCCGACTTACGACAAACTCCAGTTCCACACCCAAATACTGCAGAACCTATTTGGCAACATTGCATACATCAAGTCAGGTCTACTGGATACTCGAGCATGGGCTATGCAAGAGATGCGACTATCCCGTCGCTTACTGTATTTCTTCCACGGCGAAGTGATGTGGAGGTGTACCGAAGGAATTTGGCGTCAGAACGGCTGCCGCCAGTCTCCAAAGAAGACGCACCACCTGCATACAGCACTTGCAAAGTATGAAAAAGAACTTAAACTTGTCCGGAAGACGGCGGAGTTTGATCGTATGATGTCAGGTTGCCAGGAACAGTCGGCCACGTCAAGCGTCGGTGGTGATAACGAGTCCGAGGGCCGTGCCGGAGACACGAAGGGCGAAAGTCCTGAGAGCTGCAGTCATGTAAATAGTACTGCGGCCGAGGATCAGAATGAAGTCCCAGCAGCTTTGATCGGAGCAAGAAGGTTGCCTAAGGGCGGTAATGACTTGACTGACAGCGAAGATGATTCCGAATTGGAGGACGCCCTTACCGGAATTTCCCATCTAACAGAGTCGGATTTCAGTGGACTACTGGAGTCAGAAGTAATCAGTATCCAGAAGACTTGGTATGACCTTGTCGATGATTACAGCTCATGTCAGTTGACATTTGCGGAAGACAAATTACCGGCCTTGTCTGGTATGGCTTCTCGCTTCCATGCCATTACCAGAGACCAGTATATTGCGGGCCACTGGAAGACTGACATTGAGAAATCGTTGTTCTGGGGCTCCTACCAGGGTGGCTTTCGAGTGAAGCCTTATAGAGCTCCCACCTGGAGCTGGGCGAGTATGGACGGTATAATTAAATGGGTCGAGGACGAGGAATTCCTGACGGGAGAAAACAGTGCCCAAGATCACTTTCGAATATTAGACGCTTGCGTTCAGGTCGTTGGCAAAAATCCTTTTGGGCGTGTCATGTCTGGCAAGCTTGTGATCAGAGCTAGTTCCATGGAAGCCCATTGGAACTCTGATCGGCGAGGCTGGATATCATCAAGCAGCCCTTGCCCTTATAAGGGGTATGCTGATCAAAGGCTAGCGATCCTCGACTACAATGGTGGTCGAATAGGCTGTTGGAACTACGACGAGAAATTGTATGGCATGTGGCCTGGTTCGCTCTTAACAGTCAACGCAACCGAACCTGATTTAAGGGCAAGACTGATAAATACATTCGGCGCGATCCCCACATTAGAAGTCCTAAGGTCGGACACCAGATACGCCCCAGAGTCCCTGTTACTAGTCCGGGGACCAGACCGGGGACCGGACCAGGATGACGAAGAATATCAGGTACTTGTTCTCAAGCGTAAAGATGGATATGGGGAAGAGTATGAACGTGTTGGAATTGGAGAATTATCAAGCTGGGATGAAGACATCGCAACCGTTGGAACTATAACAGTGGTATGAATGTTCTTGAAGTGCCCCGAGATAGACAGTAGGATCTTGTGTACACCAATGTATGTCTGTGCTTGTGTTCTGGACGAACAACACAGTCGTACCTTCACACTCGACCAGTGCCCTCTGTTGCGAATTTGATTGCTTCCTCTGGAAACAAACATGTGATCATGCGCTTCTATAGAAACGGCAAATGGGTATTCGCGGACTACGCACGCTACCATAAGTGATACCGGAAACGCCTATTGGGCATTCTGCCTAAATTTGGGCATGCCCTCTTTCTTACCCCATCCCCAGACCTTACCGTCGAGATCGGGTACCATGAACAACCACGCAATGGACACGATGCCTGCCATGAAGGTATCGACGACGATGTTGTTCCTTTGACTGCTACCCAGCGATCCCAAGCGTAGAATGTCCATCAGCCAGTTTGTTGTAGGCATATAGCTACCACCCTCAAGCCCTTTCACAGCGGCGGTTGCAGCCTCAATCTCAGTTTGCCTAGGGTCAGACGATTCAAGCAGACGTGTGACTGGATGCTTGGTCTTCTCCTCGTTCGCGAACCCTGCCGAGAGTATTGTGCCTGGGATGACAGCGTGTACGTTGACGTCGAAGGGTGCAGGTTCCTGCCCGGTAGCAACCTTTGAGCGACGGGCACCGTTGTATAACAGGGCCTCAGAGCGCAGACCATCTGCCAGTGATCGCAATGCAGCTTTAGCAGGTGCGTATGGTGTGTAACCCGCCAGGCCTACCAGCGCCGCTCCTGAGGACGTGATGATAAAGTGTCTTGTTCCTTGCGGCACAGCACCCTGTGCCTGTGACGAATATGGTGTGTCAGGGTACCACCAGGCCTTCAGCGTTTTGTGTGCCAGATACGCTGCTGCGAAGTAGTTCAGATCCATCTGCCTGCGCAAGGTTTCGGTGCTAGTCTCCACGTAAAGCCCAGGTGTCGAAGCACCGGCGATGGCCCATACGACTTCAGGCATGACGCCGTTGTTCCAGGCGGTGGCATCAGTAAGGATGCGTTCGTTTTCGGTCTCCGAGGTCACATCCGCGGAGATGTAGTGGAACCGTTGTGCTGAGGGGTTCTTTGCGTGCGATCGCGCGTACTCCACAGCGGATTCGAGATTCTTTGTGGTTCGGGCGACTAGGACGAGATTCGCGCCACGGGCGGAGAGCAGTTTGGCAACCTCTTTGCCCATTCCTTGAGAGGCGCCGGTGAGTAGGACTGTCTATTTTGACATGTTAGTGGTGCTCAACTTGGTGTATCGAGTGTGCCTACCTTGCCCTCCACTGGGAATTGGTTCCCCTTCCAGAATGCGAAGCCCATAATGTCCAGACTAACAATTGCGACAAGTGCGAGGACGAGGACTGTCGCAGCCAGAAGCAATTGAGACATCTGGAAGAAGGCCCTTCAAGGCTTACAGTCCGAGGGATGTCAGACACGAAAAGAGAAGGACAAGGATCTTGTAAGCACTACAACAGTGAACAGTTGCAGGTAACTCGGACTGGAGGGGCACCTTGCTTGTTGTAGATTAGCGCGGACCCTAGCGGGACAGTGGGTCGTGCTTTCCCGCGGCGAAATCGTGGAAACTTTTTTGGATTCTTCTGCACATCATCGGTCCAGCGCCAACGTAGCCAACGACAACAAAAATGGCCAAGAAGAGGAAGGCTGGTGGTAGCGCATATGGCGACTCCAAGGCGCCTAAAGAGGACGATTCAAAACTCGCCATCAACTCGTGGGAAGATGTTGCCGATTCGGAAGATGAGTTCCTCTTAAATCGCGAAAAGGTCCTGCTCGATGAAGGGCCGGCGGCAAAGAGACTGAGAAAGTATCAGGAGGAGGGTACGTTCTTCCATCCAATGCATCAACGCACGATGGCTAACTTTCAGAAGACAAATTCCTCGACAACTCCGAAGAGGAGATCCTGGGCGACAATCTCAGTGACAGCGACGAAGACGACGAGGACGAAGACGAGGCCAGCGATGCTGCCGAATCAGATGACCAGGCGCCAGAAGATGAGGACGAAGAAATGGACGAGGCTTGGGGTGCCTCGAGAAAAGATTACTACAATGCCGATGCGATTGAGACCGAACAGGACGCTCTTGACGAAGAGAAGGAAGCACGCAGATTGCAGAAAAAGCAGCTTCAGAGCATGTCAGAAGCAGCCTTTGGCTTTGATGAGGACGAGTGGCTCGGCCAGAACGAAGAGGAGGATGCAGAGGGCGGCGCAAGAGTTACAGAGGTGTTGCCTCAACTGCAGATCACGGACAGCATGTCTGAGGAAGAACGACTCAAGATTATGAAGACACGATACCCAGAGTTCGAGCACATTTCGAGAGAATATCTGCGCCTGCAACCGCTGCACGATGAATTGGCCGCAGCCGCTAACGCCGCCGAACGCCTACTCAAGTCCCGCGCTACCAAATCGAGCAAGAGCACACAGACAACTCCTATCGCCGTCACGAAGTACCGAGCTTGCGCCGCATACCTCGCCGCTATGGCCATGTACTTCGCCATTTTGGGGTCAACTGCGAAAGAGGACGGCTCGTCAGTCATCGCGATGGATCCAAAGGAGCTGCATGAACACCCTGTCATGGAAAGCCTGCTGAAGACACAGATGTTGTGGACAAAGATCGAGAGCTTACCAGTTGCCGATCCCATGGTTGAAACGGACGCCGATGAACTATCAGTCATTGACGAGGCCAGCGCTCTGTCGGGCGCAGAACTCGAGCAGGCACCCAAGAAGAAGGCACAGAAGCAGAAGAAGACCAAAGCAGAACGCGCAGCAGAGACGGCTCGTGCTGAGGCAAAGGCTCGCCGCGCCGAGAAGCTGCTGCAGACTGAGCAAGATCTTGGATCGCTTTCGGCACTCACAGACAAGGCTGCCCTCAAAAAGGCGTCGAAGAAGAAGAAGGCACCGGAGGGCAAGATTAACCTGCTCAACCCTGACGATTCAGACTTTGGCGAAGAGACCGACCTTACTGCACACGAGTTGGCTGAGAAGGCACGCAAGAAGAAGTCATTGCGCTTCTACACATCACAGATCGCTCAAAAGGCCAACAAGCGCGACGCTGCCGGCAAAGATTACGGTGGCGACGCAGACGTTCCGCATCGCGAGCGTCTCAAGGATAGACAAGCGCGCCTGCAGGCGGAGGCCGAGAAGCGCGGTCAGCACAAGGACAACGGCCCTGGTGTTGCCCTTGGCGAGGGTCCAGAGAGCTCCGGCGACGAAGCGGAGCCCTTCCGCCCAGAGGATAACGACTTCGAAGACGAGGATGGCTACTACGACATGGTCGCAGCACGCAGCAACTCGAAGAAGCAAGATAAGACTGATCGCGCTGCTGCATATGCGGAAGCTGCCAAACAGGGTGCTCAGGTTATTGAAGAGGAGACCTTTGGCGATGACGGGCGCAGGCAAATCACTTACCAGATTTCGAAGAACAAGGGTCTTACACCGCATCGCAAGAAGAGCGTCAGAAATCCGCGTGTCAAGAAGAAGGAGAAGTACAAGGAGAAGCTCAAGAAGGAGAAGAGCATGCGGCCGGTCTTCGATAAGGCCAAGGCTGCGTCAGGGCATGCGAACTACGGAGGTGAACTTACGGGTATTAAGAAGGGTATGGTCAGGAGTAGAAAGTTGTAGTTTCATGCATATAGATGTTGTTCAAGAATATCATACCCGAGATGAGTCTCATTCACAGATACTTAATCGTCTTTGCAGACATGCATGTCCATAGGAGGGTCCCACCCGTGTCTGAAGTTTGTTCTGCATCCAGGCCTCTCGTCGGTATGAAGACGTCTTGACCAAAGCCTTATCCACTGCCAGCTCAGAATCTATATCCTATCACGGACAAGCTGGAGTTTGATCGACACACCGCACAGCCTCCTCATGACCCTGAGTGTGCCCCACCACCCCTCAATTTGGCAGGAGCGGCCAGAAGCGGGTGACGTCATACCCAAACACTGCATGTCCTATGACCGCAGCCTACGATCTCGACCGACGAACGCGCTTCGACCAAGTAATCCTCGCCGCTGACTAGGGTTCGTTATCGACATATATACCCATGCCAGACCCCGCTCAACACTCACATACCACAGACCAAACCACAAACTCCAACCCACAGCCACCATTCTCCAACGCATCCTCCGACGCCACTTCACCACCACACACCACACCAAAATGCCTCTCGTAGTCCCCGGTATTCAGTCCACGGACGGCAAGGGCGAGGACTGGACCGCCAAGCTGATGGGCAAGTCGCTCGGCGACTCGCACAGCGAGACCGTACGTTCTACATTTCCGCTGCTGCCTACAGCCTGCCCTCTCTACCCGTTCCCCTGCTCGTGTCAGAAGTGCCGCACAAGGGACACGTATGCTGATTCCAGGCACAGACCTTCGCGAAGCAGGACCTCCCCAAAGAGCACCGCGTGCTCAAGCCCGACAGCATGAGCACCATGGACCTCAAGCCTAGCAGGCTGAACATCCATGTTGGCGAGGACGGCACCGTGCAGAACGTTCGCTACGGTTAGATGGGGTTGCTGCTGCTACGATGCAGAGTGGGATATACATAATGAATTATGAAGTTATTGAATGAACACATCTTGGCCGTGCCCTTGTACGAGCTGACACCACCCTTGCCACCTACATCCATTCGTCAAGACTCACGTGTTGAAGATAAAGTGACTGACGTATGCAATTGCTGTGTAGTACATATCCAACCACGATGCATACCACAAACTCCCATACAATACAGGCGCAAGTATATACACGAACAGACAAGCTGACTATGTGGGCCTCAGGCACCCTCCCTCAGCCTTGCCGTAAGACCCACATCGGAGACGCCGAACACCTCGCCACACCGGGGAAGCTTAATCCAACGTCTCCCTCCTGACTCGATTCGAGCAGGAGAACCCTTCCACGGTGCCCTCAAACCCTCCTCTTCTTCGCCGGCGCCGCGCCGTCCCTCCCCACAGACCCGCCAGCAATGTCCCGCGCACTCGACGCGCCCGCCAGCCCCAGCGCTTCGATCAGCTGGCCCATCCGCAGCATCGTCGCGTTGGTAGCCTCAGGGTGCTCGAAGCATAGGAGTATGCTGGCACGCATCGAGAGTCCCGAGTACCACCGCTTGAGCACCATGTCTTCGCTCTTGTGGCTTGCGGCGCCGATGGTCAGGCCGATCCACAGGAGCACGCCGGCCATGTCTTGCCAGCACTCCGACATGTTGGAGTTGTCGAGGACGGCTTTGAGGTCCTTGAGGAGGGTGGTTTCGTTTTGAGCGGCGGCTGTGGATTGGGGGAAGAGGCTGTAGTCGGAAGGGTAGGATGTTGTTGTGGACAATTTCGGGCGCGAGGTTGTCGGGTATGGTACTGTTGATGAGGATAGGGACGAATGTGATGTTGCGATTGATGAAAACGACGGGTGGGATACTGATGAGGAGATGGACGGATTGGAGGTCCGGATCGAAGAAAATGAGGATCGTGCCGGGTCGAAGTATGGGTTCGCTGCTTCTTCGGGAGCAAGACTACTTGCGTATAGGCTTGCTGTAGAGTCATGGCGTAGGTTTGTCGGTGAAGCTGGTGATGCTGGAGGGAAGTCCGAACCGGATGTTGGTGGGAAGTTGTACAAAGGCCATGAGTTTTTTGGCCCTGTGTTTATCCCCCGAGAAAGAGCGCTCGACAATGGGATGCGATTCATGATCGCCGTGGCCTGAAGGATGGCTGTGATACGGACTGCTTCGTATCTGTAGTCACTGCGTGTCGTACCCTGCGCTCGGGATATGGGTGGGTAGTTGGTAAGGATGTCATTGTACAGACTGAGGAGAGTCTTCGAGTCTCGTCGAAGAGATCTGCTTGGATTGAGGAAGAGTTCGATCATGACGTGGACGTCGTCGAGAAGGTCTAGGGTCTGCTTTGTGCAAGATCTCGACCTCTTGAGGGTTTCGAATTGGGGCCGTGGGCGGTAGATTGGCGACTCTGGAATGGTTGCGGTCACCGGATAGGCTGGGTACCTTGTTGAATGCGCAGTACCATACTCCAAGTACACCTCCTCAGGCTTGCTCTCTGACAGAATCGCTGACTCGAGCATGGTCCACGTGATTGTGGATGCAAGGTAACCATTTAGACCCAGCTGGCTCAGACCACCGCGTTGTTCAAACATGGCTCGGATACCTTTGGCGTGGAACTTCAGCGCGATTTCACGCCGCCCAATCACTTCGCTCACGATGAGCTGGGTCAACGCGGTGATGTTGAGATCGTCCACCTGCTTGTTTGGATACAGTATGTTTCGATCAATGAGATGCATCACTTCGTGCCGAAGAGCTAGTGTCTCGGGACTTTCTGTGCTTCGCTCGAGAATGACGTCCAGATGCGCGGAGGCGCAGACCAAGGTGCTCAGATAAGTGTGTGGTGCGCTTAGCACAGTGGGTATCCATCTCTGCCCCATGGCGTATGTGCCAAAGAATCTTGCGCACAGGAACTTCATTCTTTCCACAGAAACCACTTTGTAGGTTGACTGGAACATTGTCCTGAATGGGTCGATGTTCTTGCCCAGGGACACGAACAGTGGTGCCTCTGTGCGATCGTACGGCAACCTCTCGCCATGGTCGCTAGTCCTCACAGGGATGACCATAGGCGCCGGTCCGAGTATTAGCATTGAAGACATCTGAGTGTCTGGAGTCGATGAGTGCTGAATGGGTTGCGATGCTGTCGGTACTGTTGATATAATTGTAGAGCTTTGCGACACTCCGCCTTCACCCCCGACATATCCCTCATTTACAGTTGTTGCAACATCCCGATTTGGAGTGCTTGCGTTCGAACGAGTGGAACTCACACTAAGGCGGAGTTGGTGGTCGACTGGGTTCTTGGTCTTCCTGGGGTCCTTGCTGTTCGTTTCCAAGAACGCCCTCATCGCTCTCTTGCGCACTGTGGTCATGTTCTTCTTCGATCGCATCTCCTGGGGGTTATTGCCAACAACCCAAGATAAACTGGGCCCCGCATTGTCGTTGCTTGTCGCTTTTGCTGGAGCATTTGTGGCGGTTGTGCGTGGGCTGATAGATCTGCGCTGTTGAGAAGCTACAAGGAGCTGGTGTTAGTGAACTGATGAGTTAGAATTGGACCGAAAAGGAACAGGAGCTGCCGAGGTTGCGACATTGCTACAACAAGCACACGGGAAGTTGTGGGAGAGATTCATTGTATAGCCGAGCTAAAGAAGCAATTGCATTCTACGCGCCCAACATCAAACTACAATGAAGCCAAAGAGACTGGCATGCTCACCATTTGGCCTTAGATTTGCGTTCGGATGTTGCTCCTCCATACGGGGCGCCATATTCCAAGAGAAGCTTGAGTCAGAAACGGTGGCCGTGGAAGGTGTAAGATAGACGGGTACGGCTTGCGGTTGGGGATCGGGGAAGAGGAGGGGTATGCCCGTCGCGGCCATGATCTAGAGCTCACGATCTAGGGAAGTAATGTGATAGTGACGACGACACCACACTTTTATGCAAGGCTTGTCGCATGAGATCAAGTGCAGCAGCGATCGGCGAGTTGACTATATAGGGCTGAGGAAGTGGGTCGATGATTTATATTTCACCGTATCTGCGACTGCACGGGGTTATCTAGAATATTTGTTCTACCGTCTCTATGCTAGAGACGACTGACGGAAGGATCCTGCGTCATGCAGCAAGCGAATATGCGCAGCACCCGTCAGTACGGTGAAATATCGTTGTGGATTCCATGGGGCGGGTTGAGGGTTGTGGCAGTGCCGCCAGAAGACGCACAAGTGGTTTGGTCGCAACAGGGGCCGAGGCCTACTAGCTCTAAGCCAGTCCGCCATACATCTAGCGGTTGTTGTGCAGGCGCCATCAGTGCAGCCAAGCGTCATTAGCGACGCCCTGGAATGGGATGTTGTGCGAACCTATGGTCTGTTCAAGAAGATAAACATGCTGTATCACGACGGTCAAAGGAAGCACAGCGGGACAGACCTCGGGAGCCGCGGCTCTGGCACGATTCCATCACAATCGTCCTGCGGAAGTGGTCGAGGACAGGGCATAGAGTTCTTGCGGTGTCGTTTGCGGCTTCGCAGAACTCGGTAGGATGGCTCCCGCCGAAACACGTGCAATGCTGACCAGGAATCTCACCGCCGGCCCAACTCCCCACCTCTCCTGCTTAGCCCTGTCAGGTCGCATCTATCGTGCCAGCGACCAATCAACAGCGTCTGGGGTCGTACGAAGCGGCGGTGTTGACGGATCAAAGAGGGGCGCCGCACAGCTGCGCTGGCTTCGTCGCTACACCACCCCGTCGACGTGCGCTAGCCTAGGATCAAGCTACCAGACAATCTGCTCGTTGTGCTCCTACGAGGCGGATTGAAGCCCACAACATGACCCCCGATACCGCATTGAGCGACATGCTGATTAAGTTTTACATGTGCCCAGGACAATGCGTTTGTTGGGCGAGTTCACGTTTGAGCTTGTGTGTGCAGGTCTAGAATCCTTACGATGTTTGAGTCTGCCACGAGCATCCTGCACATGTTCGATTTTGAGTTTTGCCATCCTACGAATCGAGTTTGAGGATAAGCGAATATTTGTGACCAGATGAGGTTGCATCTGTAGTACCTAACTATTGCCGCCCAAGCGGACTCCCCAAGCCAACGCCGAAGTAGTCGCTTGGTTCTTGTGCGATAGTGTCCCTGCGGCCGGTCGCTTGTCCGGGACTGATGCTGCTTCCTGCCGAGCTCCTACTCCCCCCACTGGAGTCATCGCGGTCCTTGCCATATCCATTGGTGCCGGCTCGGCCTCCCGGAGGGATGCTCAAACGAGTCGTCTCAAAAGTGAAGTGGGACTCTCCATATCCTGGCTCTGCTGACGGCGATTTCAGCTCGACGAGCTCAAGGGTCCGCTGCAAGGTCGCACCCGACTCATCAAGCGCCATGAGGAAGCGAGCAAGCTCCTTGCACAGGTCCCAATCTTGCTCTTGCTTTGCGCGATGCAGTAAGCGGACTACCTGGTCGCCAGTGGATCGCAATTCCTCAAACGTATGAAGTACAAGCAGATAGCCACCTGCAGTCTTCAAGTTGCCCTTTTGAAGCGACTCTTCAAACAGTTCTTCTGGTGGTGGGAGGTTTGCGAACAGCGTCCGCCAAGAGCGAACTTCTGTCTTGCGCGTACATTGCACGACAATGTCGAGGTACTGCGGGAATGAGCTCAGGAACGACAAGACGCTTGGTAGAAGCGCTTGCTCTGGCGGTGGCTGAGTATCCACTTCTTCGTCCAGGACCTCATGTAATAAGATCTCGAGGGCGTGTGGAAAGTACAGTAGATGCTGGTAGTGGTGGCTGAGGTGTAAGGCTGCAGGGTGGTTGTACTGCGCTAAGTGATACCGTAGCGTCGCGGGTAGGAAGAGATGGGTCTGCAATGCATGTCAGCAAGTAGTCGCTCGGCAACGTCAGTGAACTAGGATAACAACGTACCCTTGTCCCAAATCGCAGGTAGGCGAAGCTGGTGTCCCTGCGCTGAACTATTTCTGACTCCACACCAAAGATGATTGCCTTATTGAGGAGAGCAGACAAAGGATAGAAGTCAACGGGAATCTGGACAGGTGTAGGCAGGTCCCTCCCAAGTTCTGGGGATGCAGACGCAAGCACGTCTTGCATCTCGATCCACACTTTCATATCCTGACCGTCAAAATACCATAACGAGTCTCGCAAGTCGTGGCCATGGCCGTGCACACCGTTGATGGTCAATCCGACCGAAGGACTGGGTGGAAGGGAGTCCTCGTGGGATTCTAGCGCAAAAGCGGGATGATCACGCATCAATGCGTAAGTTTCCACATTGTGTGCGATGACCCGCATCTCATACTTGAGTTCACCGCCTCCCGTTGTCGTAGGCTGGAGCAGCACAAGCTTTCCATCCACGAGGAAGAGAATCGTGGCGACAGAAACGTCTTGAGAGGGATCTCCATGATCTAGCCGGAGTCAGAGGGGTCATCATTGCAGAATTCTGTAGGGCTTACGGATCTGGTCTTCTGGTAGAATCCAGCTAAGTGCTCTGACACGCGTGGGCGCACGAATGATGCCATGTAAGGCAATCTGACCGACCTGTATTAAAGTGACCGTTGCATTGGAAACGCTCATGACGTAGTGATAGAGGATGTTCTCGTAGGTGTAGACAAGTAGGGAGTCCTCTCCTGACGGTGCAATGAGTACGATTGGAGCTGGCAGCTTTTGCACATGCATGATGTGGCTGTTGTCGAGTGCTGATTCTCTCGAATAGATTCGAACCTAAGAAGTTACCGTTAGGATGCTGTCCGGAAATGATACAAGACTCCTTACCTCGTGAGAGTTTTGCGATTCGACTGCCGCGATGAGCACATGCTGAAACCAACACATGCCTCCACGAACAGTGAACTCATTCTCGACAAAAGGATCATCGAACGTTTTCCACCTCCCGCTGTTGACGCTGTAATGTGCGAGCCCTCTTCTGCCGGCAATTGCGACGTATCTCCCGTCATTCGATATGACCACGCTCTTAATGGGCCACTGGTCTACCAGGTAATGGGGCGGCACCTGCACGTGGTGCCATAGAGATAGTTCCGCAGATATCGTCGTCAGATCAGGCAGGTCGTAGCCGCGATAGATCATGAAGCCTGTGCTCGTCTGCATCAAAGATCTCGACACATTCGCTGAAGAGAAACACCCGGTTACAGCACTCCTGGCCATCTCAACAACGAATAATCGGTTATCGTTGTTGCCCAGTATCAAGAGTTCTGCGCCTCCACCGATCCAGAAGGCATCCTTCACGCCGAGTAGCCATCCCTCGCCGTTGGTCTCTGAGATGGCACGGTCGGTCGTGAAGCTGGTAGCGCCTGGTTTTCCGTATACACTCCACATAGCCCAACCATTCTCGTAGCCTGCGAACAGGCAATACCCATCAGGGGAGTATGTCAGAGTGTTTAGCTTGCCTGGCGAGGAAGTATTGGGTTGGAGCTTGTGAGAGATAGGAATGTTTCCAGTATAATCCCGGACAGTGTAGACATAGATCTCACTGTTTTTGCACCCAATAGCCAGTAGCGAAAACCGCGCATTGATAGCGGCCTTCACGCCATATTCGCCGTCTTTTTCTGGAGTGTGGAAGCCATATCCTCGGAAAAGGTTTTGCGGCGCGCTTCCCTCTTGCTTCGCATCTAGCTTCGACCTTTGAACAGCGAAGGCACGACCTTCTCCGGTGATCCAGCACGACAGGTTCATGGGTCGATCATGTGTCATATCAACAAGAGTCGGCTTCTTCCCAAGCCAGCTCATCTTGGTGAGGACCTCAGTGCTCGTTTGGCTTCCTTGGTTGTCTGGCGCCCATCGTATGCACTGCATCGCTGCAGGCTTCGCCGTAGCCACTACAAGCTCATCGTCCAGAGCCAAAGCTTTCACAATCCCAGCGTCGACGCGTATGACCATGCGGAAGCGCAGGCTGAGCTCTTTGAACCCGCTGCCTTCTCCAGGCCCGGCATTGGTGTCGTGCTGACGCTGTATTTTGAAGCCAACAGCGCTACTTCTCCTCGAGTGCGTTCCATGTGTATCCGTGAATTGCGACTTGTAAACGCGGGACGAATGGTCGGTCGCGAGAGAATATGTGATGAGGAAACCGAGGGTGGTCTGGATCACGAAGATCTGAGAGTCAGGTCTGAGGAGGACGTCTGCGTTCGGGCCATATGTCTTCAACGAGTTCTGCGAGCGGAGGACTGAGGCTAGGATGACGCTGGGCTTGACTTTGATCAGCAACACTCAAGTGCAAGAGGGCAGTCTAGCTACCTTCGTCTGCCAAATGGTCAGAGTTGTCCGAGTCAGTGTTGCAAACAACTGTCCGCTCCGAGTCACCCGAATAGCAACGACCTCTCCGTGTACATCTTCTTCCACGAACTGCTCAGGGTTATTTATTTGCTGCGCATCCTGCTCTGGCTGTTTCTCCTTCACTCCTCCAGAGTCTCCTTTCGACGAAACATCGTCGCTATCGCTCGTGAGTTCGGCCTCGGACGAGCTAACTCCGCTACTTTGCGAAGCTTGATCGGTGCCGTCATGGGATACAGGTGTGCGCTCGAGATTCGTGTTCTTAGTAGCCGCAAAAACGGAGGGCGAGGATATGGGCCAGTACGTCATGGCGGTCTACGGACAATTGATTGCTTCATTTGCGCGGACCCGTCTCTCTGCAGGGCGTGAGATCATTCACGATGCGCGTGCAGGTGGAGCTCTGCGGTGCGGTGTTGGAACGCGGGAGCTGCGCAGCGCTAGCCCAAGCTTCCTGTCCTGTGAGCGGGACGTTTGAACGTGCTACCTGGCGCGATGATTGCTTGTTTGCATAGTCATGAATGCAAACGTGTCACAGGAGTAGGCTGATATGTAATCCGTTGTAATTCGCTGCGTACCCTTACGCCTCCACAGCTTGCGCATGCGTATACTTGTACCTGACCCACATTACGTGTCACGTTTCTCAATGCTCGCCTTCCAAACGGCCTCATTCATTGAATATACATTAGAACATATAGAGTTGCAAATCACAGACTACCCGTATAGAGTAATTCTTGGAATTACGTATTTCTGAGCACCACCGTCAAATGCCAAGACAATCCGTCACGAAGCTCACCCATCAACCTGCCATCTCGAGTTTCCACTAACGACATCACCGTCCTCGCGCTTCTTCTCGCCTCGCTCGTAAAGTGCGACCGTTATAACGTCACCCTCCGCGTGATCCGGGAATTTGCGATAAACATCTCAGTGACGATGGCTTTCTTTGGCACGGTGCTCAACACCGTTGGCGCATTGTTCCTCACACATGCGTATGTTCAATCCAGGCTTCCCAGCAGCAAGGGAGACACTCGCAGGGTATAGCTGCTAACGCTATGGCAGTGTCTACTCTGCCCACGAACACACGACAGCGTTCGCCAACACCCCGCTTCCCCTCGACATCACTCTCGAGCTGCTCGTCGGCGTTTTCCTCCTCTCTACCGGCATTGTGGTTTCTGCCGACAAGCTGAAGCCCATCCAATACACCAAGTGGGCAGGTCAGATCTCTCGGGAGGGCAGGCATGGAGAGGGCAAGTACACAAGAGAGGGAGAGGAGATCCTGAGCGAAGGAGACCCTTACGCTTTCTTGGGGCTGGACGGCGGCATCAACGGAAAGGGCGAAGGCCGCCGCGGATTCTGGGACGTTAAGGGCAAGAGGAAGGAGTATGACGAGTGGGTCCGCGGGAAGCAGTGAGAACGGGACCGTAGCCGACAAACAATCACCTGTTTCTCTTTTGCTTCAGGGAACCACCGCGCATGAGAGGCCCACGTGGTTTTGCTAAAGCAAAAGAGCAACAGGGAATGCTCAGGTATGATTGATGTGTATCGAATATTTCCTTGGTTTCAGGGCAATACCACGCATGAGAGGCCATGGGGTCATGCTGAAGCGAAAGAGAAGCAGGAAATTGCTCAGACATGATTGATATATATCGGAAGTTTTTGGAGAGCAAATGGCTCAGAAGGTCAACGCCTGCTCATATACCCAGAACGCCAAAAATCCGCTAGAACGCAAGCAATGCCTCTTACAATGCACCACAACAATCACGAGTCTTTTCATCGACCTCCCGCTTCCTATGCATGTCCAGTCATTTTCTCGAGTCCGCCAGCACCGCACGCATGAGCTTGGCAAGCCCAGCAATCATTCTCTTGCATCGCCTGGCCAATCGCAGCAACATCAGCACTCCTCCTCTTCCCTCCCGCCGCAGCGTCCGCATTGACATCGACTCCACTGACCCACCAGGTACTCGCCGCCACAATTTGCATGACAACACGTAGGTCCTTCTCCGTCCGCGGCGCATAGATCAGCACAAACTCCCGCGGCACGAACCTCCGAAACCAGCCGCCTTTCGCAAGCGGATGCCGCTCGCCCCAGCCCTTCTCCATCATGATCTTCGCATCCGCAGGGTGCAGCGTGAGATGCAGCGAGCCGTCCGAGGGGTGCGCGTGGCAGATCTCGCCGCCGCACGTGCGCGTGATGGGCACGGATGCGAACAGTCCGGAGCTGTATTTCTCGAAGCAGCTCGTGCGTTCGAGCAGCATGTTTGCCGGGTCCGAGGCGTAGGCGCGCATGCGCTCGACTAGCTTGGCGTACATCTTCTCGTCGCTTTTCTGGGTTTGCTGGCGCTGTGGGGCGATGCCTTGCACGAGTGGCCGCTCTCCAGGGCGAGCTGGAAGGGCGTCAAAGTAGCCTTTTTGGGGCCGGAAGTGTGGCGGGATGGGGAGTGGGCGGAGGGGATCGCTGAGGGAGAAGAGACCGAGAGATTTGACTTTTAGGTAGCCCATTGGTGTTGAGGGTGTGCCTCCAGGACCGAGGGACAGGAATGCCTTGTAGTCATGGTAGATGTAGATAGCGGTCAGGATTGGTAGAGTGAGGACCAGTATAGTAGTTAGGATATGGAAGAAGCCCTCTGATATGAGAAGGCTGTTGATGAACTCGGCCTCCATCGTTGCGTGGATGGTAGAATGATACGTTCAAGTCCAATTGAGTCCGTAGTGAGGAGGTCGCGTGGTGACCTAGAACAAGCTCCAGCAACAGCTTGAGCACCGAGCAGAGCAAGATAACTCCGCAGACAATGACACAAGAGTTACAACAGACACAATGGTATCAGTATATTGTGGAACGACGATATCAAAAATCAGCATCCAGACACCACAGCCCTGACCTCACCCCCTCAGCTCCCCCAACGCTTATATACCTCCGCACACGACGTGCCAATGTCCTCCGCAACGTCAAAGGGTCGTTACGCAGGTACCACGTGCCATGCCTGTTGCGCGCTAGCCCGCGCGCTGATTCGCTCGGATGCGACCCTGTGACGAGCTAGCGCGGCGATCCGGGGCCTGAGCGGAGGGCTGTTTTGCGCGGCCACGACGCTGCTGCTATGTCACGATGCGTTTCTCGCGAGGGCCAATCGCGGGTGTTTCGGGCGGGCGGTCACGGGGGCTGTGTTGCTACGGAATAGCTATCTGCACAGGCAGGGTAGGCAATGGGCGCCGTTGACTCCCGTCGTAGCAGCGGCTTCAACGCTGGATGCTGTGATGTACTGTCAGGTTTCTAGGAGAGGTGCTCCGGTGGCGAGCCTCGTGGTGTGATAACGCGGGTTCGCTCTGCGAATCACTGCGTTCCACGATCCTGCGGCGTGCATGCTGAACCCGCATCCGCGTGCGAGGTAAGGCGGGCGGTGCTGGACTTGTCGTGGCAGGCTGTCACGCGCTGCGTTACCCAGTCCTGAAGATGACCTTCGAATGTGCATAATTTTTTCCTCTTTCGTCGCTCGGTTAATGCTGCTAGTCTGAGGGTTTGTTGGTTGGCCAATTGGGTTTGTGCCGATCAGGAATGGTTGCTATGGTCTACGGCGGGTTTGGCATACTTAGGGTTCGGGTCTCCAAGTGTTGTTGCTGCTTAGGTACTACGACCGTCTGGTTCGTTGAGCAGGCGAGACGCTACAGAGTGCTCATAAGACATGTCGATGGCCTTACTTCTACACGTGAGTCTCAAACTTAATGTCAGCACTTTCAGGCTTCGTCGATGCAGATGAAAACGGCTTCTGATGTCCTACATTAACAGTTCACACACAGCCCAAGATTCAAAACGAGAGACAGGATTTGGATTATGACCTCCTGAAAAATTTCAAATGTAGTGGTCAATCGACGATGATGATCAAGTTACAAGTTGGATTTTAGATATTGACTCTGTCTAGCCATATCGAAGAGCTCTCCGTTGCGTGTTGCTACGCATATATGTAGTGCAGTGGATCTTACTTCGCGTAGACCAAGGTCATGCTACAGTGCTCGATATGCTCTTCAGTTGCAAGACTCGTCGCTTCCCTAAGATCAGCGCCACTCAGTGTGCGGAACTTCTCATACATTCACTCGTTTTCAACGACGAAGGGGACGGTCTTTGTGCACCTGATGACCCGCTCGCTCAAATTTTTCCAAAGGTCCTCAAGCGCACCGACAACTCCGAGGTCGCTGGTTCCGCTAATAGGAACGGAACGGGCAACCAATGCCTGCCATTCACTTCCACCTGACTGGCGTTCGTCTTGAAATATGCCAGCAGTTGCGACGTATTCGGTAGTTGTGATTGAATGTTGAATACTGAAACTATGGTCCGGAAGGCGACGCTGACCATACATAGTCTCCAACTGCGCTAGAACGATCAGTTGCGAGTCCATCGCATACAAGGACAAGACGTACCAATGATCATGTCTTGGAGGGCGTTGGCCATAACGGCCTGCTCCAGAGTGAGACTACCCATATTTTCGTCGCTGCTGTGTTCTCGTGTTGCTCTTATGTGTCCAGGTGGTTGGAAGGGGGAAGAGCAGCTACAGGGGACTGGAAAGAAGAGGATATCAGACCGAGCGCAGCTCTTATATGTCAAGGAGACAAGCAGCTTTCTCTTTCCAAAAAGGGAGTTACTCATTCCCCGTAAGCAAACCGAATTGTTCTGCCGAAATGAAAGCAGCTCGAGCGCAGACGGTAAATCGCAAAACCACTGTCAAGCGCTCGACATGGAAACGTTCCCATCTAGTCACTGAGAAGCGAACATAATGAGCTCTAAGAGCTCGAAATAGCCTGTAGATTCGTCGTTTTCCACGAATCAACCCACTGACACCGTACTGTACCTGCTGAACTCCTGTTCTAAAGCTCATACGTTCAACGCCATATCTTACCAGCTCAGATACTTCGTAGCTTACCATTGTCATCTTCAGTCTTGCCCCTGACAATCTAATTGCTACCTACCTAGGTACGTGACCATTGTTTGCCCGCCTGTACCTCGTTCCCAACACAACCCTGCGCGCCTTCACGAACACTCCAAGCCACCACATAAAAACCCACCAGAGGTACCCAAACCAAGACCTAACTCTAGTTCGTCAGTTCCACCTCCCGAGCAACAACTCACTTCAGCACACTATCACGGCTAACTGCCAGCTATGACTGACACCTTACTCCTCACATCCACCACGCTCATCAAAGAGCTCAAAGCCGAGATCATAGGTATGTGTATCATCCCCCACCACGTACCACTCATTTAATATAGCTGATCCATACGATCAGGCCAAGCTCGCGCCTTGTTCCGCCCCAAGATCGCAGCGGGCGAGATCCGCCCAGCCGGCCGAGTCATCGACGTTATCGTCTTGAAGAATGTCGGTGTTACAGATCATGAGGATGATAACTACTACGGGGCTCGTGTGATTTTGTACATAAGGAAGGACCAGGAGGAGGACGAGGACGACGAGGACGACAAGGAGGAGGATGAGTTCGCGAAATGGATTGTGCTGGCGCGCACGGAAAGTGGTCATGAAAGTCCGATTGAAGCATTGCTGGATTTAATGGATGAGATGTATAGGCAGGCTGGGAAGGTGGTGTGGAACTTGGAGTATACCGAGTATGAGAAGTTGGACCCAAAAAAGAGCAAGGCAGGTGGTTATCGAAAGCTGTCTGTTCCTCGAAGGAGGGACACTGAAGAAGTGTATGACGGGATTTGGCGAGAAATTTGAGCCGGGGGGCTATGGAGGACAGACGCGTATTGCAGTGATCGAGGTAGTATCGCCATCGAGACTGCGGTTCGCTCCCGAGCCTGGTACTCAGGTATCTGAATAGCCCGAGGCTGTCCCAATAGCCTTGTTCCAAGGACCGTGTTTGTGTCCTCTACCTTCCTAATCCCTCCTCATGTGTCTCTGTCGACTTGTATACTCCCCCGCCCATCTACTACCAGCTTCCTGCTCGTATGCACTAGAGCGACCGCAGCTGGTCGCAGATCACCGACCTTCTTTAAGAGGTACCACCATTTCCCTCGATCTCACATCAAATAACGGCAGGACGCGTAGTCTAATGGTAATATACCCACACCCTGCGATCCACTTCTTGAGACTGGGGTTCCCAAACAGAAGTTGTGTCTCTGGCCTGTGTGCTGAGAGAGATATGGTTTTCAGCTAGCGGAGAGGCCGAGGACGCTCGTGCTGGGTGATGTGGGAGTTGCGCGTTCGAGTCGTGCCGCGCTGTTTTCTTGTGTAAGATGTGTGCTTGATTGTGGTTGTGGTCAATGTCATGGTCGTGGTCTAAGCCATCATCATGGTCGTGGGCTGGTGGCGGGTGCGAGGTGTGAAAGTGAAGCCGCGCGGTACGGAAACAGAACCAACAGCGTCTATGCGGGGCTAATTGATGTCATCAGATCTGATAGAGGTGTGTGAGCGAGCTAACAGTGAGTGTCGAGTGTAATAGAGCGTACAACGAAGGGGAAAGGCGCGACAGAGACACAACAGCACTTAGTTCCCCACCCTGCCTCATTTAATCTTGTTATATATACAAACACGTCCTTCCATATCTCATCAAAACATGGGACGCGTAGTTCAACGGTAGAACGCCCACACCCAACGACCCACTCCAGCCTCAAGTAGAGTGCTGCTGACAGTACTCCATCACCAAACCAGGTGCTGGACGAAAGTACAAAGAAACTTTCGCAAACCGCGAAAGATGAAGGTACGGGGACGCTCGTGCCGGGTGATGTGGGAGATGCGCGTTCGATTCGCGCCGCGTCTGATTCTTTTTGCGTGCCCGTTGGCCATCACTTTCTGTGGTGTCTGTCAATCGCGTTGTGAATGTGTGGTAAACTTGACTATTTTGCTTGTAGCTCTTGCAAACACGTTTCTGCCAAGAGGTGACTGGGGAGATAGATGCACACGGTAAGTCTTGGTCTGTATTTGGCTGTGCGGGTAGGTATACGGCTTATCTGCTGGTCTGCGCGGCACCTCTCTCTCACAGCGCCTTTCCAGACACCTGCGCCGCGCAGAGGCATCCTGTTGAACACCGTACTAGTCCTGGTATTGCTTGCGTGACTCGTCGATGTCCTGGAACTCGATAGAGGGGTTGGGGGCGAGTTAAGAGCACAGAGGGATAGTGGCATGATAGCGAAGCGTGGCGCGCGAGCCTCTGGATATCCAGCCTATACACCAGTATCTGCAAACAAGAGACATGTGCCACACTCACGTTTAGCAGTATCACTCACTACATACCCTCCCATACCTCACAGTTCTCCATGAAGCAACACCGGGACGTGTAGTTTAATGGTAAAACACCCACACCCAACAACCCACACTCTTCCTCAGAGGGGACTCTGAGTGAGGACGTTGCAAAGGAGGCGCATACGCTCTCGGGCTGTGGTGATGTGGCGATGTGGGAGTTGCGCGTTCGAGTCGCGTCGCGTCTGTCTTTTTGGTGCTGGGTGGCTTCTACTTATGGAAGGGGCGACTTCCTTCTCGGGAAACGTGGGTGGTGTGATTTGTAGGGAGAGAAACAGCGTGTATTGCTCGTCTTGTATGTAAAGAGCTGGTCATTAGGTTTGGTGGACGGCTTTCGATCTACTATTGTCTCCCTACGCTTGACCTCCACCAAAGTTGATGATAATGCCCGACTGCAGACTGCCGGTGCGCGAGTAGGAGCAGGATTAAGAGATTCAGATCGTTCGGCTGCGCGAGATGCTTGTAGGGAGAGTGAGAGATGGTCCGTCCTCTGACAGAAGACGAGTTTGTGGGTAGAGCAGGTTACTATGCATCGAATTACTTGAGGATCCTACCTTCCTGGAAGCGTAACCGCGAGCGAGAAAGCCTGCAGATATGGCTATTACTATTCTAGCTTTTACTGCCCCGATTCCAGGGCCATGGCTCTTTATAGGTGAGTGTCGCCGGCTTGATGCAAACGTCCACGGAGCAGATCGTGTGTGATTCACGTTGTGATCTTGGCTATATCGACTTCGATATAGCCAGCCGGTAGATTACCTACCATCTCGATTTGTCTGGCATCAACGGTTGGATATTCAGAGTGCTCAGCGGGGTCGCAGGGTTCGTGGGTCGGCGCGTCTGAAGAGGTGGTCTTCTTTGCCCGGAATCATCGCTACTACACACGGACTCGAGCTGCCGTCTTATTGACGACCTCACTAGGTCAGATAGGTTCTCGGCCGGCTTTGTCCCTACTTCGTATGCATTTCGTCCGGTGTCAGACTGACGTCATAGTGCTCAACACCGAAGCCACTCGAATGGATGCTTTTGCGATCCCTCAACATCTCAGCCATGTGCTGACAGTGTTTCGGGGTATGTGTCCCACTCGAGCATGCTGAAAGGGTGCTTGTGAGACACCTTCACCGTCACGGGGTGAAGACGTCGGAAGGAATTTCAATTGGCGTCGTTTCCAGGCAACTAAGAGTATGGTCAGGGGCGTCCAGAGAACAATCGAGGCGATGGACCTCGTGGCAGTAGCACCGGAACAAGGACGGGCGGACTACCCTGGCGTGAGCACGAGGCTGGCGGATTCAGGGTCTAACCCGAACAGCCGGTTAGGCCCCAGGTGGCGCACTCCACACGTCTGAGGGGGACCCCACCGATCGTGCCACGGCGGCGGGTGAGCGCTGTGTTCTGTTGAAGAAGCAATGTGCAGGCCACATGTTCTGTGTCGCAGGGTGCACCGCCAGCAATGACGTAGTGCAGCGCCGAGCGCAACAACAAGCGGCCGTTGGTGATCTGCGTGCGCTGCTCAGTCCCCACCATGTCATCTTTTAGCGATCCGTCGCTAGCGGGCGCGGAGGTGCTCCTGCTACGGACGGGGGACTTGGCCATGACCCGTTCGGCCTCGACCTCATCTCGACCCCGAGACCTGCACTCCCACCTCACTGCCGTCCCATGCGGAGACGAGATTAAGCGCAGGGTATGGCAAGAAGCGCGCGCAAGCGCATCAGCTATGGTGGGTGCGACCCGTGCATTGGGTCGCCGGTCGCCGCGGCCGAGCACCTTCACCGTCGCCAGTGCTAACGTGTGCAGTGCTGCCGCTGGCCAACTCGGCGGGCGGTCACCGGCTCGGCGTCAATGGGCTGGCCGTCGACCCGCAGAGTGCGACGCTGTAGGTACCCGGCTGCCGTCTGCGCGCACAGCTAACACGCAGCAGCTACTCGGGCGGGCGCGACGGCGTGATATGCGCCTGGGACCTGGGGCTCGACCTCCGCGCCGCCGACGAAGAGCTCGACCCGTTCGCGGACCACCACGCCGCCGACTACAAGCCGCCGCCGACGCAGTTCCGCTCGCAGGTGCAGGCGCACACCCACTGGATCAACGACCTCGTGCTGGCCAATGCCGGCGCCGCCCTCGTCTCGGCCTCGTCCGACATCACCGTCAAAGTCTGGCGCCCGGCCGCCCACGATTCGGCGCCCCCCGCGACCATTGGCCTGCACACCGACTACGTCAAGCGCGTTGCGTCGCCCGGCCAGGCCGAGAGCTGGGTCGCGTCGGGCGGCCTGGACAGGAAGATCAGCCTGTGGGACCTCAATGGCGGCGGCCGGCGGCTGGAGATTGACGTGGGCGAGGAGGACAACACCTCGGCCAAGGGCTCTGTCTATGCCCTGGCTGCGTCGCCCAGCATCATCGCCAGCGGCGGGCCCGAGAGCGTCGTGCGCGTGTGGGACTCGCGCACCGGCAAGCGCATCACCAAGTTCGTCGGCCACACCGACAACGTGCGCGACATCCTCGTGGCCCAGGACGGCGAGACCATCCTGACCGCCTCGTCGGACCAGACGGTCAAGGTGTGGTCCATGACGGCCGGCCGCTGCATGTACACCCTCACCATGCACAACGACAGCGTGTGGTCACTGTTCTCCGAGGACCCCCAGCTGTCCACCTTCTACTCGTCCGACCGCTCGGGCATCGTCGCCAAGACCGACGTGCGCAACTGCGCCGAGTGGGACGAGGGCATATCGGTTGCCGTATGCCAGGAGCACGAGGGCGTCGCCAGGGTTGTCAGCGCCGGCGACTATCTCTGGACGGCCACCTCGAGCTCCAGCATCAACAGGTGGAGCAACGTCGACACCAGCGCCGAAGTCGAGCTGCCCGAGTCCTACAAGTGGCACAGAAACAGCGTCGCCACGACGCGCTCACGCTACCCTTCGCCGCCCGCACACAGCCCGCCGACGAACGGCACCACTGCCAAGATCCCTGGACGGGCTCTCCTCCGCATGTCGAACGCCGCGCCCTACCCGCAGCTGTACACCAAGGACCCGGACGCGTCGACGCTGGCCAGCGCGCGGAAGCCGACAGACGCTCCGGCTGAGCATGGAGGCATCATACCTGTGCGAAGCGCGCCGGATTTCTGCATCGAAGGCCAGAACGGTCTCATGAAACACCACCTCCTCAACGACCGCAGACGAGTCTTGACCATGGACACAGCCGGAGAATGCATGCTCTGGGATCTCATACAGTGCAGCCCGATCAAGTCGTTCGGCAAACGGCACATGGAGGACGTTCTCCCCGAGGTGAACACCCAGGAGAGCGTCGCTCACTGGTGTGCTGTCGACACACGGATAGGAACACTGACCTGCGTGCTCGAGGAGAACTACTGCTTTGACGCGGAGATGTATGCCGACGACCTGGAGCTGGAAGAACAGATTGAGTTCCGCGACGATCACAGGATCAACCTAGGGAAGTGGGTGCTGCGCTACCTGTTCTCCAACCTCATCGACGAGGAGATCAAGCGCGACGAGGCCTACCGCGCCAAATTGCTGCAAGAGAAACAGCAAGAGGCACAGACAAGTCGGCCAACAGCGATCGAGATGCCAAACGTCAGCATCAACGGCTGGGATCCTTCAGGGCCTACATCTGGCTCTACATTGAAAGGCAACGGCTTCCACTTTCCTCACACACCCGGGATGGGCATTGGCTTGGCGACTCCGCAGCTACCGCCTCACAGCGCTGGGCGGGGAGCACACAACAACGCACTTCTCACACCAACACACGAAGAGGGCAACCAGCTCGAACCTACGAAATCGCAACGAAGCTCGACTCAAGATGGCCAGGATTACTTCGGACAAAGCGCACCCACCAACGGCAACGGTAATGGTAACGGTAAGCCTGCAGAGACCGCTGCTGAGCCGAAAGAAGAGACGGTGTCGTCGCCCACCGCAGAGGACACCCCGTCGAAGAAGGGCAAGGGCATGTTCGGCAAGAAGTTCAACATGGGCTTCAGCAAGAAGATGTTCGCGACCGGCACCGCAATCGCCGCCGAGGTACCCAAGCCGGTGGTCGACGAGAAGGCAGAAGACAGCGACTCGCGGTCGACCAAGACTGACGAGAAGATCTTCGACGACAACTTCGGCGGCTCCATACAACGCATACGACACGGCTACGAAGAGGCTCTCAGCTCGGGCGTGACGGACCTGGTCGCAGCGATTGCGCCCAGCTTGCCCAACGACACGCCTGTGCTAAAGCCGCCCGCCATGACCACGATCCTCATCCAGGAAGACCGGCCCGGGTCCGGTGGTGTCGCCGATCTGTTCGAGGGCAAGGTCGGCACGCTGGCGCTGCAGGCCGATCTGATTGAGAAAGCGGCGCCGATGTGGCTCGGCGAGGTGCTGCTGCGGGTGCGTATACTGTCCCTCCTCAGCCGACAATCAACTGACTTGCCAGAACCAACTCCCCCCCAAGGACATCGTCAAGGTCTCCTTCGTCCTCGAGCCCTACCAGAACATCCTGCCGGCCATCTCCACAGACGGGTTCGTTGCCCCCGATGCACCCCGTGACTGCCGCTAACAAGCCCAGCAACAACCGCCTCAACGCAAACCGCATGCTGCGCGCGCGCAAAATCCTCGGATACGTGGCCGAACGCATCGAACCGGCGCCCACGAAGGAAGACCAGGAGGACGCCGACGCCGCGCTGAAGCCCCACGAGTACCTCGAGCTGTACTGCAACGGCCAGGTACGCCCCCTAGATGTCTGTTTCCCTCATCGTGGCTCGTGACTAACTCCCAGCAGCTCATCGACCCCAAAATGACGCTCGCGTCGATGCGCGCCCACGTCTGGCGCGGCGGCGGCGACGTGGTGCTGCACTACAAGGCCAACGGGCGGCGCGAGATCCGGCCGCTGCCGCGCCACCACGGGCTGCCGAGCGCCCTGCAGCAAGGCGGCGTGTCGTCCGGGCTAGGCAGCAGTAATGTGAGTGAGGGCAAGCCGAGCAGCGAGGCGGGGCGGAGTCAGACGGAGAGTGTGGGGGAGAGGGTTGCGTCGTAGGGGGCTGGGTTGGTTGTATATAGCGATAGACGGGGTGTTTATATGGGAGGCGGTTTGGGGTGGTTGGTGTGTTGTTTCAGACTATCTTACAACATCTTGTGCTATGTACTCGCTTCCTCGCTATGCGTGCCTCGCCCTCGCCTCCCCTCTCCTCTACTCTATATGTCTCCCCCGTCCTCCCCTCCCAGCAGGTTACTCGCCCACTGATAACTCCCCAAAAAGATCGCCCCCCCAACACTAATCCACCCCACCCGCGGCCCCAACCCCGCAAACAACGCCCGCGGCCCGCTCTCCTCCAGTATCCCCCTCAGCATAACCCCCAACGGCACCTTCTCCCTCGCCAGCATCATCCTTGTCTTGAGCACATCCAACGGCGTCGTAACCCCCGCAGCCACGGCCCCCGCCACGCTCCCCAACAGCCCGCCCTCCAGCCCACTAACCCGCCGCCCCGTGGTCCGCGCCCGCCACGCCTTCAGCGCCTCCCACAGCGGGAACTGGATCACCGTGAACGGGATCTCGCGGATAATCGTGATGCCCCAGCCGCGGTAGAGTTCGCGCCAGACGTGCGCGGCGCCGTGCGCGCGCCGTTGCGAGAGGATGTGGGTTAAGGCGGCGAGGCTGGAGGGGTGCTGGCCTGCTTGTGCGCGCTGCTTGACGACCTCGGTGGGGACGCGGACGGCGCAGGCGGCCGTTTCGGCGAGGCTGGCGGCCAGCATGTGGACGGCTGCGCCGGCGGCGGCGGGCGCACCGGTGGTGGTGGGGGGTGTGAGGGCGCGCTTCAGCCCGTCGTAGGTGATGAAGAACAGCGCGGCGCCCGGCGCGGAGCCCCAGAACGCACTCCCGATGCCCTTGTACATGCCGCTGAAGCCGCCCGAGGCGCGGAAGCCGGCCGAGGACTGCAGGCGCGTTTTCAGGGTGTCCAGCGGGAAGAGCGTCATGTCGACTGTGGTGCCGGCGAGGCCGCCTGCCTGTGGTCAATTAGCTTTACATATCGTTGTAGATTGGTGCTAGGATGCAGTGGACAGCGTGTGCAGGGCGTGGACAACTACGACGTGGCTGCGTGCAACCGCAGTTTCTTCGCCGCGCCATCACAGCTATCTGCGACCTGTGCATGCAATTGCGCGCCAGACTCGTGCAGAACCCGTCGAATATCTCGCGCAGAGGAACGTACCAACAGCGACCGCGCATACGGCGACTCAACCCATGGCTGTGCGCGCGCGGACTTGGTGGCGCTCATCGTGGGCGAAGGCGTGAGGTGCGGCGCGGTGCAGCTTGAGCTCCGGCGGTTGAGCTCCGTTGGCGACGTCAGCTTGCTCCGAGGTGCGTGGGACGCTTTTTGGGGGCCTGTGCGCCGCGTCGCCAGACACGCTGCATACGGTGTGCTACGCGAGGTTACTGCTAACACGGGTTTTTGGTGTGCAAGGAAAGAGAAGGGTTAGGCTAATGGGAGATTGAGTCTGAGCATGAGTGTGTCTGCGTTGACGGTGCGGTGGCTGGCGAGTACGGGGGTTGTGGAGCGGCAAGAGGCGACTGCAAGTGAGCAGCATGAGGGGGAGCTTGGTCATGAAGAAAATACGCAAGAGCAGGAAGAAAAAGAGTACTCGACCAGTCACGAGGAGAATGATGATCGTGCTGCCAATTCACGCCATGAGGACGATGAAGGTCTGCACCACGACCAAGTCGCAACACCAACATCAGACTCGACCGAGGAAAGCGACTCTGGGTCAGACACCAGCACTTCTACTTCTAGTCTATCGACGTCAGCTCAATCACCTCCATCAACGAGCTGTATCCAAGAAGCCCAGCTCTCGCCCGACGGCACATGCATCTTCACCTCCGACTACGCCCGCGCCTTCTCTGTCTACCCCCTCAGCACCGACATTCTCTCAGCCCCCACCACCCAACCTCTGACCCCATACGCCCGCTTCCAGTCCGCCGACCCCATCTGGGCATTCGCATGCAACCCGCTCTTCAACCTGCAGGACCCCAGCAGCACGCACGTCCTCATCAGCCGCCGCGACCGCTACATCACGCTGCACAACGCGCTGTGGGACGTCTCGGCTCCTCCATCTCCCACTCCCGCAGCCCCCCCATCGTCACCAGTAAACATCCACACCCCCCTCACATCCTACAAGCTCACCAACCCGCTCACCGAAGCCGTCACCGCACCCCTCAGCCTCGCCTACAGCCCATCCGGCACCCACTTCCACGCCGGCGCCACCAACGCGCTCTTCACCTTCGACCTCTCGCACCCCGAGGCCCCTGTAACGCGCATCCCGACCATCCCTTCGGCGCGCACGAAACTCAAGGGCGGCGGCCGCGGCTTCAAAGGCGCGATCGCCGCGCTCGCCGCCGCCCCGCAGTTGTCTGCGTCGCACGGGCTGGTCGCCGCGGGCGCGCGCACGAGGCACGTCGGGCTGTACGATGCGCGCGGGGCCGAGGTGACGCATGTCGCGCTGGGGGGCGTGCGGGGCGAGACACGCTCTGGTGCTGGCGTGACGGGATTGCGGTGGAGTGCGTGTGGCCGGTACTTGTACGTGGGCGAGCGCGACGCGGATGTGCTGCTTATCTACGACGCGAGGAGTTTCGCGTTTGCGCTGGGGTGCTGTGGGGGAAGGGCGGCGCGAGGAAGGCAGAGGTTGGGGTTTGATGTGTGGAGTGGGAATGGGGGGGAGAGCCATGAGGTGTGGGCTGGGGGAGTGGATGGGAAGATCAGGGTGTGGCGCGATCCGCAGCTGAGGGAGGGGGTGGTGGAGGCAGACGAGGTGGTTGGTGTTGGTGGGGGACAAGGAATGCCGGTTGTGAGTGCGCTGGTGCATCCGAGTGGGACGCTGGCGGTGGCGGCGAGGGGGACGATACAGCTCGGCGACGACACGGGCGGGGGGGTGAGAAGAGGCGGCGGCAGGAGGCCGCGGTTCTCGGAGCGCGGCTGCTTGGATATCCTCGGACTGTCCGGATACTGAGACTGCGGGCGTACAAGGACCTGGTGTTTCTTGTTGCTGCTACCGAATGGACACCCGGCGCTCACGGTTCACTTCTCCCTTCCACCCGCATATCCCAGATAGTATGCGCATGCCAGGACCCAACAGATGCATTACGCAGTGCAGCTAGCAAGCCGACCGACCAACCAACCAACAGACAGTGTCTCGATTGCAGACACGCTCGCCAAAAAACTAACTCGCTCGGTGAAGTGAACGACGACAACCCCCACCAGCGCCAAAAAGAACGGACGCGGCGCGAATCGAACGTGCACCTCCCACATCACCCGGCACGAGCGTCCTCGCCTCCTCCGCCAGCTAACCGGTTGCAACAGCTTGCTGTGGAGCACCACCAGCCCTCAGTCAGAGCGCCTCAGAAATTAATCAAAGGCAAGTTCCAAAAGCTATAGAAATTAATCAATAACGGATATTTTGCTCTTCCTGAGACTAGGGTGGGGTGTGTAGTGTGGGTGTTCTACCGTTGAACTACACGTCCTGGTTTTGATGGAATATCAGCGGATGTGTGTGTAGATGTAGTGAGCTTGATTGATGCAGTACGCCTCCCTGCACTGCACACAAGTATCATGATAGAGCGCTCCTATATCCGCTGCACGACCACGCTTCACTTGACTCTTCACCACAGTTCTAGTGCTAACTCACTTCACCAAGTCTAGGGCGTTCAATTGACGTGGAAACAAAACCCCACCAGCGAAAGCTCCGCACCACCAATTCAAACTGCGCAACCACAAACTGGCTAGCGTCATATGGCGGCAGCAGCTCTGTTAAACAAGCGCAACCCTCCAACTCCTTCTCCTAACCCATGCCCAGAATGCACTCACAAGACACTGCACTCTCTTAACCTATCGACACCACACAGCATCCACAAAGCTCTACCCAGCCCATCGCACCACACTTTATCTCCCGTCCAAAACATACAACTGCCCTGTTTCTCTTACAAAACAGCAAAACCATCACGTAGCCATGAAGTGAAAGAGGCTGTAGTGACTAACCAAGCCTGAACACACAAAAAAAGTAGACGCGGCGCGACTCGAACGCGCACCTCCCCGCGACCACGCCGCTCTGACGAACGTCCCCACCTCCTCCGTCAGCTGCCTGAACGCAGGGTCACAGGTGGCTCTTTTGGAGTTTGCCAGCCAGCCGTTAGGCTGGGGTGGAGTGTGGGCATGGGGCGTTGTACCGTTGAACTACACGTCCTGGTTTTGATAAGGTATTGGGGGATTCGTTTGTATCTATAGTTATAGTGAGATTTGGGGGCGGTGTGGCTGCGGTGTGCGTGGTTGGGGGAGTGGGTGGTGTGCTGCGCCTTGTATGTCTTGCCTTCACTGCGCTCTCCACGATTTCTGCGATACTCAACATTACCTTGAAGCTACTCAGACGCCTCTAACAGATCTAATAACATTAGTTAGTCACACATATACGCTGGAGAATTCATCCCCGTCCCACACAGCTTCACTCACCCGGACCGCGCCACGCCCACACTCCCCACCCACAAACAGCCTGGCACCAACAACCTAGGCCCAGGACCAGCCCACCAAGCCTTCACCCCAACACCTCAACGCCCCAATCCCCGTCTGCGCAGCGTCCACACCCGCAGCCCCGAGGCGCAAGCATGTCCACACGGCCACTCTCTCGTGCTCGTGCAAGAAGACGTGGACAACGTGAACTCAGTGGATAACATGAACTCAGTGAACTCCGTGAACCAAGCAAACAACATAAACCACGCGCACAACAAAACAAAACAGACAGACAAATCAGGCCGTAAACCCCCAGACAAACACAAAAAGAAGAACAGACGCGGCGCGACTCGACCGCGCATCTCCGTCTCGCTGCTCATGATCAGTGTCAGGAAAGCATTGTGCCGCCAGCACCCTGGCCGGATCGGTGGCGAGGCGGATGTGCGTGGACTCGGCGTTCTGTCTGTAGTTTGACAGAGCATTGGCGAGGGTGGTTGGGTGTGTAATGAGGGTGGTCGGGCGTGCAGTGATCAGACATGTCTGTATGTACTGAGCCAGACGACGCCATACAGGCTCTGTGCGCGCGAGCTTTTGCTCTGCGGTGCGGCTCGACCGCCTTCGTGCTGTCCGGCGCGGGACTGCTGGCGCGGGACTGCTGGCGCGGGACTGCGTGCGGAGGGAGGGTTGGAGGAACGTCGGGTAGCTGTGTAGAGGGTGTGGGCTGGGCGGGCGGAGAGAAGTGTCAGCCGGAGAGAAGCGTCAGGCTGCTAGGGCGTCATGTTAGACCGATGATATCAGATGGATTACAGAGGGCACGGACAGCGGGGGCAGCAGGGGCAGCGAGGAGAGCATATCGTAATTGTTTCATTGAGACGCCAGACGCCTTTCCATGCCTCGTCCATACTTCATCTTCCTTTTGGTATCCCCCCGTCATCGCATCACAGCTGTTCAACACCCCACCTCTTCAACACCACAGCCTAATCGTCCCATCCGCACCCGCACTAACACACCACGGCTCCCGCGGATGCCACTGCACCCCCATAACGCCCAGTCTCTGCTTAACACGATGCCCCCTGAGCACCTTCAGCGGCACAATGGTCGCATTCTGCATGAGATCCCCCACCACCTTGCCGTGAAAAACCTGCAAACTGCCATCATCACTCGCATCCGCGAACAACGGCAACCCACCTGGATGAAACGCGACGCTGCGGATCGCCGCGGTGTGGAACCGCAGCGTCTTGTACGGCTTCGTACTCAACTCCAAATCATGCCACAGCAGCCTCTTATCATACGTCCCGACGACCAAATTATCGCCGCCCGGGTGCAGAGAAATGTCTGAGATCCACTTTGCGCCCGGCGTCAAGATTTTGACGAGTTCCTGCTTCGCGAGGTCGTAGGCGCGGATCGTGTTGCGGGTGGCGACGAAGAAGAGCGGTTTGAGCGGGTGGAAGAGCGCGGTTTGCGCGAGCCCCTTGAGGCGGCGGAACGGCAGCTGGGTCAGGTGTTTAGAGACCGTGTGGATGGCGACCGAGGAGGAGGCGCCGCGCGGCGAGACCGTGGTGAAGTAGTCGCCGCGGCGGTGCCAGGAGAGCGTTTTGATGGCGGAGCGGACTTCGATTTGGATGAGGACGCCTTTGTTTTCTAGCTTCTTCTCTGGCCGGGACCAGATGCCGGGGGGCGTTTTGGGGGCGTCTTCGGCGGCGGCGGCAGAGGGTTTCGAGGCTGCGTAGCCCCACCCGGCGTCGAGCAGGTCGCGCGAGTGCTGCTCGATGTCGGGCGACAGGATCGCGAAGGGGATGATGAGGTAGACGTGTTCGCCGGCGGCGGCGGCGAGGATGGAGGCTTCCTTGACGGGGCGCCAGGCGACGGTGTCGACGGCTTCCTCGGAGGAGAGGCGGGCGTTCCACACCTGGCGGCCGGTGAGGATCTCCCAGATGCGGACGTAGCCGTCGTCGCCGCCCGAGGCGACGAAGATGCCCAGCGGATCGACGGAGACGGAGCGCACGCGGCCCTCCTGGCCGCGGAAGATGGCGGCGCAGGTGGTGGGGAAGGGCTTGAGGTCCTCCGGGTCGGGCAGCTTGGGCAGCAGCGACTCGGGGTCGATGTTGAGGCGGTTGCGGCGGATGCGCGGGGCGAGGTACAGGTCCAGACTGCGCTCGAAGCGCTCCTTGACGAAGGCGTCGTAGCCGGGCACCTTGCGCAGGGCCTCGTAGTTGCTGGGCAGGAACTCGCGCTCGCGGTCCTCCTCGTCCTGCGCGCGCCAGGCGTCGGCCTCGGCCTGGTCGGGGAGGTACTCGGCGGGCGGGTGGTAGGAGGCCTCGTAGCCGGGCGGCGGCAGCTTGGGCGCGGCGATGTGCATTGAGTTGGCGTCGCGCGGCTTCTCGTCGGCCCACACGTCGAAGCTGAACTGGTCCTCCTCCTCGATGTCCTCGGGCGGGCGGTACGGGGCGATGCGGCCTTCGCGGATGGCCTTGACGATCTTCATGACGCGCTTCGCCTCGTGCTTGGACGGCACGAAGCGGCGCTTGGGCTCGGGGGCGGCGCTCAGCGGCATGACCTCCTGGTTGACGCCCGAGAAGTAGGCGATCATGTCGGGGTACGGGTCGTAGCCGTCCTCGATGATCTCGTTGCGCGTGACCTTCTTCAGCACGCTCAGCTCCTCGTCGGACAGCTGCAGCGGCTTGCCGGTGGTGGGGTCGGTCAGGCCGGTCCAGCCCTTGGGGATGTCGATGCTGTCCAGCAGGGCGTCCAGAGCCTCGCCCTTGGCGGGGCGCATGATCTTCTTGCCGTTGATATCGTAGCCAATGTGCGGGTACTCGTCGTAGTAGGCGAGGTCGATGTTGCCGATGGTGTTGGTCTGCTCGGCGTCCGAGTCGTCCGACTCGTAGACGGGGTCGATCTCGCGGTAGATGTAGCGCGTGTTGCCGTTGGCGTCGGTCTGCACGGTGTAGTTGGGCTTGAGGGCCTCGTCGTCGGCGTCGAGGGCGGGGGCGGTCAGGGCGTCGAGGTCCATCTCGTGCGTCTGCTGGCCGGGCTTGCGCTGCGGGGCGTCGGCCGTCTTGAGGTTGCGCATCTGCTCGCGAATGTCGTCCTCGTCGTCGTCCTCCTCATCCTCGTCGGACAGCCCCTCGATAATGCTGCTGGCGTCGGTATCATCGTCGACGTCTTCCTCACTGCCCGATTCGTCCTCTGAATGCGACAGAATTCCCTCGAGCAGCCCGTCGCCCAGCTCATTCTCGGACTCGCTCTCCGGCGGCGGCGGCGGCCTGGCGGCGGCCTTTCTCTTGCGCGGATTGACAGACATTGCGGCGTTGGACGGCGTTCGCAGCTCCCACTCGAAATTTCTGGAGGCGCGAGAAGTTTTAGTGGGGCCGCGCTAGCAGGGGTGCGGCGCGCTCAGGTTCCCCGGCTGCAACAAAACGTCGCCGTCACCGTCACCGCCGCCGCCGACGCACCGACGCCGCACTCGACGCGAGCACTGCGTGAAGTACCGCCTCGACTGCCATGGCGACGCGCCACGCTGATTCATCAAGGCACGACCGCGGTCGCTACGAGCCGCCCCGCCGCGACCGCTCGAGATCGCCGCGCCGAGACGCAGACCGCGCGCGGGGGGACCGCCGCGACGACCGCCGCGATGACCGCGACCGTGGGGATCGTGGCGACCGCGGGGAGCGAGGGGACCGCTACGGCGACCGCTACTCGGGCAGCAGGCGGGACCGCGAGAGAGACAGGCCCGCCCGCCGCGACGACCGCCGGGACGATCGCAGGGACCGCCGCCGCTCGCGCTCGCCTGCCCGCAGAGACCGCTCTCGAGACCGCCGCGATGACCGCTACCGCCGCGACGACCGCAGCCGCAGCCGCGCCCGGGGCGAGCGAGACGACCGCCGCCGCCGCTCGAACTCACGTCTCTCGACCTCACGCCGCCCGGGCTCGTCGGCTGCCACGCCCGCGCCCGACACCCGCCGCGACCGCCTGCCCTCGGCCGCGCGCGACGACAAGCGGGACCCCGACGAGGACAAGAAGGCGGCGCGCGCTGCCAAGCTGGCCGAGTGGAAGAAGCTGAACGCAGGGCGCCTGGCCAAAGACAAGGGCGACACCAGCGCCGCCGCCTCGCCTGGCGTCTCTGCACCACCCACGCCCTCTGTCGCTGCCACGCCGCCGCCCACCGAGCCCGCCAAGCCCAAGGTCACTGCGAAGAGCGCTGCCGACAAGCTGAAGCAGAAGCAGCCCGAGAAGTCCACCTTCCGCCTCGACGAGTCGGCCGCCGCCCGTCCGCTGGCTGCCAAGCCCGCCGGCAAGCCCGTCACCAGTACGTCTCTACTAACCATGCATCTACCTACACCACAGATCTACACATGCTGACCTCGCAGCACCCGCGGTTGCACAGCCATCCAAGACAGCCGCTAACATCGGCGCCTTTGGGCTGAAGACCAAGAACGCCCTCGAGACAGCGTCGACGAAGAAGGCCTTCCTCGACGACGACACCGACACTGGCAAACGCAAGTTCCAGGCCCTGCCCGCCTTCGCGCCCATCGACGACGCCGACCACCTCCCTGACGCCGAGGAAGAGGATGGCGCTGCGCTGGACGACATGGGCAGCGACGACGAGGAGAACAACGCCCAGCTGCAGGCCCAGCTCGAGAAGCGCCGCACCGAGATGGCTGCCGCGACCGAAGACACCGCCATGGAGGAAGTCCCTGAGCAGGCCGCCGAGATGGACGTGGACCAGAGCGCCGATGCCGAAGACGAGATCGACCCTCTCGAGGCCTTCATGGCCGGCCTCACCGAGCCTGCCCCGAGCCGCTCGGCGCCCCAGGGCACCGCCATGTTCAACGACGACCTCGAGCCCGAGCAGACGTCTGTCGAAGCTGAAGATCTGCTTGCCATGAACGCCCACAAGAAGAAGAAGAAGGAAGCCCCGGTCGTCGACCACAGCAAGGTCGAATACGAGCCCTTCCGCAAGAACTTCTACACCGAGCCCTCCGAGGTCTCCGCCATGACGCCCGAGGAGGTCGCTGATCTCCGCCACGAGATGGACGGCATCAAGGTCAAGCCTGAGGATGTTCCCCGTCCCGTCACCAAGTGGGCGCAGATGGGTCTGCTGCAGGCCACCATGGACGTCTTCCAGAAGGTGCGCTACGACCGGCCCACCGCCATCCAGGCGCAGGCCATTCCCATCGCCGAGTCGGGTCGGGATCTTATCGGCGTTGCTAAGACAGGTTCTGGTAAGACGCTGGGCTTTGGCATTCCCATGATTCGACACATCCTCGATCAGCGCCCGCTCAAGTCCTCTGACGGACCCATCGGGCTGATTCTAGCGCCCACGCGAGAGCTAGCCCTGCAGATCAAGAACGAGCTGAAGCCCTTTCTGCGCGCGTCCGGCATCAAGATCGAGTGCGCGTACGGCGGCGAGCCCATCTCTGACCAGATCGCCATGATGAAGCGCGGTGGTATCCACGTGCTCTGCGCGACTCCCGGCCGTCTCATCGATCTGCTGCAGAGCAACTCCGGTCGTGTTTTGAGTTTTAGACGCATCACATATGTCATCCTCGACGAGGCCGACCGCATGTTCGACATGGGCTTCGAGCCGCAGGTCATGAAGATTCTCGCAAACGTCCGCCCTGACCGCCAGACCATCCTCTTCTCGGCCACCTTCCCCAAGAACATGGCGGCGCTGGCCCGAAAGGCGCTCAACCAGCCGGCTGAAGTCATCATCGGCGGCCGCAGCAAGGTCGCGCCTGAAATCACGCAGATCATCTCGCTGGTGCAGCCGTCGTATGAGAAGAAGATCAACAAGCTGCTTCTGCACCTTGGCCAGCTGTTTGCCGAGGACGAGAACGCACAGGTGCTGGTCTTCACTGAGAAGCAGGAGACGGCAGAAGATCTCTTGTCAAAGCTATTCAAGGCGAAGTATTCCTCTGTCAACACTATCCACGGCGCCAAGGACCAGACGGACCGTAACGAAGCTATCAACGACTTCAAGCAGGGCGTGCTGTCCATTCTCGTCGCCACCTCTGTGGCTGCCCGCGGTCTCGACGTCCCCGGCCTGGCAATGGTTTTCAACTTTGACTGCCCCACTCACCTCGAAGACTACGTCCACCGCTGCGGTCGTACCGGCCGAGCAGGCAACAAGGGCACAGCCATCACCCTCCTCGAGGACCCCGGCCAGGAGCGCTTCGCCGTCCACATCGTCAAGGCCCTCAAGGAGAGCGACACGCCCGTCCCCGAAGGCGTCCAAGCCATGGCCGACACGTTCCTCGAGAAGACCAAGACCGGCGCCGAGAAGTTCTACGGCGGCTTCGGCGGCAAGGGCCTCGACCGCCTCGACGCCGCGCGCGCCCTCGAAAAGAAACGCGAAAAGCGCGCCCACAAAGTCGAAGGCGAAGACGACTCAGACGACGAACCCGAGCTCCCCGCCCTCGCCCCCGACACCGCCAACCCCGGCCTCGCCAAACCCACCGACCCCGCCACCAAACCCCCCGAAGACCAGCCCTCGTGGATGAAACTCCTCAACTCGAAAATCGTGGTCCAGAAAACCGAGCGCCCCGACACCAGCGCGCCCGGAAAACCCATGTCCGCCAAAGAACGCGCCCTCGCCGCCGCCAACAAAGTCGACGGCCGCCTCTCCAAGAAGGGCATGATCCACGCGGGGCAGCCCATCGACAACAAGGGCCCCGACGCAGGGCTGTACCACAGCACCATCGAGATCAACGATTTCCCGCAGAAGGCGCGCTGGGCGGTGACGAACCGGACCAACGTCGCGAAGATCCTGGAGAACACGGGGGTCAGTATTACGACAAAGGGGAATTTCTACGCCCCTGGGAAAGAGCCGGGGGAGCTGGAGTTGCCGAAGTTGTATATTCTCGTCGAGGGCGATACGGAGAATGTGGTTACGCAGGCCATGATGGAACTCACCCGTTTGCTGCGCGAGGGCACGATTGCGGCCGAGGATGCGGGTGCCGTGCGCGGGCCTACGGGCAGGTATAGTGTGGTCTGAGGTATGTGTGTGCGTGCTTTTTTGCTTTTTATGGGATTATGGGGGGTGGGTGGGTGGATGGTGGTGGATACGGTGGTGCTGTGGTGCTGTCTGGCTGGTGCTGTGGTGCCGCCTGGAGCGATCCCGTCCTCCCCTGCGCCATCAAAGTAAGTCCCCCCCCCTGCGCCGGAGTAATACCATTGATAACCACGCCCGCTCCCAGGACCCGCTTCCCGCGCCTGCCTGCGCCGCCTCGGGGTTTCGGATTGGGGGGTGGAGGGGAGGGGAGGGGAGTGAATGCCTCCCAGCTGCCTCGTAGTCTGTGTAGCTTACACTCCGCACAGTAATGGAGGAATAAAAATTCAATGTATACTATATAAATTCTCTTCTAAGATGCCGGGTGACGGCCTCCAAGCTCGCGTGTAGGGCCTGCGCATGGCGGTGCGCTGGGATGGGTACCTGCATCTACGTGTGTGCGTGTATGCATGCACTGCGCCTCCTGCCTTACCACCTACCTGCCACCTGCCTAGCCGCGTGCTGAGCCGCGTGCCTTGCCTTGCCGTAAGCTCTGCCACGTGCACCGCGCCGCAGCCCGAAGGAGACTGCCCGAAGTAGACAGCCCTTGGTCTTGGTGTTGGTCCGCAGCGCGGGTCCGGATCTGCGAGTCTGCGGGTCTGCGGATCTGCGAGTCTGCAGCTGGGCTGGACGGGAATATACGGGGCTGAACTGCACTACCCTGCACTACACTACACTACACTGGACTGCACTACACTGGGTTCGACCGGGTTGAACCGATACCTAGGGCCCGGCTGGCGAGGCTGGCGAGGCTGGCGGTGTTGGGCGTGACCTCGTGGCGTCGTAGCGTCGGGGTCGGTGTTGGGGTCCGGGTTGTGTCTGTGTCTGGGTTTGGAGCGTTGGAGGCGCGTTGGAGGCGTGCTCAGCACGGGTGTTGGGGTTCGCGCTGGAGATTTGTTGGTGGTCGGGCGAGAGAACCGGTCGGGCGAGAGGGAGGCGTGGCTGCTCAGCGCGGTCGTGAGGGCTGGTCGCGCTGGGAGATGGCGAGGCCGCTGTGCTTGGGTTGGGGGCGAGGTGGTGTTGTTGCGGTTTGGGGTGTTGTGCTGTGCTTTGCTTTGCGGCGCTTTGCTGTGCTCCGCTCCGCTGCGCTTCGTTCGCTCCGCTCGCTCCGTTCGCTCCGTTCGCTCTCAGCTCAACCGCTGCAGATACCCCTGCTGAATCAGCCTCTCGACATCGCCGTGGCGCACGTAGAACTGGCTATTCCTTGTGAGCGTAATCGACCTATCACCGTCAGCATCAGCACCGCGACCCAAACACACCCACGCAGCGCGCGCAGTGCACGCAAACTCACCCATACTCCGTCTGAATCTCGCCCGCATCCCTTAACACCCTAACATCAATAAACAGATCCCGCGGCGGCTCCAGACTCCCCGTCAAATCCACATCCGTCCACCGCCCCTTGTACGCCGCCAGCAGCTCGCCATACAACCTCACATACTCCTCCTCCTCGGGCGCCAGACTGCTCTCGCCGACGCCCGCCCCGCCTTCGCCCGCGCTCTTCTGGTGCGTCTCAGCCACATCCACGCCCTCCCAGCAAAACCCCTCCAGCTTCTCAACCCGCACCTTGTGGTACGCCAGCAAGCACCGCTTGTTGCGCCGCATGCACAGGTGCGCGACGAGCAGCGCACAGGCGGTGTCTGGTGACGACGAGGGGTTGAAGGAACCCGCGTAGGGCGCGAGGAGCGCGGCGATCGAGGAGTCGAGGTCCCGCACTTCGCGCGTCGTGGTGCGGATCAGCTCCGGTTGGTAGGGGGGCAGGGCGGGGAGGGCGAGGGTGCGTTTTGCGTTTTGGACCTGGGGGGGTTAGAGGGGTAGCGTGATATGGATATGGGTCTGGTTGGAAGATGTGCTGGTGGTGGTGTGGTGGGGTGGTCGAGGTGTAGATATAAAATCGCGTTCGGAGAGGTGTGCTCACCAGCTTGTTGGCTGTTTCGCCGTACATTGTGGTGGATGTGATGCTTGAGCACGTGTGGAAGCGGACGTTATACGGGTGTGGTTGCAAGCGTGGAGGGCTTTGTTGTCGCGGCCCCGCACAGTGAAGATCAGTCGCGTCGACGCGAGCAGGTGGGGCCGCTCGAGTCCCTTGCTGCAGCTCTCCCCCGTCCACTCAACAGCCGCCCACGTCATGTGCCTGAGTATCTCTTCGCGACTCGCTCCATTTCACACCACTTCACAGACATATCAAGAAGAAGAGTTCTAACAAACATTCTATCGCCCGAGTCGAGCGTCTATCAAACTAATCTACAAAACATCGGGCGCCGCCAATGCTAAAATGCTGGATCGCGGTCCACCAACGCCGTGCTGAACCGAATTCCGAGAGGGTATCCAACATGTAACTCAAATCATGCGTATGCGGTCGTATCTATCGAATGACGTCATCTTCCCCGGCCCTCGCCCTCAGTGCTCTCCCACCCACTTGTCGAACTCGGACTCCTGGTCGAGCGACGCCATGGACGGATCCGCCTGCCACGACGCGCCGTAGCTGTCGTGCGCGTGCTCCAGCTCCAGCAGCCGCTCCATCTCCTGCTGGTCGTACTTGTGGTCGATCATGGTCGAGTAGCTGTTGCGGTAGTCGACGACGTCGGCGCGCGGCCCGCCATCGTACGCCAGCAGCAGCGGGTCGACCTGGCCCTCGTCGAACGGCGTCGTGACCTGCGTCTGCAGGTGGCTCATCAGGTCGCTCGCGTCGCCGCCCGGCAGGCCCAGCAGCTGGTTCGACGAGAACTGCAGCGCTGGGGCTGGCGCGCTCGCGGGCACCCCGACGCGCCGCAGCCGCAGGTCCTCGCTGTAGTGCGTGCCCATGTGTACGTTCGGGTACACCGCGGTTTGGTAGTACTGGTTGTACATGTCGTGGTGCATGGGCATGGGCATGGGGCGGCCTTCGTTGGTCATTTCCCACGACGAGCGCATCATGCTGTTGGGCGGGTGTCCGTACGGGCGCTCGACGTACTCCGCGGGCCCGAGGTTGGGTGGGTAGCTGATGGAGCGCTGGAAGCGCTTCGACGGCCTCGATCGCCTGCCGCTCTCAGGGGCCCACTCCGCGTCGTCAAGGTCGCTAGGCTCCTCGTCCGACCACTCATCCTTGCGTTTCCGTGGGGGGGCAGCCGCCTTGCTGGGGGAGAACTTGTACGTTGGATGTGCGTTGTGGTGGTTGATCCGTTCGATCTTGGCGTAGTCGTTGAAGCGGTCGCGGACCTCTGCTGGCTCGAGAGGCCAGCTCTCTCCCGCCACTGACGACACCACTTGATGGTTATTCTGTAAGCACCACGCCTTTGCGCGCTCGGCATATGCTGATCGGTAGAGCATGAACGAGTTCATTGGTCGGGTGATGTAGCCGTTCCTCTTCTCGGCTTCTTTCAGCCTAACGTCTGCTGTCCGGTTGACCCATGCCTCCATGTCCTTAACTGGGATGTGATGCAGCCTTTCCGTCAGTAAACTCAAGGGAGCGGTCAGCTTGGGCACTTGCGCCTTGTCTGCTTTTGCGGCCTTGGCCTTCCTGGCTTTTGGCGTTGGCTTTGGCTGAGGACTGTCATGTCTTCGAGGCGGGCTCGCGCTTGCTTTCGACCGTACACTGCGAGATGATCGCACGGTGTAGTCGTCATCATTGGTGGACCTTGGAGTCGGCGGCGAAAACACACCCTGGCTGCCCTGCTACGCGTTAGTTGGAGACAGCCGACCGGAAGACGCAGCATACCGGGTGACCAGCTTGACCGTCGTGGTAATACTCCGAAGCACCATAACCTTCCTTGGATCTGGTCAGCATCATTGCTTGGATGTGTCCGATTGTACCTACATATTGGATTCCTAGCCCGACTCCTTCGCCGTGGCTGCCGGCATGTGCCGCACGCAAAGGGATCCCTTCGTGACCATGAACGCCATAGCCCGCCTCACTGTACGAATACCCGCCATCTGCGCCATATTGCGCAACTCGATGCAGGTCCGAATGAAAGTCTCCCACTAGCGTTGGCGGGGTCGGGGGGTGTCGCTGGACTAGAGTGTCTCCTCTCATGGCTGCCTTGGGTCCTGGAACTCGGCCAAGACGGTGGTGATTGAAAGATCCTGAATATCACAAAGACGCAAATTCTGGACTCACTGCCAAACTGGTGGCGATGATAATGAAGCGTACACGAACAAGCAGATGCGACGGCGGACAAGTTTGGTCGGCCTGGCCTGCTGAGAATTGATTCAAGACAAGACAAGGAGCTGTTGCGCACTGTCGATGATGCACAGATCGGACGAGTGTGCGTCTGATATGTCTGGAGCGGTGTCAGTCTTTGCTTCTGTGTTGATATGGACGGTTTGCTCTCGCAACCGTGCATAAGACATGTCCGGGATCGCACCTGTTGCAAGTACCTGCTCTCACCGGCCGATATGTGCGCATACACAGTCGTTTGGTATGTTATGCGATGCGAATTTCACACAGACAAGTGGATTGTCTAAGGTTTGGTGTTTTGGTTCGGTCCTTTGTCGGTGAAGAATAGCTGAGAACGCGTGAAGGTAAGTCGACCACGATCAATTCTTTGTCCAGTGCTCAGGTACCAGAAGGTATTTGTAGCGACAACCAGGCTTCGAGTCAACTGCTCACAGTATAGAGGAGTCTACCCAGTCGTCTGAGAACGGACAAAGGATTGCCGGATCGGTACTGGCGTCGCGAGCTTGCCACGTTGGGAACCCTGCGCTGCTTTTGGGCGATAACACCACTGGCGATCGAGAGTTCATAAGGATGTGACACTTGGACCAGAGATCCACTCGTTTCGAAGTCGAAAATACCTCCTGCTGGTGGCTTGCAGTCGAAAACGGCTGCCAGCCCTTCGACAGCTGCAGCCATGGCTTGCGACTAGACCCCACTTTGGCCGCCCTTCCTCAATGGTCGACAGGGTTGACCAGCAGTGGCTTGGAGCGGTCATGTGCACCTGCTGTCCAACTACTAAGCCACATGTTCTTCGGTACTCTCAGCCGTCGCCTGCGGGTCCTTGTGGTAGGGATGCACGCCGCCAGATCCACGAGCACCTGCCTCGCCAATCACCGTCGACGAGGCTAGCGCTGCATCCTTGCCCAGCACCACTAACAACAAGGTATTCTCTCGATCTGAAGTTAATTTGGGTGCGATTCATTGCAACAGCCCAATCACAATAATCTGCGCCTCGTCGTTGTAGTCCTGCGTATCGCACTGAGACCTGGGCGGACTTGGCAGGGCTGACTATAATCTACCCCTACGACACATCACCTAGGTACACGCGAGGATGCTAATTAAAAGTCTCCTGTTCAATGGCCCCTCTGAAGCCACTGGGAAGCGTGGGCACGTTGTGCTGAGCCATTGGCGAGTAAACGTACATCGCGAGGGCCACGACGAGTACCGGAAGGCTGGATGCACTACAGACTAGCAGTCGTTTTTGATTGCAGGAAATCTCGTTAGTTTCTCCGGTCGCAGCTCTGGATCTAAGTGTTCGCCAGAGGTGGGGATTTCGGCAAGCCCGTCACGGTGGACCAGACACTCGCGATGCCTTGCCACAGCTGCGGGGCCAAAAAACGTCAGAGCAGGTGTTTTACACGATGCATGCGGCAATCTCTGGTTGCTACCAGCCACTCGTTTCAACCCGCGGACTGGCCTCTATTCAGGTCGCGGAATGTAGGGAAGCACGCCATGACCGCTTTGGCGTGACAACCAGGCACAGAACCCACCCTGTGTAACCAAACTCTACCCAACATCACCAAGGTGAGTGATTGGACTGAGAAAGTCAATGCTGCGTGAACATGCTTCCCCTAAACATGTTTTTATTAAGGGGTGGCAGTGTTTGGCGTGGGAAGCACGTTGACCGGACGCCTCAGTCCGGTGACAAACGCCTGACAGGCGGCAGTTTCCTGGTACTGAAGATCTTACTTCGCAACCAAAAGGCTTGGGCTGAAGGTTGCATGGTGTAAGTTTGTTAAGCTCCACCACGATCGGCCCAGCGCAAACCCTCCAACATCGAAGACAGCATCATGATGGTACATTCAATAGCACCTCGCTGTTGAACGCGCGGTGCCATGTTCTAAAACGCTGAGACAAGCAGCTCCTCCGTCAATTCCTCTTGGCGCGGTATCATAGAGTTGCTGCCAATATCCCAGTACCGTGATACCTCTCGCGAAGCTAACTCGACAGCAGTTCACAGGAGCTCCCTCGCTATCTCCATCTTGGCACGGTCGGTATCGTAAGCACCCGCGCCTTTGCAGCTGCTTATCGTTCCCGTAGCGAGCAATATAGGCGAGTTCGATCACATCGCAAAGATCGCGCTTCCCGCGCTACACGCATAAGAAATGCTGCTAGCTCTGATCCATCGCGGGGGGCAAGGGAAGGGTTAGACGAATACCCCACATCGCCGACTCATCCAACCATGGAACGGCGACCTGGCTCGGATATGCCGTGCGTTAATGCCATAGGATCGGTCAGCATCAACACCGTCATAGACAGCGACGGCGGCTAGCATTCCGCGTCGAACAACACCCAGGACGCTTATTGTATGCGAGATGTTGAAGCTATGCGGCTTCAAAAGCTCGACTGCAGCAGTATTTAACAACCTCGCCGCTGCGAGCGCCGTGGTACGCTACTCGGTGGGCGCGCAGTAGCACAACGGTCATCTCGGACCGTGCGACTTTCCCGCCGATCCGAGATGAGTTCTGCTGTAGAGGATGGCATATGCACACATGGCCTGATGCTGGGTATTAAGTTTGGTACCTGTGGATCTGTCCGCGACTCTGAAAGTTTAAAGTTTACAAGTTTACTACGACGTGATAACTTGGCACATCCCACGAAAGCCAGCCCCACTTCAGGTGTACACGGCAGCGCAACTAGGGCTTACGACTGCTATCGAGTATTTGAGATTCGAGGCGTGGTGGACCACAAGCGTCCTTTCGCAATGCCTAACCAACTCGGCCAAGTGCACCCGCGCTACCGATCAACGGATGTGTACTTCCATCATGATGCAATCATTAGCGAGATCCGAGTCTTCACAGAGTGCTTCTGTGCCTTCAATATCGAGCTGTCGTTTCAAAGATCGCAGGCTGGCATGGTCGATGGGAGCTCAGTGAGGTTGCTTCGGGTCGATCACTCCGCCGCGCTTGGAATCCGCGCCGCACTTTCCTGCTGATCTCGCCTTGCTCCAAAAAGTGGCCAATGGGGTCGTTCCCATAGGAAGGTGACGCGACGTCAGGCAGTCGTTCCACCGCATCGCGAGATGCGCATGCGTGTCATCCCTCCATACATCCCCCTAGCCCCTTCTGGCCTCGCTGCAAGCCCCCCTCAAGAGCCTCAACCCCACACCCCAGACTCTCGTCTCTTGCTACGGAGCCCTACGCAGAATCGCTGCAGGTCCTGTGCGCTCCATTGTCTCTGCGCTGGGCTCGTGCGCTCGTGCTCCCTCCTGGTGACCCCACGCTCCCTCTAAAGCAGCACCCAGGTCTCTAGGCCGCATGGGGAGCTAGCCGCGAACTCCCCCCCACGCTACAGCGTACCACAGCATTGCCCCAAACAGGCAGTCCGCGACACGGCCGCAAGCAACTCAATTCTGTGAAGCTGTGCATGCGCGATCGGCCCTTTTGCTTGCAGCGCATATACATAGCTTGCGTCCCTCGCGCGGCCACACAGCGCATGAAACATCTCGCTCGGCCGCACACGTCCATGTCTCGCGCTGCAGCACGCGCGCCCAGCGCCTGAAAGGTCCGAGAACAAAGAACCGCCGTGCTGGGATAAGAATGGGCATGTGAGGGCGCACAAGGGAGGACAGAGACGTGGTCCGGGCGCCTGGGGGCTTTGTTGGGCCTGTGGGCGCACCGCAGCGAGCGCGGCTTTGTTTGGCGGGTGCGGCGTGCGATGCGGCTGAGCAAGAGATGGTGCGGCACGGGGGACAATGGGCAGCGTGGCTGGGCAGGGTGCGCGGGAGGTTGTGAACGGCGAGGGGGGTCCTGCAACCGCACGAACTGGTGGCCCCTGGACGGGGTTTCGCGGGTTGGCCGTCGAGCTTTTGGGGGGATCTTCGTCGGCCGGGCAGGTTGTGGTTGGGGGTCAGATGCAACCAGAGCAGTCCTTGTTCGGTATTGCGGTCATGGATCAGCGGGCAGGTGTGTTGGGTGACTCTCGATCCACTCCAGCGGACGCGGACTTGGATATGCCATCATTGCAAGACGCAGTTGGAGACGGCAATGACGACATCTCGCCCTCTGCATCGAGAGGTCTGTATACTCTGATCAACGCAGTGCCCCACGATCGCAGCTTGGAGGCATCAAGAAAAGAGATGAGCATCCCTGAGACGAAGAATCCCGAGAGACATCAAGCGCAAGACTCGCAGGACGAACTAGTTCCCCAGGAGAGTACAAACTGGATACACGAGACTTACACGTCATCTGAACGTCCCCCAAGTGGTTGTTCTGAGTCAACGTTCGCCAAACCAAAGAAAGCATCTCGTGCGCGACCGGCGGAGAGAGCACATGTTCCGCCGTCTGGAACTGATGCGTGGAAGACTGTTGGGTCTTCGAACGTGTCGCGGCCGGGCAGTGCGCACAGTCAGGTGTCTCTGCCCTCGACGATCTCCGAGTCTGGAAAACAGCAAGCCGAGACAGAGTCCGAGGTTGAGATAGACAATACTACAAATGAGATCATGCCGTCACCCAGCGCAGAAACCAGCCCTGTCCCTGTTCACCCTGCCGAAAACAGTGCAGACTTGGAGTCTCGGGAGCCTGTCGAAGCGTATCTGGATCCAGACAGGCCTGCTGTGTATCAGAATCCGTGCTGTCATGACAGGCGCGAGTGCGCTGGGAAGAAATACATTGATCTGTGCGAACAACTGCGCGAGCTCAAAGAAGACGTCGAATATCTTTGCAGGGCGTGGTTACAGGCATGTCGAGCTGCATCCATCTCGTCGAGCGCCACGGCCCGTTTCCAGTCTCTTGTCGCGGACTCCGAGATTGACACGGATACCAGAGTTGCTATGCGCGAGGAACTTGCGGGCAATGAACTCTTGCGGCGGATTAGTGGCTTGAGGCAGGATACGGGGACGTTACAGACCGGGCGTGACTGCGAAGACCATGTACTCACAAGATATCGAGGGGTATTGGCAGTGGATCGCGGTACCCCAGATGCCGACACGAGTTCACACCACGACTCTCTCGACTGGCGAGACTTGCACCAACAAGAACGACGGCACTTGGAGGCGCTCGATCTACAGCACGACAGTCTCAGAGCCGCAGCTGTGCACACACACCGAACACAGCTGCAGCGCCGACCCCTCGACCACCTAGCAACACTCCCCACACTCCAACACCGCCGACGATCCACGCACCACGCCATCACGAGCAACGGCCCCGCGCCTCCCTCCCCGCCCCTCCCACCCCCCACCACAGACCCCCAGCACCCCCACCCAACCCACGCCCTCCTCCTCCACACCACCCGCCTCGAACGCGCCAACGCCGCCCTAACCACCACCCTCTCCCGCCTCCGCACCACCACATCCCGCGAAATCCGCGTCCTGATCCTCACCACCCGCGCCGCGCAAAACGAAGCGCGCAGCCTGCGCACCGCGCGGCTGGCGCAGTACCGCCGCGACGCGGAAGGGGTGCTGGCGCCACGGGAGAGTGTGGGCGAGTTGAGGGAGCGCAGGCGCAGGGAGGGCGAGTGGGAGGATTGGGTCGAGGGGGTTAAGGAAAAGGTTAGGCGGGTGAGGATGGAGGGGTTGGGGGGTGTGGATAAGGGAGGGGAGGGGGGGAGGTGGGTTGAGATGTGGGGTGGGGTGAAGGGGTTGGAGGGGTTGGAGGTGGAGGAGAGGGAGGTTTTGGGGCGGTTGTAGTGATATTGGGGGGGGGGGGGGGGGCCGTGGATCATGTTGGATGAAGACTCGGTCTTCGGCGTTTGGCTTTTGTGTCTCTTGGCTTGTTAGAATATGATCGCAGTAGTGCGTCCAATTGTCGCCCGTGATACACAGCAATTCGAACACGCATCAACAAAGATAAAGTGCGCTGAACTGAGACTTGTTCGTGCCGTCTCGTCGTCGTATTAGTACTACACACACGCCTACGCTGTACCCTCTGCCTCCTTTGCCGCCTTCGCCGCCTTCCACTTCGCCGCGTTGGCCATGAGCTTCGCCAGCTTCGCCGCGCTCTCGTCGTCCGCGGGGAAGATGTAATCGACGTACTCCTCGAAACTGTCGTCGTCGAGCTTCCTCCTCTTCTTGACCTTGCGCGGCATCTGTTTGTTGATCTTCTCCTGGTCGTCAGGACTGCCATGCGTCGCCTCGAAGCTCTTCCAGGCATTGAGCAGCGCAACCCTGTCCTCCTTGAGCTCCTTGTCCTTCATGCGGGTGTGCGCACGCTCGAAGATGGCGCGTGCACGCGCCTTGGCGGCGTCGCTGACGGGTTTGTCGTCGACGTCGTCGTCGGCGTCGTCGGTGGCCGGGTCCGGAATGCCGATTTCGAGCGCCGCCCACGAAGTCCAGACCTTGACGTGGTCGGTCTTTTCGAGGAGGCGCTCGTACAGAGCGCGCGTGCGCTCGTACTCGCCCTCGCCCTCTTCAAAGTCGATGTACGCTTTCCACAGCAGCTCGGGCATGTCGAGCTGCGGTTCTTCGACGGCGAGTTCGAAGATGGCGCGTGCGCGGTCGAGGTCGTCAAGGCCGCGCTCGAGTTCAGCGAATTTGATCCAGGTTTGCGTGTTGGCGCCGTTGAACTCGATGTATTTTGTGTACAGCTGGCGGCAGCGGGTGAACTCGAAGAGCTTCATCTCAAGCTCGATGTAGCCCTTGAAGAGCTTGTCCTTGGGACACATGCCGATGGCTTGGCCGAGGAGCTTGCGTGCGGCTGTGAGTTGGGATTGGCGGACTTCAAAGTGGGCAAACATCAACCACAGCTTGGCGAAGGTGAAGCGTTTGTGCGGTATCAGGCGTATGCATTCCTGGTAGATCTGCCGTGTGCGGGCCATATCTTTCGAGACAGATTCTTCGAAAACAGCATACTGTACACCCGTTAGCAAGATCTTATAGATCTCAGTGAACTTACAAAAAGCCAGAGGTAAATATATCTCCTCCAATGGCGCTTCTCTTGTGTGGGCGGTATTTGTGCAATGGCTCGTTCGTACACGTCTCGTACACGGTCTGTATTACCAGATGTCTCCTCCAGACGCGCGAAGTCAATCCACGCATCATAGTTCTTGGGGTTCTCGTTGATCTGCTCCTCATAATGCACTCTCCGCTTTGACAATACGACATCTTCAATACCGTCTCGGTCGCCGTACTGCTTCTCGAATGTGGTGAAAGCTTTGTGGAGATTGACTGATTTTGAGCGAGGCATGCGGTCCAGCGCAAATTTGTAAATAGCTCTCGCTCGCTCTGTCTCCTTCAATCTTGCTTCAAACTTGGCGTATGCCATGAAAAGCTTCTCGTCCATGAAATCGTCACCCAGTGTTTCCACAGCTGTGCCGTATACATCTCGAACCAGGTCGCTTGTGCCGTTCTCTTCCTCAAACTTGGCCCACTTAATCCAGTTCTTTGGCTCAGGGTGGACCACGGTGAATCGCTCGAAAATGGCCCTGGCTCTTTCAAACTCTCCGTGTCTCTTCTCTAGCTTGATGTATGACGACCACGCAGCCTCCTCAGGCTCCCACGACACCCAGCGCTCAAAAACAGAACGGGCACCGTCGATATTGCCAAGGGTCTCCTCCATGTAAACATATTTGTACCAAAGCTTGTCAACGCGGGGAAGTAATGTGACAGCGCGATCAAGGACGTTGCGAGCGTGGTTGATGTTGCGGTGCTTCATCTCCGATTCGATGTATCGCAGCCATAAAGCCACTGATGTGCTGTCCACGTCCAGCGCGCGCTCAAAAATAGAACGCGCGCGCCTGAACTCCTTCTGCTCGAGTTCCCAAGAGGCGTAGCGCATCCAGTTGTTCATGTTGATCCTGTTGCGGCGCACATAGTCTTCGAACTCCTTCCTCTTGCGGCCCTGATGCTCGTGAAGCTCCTCCATATCCGCAAAGCGCTGCGTTGGCGCCTTGAGTTTATCATCCTGGCGGTCGACTGCTTCGCGCAGGAGCTGTTCGGCGCTGATTTGAATCGGCGCGGCCGCCTTGTTCTTCACGCGCGGTGGTCCTCTCGCCTCCATGATTGCGGTCCTAGCGGTGTTGATCGAGAAACCCAAGAGGCGGTGGTCGCGCTGCCCAGCTGGCGGGAGCTGAATACGTCGCGTGCGATTGTCGAGCGAATTGGTGTTGAGGTTTGTCGGCGCGAAGTCGCATGGAAATTCAAAGGTAGCAGGCGCACGTGCCCACGCTAGCAGCTCTCCCGCGGTGATTTCTTAGCTATGATGCGCGTCTTGCTCCTCGCCAACTAACAAACTTGACAACTCACATCGACGGCCATGGCGACACTTGAGCAGGAGCTGCTCGCAGATTTCGCGGATTCTGGCGACGAAGATGTTGCGGATTTGGAGAACGACTTCGCCGCCGGCGACTTTGGATCACCAGAACCGGAGAATGGCGAGGACGAGGAAATGGTAGATGAGGAGGCCGAGTACGCAGAGAAGGAAGGCAAGAAGAAGGACAAGGGTCCGGCGGATATAAGAAATGCGCAAACCCTCATGGCCAATCTACAGCCAGTACTACAGCAAATCGAGGAGGTAAAAGACAAAATGGAGGAAGTGATGGACGGCGAGTCAATCGAGGACAACCCAGAATATCAGCTTTTAAAGGAAGCAAACGAGTTCTCAACTCAAATCGACGGCGAAATCCAGGCGGTACACAAGTTCATTCGCGACAACTACTCCTTGCGCTTCCCCTACCTCGAAGAACTCGTCAAGAACCCGGTCGATTACGCAAAGACAGTCGCCATCCTCGGGAATCGGCCGCTCGATGACATCAAGAATATTGCACAGGATACAAACAACATCGTCGGGGCGCCGTTGAAGACCATCTTGGACGCGCCGTCTCTTATGGTTATAACGGTCGAGGCCACAAGAGCTTCCGGCCGCGAACTCCAGGACGTCGAACTCGCAGCCATCATGACTGCCTGCAAGCTTCTGCTGGTGCTTGATAGGTCGAAGCACATTATCACTGAATATGTCCAGTCACGCATGAGCGTCTTTGCGCCAAACCTCACAGAGCTTATTGGATCCCTCACCGCCGCCCAACTCATCAACTACGCAGGAGGTCTTGCTGGCCTTGCGAAGACACCGGCCTGTAATATCGCACCCTTGGGCTCGAACAAAGCATCTGGCCTTGGACTTGCCACCAACATTGGAGTTAGACACCAAGGTTTCCTCTATCACAGCCCTATTCTTGAACAAATTAGAACGGATCTCAAGAAACAGGGCTTGCGAATTGTCTCCGGCAAAGTGATCCTTGCTGCACGCGTGGATATGGTCCACCAGGCACCTGACGGCTCTACCGGACGCCAGCTCAAAGAAGAATGCGAACGACGACTTGACAAGCTCACTGAGATTCCTGCAAACAAGGGTGTCCGTGCCCTTCCCGCACCCGACGACAAACCGGCGCGAAAGCGTGGCGGACGCAGAGCCCGCAAGGCCAAGGAAGCAACAGCCATGACCGAGATCAGGAAGGCACAGAACAGAATGGCTTTTGGCAAGGAGGAGAAAGAAATCGGCTACGGCGACTCAACAAAGGGCATGGGCATGGTCGGCGCCACCGACACCGGCCGTCTGCGCGCCCAGCAAATCGACCCCAAGACAAGAGCGAAGCTGTCGAAGAAAAACCCCGGCTGGGGCGGCGACACAACACTCGGCGCTGCCTCGTCGCTCAAGGGCTTCGGCGCCGGCGGCACCGCTACAAGCCTGCGCGCACAGGGTCTCAGGACCGGCGGCGTGGGCCTCCACGGCTCGGGCATGAGCTCCGTCGCCTTCACTCCCGTGCAGGGACTCGAGCTCGTCGACCCGCGGGCGCGCGAGGAGGCCAGCCGCAAGAGGAAGGCCGAGGACGATCGCTGGTTCAAGGGCGGCTCGTTCACGCAGCTCAGTGGGAAGACAGATGCAGCGGGTTTCAAGGTGCCTGCGCTGCCGCTCAAGAAGCCGAAGACGGAGCAGTAGTCGTGCGGTGGCATATCTCACTCGTATCTTACGACGGTGTGTGGGAAGTTCGGAGCATTTTGGTCGAGTATGCATCATATGGCGTTTAGGGGATTCGGATGGCTGATACCAGGGCCTTGGGTGTGCCCACCTCCATACCACGTTTTGTACGGAAATAGGAACTACGATGAATGGTTTCTCTGCTTCTCTCTTGGCACAGTGATTCTCATGCAGGGTGGCTTTGTTCGTGATCAGTGTCTCCGGCGAGGCGTGCAGGCAGATAGGGCATGAATGGCACTTCTCTCCTGGTCTTGGGCTGGAGTGAACGTGCTTGGTTAGTGGACGGTTATTTCGCATCAATGCTAGCTTGTTGGGTTGAGTATGACTCGAGTGTGAGGCTATTCCTACATTCGTCGAACCATAGGCGGCTCGTCCCTTGTAGTGCTTCCTTTCTGCTGCGGTTGCTGGGTCAATTAACACTGGGGCACGCATGCATGAGTCCGTTACCAGATCACAGCCTGCCGAAGTGACCAAGATCTGGAAGACAAAAAGGACTTTTGGCAGCAAGGTTTCGAAACTGTTTCTACATTGGAATCTATACAGATCTTTTGAGAACCCGTCATCTAGGCCCATTCTTTGAGAGCCCGTTTCTGTGAACGAACCAAGATACACCGATCAAAAAGCAAACCTCAGACTCCTATCATTGGAGTCTATCATTGTGTTTCCGCCTTTCAAGATGATCTGGGTAAGCACCTGCTGATATCCTCTGAAGCGCACTTCTCGTCTCCCGCCTCCTATCTGAGCTACTTTCCATCGGCGAGTTCAGGCCGCGTGTAGACTGATCATCCGTCATTTCGGGATGACCTTTGCGCTGGCTCGCTCTGCCCTCGTCGGTACCGGGTGCCGAGATGTGTAATCGGCTCCACTGCGTGGTGTTGCAGTTGCAGTATGGGAGACACTGGTCTCTTCATATCCGTCTCTGGAGTCTACGTGGTCCTGCCGGGAGCGACAGACGATTCACCAGATGCCCGTGGCCGCAATGAGTGCAAAAATGCCCTGCAGGCGACGCCGAACGTGAACATGATAATAATGATTCACGCCTGTGCGACATCATCACGATGGGCCAGCCACGGTGCCATGAGTCCCTCTGCTTGCAAACCCCCGACCACCGCCTCTCGCCGGGCCCCTGGGTTCGCGAACAGGCTTTTCTTGCAGACTTGGTGTGGCTGGGCGACTACCGGGGCGACTGCCGCCTTCCTCTTTCCGCTGGATATGAATTGACCCAGGCTTGGGTGCGTACAAAGGTTCGTACAGTTGCCGCGCACCAGGTGCTGTGGCGCGTGCAGGTGATTGCTCGTTGCTCGATCTGGGCTGGCTGTCTCTTCCACCACGTCCTCGCCCCTTCCCTCGTGTAGGTTTGCTCGGCGAGTTGCTGCGTGACTCTTCTGACGCGGCGGGCGAGCCGAAGATGCGCTCTCGTGCCTCGGCGTATTTTCGCTCCTTCTCGGCGCGTTCTTTCGCTGCGCGAATCTTTCGCTCCTCGAAATCGGCTGCTGCTTTCTTTTGTCTCTCTTCCTCGCTGTCGTCATCGTCATCTTCGAGGCTCAGGCCTTGCATGCCGGCGTTGCGAGAGAGCACCTGGGGTGTAGGTTTGCGCGCGAGGACGGTGACGGCGGGCTTGAAGGTCGGTTGTATAGGCGCGTTGCGGGATTGGAGAAACATGGGTTCGGGATTCTCGCTATCGCGGCCACAGTTAGTATTGTCCAAAATCGAGGGGATGTTGAGGGGGTAGACGAACGCGGACTCCCAAAGTTCGCGGTTGAACTGAGCATGCTGCGCTCTCCGCTCGGCTTTAGAGATTTTGACGGGCTTTATGGGTTCTGGCTGCACTTCTTCTTTCTGCACAAGGTCAGTGTTGTCGATAGGTATGCAAACTGCGGGCATGTACATCTGCAAGTGATTCCCAGTCGTCGTCCCACGCGTCAGCAAGTGCGCCTTTCTTCGTGGACATCTCAGCTTCTATTGTGGAATGTAGTATTGTGCACGCCGTTATGAATAGAATTTAGAGTCGTAGATCTGCGATCGCATTTGCACATGGAGGGGTGAAGAAATGCGGAGCCTTAGATGCATGGAACATCGAACATTCGGCGGGCGCTAAGTGCCGCTTAGCGCGGGAAGGCTAGTGAGCCGCGGCTGCCTTACAACTGGAGCTATGACATACACTTGATGTCCGCGCAAACGGAGTCTCCTTCACCGCTGCTCAATTTAGATAACAGTCAAACGGACAGCAGTAAACAAAATGTCTGGTGAGTTCGTCGCTGTTTCCTTTACCAATACTGTCCACCATGGCCTACCGAACGCGCCTGCTGACCCCGGATTCAGACCAGGATTCGACGATGCACTCATCTCCCGACTTGGCCGCAGAAGATGACGAGATGTTCCCTGATGAGGCTCTCCCCTCGACGCCGCGTAACCCAGCTTCGCATGCCTTGAACGCAGGCTCGGAGCTCTCGCCACCCAACTCGCAAGGCCCCGCCAACCTACCCCGCGGCGACAGCTTCGCAGCGACGATTGCGTCCAACGTGAACGAGAACGGCAAGCGACCTCTGTCGCTGAACCCGGCTGCCACCTCAAACGATACAGCAGCGACGAATGTGGACCCTGAGACTGGGTATCAGTGGTCGAAGACTGAGGACCAGCCGGGCTTTGAGTGGAAGAACCAGAGGGCAAGGGAAGACGAGATGAGAGCCTTGGATCTGATCATTGACAAAGGCTTTCAGATCAAAAGTGAGTATGCTCGAACGCTCGTTCATGAAGTCTTTCTGACCACCACAGCCCGCTACGGCGACCCTCTAGATGAGAGTGTTCCTGCCAAGGGCAAGCGTTGACAGAAGCAATGCCACCCCCGGAAACACCACCGAGCGGCGATCGGCGACATTGCCAACGACTAGTCAACTCCCACACCATGCACAAAAATTTGGGTGGAAGAGTGAATTTGGGCAGATGTGCGACATGCATAGGATCTAGGGGAAGGCTCCTTCAGCGACCTTGTAAACACGTCGCAAGTCAGCAGAGAGTATACATCTACGGCTGCATGATTAATGACACGATTTCCATGCTTGTAATTTCTTAGATATGAGCAGACCCCCTTGGACTGCTTCAGCTTTTCAATAGCCCTGCCAAAACGCCAATGTATGCATGCTCGCACACCCTCGTGCATCTAATCGCTCTCGTCTCCGTCTGCCATCTCGTCATCTTCCTCTTTATCTTCACGCTCCTCGAGAGCATCCTCTTTCATATCCTCCTCCGGCGCCTCATCCTCAACAACCTCGTCATCTTCCACCTCCTCATCCTCTACATCCTGCGTCTCGTCCACGCCCTCGTCCTCACTCCCCTCAACCTCCCCATCCAGCCTCGCCTTCTTCGTCCTCGGTTCATCCTCCGCCCCAGTCGGCCCCACACTCAAAAAGCTAGCGCCCCCGTTCGTCATTTCTGACATTCCATCTGGATCATTCCTGGCCCTCTTCTCCTCACGAATCTTTTTACGATACGTATTGCGCTTGTCTGCTTGTATGCTAGTGAACTTGTTGACTTCAGCCTCGAGCCGGGGCAGCATAAACTCGAACTCGAGGTCCTTCATCGCGGCGAAGACGTCTTGCGGCATTACGGATTTGCGCCCACTGCGGAGGGCTTCTTCGGCGGCGCTGTAGCGGTCAGTCAAACAGTCCACAAGAGAAGTAGAGGAGAGTGAGGGGGACGTACGCAGATGTCAAGTAGTTGACGAACACCGTTGCGCCTTTCGACATGGCGAGCAGCGCATCTTTCTGGATTTGGGTGTTCGGAGGCAGCACGCCTTTTGCGAGGCGCTGCACAATTGATTTGGGGAGATTGAGGTCTTCGACGCTGAGGGTATCGTCGTCTCGAGGCTTGGGTGGCTTGGGTTCCTTGTAGACCTTCTGGGGTATCGGCGAGGACGGTGACGCTGTGGCAGGCTCGTCGACGGCTGGTGTGGGTGCTGCGACTACTTCTTCTGTCTCTTCGTCTGTGACTGCGGGCGGATTACTTTTGCGAGGCGGCATTGTGTGTGTGCAGGCGTTATGGGGGGTCACCGGTGTGGTTGCGTTGCGGGAGGGGTCATGCGTGAAGGTATCGGTGGTGAGGGTGTCGGTGCGCTAGGCTCTGACGCGCGTGAAAGTCGCGTCGCGCCAATTGGCAACACCGCGAAGTCGCGTGCAACAGCGTCAGGCATTGGAACACTCCGATATTTCATTGCTGAACGGGAAGACTGGACAGTACTCAAAATCTGCCGAGAGAATACTGATGACAATGTGAAGATTGCTGCGGCTTACACTTTATCGACTATCTGTTATCGCAGTCACGACGAAAATTTAATTGATACGACTCCGAAAATTCCTATTGAGGCAGTCGGCAACTCAAGCATCGTTGCGTGCAGACATCTCTTTCGTCCCTACCTATTCATTAGCTACGAGATGCGTTATCGATCTGCTTCAATCGATATCTAGCCACGTGCTCCAAGCTCGACCCACTTTCTCCGAGAAGCGGGCACCTTCTCCACACTCCACGGCCGGATTGTCATCAACACCAACCGACTGACGACGTGAGATCCCGTTGCCTCACCTCAGACCCTCGATGCGAGCTTCACGGCGGAGGGCCGCCAAGCTGGCACAACCGGCAGGCCTCTTTGTACACCGGTCTGTTTTCTGGCGAGTCGGTCCGCGTGTACCTCGAGCGCCAGCCAAGGCGGTGCTGGGAAATGGATCAATGCAGTCCCCCTCAGAAGCGAGGCGTGGCCTCGGCATCGCTGTTCCCAGTGGCTCCTTCAAGACCACGTGCTAAATTCAGGGGTCGATTGTAGGGGTAGACGATCCCCTGCTTCTGCCCTGCTTCTGCCAATGGACGGAAGTGCGCAAGTACAAGAGACCTGCTTCGTGTGGGCACACGTAAATTCTTGTAATTTCACTGCTCTGGTCCTTTATCAGCCTTATCGCATTTGGCGGGGTTGTGGGTGGCTGACTCCAGACCACGGCCAAGCCCTCCAGTTTCTCTTGGCTCTTCCCCGGACAGCACGTCTTTGGCGGAAGAAGACCAGTCGAAGATGCACCCCGGACGGCTAACTCATCACAGCTAGCAAGAGCGATTAGGCGGAACTTCAACCCGTCGTTGCGAGCGCCCGACAACCCAACCCGTGGGTGCGCGCAGCCACGATGCCTTGTGTAGCGCGAGGTCAGCAGTACCAGGTAATGCATGTCTGTACTTATACATACTTCCCAGCTGTATGTTTGAAGGGGATCGATCATTAAAGATGAAGTGTTACTTCAATCAAGTCTCTTCCTGCTCAGCCTCTTTCTAGTGTACTTCAATTGTTCCGTCTCTCTTGCTGCAGGCCTAGTCATCCCACATTACTTGGCGCCGCCTACCAACCCGGCAAACGTTCTCCCATCCCGATCAGGACCGACTCCCGCGTGCCTGGCAGTGCAACGAATCATTGGAGGACTCTAGGATCTTTATATCTTAGGCCAGTCCCTGCGTTGCTGATCTCCCACCTAGCAAAGATTCAACATGGCCGTACCAACACTCCGCATTTTGATCGATGGTGACAGTGACAGAGTGTATCGCCGAGGCGACAAGGTGACTGGAAGAGTGGCATTCGTTACAGAAGAGCAGGAGCACATTGAATCTTTCAAACTCATATTCGCTGGCAGTTGCGTAACGAAAACGACACGGCGAGCCCACGACTCAAATGCGAGGAACGACTTCGAGGAGAGAATACGCTTCTTTACCCACGAGCGAGAGGTGGTGCCTCGCTCAACTCTCAGTCCAAACAAATACTCATGGTCGTTTGAGTTCACATTTCCGGAAACGACACAACAATCGTACAAACGACTCTCACGTGGTGCTCATTACCTGCGAGAGCCACATCCACTGCCGCCCTCGTTCCAGCTCAAAACCAGCATGCCTGGGGGTGCGGCCCAGATATCGTACTTTATCCAAGCACGACTCGTCATGAGTGGGTCGAAAGATGTACGGAAAGTGAAGCAACTCTTAGCATATCGACCAACCTCACGTGAGAACCTGCCCCGGCAACCCAGTCTCACCACCGGCATCCTTTACGGCCAGGCATGGAAGCCTTCTAGAAAAAGCGACCCTCGTTCAACCGTTGATAAAGTCTTGCGACGGTCAGAGAGATTACCAAGCATTATTCCTACCATCTTCTACCCAGAAAAGATTGCTCCGGGACAGCACATTCCAATTTCGATATCATTACTCAACACCCGAGACCGAATGAACGAGGCACAGGCAAATTGCACGATCGACTCTCTCTGCGTTACAATTTCCACATACTCGACAACCATGTGCGGCCACACGCTGACTCAGCCCGAAGACATTGTATCCAAGCATGTCAAGTGCATCACAAGAGCCAACATGGACATAGCTGCCCCGTTCAACAAAACACGTGCATTGACCTCCAACTTCCGCCTCGTCAACGATGCAGAATGCGTGCCCACCTTCAAAACCTACACCATCACGCGCCGCTATATGCTAGGCGTGGTCGTGGGTCTCAAATTCGGCGGCCAGCACTTCACCGTGCGCCACAGCGCGCCACTCGAGATCCTCCCCCGCCCGATCCGCTCTTCAACACAGCTGCTCTCGGAAGAAGACGAGGAAGCAGAGCCGCTCCCCATGTACACCCCGAGGGAGCCTTCGAGAGAGTTCGCTCCGGACTATGAGAGTATTTATGCGCTGTCGAGATCCTCTTCTACGGAGGGTTCGCTCGCGAGATGGTCGACAGTGGGCTCGAGTAACGCGTCAGCTCGTTCGAGGGCTTCATCGGGCAGCTCCACGCCGGCGTTGGAGCCGTCTACACCAGCTTCAGAGGTCGATGAGCCCATGTACAGAACCCAGAGTGTTTCAGTGGGATGAAACGCGTATGGATTAGACAAACTAGAAACCGGCATTTAGACGATGTGTGTTCGATGTCGCCATAGAACAAAACTCAGTCCAAGGCAAAGCAGGCAGTTCGCGGCGCTTGGTTATATGTAGACGATAGAAATCAAGCAATAGAACACACCGGCGTGCAGCCGTGTAAAAGCTGACATATAGGCTTGCAATGTTGGAGGCTCGCCATCTGCCGAAGCTTGGAAGATTCCGTTATTCTCGTCCGTACCCTTACTATAACGGTGTGACAGCGAGCACGAAGAATATCGCAATGGGAAGAAGGCCTTCGGCTACCGATAAATTTGTCATGCCTCGCAACAAGACCACACTATTTACCGACGGAACTGTTCTTCACCGTCAACACACCAATTGCCTTGATGGTAGCCCCACCCATGATGTCGAATACGGGTACATCAGCAGCGAACTCCTTCCCAATCCAGTTTCGAAGTTCTACAGCGACAAGAGAGTCCACCCCATATGCGAACAGCGGCCGGTCGCGATCGATGTCGTCGTGCGCCATGGAGAGCGAGCGCGCAATTTTGCTCGCCAACGCATCCGCCACAATTCTCTCTCTCTGTTCGACATCTTCGGTTTTCCTGAACAGTCCTGCTGCATCTGTGCCCTCGCTACTTTCGACAGCGACGAGACTGTCTGGACAGGTTGCGAATGTTGAGAAAAGCGGTCGCTCCATCGCATCCGGGACCATGATACCCCTCGAACGTAGATCCGAGGGTGTGATCGTGCCCATGAGGATCTGGCTCTTCGAACGATGGGAGTGACTGTAGGATGGATCGCAGTAAATGTCAAGCAGGGACATAAGCTCTTTCTCCTCAATCTTTGCCATGTCGGCGCCTTTCATACGGAAACTCTGATACTCTTCCTTCTCGGATATGACCCCGATGGTTCTCATCCACCCCAGGTTGATGGACACTGCCTGCTCACCACGAGCGGTCCGGTAGTCGGCGACTGCATCCTGAAACGTGTTTCCGGCGGCGTAATTTGCCTGCGACACATTGCCAATCACACCTGCGAGCGATGACAAGAGAACGAAAAAATCCATGCCAGACGGGAGAAGCTTGTGAAGATGCCATGATGTCTGGACCTTGGCCCGTACCGACGTCTGCCATTGATCAAAGGTCATGTGCTCGAAGATAGCGTCCTGCGTGATGTTAGATATGCTGACTCAATACTCTCATCATGAACGACTCACCTGAAGAACCATGGCTGCATTGATGCATCCCTTGATCGGCGGCATTGATGCGTCGCACTCGACAAGAAGTCTCGAGAGCGACTCCTCCGAAGCCACATCGCACACTGGCGCTACGACATTCACCCCATCGGCCATCAGGTCCTTTACAAGGTCTAGTGCTGCCTTCTTTGTTGGACCCGATCGCGATGGCAGGATCAGGTGCTTAACCCCACGTCGAGCCATCCATCTACAAATCGCCCGACTAATACCTCCGAGCCCTCCAGCTATCATGAAGGAAGCTTCAGGATCAAATGTCCATGCAGGTCGCACGGCCAGGTATTTGGGAACAATCTCGTCAGGTGTGTTGTTGATCACAATCCGGCCAGTGTTCTTCCCGCTCTGCAAGAAACGGAATGCGTCTTCCACTGCCGACACCGGATACAGGTGTCGCGGATGGGGGCAGGACATATCCCCAGCTTCGAACAACCTCATCATTGCAGTAATCAGCTTCTGCGAAAAGTCTTTTCGCACAGCTAGGATTTGGCGCAGATCGACAGCAGAGAAAGAGACATTTTGTTCGAACTTCGCCATTGGCAAAGACGATCCGGCCTTGATGTCTGCCTTTCCAATCTCAACGAATCGACCGGAAGGTGCGATACACTCCCAGGAAGCGTGGAGTGCCTCGCCAGCCAAGGAGTTTAGGATGACGTCAACGCCCTGGCCCTCAGTCATTCGAAGGATGCCCTGTGCGAATGTTGTGTTTCGACTATAGAAGATATGGTCGTCAGGAATGCCATAGACTGTTGTCAGCATGTGTCTCTTCTCGTTGCTGCTCAGCGGTTATTCCTGGTGCTGGCAATGAAGCCGCGTCTTCAAAGCTCATCGAATCCGGAATCTTGATAGCGAGCCTCTGGTCAGCTCTTGGGTACATCCGGAATGAGCCACAGCACGCCAGAACGACTCGATCGCCCGCTTGAAAGTCGGTGCACCTCGAACCTACTCTTGTCACATATCCAGCTGTGTCCAGGCCGAACTCGTTCTCATCCATGCGGCCAAGGGCAATAAACACGTCTCGGAAGTTCAAGCCCCACGCTTTGGCATCGACCTCGACGTCATTGGGTCCCAGCTCCTCGTAGTAAACCGGATCTTCAATGAATCTCAGAGTGTCCAAAGTCCCACGTACACCGACATCGAACTTCAAAGCCGGGCCTTCACCCCAGCGTCCAGAGGTCAAGCTCGGGTACGAAGCATTCACCATACTTGTGTTAGTCGGTATCTCTTCTCGCAGGCGTCCAATGGAAATCTTGTCACCCTCGACGAAGTACTCGGCCTCGATGCATGCCTCTTCAAACGAGCACTTAAAAACTGTAACAACATGGTCGTTGCCGCTTATGAAAGAGGCGTTGGGTAGTCTCTCTAAAGCGAGCGTGACAATCTGACTGTTGGTGGCTTCGGAGCGCATCGTTCTGAGGAAACCTGTCGCCATGCCCGCGAATATGCTTTGCTCGTCCTCGGTTACGGTCTCTGTAAGCCAAAGAATGTTCTTCGCCTTCTGGATTAAGCTCTGGAGATTGCGAAATTCCACTTCGGACAAGGATCGTAGGCGGCTGCAGCCCAGCTCGTACAGAACAATGACACGGTCATCGGGGCCGATGTTTCTTTCTGATATGTCTCTAAGGTCGCACGTATCGCACGCATAGCGGCCATCTGTGTTCAGACTCTTCTCGATAGCTAGCCCGAAGTCGCGTTGTTCGTCGGATTTTGGATCCAAGCACATCAAGACTCGCCCTGTTTCGAGTGGTTGCTTGGGTCCTGCGACAGCTGTTGACATGACGATGCTGAACGTTTTTGCATCGTTTTCGCTCAAAACGACATCGTTTCCGGAAAAGCCGCACTCCTGGAGAACTTGCTGCCACTGTGCTTCGGATGTGTATTGATCCCGAGGCCCAGCGCGCCAGTCTTCCTTGCCTCGCCACCATCCAGACAGTGTACCGAAGCTAAATTGGAGTGCGAGATCTGGGATCACATTCTCGAGAAATATCAATTTTCCGCCTGGTTTGAGGCACTTGCGAACATTTCGGAGAGGGATATGCAGGCTCTCAGTTGTGTGTAGAACTGCTCCCGCGACGACGAGGTCATATGTCTCCTGTTCGTAGCCTTGACCGACGACATCCTTTTCAAGATCCAATACGCGGAAGTCCATCCGATTCGAATGGTCCTTGAACCTATCTTTAGCATCCTCGAAGAAAGCATGGGAGATGTCTGTATATGTGTAGTTCTCGAATCGCACACCCCCATAGCGCTGTTCGCAAGCTTGGAGTGCCGCCAAAACATGGCTTGTCATCGATCCGGTTCCAGCCCCGACTTCCAAGATCTTGAGTCCAGGCTTCTCGAAAGACATCAGATCGAGAAGTCTAGCGAACCTAGCGTCGCAATGGCGTTGGAACATATCGATGTAGAAGCGCTCTGCAAGATTCGTCGAGAAAATGATGTGTAGTGGGTCTGCTTCGCCACGTATGATCTGGGGCAATTCGCGTGCGACGGCGATGTGTAAACCCCACTGAGAATGTGAACTGTCGAACTCATTCAGAAGGTCTTCGAGGTTTGCGTCCAGTCCGCGTGCTACGTTCGTTTCGTGGACCTCTCGCAGCCACTCTACATATCTTTGTAGGTGAGGCTGCGCATTGTCAATGTCCGAACTTTTCAACTGAGACAACGTTTCGCCAATGACTAGCTGCAAGACCTCAGAAAATCTTTGCGAATCAGTCTTTTTCGGTTCGACTGGTGTGATCTTTTCGTGGGTATTCACGATCTCGGTCACCTGTGCCGGAGTGAGGAGCGACAAGCAAGGCTCTCGCTGTATGCCGTGCAGCATCTTACGATCCCGACCATCAGGCAAAGCGTTATCGGCGATGGGTGACAGTTCTAAGCGACCAATCCTACAAAGAAGCGAACCATCATCACCTAGAAGCGTGATGCTCCCTTCGATACCTCTTCCTGCCTCTTTGAAGTTCGCTCTTGAACATATCCGAACGTTTGAAGTACGATTTTCCTTCCATCCCGAGGCTGCTACGTACACATCTGTCAATCTGTGCGGGATCTCTGTCGGCATGTTCTCTGTCAAGCCCTTTGAGGAAGCTAGCCAGCACACTTGGCAGGCTGCGTCGACGATCGCAGGATGTACGATACCCTCGTACTCCGCGAAAGACTGAGCAATATTCACGCGGCCAGTGGCTGTACCGTCTTTGTTCCACTGTATGTTCTTGAGAATGCTGAATGAAGGGCCGTATACGATACCTCGGTCCGCGCAGTACGTGTAAAAGCTCGTGGACGGCAATGTTGTTGCGCATCGTTCAAGCGCGGCGTCATACTCAAGCTGCGCGTTTTCGCGAGCTAACACTCTCTCTCTTCCTCCGTCGATCTCGGTATTGGACTCATCGTATTGGAGCTGAATTGTACAGCGGAAGCACTCAGTCCAGACCTCATTGTGAACGGTGGAGATTGTGATCTCGGACCAATTGGCACCTTTCTCATTCAGCCTTCGGATGGGTCTCAGTTGACAAATAGCCTCAACACTCGGCTCGGCCTCGCCTTCTTGTCGTAAAACCATGGGACTGGAGAACAGTGCTTCTTTGACCACAATGCCTTGGATTGGCTGCGTTCCCGCGGCGCTTTGTCGAGCAGCTTCCAGTGCCATGATGAGCATACCTGTGCCGGGATAAATCACGCTTCCACTAACCACGTGGTCTGCAACCCATGGCATCTCTCTTGTGTTGATGAGCTTGCGCCATCTTGGCTGTAGTGGCGTCCAGTCTGCACATCGTGATCCCAGTACACCTCTCGGAACTTCACCTCGCAATCTGAAATCGCGACTAATCCGAGATTCGTGCCAGTACGTTTGAGATCGGTCGAATGGATATCCTGGCAAATCGACTAGACACTCTGGAGCCTTTGTGGGTATGCTGCCTCGCTGATTTGCCTTCGTCACAGAAACAGAATAGCCGGTTGCAAATAACGTGCCCACGAGGTCCAGCACTCCTTTCGCGGCTGACGTATTCTTGGATAGAACCGACGTGTAACGAACTTCCAGTTTTCGTGAATGAAGCTCTAGTATATCTTGACACGGACGACGCAGAGCAGAGTACGGCCCAATCTCAACTAGATCATAGACTGGCTTTCGCCTCGGCATACCAAGCTGCATCTTATTGTCTGCATCAAGCAGAATACTCAATGCACAGTCGAAGAGCACCGGAGATAACAGGTTCTGGACCCAGTAGGACGCTGTTGATACTGCCTTTGCTGTCACAGGCTCCCTTTTGACACTTGAGATCATTGGGATTGTCTGCTTCTTCGTATGTTGCGGTTCGATAGTGCCGATGAGCTCCATGTACTCTTCTGCAATGGCTTCCATAGCCGGGATCTAGCGACTGGCCGTATCAGCTTGCATGATCCTTGGTACTCGCTGACGCCAAGACACCGGGTGGTATGTTCTGATATGCTGGAACTGCAGATGAGCGTCGGGGCAACAAAATCAGCTTACTGCTCACAACGCCTGGCAGAGAAACCGTCAGAGCGGAAATTGTGTGGGATGGGATCAGGCGCCAAGGTGGTGTAATGTAACCACGGAATTCGAGGCTGCGGCGCGCCATCCTTGCGTCTGCATTCGTTTGCAGCGCAAGTATTGTGTAGATTCGGGCTGACATCGCGGCACGGTTTCACTATTGAGGGTGAGGCGCAGTTTCCAAGGTGGCACAGGTGTATCTCGCTTTCAGGCTGCACTTACGCTCGACTGCGCTCTCACGCTTTACGACGCTCGACTACCCTATGCCATCAAGCTGCATCTTGACGTTCCCTGGGCGTTTATGGACGGTCGGCAACAATCTCTTCGCCCTGTTTGCTTTACGAGCAAGATTGCTGATACGCCCCACGCGATTGGCCTACCCGCGCTTACAACCATAGTCACTCTTCGTCTACTCGTACCGCATTCTGTTCCATCCCCTTAAGCGCTGCCCTGGCCCCTTCATTGTGAAATTTACCGACTTGTACAGCGCATTCTATGCTTGAAACCGTGAGCTTCACCACGTCACGTTGGGCGACCACAAACAATATGGTGAGAGACTATGTGTGCGAGACGATTGGACGGTCGAACTAACTCTCTCATTGGTACCCCTTATGCGCCATGGTCCGGGTAAGCTGGTCTTCAACTCCGCCAAGGCATTTCTTGGTATATTCTTCTCCACTCGTTTTTCCATTTGCTTGCTCATTGTATCAGATATCTACCAGAACGACCGGATCTTGAAGTCCGAAGCATATCTCATGACTCAGATTGCGCCGAAGGTCTTTACCCTCTCTAATGTCGTTGACAGGAATATCCACCGCACTAAGCGCCGCATCATTGGCCAGGGTGTGATAGAGCCAGGCAGGACAGCTCGGGATATTAATCACAAATTTCTGCTTTGCTAACACATACGACCATAGGACGTTGAAAACAAGGCTTCCCGTTCGCTCAGCCCTATTTAAGCAACGTACCGGTGGATTAGTACTCAGGTGGGTGACCACTGGGGAATCCCCACTGTTGTATGTCTTTTTTGCCAATTAAAATCACTCGTGTTCGTTATAGGCTCTCTACCTATTGCTTATTTCTTAATTTCTTTACATCTTGGATGGTATTGCGCTGCTTGTTAGCATGGTAATGTCTTGGTGTTCTTCACTGTCCTCTACTGCTACCCAATTTGACGTGGCCATTCCTTCACGTATCCGTATATCAGTTCGGTATAGTCCGCTAAGCGCACTTCAGATGGAGAGGTTCTTCAGAAGCCATTATCAACCATTAGAGGCCTATTGCGGGCGTTGATGAGACCCTCGTTTAGCTGAACGAACATGTCTGTTCCATTGGGTTCTTTGGTAGGCAAACTCCAATTTTCACAACCACGCGACTCTTCCTCGTCGTTGCTATAAGTATCGCCACCCGTATCTTGTGAGGCAAGCGAGATCAGAGTTCATCAGGTGTTGCGATTTTAGAAGGAACAAATAAGCAGGTCAGATTGATCCTAACTTTCCCAACATGATGCACCTCACGGTATGGCAACATCATCCTCAATGGCAAAGTTTTCCCAACCTGGTCCTCCTAACAATGCATATATCCTGGGCACCAGATAAGACAAGCCCACCAGCTGATCTCCCTCCTCCTCATCAAGCGACACAAGCGTCAGGAATCCCTCCCCTTGCGCATCAAATTCCTCAGCCTGGGGTCCGTTCAATATAGAGTCAAGGTCACCTTGTGAGACCATGGCACATGCACAAAAGCGCGGAGTACCCAGCCAGTCGTCTCCCTCTCCAGAGTTCTGCACCCATGTAGCGAATTTCCTGTCACTGTCAAAGGCTGCTTTAAAAGCATTCTACTGCTTGAGCGCCCTGCTACGTACTCTCTTACCGCAACAGGCCCCGCGCCGTCAAGCGATTCTCGGTCTTCTTGTACAGCCCAGTCGATACGTTCGAACAAGTTTCCTCCACCCTCGTCTTGAAGATTGAGCTGCACTCGTGTGTTTAGAAACTCCATGAAGCGGGCCCACTTCTCGTCGTCATCGTAGGTGCAGCGATAAATGACGAAGCCCCATCTTAAATCCGCATTCCGTTCTAACACTTCCCGAATTCGTTTCAGATCTCCCATTTCGGCGTTGAATTTGGCAATGTTTGGCTTGTACCATGACCTGGAGGATGTTCCAAGGTTGTATGTCTCCATTCGGCGCTAGGCCCGAACAGGCATGGTAGTCCTTCAATGGATTAGCCCGTGCCGCATCCAGACACTTCGTCTTGAAGTGTTTTCAGGGTAAGATGTAGTTGCTCAATCACATTCCATCCAACTTTCTTCGACTTGCACCAAAGAGTGATTGATCTTTCACGTATGATCTCCTGTATGATCCACATCCTTCGGGACTGCCTAAGACGCGCCACACAAACTGCATGTGCTCTGCCGCGATATAAGCCAAAGCCAATGCAATCTGGAATTAATCTTCCGAAGAAGCCGAAAACTGACTCATGTTATCTGCCATGGCAATTGTCGCACACGTGCATCTCTGTGGCTGAAGATCAATCGGTGTGTTTCGTTGATTCCGAATACGCCACAATACGCTCGAATACGCACCTGAGCGAGCGCGCATGGCCACACCCTCTCCACATTGATGACAGAATTGTTCGCCAGGGTATCCGTAGCCACACTTTGATTGGCAGAAATTAGTTCACTATAACATCTTCAAGGGGACCTTTCATCTTATTGACGACCATCATGGCGCCGTCAACCGCTTTGACGACCGACGTGGCGAGCAGATTGACAATGTATAAAGTGCGCAGTAGCACCCAGATCCTAGGTATATTCAGCATCAACTTTTGTCTTTTCTCAACTCCCTTCTTTTTCATCTAGTTGGACCTATGCTGCAGATGCGTTCTTTTCTTCTCGTGGCACCAGCCATTGCAGGTGCTGTCCCCTTTCAGACCAGTCCAGCCTGCAAGTTGACACCTCACGATTCCTCGTGGCCATCCGCCGACGACTGGGCATCACTTAACACCACAATTGGTGGATCGCTCATTCATTCACTTCCTGCAGCATCATCATGTTGGTCCGGCAACCCTTACAGTTCATCCATCTCTTGTGAGACAGCAACCGACAAATGGTCCAACGGTACCTGGCACTCTCAGCAACCAGAGTCAATCGACTATCAGATCTACGCGAACAACACCTGCCTTCCAAAAGGCGCCTCTGGCTGGGTAGCCGAAAGGGGCTGCAGTAACGATGCGTTCCCGCAATACATTGTCAACGCGACTGAAGCAGTCCACGTGGCTTATGCGATGAAGTGGGCTTCTGATCGTCACATTCGTGTGGTGGTGAAAGGCACTGGCCACGATCTGAATGGAAGGTAGCATATATCCTTCAAGAGTTCTGTCACATTAACTGACACTGGTTTCTAGATCCAGCGGTGCATACGCACTCGCCATCTGGACGCGCTATTTCAACAGTATTGATCGTGTTCAAAGCTGGACGCCTTCGAATAGCACCAACGCAACAGCTGAAGACGCTTTTATTGTCGGCAGTGGCCAGCAGTGGGGCAATGTGCTCAAATTTGCCTTGAATCAGGGACGATTCGTGACTACCGGACAAGACCCAAGTGTCGGACTTGGTGGCTATATCCAGGGTGGAGGACATGGGCCGCTATCTCGTACATATGGCCTGGCATCGAACCAAGTCCTTCAGATGACTGTTGCTACTGCGACTGGAGATGTTCTCATTACCAATGCTGAGCAGAATCAGGATCTTTTCTGGGCTCTTCGCGGCGGTGGTGCAGGACAGTACGGCGTCGTCACCGAATATGTCATCAAGCACTACCCAGCACCTAGCAATGTTGTCTTCGGAAGCTTCACGATCAAGCCGCGTTATAACACCAATGCTAGCCACGAAAACTCTTGGGCAACGATAGCAGCATACTTCAGCCATCTGCCGGACCTGATGGATGCGCAACTTGCAGGTGCAGCAACTGTGGCGAGCGGTACCAGCGCAGCGAAGTTCTTCCCTGATCTTGCTTCACAACAGCCGTTCAACGGTCTCGCTCTGAACCAAGTCTTTTGGGCGTTCAACACTACACCAGAGGCACTGGAGGCACTTGTACAACCCGTAATTGAGGAGCTTAACCCTGGTAACAGCACCAACAGCTCGGTGGCAATTTCATTGAGCGTCTCTACCTTCAATGACTATAAGTCCTTCTACTCCGCCATCTCGGGAGACAATGTAGCTGGTGGTGAAAGCGTAACGTCTTCTCGACTGCTTGGGCGCCGCGAGCTTCTCGATACACCACAGTCGGATGTGGTTAAATATCTGAAGATTGCCATGGCCAATCAAGACGCAACACAAGGAACCTTTGCCACGATTGGTCTGCAGGGTGGCCCTGGAGTCCGCGATCAACCCGAGCAACGTTGGGGTGCGCTGCTTCCTGCATGGCGCTCAGCCTATCTGCACTTCATCGCTACCGGTGCGATCGTGGACTCTGTCGCTGCCGGAAGCCCTAAGAAAGCGCTTGATGCTGCAGCAAAGTACTACGAGGAGGTCAAGGAGCCGATGTGGAGGGAGTGGGCGCCAGACAGTGGTGCGTATATGAACGAGGCCAATCCGTACAATAAGGACTTTGCAAAGGACTTCTATGGCAAAGGCTACGAGAAGCTGAAGAGCATCAAGGCAAAGTACGATCCAGCGGAGAGTCTGTTCGTCCTGGCGGGTGTTGGCAGTGATGGGTGGAATTACGATCTTGACACTGGCAAACTGTGCCGTACTTGAGTGCCGCAACTTTTGCATAGACAAAGTCGTACGCACGCTGTGAGAAGAATTGGGTGTCTATCTGGGGTTGATTTCACTATTTGTACATTAGTTGGAACCGTGTTCATGGGGGCGTAATTGCCTTTCGCCTTTTTGAGCGAGCTAGTCCATTGCGATATCGCTTTCTTCGATTTATACGCAAGCTGGATATAGACCTGTAGCATTCACATATATTTTCTTCATCACTATCACCTAGTCGTTGCGTTCTCAAACATTGGGCCAATCAACACAGATGGTGTTTTTGGTACAATGGAAATAGGAAAGGAAGATGTGCAGCACTATTGGAATGCTCACAGGCTGACCATAAGTTTATCTACAGAAGAGTGTGGCGCATTTGATTCACGCGATCCAGTCAAATACGGGTAGGTATCCTGGGAGCGAGTTGTGTCGCCATCCTTAAGACAAAGATATGAAAAGCTATCACTAAACGAGGTGTTGACACTGACTAGCTGGAAATAGCCACAAAAAACTAAGGCACTGGTACATAATCTTTCCTTCATCTTTCCCACCCCACTAATTGCGCTCAAAGCCACGCGTCAAGCCAAGTAATTTCCTGCAAAAAAATCGCCTGCTTGGCATACGACTGCTGCAGAATTTATACATCCGGCCTTACTGCGAGTCCGTGGGGAGCCTGCGAGCGTAGATTTAACTGGAACGTAATGTTACTTGCATTCAACATGTTGTGAGCCCTCAACTTGGCTGTGACGCTGAAACCTGGACCGAGCGCTTTAGATATTTATCAGCCCAGTAATTTAATATCATCGAAGTCGAGACAACAATGACTTGCTGCCTGCAGCAATACTGGACGGCAGCTAGCAATGTCCTGGATCTCTGTGTCTAGAAGGTCCGGGGATCCGCCACCCGTCCTATGTCTTTGGGAATCCAACCTATTCCCTAATCTCTTGACATTGGAAGCTCTTGGCAGGGGTTGGGTACCTGGGTAGGGGTTGGGTCGGGACTATCACGTGACCTGACCCAACCCCGACCCAACACCTTACCGTAGCGTGCACGGATAATTTTGTAATGCTGTAACGTGAATGATTCAAGATTTGATTGATGTTGGAGCTACTTTAGAGATCCTGTTCGTGTCTCCACCCAATCAAATCTTGAGGTATCTCAACTGTACCTAGGTAGCTAACATCTTCCCAGAATCAAGAGTTGATCGAGTAGAGGCGTTTATCAGACCTGACACATACACAATATCAAAGCTGCGCCACCTCTAAGGCTGAAACACCCTGTGGCTAAAGACTTGGGTAAGGCCTGACTCCTTCACCCTCCACCCTAGAACGCTGCACGGTCTACAGATGCGTGCAGTGTAGCTGGATACATACTTGGGCTTTGCTGCACGTCTCTGTATATGTGCAATTGCACGTGCAGGTGCAGACATAGGGTGCAGGGTGCAGGTGTCGGGTGCGCTCCTTCCTTCCAATCCTGACGGACCCCTGATATAGCTAGCATCTTAAGACACTACAGCCATATTTCTGCACTTGGAAGCAATCATACTTGAATTTGTGATGACATTACTTCAACAACTTGATGCATATCACCCTCTTGAAGTATGCCTGCAGTCACACATATATCACATAACCCTTATTGCGCGGTACGGTACCCTTCTGCCAGTCTGAGGTCCAGGCGCAGTACATGCCTTCTGAACTGATTTGTGGGGCGAGCGTGATGTGCGTTGAAACTGGATCTACACACTAATTTAGTTATACGAACAGATAAGACGCACCCGCACTTATCTGTGGTCCCTGCAAATCACAATTGCGCGGCAAGGAAATGATCATAATAGGTATAATACCACGCACAACCCATACTCTTTGCAAACGCTGTAGTGCCATCACACTCGTTCACCCACCTTCTTTTTGGCCGTCTGTTATTGCTTCTTACTTACTATTTTTGATTTCATTTTTCTGGTTCCCGCGCCGTTTATCCATCAGAATGCTCTTTCTCAACGCTTTGCCTGCCTTTGTCGCCCTTCAAGCCTTGCAGTTCATACCCACAGCCTTAGCCGAGTTCCGCGTAACCTGTTCTCCTTTCAAGCGTGAGCGTATTGATCCTATTGCAACGCCTGGCAAAGAAAATGGCCATATGCACACGTTCTTCGGCAACCGGGGCATTGGCCCGGAGATGCCGAGTTACGAGCAACTTGTCAACGGGTGCGGATCTTGCGGCATTGCAGGCGATAAGAGCGCGTACTGGGTCCCCACGCTGTACTATGGTGCGTTGTGACTGCTTGTACAGGAATATTGTGATGACGACTTCGCTTACTAATTTGACATGCAGTAACGAAGAATGCTACAGTCCCCGTGAAGGTGGCTATCTTCCACATCTACTACAATGGCCAGAACCCGAACCGAGAATCGTTTCCTGAGGACTACAACATCATCTCGCATGATCCCACTCTATCTGAAGAAGAGGTTAAGGCGCAGGGCGGCAATGGGATGAAATGGGTGAGTCGCAACAATGCTTAAGCGCTCTGCAGGGTTTTAACGATCACCCGCAGTACTTCGAGGACTCAGATGAGCAAAAGGAAAATTGGCAGCTTCCTAAACAGAAAGGCGGCGGCTGGCTCCGCGGCAACGTGCCGTTTCCGACGTCTGTCATTAAAGACGAATCCTTGGGTCGATACCGCGCCTGCACAGCAAACGATACTGGATGCTTTAACGTGTTGCGCATGTTCTTCGCTATCTGGTACGATCTGCGACACGAGTTCTTTGACTTCCAGGATGGAGCGTACCTGACTCTGTCCTCGGGCGGCGGTGAGTCTAGCCTATCCCTGTCCCCTATTTCCTAGCTGACTTGTTGACCTATAAGGCCACACCTATCATGGTGACTTCATCTATGGGTGGGAGCGTTCTTTTGCCTCTATGATTGTGCAGGACGACACAGATTACGTCAATGCCAATGGCATCCTACCAGTTGGCGGTGAGAAGTCAACAATCAAAAGCACAGAATGTCAAAGACAGGATGAGGAGGGTTTTACACTGGGGAAGCCAGACTGGGACGCAATGCTTGAAGCAAATGCAGGTAATGGCACAGTTGAGCTTGGCCATTACGGAAAATCCCTTACCATCACGAACGGGAAGAGCATGAATGCAACATTCAGTGGGAAGTGGGGAGACGCTGGAAAGGTTGACGCTGAAGCCTTCTCTGAGGCACCAGCTGCGTCCATGAATGAATCCAAGTCAGGAGACCAGCGCACTGCTTCGATCTATTCTTTGCCTTCGGTTGCCGCTTCTAGCGCCTCTACAAGCCACACAGCGTCTGTTGAGCTGCCTGCAGCCACCGCCAGCGCGATCACGACGCGCAAAGCTTTGCCAAGTGCCTGCAGTAGGAACAAGAAGATACACGGGCGCCGCCACTAAGGATACCTTGTGGGGATAGCTGGGGCAGATGGCAGAGATGAACATGCGTGCCAGAAAGCTATGGCAGAGGGACGGGAATGTTGACGCAACACCCGGGGTCTTGACGTATCTTCAAATTTTGAACTATCATTTGCGTTTTTTTTGATCTGCAAAAGCTCTCTGCAGCTGTACTACGGAGATGGCGGTTGAAAGCAAAAACGTTGCACATCATAATCAACTGCGAATGGCTCATCATTGGCACATACGTCTTCTTCACATCATCATAAGCGAGAGCGAGGCCTTCTGCAAGATACTACGCGAACGTCTTCATCAAGACAGACTGGACAAGTTCCGGGCTTGATTTTCCAAGAAAGAAGTCCATCTTGCAGATGCACACGGCTTATAACGCTTTGCCCTTGTAGACTGATCTACGGTTGGCCTCAGCTCACAATGTTAGAGGTTGGCGAAGCGGCGAGAAAGAACATGATGGAGCTGCAGCTGGAGTCAGACTTTGGCAAGAAAAGTTGGGGAGGAGCAAGATGGCAGGACAGACGACTTACATCAGAGGAAAGAGGGGAAGGGCGTTTGAAGAATCCAAACGTGCGCATTACAGAGCGAGCAGATGGGATTGGCGCCGCTATCGTTGAACAATTGAAAATGATAAATGACAAGGCAATAAAGGATATAGGGGGCGAGACAAACTATCTGCGTGATTGACGTGTTGTTACTATTTTCAAGTAGATGTTATACCATGAGCTTTTATGGCACGTTATTACTAGATGCCTTTAATGTCGCCTGCTGATAGAGATTAGCACTAGTAGGTTCTTTTGTACCAACATTCTCCTTATAGCCACCGCAATGAACGCAACAGTTTTGGAGAAAGAGTAGAGAGTGATCACGTCGCGAGGCAGAAACGTTGTCAAAGAAATCGACAAACTATGAAACCACAAAGTAAAATAGTAATTTCAATGTTAGAGAGCTTCCTACACCGTTGCGAAGCTTCCCGTCACTACCTCTGGCTTACTTAACAGGAGACAGCTTTACCATCCGCATTGAGGTAAGAAGCGAGAGTGATCTTGCTTCCACACTTGACAGATTGCGCGAACGTCTTAGTGTTGATCTGCGCGCCAGCCGGATTCGTGTGCGTGTTGTCATTAGGGAAGTATGTCTTAGTCTTAGTTGAACCCAGGGCCTGGAACGCAGCGACCGAGTACTTGGTGTGGTCGACATACTGCACGCCAGCCTTCTGCGCAACCTCTTTGGCGGTGGTGGCGAAGGGCCAGTCAGCCTTGAAGGTGGTGCCTTTCCAGCTGTTTCTTGGGACCATGCCTGAAATGATGGGTGTTGCGTTCTTGGCTTTCACGTCTGCGATCATCTTGCGGAGATACCAGCCGAAAGTGTGGACTGTCTCTTTGGCGCCTGTTGATGTGGTCACTACGACAGTTTCTTCGCCGCTGCCAGAGAGAGTGCCGCGGTCTTTCGTGTCAGTCGTTGGATCGGTGTCATCGTTGTGGCCCATCTCGATGATGACAAAGTCGCCAGCATTTGTCGAGGCTAGGAGAGATTTCCATTTCCCTTCGTTGATGAAAGATCGAGTGGATCGGCCGTTCACTGCGAGATTGCTCACGCCGATGGTCAGATAGTTTTTGAGGTAATAACCCCAGCTAGAATTGAACGTTAAAATCTGAATCCTGTTCAGTCGGGCTTTCTTTCGTACCCTTGCAGAACCGATCCTTCAGCGTAGTTTGCTGTTGTGCTATCAGAGCAAATGAGAACTTTGGGGGTTGCCGCCGCCGCTGCCGGCGCGGCTGAGACCGCAGCGACGACTGTGGTAAGAATTGCGAAAAGCTTCATGGTGAGAAGGAATGATTGCGGGACACGCGATGTCAGTGATTTCGATGATTCCCAGTTACCGGAATATCGAGGAGATGCAGGCAGTTGTGCAGTTGTATTTATACAAACCCTTAGCTTTCGGGCGAAAGGGCACCATACCAGGTCATGCCTCCGCTATGATAGAATTGTATGAAATACATGAAGCACAGGTTCGGCCAGATAGTATATTGGCAATGACACCAGGGGCGAAGTGTAAAGTAGGTGTGAGCACGGTTCGCTCGAGATCAGAAAATCCACCAATGGATGGCTGGGTGAGTGTTTCAAAGGGGGCTATAAATTAAAATTCGCGATGGGCTCCGCCCAATAGAGGTAGTATAGATGCAAAGACCATCAAACATGACAAGCTTTCCTTCCACATGAGTTTCATTATGCCGATTGCGTTACAAACAGTCTCCTATAGAAGACAACAATGGCTGTTGGCCGTTCATGCCTGTCGTTGGTGGAAGCAGGTAAGAGATCAGAGTCGATCGCTTGTCTTGAGAGGAGATCGCGGCAATACAATTCATAATGCACCAAATTGGGGACTTGGGTTTAGAAGAGAACGTGTCTCGCCTTTCTGTAGAGTAGAACGATTAAACATGACTCGAATTCCACACGGCATGATTACGTCACGGAATACTGACAACAACGCTTGTGATGTCTAAGCACAGGACATCGTGCAACAAGCATTCAACACCAATTTACACTTCAGCTGTACTGATAGATTACACGCTGACGAGTTAATCTGTCCCTGTTATCGAATGGTAGCATGGTTGATTATGCGGCTCTCATGATGGAAGGACCGAGACTAATGAAGCTAGTGGCACTGGTCTTTTCCCAGACAATGTACCCCAGCTTTACTCCTTACTTGAAGCAATTCTTGAGAAGCCTTTAAAATGAGCTCGCATGGCCGGTAAACCCCAGGTAAGAGGATATTCGTGGATACATATCTACTGTGTCAGGGGAAGAGTTGAGCTCTGCTGCTATTTGATGATCATCAATGCACTCTTGGAAGGCCTCCTGCTGACAGTATCGATATTTTCTCAGATTGATTTGCGCTACAACGTAAGACGTACTGAAAACATATCAACAACCTTGCAAGAGAATGAGTTCCTTAGTCACCGGCGTCAGACTGAAGAAGTCTCAGGACCACACCTCTACCGAACTCCAGCTTTGCCAGATTTAGCAAATGCATGTCGTAGTAGCTGAGAGTCGTGAGACATGTTGATAAAAGTACCAACTACCGAAATGCCCATAAGAAAAAACGCAACAGGGTGCTGATAAGCAATGAATGTTGCTGTCCACGCAAGTGTGGCATACAGTGGCCAGAAAACTCTCCACAGCCTGTCTCGTACATCTCGGAACTTATACATGAAGTGGTCGTGCTCTGAAGGCGACATGAAATTATCCCAACGCTTTCGGGAAGTTTCCATATCGAAATCTTTGGGAAGGTTGCTGTGCGCGTCGAGCCACGTTACCCAGAAAGGTGCTAACTCTTTCGAGCCTAAATCATAGGGGCTCTCGCGTTGTATGAAGTCGACCCATTTGTTCACAGCTACTTTGGCATCCTCGGCAGGGATTTCGAACCATTCATCATGTCTTCGATTGCACGACTCGCAGAAGTAGGGTCGACAGAAATCGGAAAGGTAACCTTTAATGAGAACTTCCGTTCGAATGTGAAGGTCCACTGGCCTGTCATGCAAAAGCTCGAGATTGGTAATTTTGCATGAACTCTTTAGAGATGACATGCGGGCTTCAATGTCCACGCTTCTCCCGATCTTACAAAGATGAGGTCTGCTCACATCTCCCATAACGTATATTTGACCCCTGCCTTCCTTGACAGAAAGCGGAGACTTGATATACTTTCGTAGTTTACTATGTTTTTTCGGAATGTCTTCAGGGTTGTGACTGGGCTTGTCCTCCGGTGCTTCTGGACTAGGCAGTTCTGTATCAGAACCATCCGGTTCCTCACTAGCTGCTCGATTGAAGACAGGAGATTCGTTAGGCAGCTCTTCGGTTGCCTCGTAAGGTGTGGCACTTGGTATTTTCTCCGCCTTGCTGGTGCTAGAGCTCTCTTTGCCGGCGGTCTCATTTAGAGAAAAGATTACTGGCACTGCTTGATCCTTGCGGGATGATGCCGTAAAGATATCTTCGGCTTCCTCGTCCTGTACTTCGGACGATGGCGTGTCAATGGCAATGCATTCCGGGTCTTGACAGACAAGTATATGTTTCGCTTGCGAAGCTAGGTTCTTGTACTTCTTTTTCCTCGTGCACGAATTTGGAGTGCTGGGTTTTTTTTTGGGTGTTGCGTCGTCGTCGTTCGCAGCTGAACCAACCACGGGTCCTGTTCCAGGAGCAGACTTGGTTCTCTTCCGAGGGACGGGCCGATCAGGTGAAAGAAACGAGTCGTCTCCCTGATCTCCTTGAAGAAGGTTCGGTGAACTTTGCGTCTTTGCATCCGACATCATCTGAGGACCTAAGAAAGAGCATTTGCGCTTGGAGGGGGTTGTGTCCACAGCTTGCTGGCGTGGAGATGGCTTAGTCGCTGGCGTTCTGAGGGTGTAAGCTTGAGTCGAAGAGCCTGGTGTCATTTTGGAAGTAGGTAGATAGCTACTGGGGGGATATAATGATTGTCATCGATGTTCTGAGAAACGGGAGTAGTCAGTGCTGCATAAATACAGCTGGGGAGATCGCAGGATCTCATACCATGCATGGAAATGCGACACACAACCTTCTGCATTCAGCCCTCTCTAGAACAGGGATGTTTACATTAGTGGTGATGGAAAGGGGCTGAGCTGCGAAATCAGGCGCCAAGGCTGAAACGAACCTCATCCATCGAACACGTGCGACCAACTTGTAAAGAATCTTGCGTTAGAAGACCCTCTAGCACTTCTTTAAACCTGATCTACACTTAGTGAAGATGCCTGATTGGCCAGGAAGGCATTGAAAGCCAAACTTTCTCTTCGGCATGAAGTTGACACTATCGGGAACGAAGCACTATGGCGAGGCCCTCAGCTGCGTTTCGCGACCACAGGTCCGAATACGAAATTAGATAAAGGTCCGGTACAATTGAGGATGGCCGAGTTTGGTCCTGATACGTGTGTTGGGGGCCAAGGTGCTGTGCCGCAAAGCCGCATTAAAGCCCCAAGTACAGGTATGTAGACACTTTGCCTCAATCACAGAACGCGTTTATCTGTCATTAAAGGTAATATCTGCGTAATCACAGTATATCTAATCATGAGTGACGTCCAGCCCATCGTTAGTTATCATTCCAGAAGGTGACTGCTGCTATCAGTCACGTCGCGCGTAGCACAACGCCAACAAGCGAAGTCTGGGGCTTAGCGCAAAGCCTGGCACCTTGAACATCGATTGCAGGCGGCAGGAACGACTCCGGGACGACCGAATGTCGCAATCGCATGGTTCCGGCCTAGGTCTCGATTTGGGCCGGCGCCTACTACAGCGTAGAGAGGAAGGTGTAGAGAGTCCTGCTAGTCCATGAAGGCAAGAGGGTCTGATAACTACTTAGACCAGACCGTACACTACTGTGCCATTAGTTGGAGCAGTAGTGGAAGGGAAGATAAGTGTTCGCGTTTGGTGGTTGTGAAGGATCACTAAGCGCATAAGACTGGGACACATGAAACCCAACATCTTTCCCCTGCATCGTGCAGCTCGGCAAGGATCCAACGTTCCTAATGTAGACTGAACGACTGAAATGGGTGTCACCCGATGATGCTGTGACACAGCCTCCCGTCGATCGAAGACTATGTAAACGCGCTAGCGTCTTCTCTTCATACACCGTGTTAGGAGAGTCGACGGCTTGCGTCGAATTCAATGTGACATTTGCTTACGCAGCTCGTCTAGCCAGTGTATCACTAATTCACTATGCCGCCATTGTATAGATGCCTTTTTGTATCCACATACGCCAACACAACACCGCTATGCAGAAAGGCACTAACACGCGGTATACGCCAGCAAGGCTCATACGCCTAGAATCGCACTACTTTTTGAAAACGGTAGCCTCGCTCCACCTGCTCGTAGCCTTGCTCTTGTACTCATCTTTAACTTTCTCATCACTCTTCCACTTGCCCAGTAATGCCAGCCCCTGTTCGGCCTCCTCAAATGTGATACTGGAAATTTCCAATGCCTTGATAAGATCCGCCTCGTTCTGGCTCTTTGCATTGCTGTCAAGAGCGTGACGGGTGGCGTACGCGGCTTGGAGGTGGGAGGCGCTGTCGGAGTGCTTCTTTGCAAAGTCATCGTTGTAGGCTTTGAGATCAGCGTCGACAGATGGTGTGGTGAAGGTGTCCTTGATAACCTGGGAGACCTCGGCTGGGAGATCGGTGGCTTTGCTAACTACGATTCGTTAGTGGGTGGCGGTGCAATTGATGCGAGCATAACTTACGAGCTTGGCGGAGACGCACACTCTGCTCATGCGCCTTCGGGTTCTCAGGGTCGAGCTCTCGCGCAGCTTGCAGACATTTCAGGGCAAGCAAATACTTCTGGCTCCTGAGGTAGACCTCAAATCCAACGTTCTGCGCCTCGACGATCTTTGTGCTGAGCTCAAGCATAGGCTTCAAGAACCTCTGAGCAGCCTCAAGCGGCTCCTTTGTCTGCAAGAGCTTCTCGCCCCTGGGGTCTGTGTCCTCCTTCTTCTTGTCCTCATCGTCTGCCTTAGCAGTAGCCTTGGCAGCAGCAGCCGCTTTCCTCTCGGCCTCCTCCTTCTCCCTCTTCTCCCTCTCCTTCTTGGCCTTCTTCTCGGCCTTCTTACGTTCTGTAGGGTCGAGCTTGCTAAGATCCACCTGGTTAGGGTTCGCCAACTTGGGGTCGTCCGATAGTTGGAGATAGATGTTGATGGCGTTGACAGCCGCTCGTGTGAAGAAGGGATGGTTGCGGAGGTGATCTTCCCACTTGATCATCTCCATGTATGCGCGAATCTGTCCCTTTCGTAGCGAGAAGCTGTGGAAGTCGAACTGGTCCTCGTGCCAAACATCGAAGATATCTGCTATCGCAGTGAAACGCTTCAAAGCCAAGCCCAGATTCTGCTGACGTGCGTACGCCTCGCCATCTTCGAGGAGGTACCACATGCACTGCATGTCGTGTAGGTCACCCAGTGGACCGCCAACCGCCTCGTTCCTTGTAAATTTGCTCATTGTCGCCAATGCCTTTTCGTTCTCGTCGGCGCGCAATTGGTACTTGGCGCACTTTGTGTTGATGTATCGGTCGCGCTCGTCAAGTTCGCGTGCGTGGTTGATCGTCTCCGCGGCCTTCTTCACGTCGCCGGCATGCTTCTGGATGCGTGCCTTCGTCTGATGGTAATCAACAGATTTGGGGTCCATCTCGATGAGTCGGTCAATGTACTCATCAGCCTTCTTGAGGTCGCGACTCAGAATGTAGTTGTAGTGCTGCGCAAGGAAATAAAGCACAGACTGCTCGAAACGGTCTGCCTTGTCCCCGTTTGTCTCCTCAGTAGCGGAACCGTTCGACTTCTTCTCCGACTCGTACCCGAGGACCAGTTCTTCAATGATGGCTTTCTTCTCGGCATCGGCGTACAATGCCTTGATGTTGGGGAATGTTGAGGGAACGCCCTTGTTCAGCTTCCAGCGAAGGTATGAGTCTGCAGACACTTTGAAGGCTTCACCGGACAAGAAATCCAGAGGGATGCGCCTGCTCGCATCGTTGCGGTTGTTTTTGTCGGCGTACGACTGGTAGAGCTCGGCCAGCTTCTCGATGTCTGCCTCGTTTTCGCGGCTCAACCCGAGCGCCTTCTCGAGTCCATCGAAGTATGCACGATACTCGCTGTTCCTGTCCAGCAACTTCCGATATGCCTGCTCAGCTTCCTCGTTGCGCCCGAGATCCAGCAAATATTTCGCCCTCAGCTCATACGCAGATGTGCGGTCCAGGTTGCTCTTGATGATCTCGTCCAGATGCGTAAGTGCGCGCTCGGTATCTCCTGACTCAGCAATGATCGTGTTCTTGTAGAGAACAGCTTCGGAGTGCTCGATGTCACCTTTCGGCGGTGGCTGCTTCAGCGTCTCTTCGTAGGTCTTTAGAATGTTCTCTGCTTCTGTCAGATTGCCTGCCAAGTGGAAAGCAACGGCCAATGCAGTCCAGTTCTGTCGCAATTGCGGGCGTTCCTGCATCATCTTTCGCCTGCTCTCGATGTAGCCGTCAAAGTCGCGGATCTGACATTGGAGCAGGGCGAGGTCGCGCAAAATATTCAATGAGCCAGGTTCTATCCGCAGCGCGAACTTGTATGCCTTGATCGCCTCCTCGTAGTTCTTGACTGATCGCCACAACAGCCCATAAACGTGCCAGCAGATGTGCGATTTCATGTCGTTTCTCAAAGCGTCCTTGCAGAGTGCAAATGCTTCGTCGCCATGGCCTTGCGAGTTCAAAATGAGTGCCTTCATGGCCTGTGTATCGCCATGGGAGGGGTGCTTCTTGAGAATCTGGTCGGCGGCTTTGAGGCCTGGCGGGGTCAGCAGTGCACGCTGGCGCTGTTATGTATCGACGCACCCTTCTTATATTGTTTGCCCTCATAGTATTTGACAACGGAGCGAAAGAGCGTCTGCTCCTTGCTGGGCAATGGCTGCGGCATTGTGGTGGTGGTCGGTGGTTAAGGTAATGTGGGCGCTTCGACAATTCGCACACGAACGTTTCGTTCGAAATCGGATCGATCGAGTGGGTGCGATAGCAGGGGCGCAATCGGTAAATGACTGTGGCAATGCAAGATCAACAATAAATCATTGCGCCAGGGACTGAGACAATAGGAAAGTGACCGCGTTGAGTTGTAAAGTACGTTACGTCGAAATTCAAGCTCCCCGCTGATGTCCGCAGTAGCGCCCGCGCTCGGAGCACGTGCCTGAGACATTCACCCCACATCACGGAACATGCTCCGAACAGTGAACTGCTTCAATGAGTTGTAGAAGATGCGCACTATGTCAATCAGAATTATGCACCAGGGTGTTCTCAATGAAAGAAGGACAGAAGGTTTTAATTTGACAGGGGTAACTACATCTTGATCTTACTACGCAGTGCGTATATAGCTCGTACATGACATACAATTCGTTGTGCTGTCACTTTGCAGTACGACCGGACCTACGCCGCCCGTCTGGCTCTTGTGTGTCAACCTCCTCCTTGACTTCCGTATTTTTGTTGTTCTTTGCTGGTGCGTCGGTAGATTCTTTTGATACAGCCTTTTTTTTCTTCGGCGCCGCACTCGTCTTCTGCTTCTTGGGAGCAGATGATTCCTCAATGTCTTCATCAGACTCGTCCTTGACCTCGTAATCGACCTGCTTTCGCCCTCTCCTTGGCCTATTTGCTGATGCCGATGGCGCAGCTGCTTCACCATCCTCGACCTTATCCACTTTAGTCTTCCTCTTCACGCTTTTCTTCGGCTTGACTTCCGTCTCAGCCTCTTCACTGCCATCATCAGCAGACTCAGACACATCACCGGCCACAGCTGCTGTCTTCTTCTGCACGCTCGGCACGACTGCAGACGTGCGTCCGCCCACCGTCAAGAACGTGATCTTTGCACCGTTCGGTAGCTTGCCACCAGTCTTCTTGCCCTTGTCCCACCGGTATTTCATGAGCCAGTCCTTCGGAAACTTGTCTGACTCCGCAAGTGCGTCCACTGCTGTATCGCACACGTACATGATTGCATCATGTAGTCTCTTGATTTGTTCGTCGCTGAAGGTGTTGCTGTACTGTTCCGGATGTAGCTTCGCTTGGTACATTGTTTCGTCAGCAACCCAATTGCCGATTCCAGAAATGTTCGCCTGGTCCAGTAGCAACGCCTTGACTGGCACTTTCTTGCGTCTCAGCAACTGCGTGAGCCACTCCACGGTCAGCACGTCCTTGTCAATGACTGGATCCGGCCCGTTCTCCTTCAATGGCGAAACTTTTCTCATCTCATCCGCTTCAGCGTCAATCAGTCTGCATCTCCCCAGCCTTCGGGGATCTGTAAAGGCGACCTCGCATTTTGGCTCTCCCTTCAAGTCTAGCACGAATTTCCAGAACCGCGGTGGCCAGTCTGCCTCTTCTTTCTTCGGTCTGTAGTATGCGCTTGTATCATCGTTGCTGAACCTGATCCACCCAGTCATACCCAGATGCATGAGCGGATGTGGTTTTGATTCCATGATGAGCCAAAAGTATTTTCCTTGTTGGCGCGCGTCGAGCACCTTCTTGCCGGTCATGGCGGTTTTGAAAGCGCTTGCTGAGGTACCGACTTTGCCGAAGAGAAGGTCATCTTCTTCTGCACGAACTGATGCGATTGTGCGACCCACGAGGTGCTTCTTAAGATAGTGCACTACCCGTGATACTTCTGCGATCTGTAGCCATTAGCCTTTGATTGCTCTTGAACATCTTAGAGCTTACCTCAGGCATCGTGACTGCGACAATCGAAAGGTAAGATCAATGTACAATGTCGAAAAGTAAGATCAATGTGCAATGTCGCAAGTACAGGATACTTCGAGCCAGACGAATGAAGATGGATGACTGAGAGTCAAATTTGGTGATTGATGTTTGGAAAAGGAGCAATGACGACTTGACTCTCCAAACTACGCGTCGCCCCGGCGCGTCCTCACGAGACCAGCCGCCACGACGTCATTGGCCAATTCGACATCCACATCCATCACATCCCACAGCAGCAATGTCGTCTAGAGCGCGCCATGTGCTCATCACAGGTGGCAGCCGAGGCATCGGTCTAGCCATCGCCCAGGCCTTCGCAAAGCGTGCATACCGCTGCACGCTCGTCTCGCGCTCAGAAGAGAATCTCAAGAGCGCGGTTTCTACTCTCGAACCATCATCAGGATCGCATCGCTATCTTGCAGGATCCATCTCAGCGCCAGACTTCTGGTCGACTACGCACTTCAAAGAGCAGGGCCTTGGTAAGGGCGAGGATGCGTCGAAGATTGATGTATTAGTGAATTGCGCGGGGATCACGCAAGCAAGACTTTTTACAACAACGCCTGCGGAAGATATCCAGGACATCGTCGATACTAATCTCACCGCGCTTATGCTTGGTACTCGGTTTTTGCTGCGTAACAAGTATCTGTACACGACTAGTAGATCTCGTTCAGAAGCCGATGTAGACTTCACGCCTTCTGTCGTTAACGTGTCCAGCCTGCTTGGCTCAAGTGGCGGCTACGGAGCGGTTGCGTACGCAGCGAGTAAAGCAGGGGTGTTGGGATTTACCAGGGCACTGGCAGCGGAGTATGTAGGACATGGGGTGAGGGTGAATGCGATCGTGCCGGGTTATGTGGAGAGCGACATGACAAAAGGTATGTTGCGACGTCCATTCCTTGTGAACAAGAGCTGACGATACCAGACTTAAATGCGTCACAACTGAAGGACAGGATACCGCTCAAGCGGTTCGGCAAACCAGAAGAGATTGCAAGCGCAGCATTGTTTCTCGCGGAGAATCAATACGCGCATAACTGCGTATTGAATCTGGATGGTGGACTATCTGCGGTATGAGATTCTGCGCCAGGTATAGACTGAAGCGCGACTTGAGCTGTTGATCCCTTTCCAATATCTATATGAGAGAGCAAAAGCAGACATATTGAGGTATACCCATTCCAAAACGCCGCCAAACTTGCGCCTGTGCTGATGTAATACAGAGGGTATCCAGAGGATGGGCGCATCGATGCTTTGTAGACCATGGGAAACATGTAAGATCGCGACGGAGCAGTCCACGAAGTTTGCGTAAAGCAGAGAGGCAAGCAAGATGTGCGTTCTCGCAACAACTCAGTCAAGCTCAATCACACCGTCTTCCTTCTCGTCTGAGATCACCAATATGTCATCAGTGTCCATGACCCGCTTGCCTTCCATAACCTTGCCCTTTTTCCTGACAAGATCATCTTCAAGACTAGCCTCGTCTGCCGTTCTCTTGAGACCGGTACCTGTTCCATTCGTGGTGCCATTCGCGGTGCCATTTGCGGTACCATCCGCATTTGCGTGACTTTGGCCGTTGGTTGCAGGGGCTGCGATAGGCACGGTCGTCCTAGGTCGGGTTGCGATCTTCAGATCTTGGAGCAGGTTGATAGGCTTATCTGAAGATGGAAGCTCCTTTGCGACAATCGTAAGCTGTACGTTGACCTTTTTGTCCTCGTCTGCATCGTCTATAATGGTGACTGAACTGTCCGTCACAAGTCCGAGCTCGCTGAACGTCTTCTCCAGGTGTGCATCCTCGTCAGCATCATAGAGGAGATCGCCATCCTTGGTCACGCTGAATTCTTCGCCATAGCCCAACTGTGTCTTGAGCACATCTTCGACAAGGTCATTGAGCTTGGCACGTCCTATGTCGACGATCAGGGTGACATGGGTGACACTACAGGTCGGGCATTCTGGGTTGGGTGCACTGAGTGTCTCTGGAGCAAGCATTCGATCAGTACCTCGCCTGAGAAAGACCGATTTGGCCTGTCGCTTCAGCTGTTCGGGATCGGTATATCGCAAAACTTTGAATGCTTGGAGGACGCAGAGACCTGCAGTCATAGCGTTGGTGGTGGCAATGGCAGGAATGATGTTGCCAGCCATTTCTACGGGGATTTGTCAGTAATGTTCTCCACAACGTTGCAGCTTCACCTACGCTTGATCTCGAACTTCGAACGCATTTCGATGCCAAAGATGGCTGCTCGAAGGTTGGCACTCGCGACCACGAAATCTAGAGTGTCTGTGTCATCTTTGTCGAAGCTCAGTACGGGAACTGAGTTTCCGACCTCGGTCTGCGCGCGCTCTGTTTCCAAACGCTGGCTCAGCCTGTTGAGACTGTCTACAAAGACTGCGAAGTTCTCTGCAACACCCCATGTCTTCTGGTCATCCGACAGCAGGGTCTGCGCGGGAACGTTGGCCTCTTCTGACAGCTTGTCGAAATTCAGCGCAACTGGTGCTCTCTTGCCCTTCCACATGTCTTCCATGCTGAGCAGCCGTTCGATGTCGTCTTTGAAAACCATCTCGAAGACAGCACGTGGGAAATCCTGCGAGCCCATCTGCTCTCGCACACGCTTCAGCTTTGTCGCCTCCTCGCGCAGCTTCGCGATTTCAACCGCGTCATTCCCTTCTTTATCTAAGCTCTGATCTAGTTCTGGCGAATCGTCTTCGGAGATGCCAAACAGCTCGGCGAACAGGTATGATTTCCCCCATACTATGCAGTGAATGAGCTGGGACGGCGTACTTCGAATCGTGCACGTGGCAAAGACTTTCGGCGTTGGCTTCGGCACGCAATCGTAGCACTCTGTAAGGCTCTTCTTAATGACTTGGACATTGCCATTGAAGCCAGTGGTGCCACTCTCGATAAGCGGCACGTTCGCTGCCAGACACATCTTATTGACATGTCGGCGCGCATCGATATTGTCGAGAGCGTTGAAGACGATATTGAAATTCTGGAACCATGCGACATTGAACTGCGGGTCCTTGATATTGTCGTGGTAGGCTTCGATCGTGACGTTGGGATTGAACTTGTGCGCCGACTCTTTGGCAACCTGCTGTAGTGTCAGCGCATGCGCTGTCGCCTTTCTAGAAGCCTCAATGTGCACATACCAGCGCCTTCGACTTCTTGATGTGCTCGTTGCGGAACAGAAACTGGCGGTTGAGGTTGCTGAGGTCGATGGTGTCCAGGTCGACAATGTGGATTTCGCCAAAGCCGGTAAGAACAAGGTTCTTGAGCAGCTCGCAGCCGATGCCGCCAGCTCCTACCATGAGGACGCGTGACTGCCTCTTGTCAGTGACTCGATGTTGTGTTCTTGGTGTCTCAGTCGCACCTTCTTGACCAGGCCATGGAGCGTGCCGCCTAGGCTCTGTTGCGCAAACTTGTCGCGTGTCATTGCGGTGACGGGGTGGAGTGGCGAGTTGGGTGTGGAAGTGCAGGTTGCCACGGCATGCGCGACGAGGTAAGAGCCGCCGGGCGCGGATAATTGAAGATCTCAAGGTGAGAGGCCCGACGTCAGTCTGTAGCGCTGATCCACCCCCGGTCGCTAGAGCCTCAACGCTAGTGGCTACGCGAAGCTTTAACGCGCGCGAGTGAAACTGCGCTCACCAAGTCACATGTTCGATATCAGAATCTGGAGGTGGCTAACGATTAATTTTCATCGGGTTCACAAGAGCGATAATAAATCATTTCCACAAGTGGTCCCTTCCTTCATTGCATCGACTTCGGTTCCTGGCGCAACCCGGTTCTAGAAAGCAGCGTCAAAGATCGCGATGTCAGACGACGAGGTTGACCATGAACTACTGGACTTATTACGGAAGCGATTCGGAATAGGTGTCCAGGATAATGGGCCGCCAGAGACAAAGGTACTCGAAAGTGCCGAGAACATCTACGACAACAGCACCGATGTGGCAATCGACATGCGCTCGACCAAAGTAGCCGCCCAGTTGGTTCTTGACGAGATGGAAAAGCGAGAATACAGTACTAAAACTTGGTCGGCTCATGAGCTGCATCCCAAATCTAAAGACGAAAGCACAGTCAACTTCATCTTTACCATGGATCTCTTGAACTTTAGCTTTTGGAGTGAGAAGAGCGAAGATGAGAGATTCGCCGTTGAGTACAAAGATAAGAGGTGGACGGGCTATTGGGGCCTGGTCGCTGTGCTGCAGAGAGCACTGGATGAGGGTGTTCCAATAACTTCACCTGAATTCTGGATCGACGAGGTAAATTGCACAGACGAGGTACTCAAGAACGCATTCCGCTCGGTGAATGATGAGCAGGCACCGATGCTCGACCAGCGCATTAGGTGTCTCAGAGAGGCAGGCAGAGTACTAGACGAGGAATTCGATGGTAGTGTTGTGACACTCGTCGAAGACGCCAAAAACTCAGCAGCTGGGCTGGTCAATCTACTTGCTGAGAAGTTCACATGCTTTGCGGACGAAGGCACATTTGAGCGCAAAAAGGTTCGGTTTCTCAAGCGCGCACAGATCTTTGTGGCTGATCTGTGGGCCGCTTTTGACGGCGAGGGCTATGGAGAATTCAATGACATCGACAAGATCACCATGTTTGCAGACTACCGCGTTCCACAAATACTGCACTCTCTCGGAGTTATGTGGTTTTGCCCTTCGCTGGAAGCCAAGATCCGGCGCCTCGAAGTTATGGAAAGTGGACACACGTGGGAGATGCAGATTCGAGGTAAGTGGGCTGTTCAATGTTTGCGACCTTTTCAAAGAAAACTCACTTGAGAACAGGGTGCAGCATATGGGCAGTGGATTTGCTCCGACGGGAGATGTTGAAGATCAAGCCTGAAGCGAAAGTCAATGCGATCCTCATCGACTTTTTCTTATACGATTTGGCGAAGGAGAGAGAAAAGGAAGGTGTTGAAACAATACCCCACCACAGAACAAGGAGCATATGGTATTGAGGCATCGATATTCCCACAATGTGAATAATTATATGGATCGTTGACATTATCGACCAAGTTTGCTACATTTACATCGATGACCGGGGCTTACAAGATGACTGGTATCATAGATTCGCAGAGGAGATTCAGAAATGTAACAACGGTATGTTGTAGCTCGATGGCCTTCGAACTTATTCTTGTGTTGCTATTGCTAGTGCCATGAGAAGCCGGGGTGACGTCACCTGCTCTCTTCCCCTCACCAGTGCTTCATGTTGCACATTGCGCATGCCTCTGCAGGCAACGTACCCCAAACACGTGTTTTCTGGATCGTTCGGCAACTAAACTTTTTTGTATTGACTCCACACGTATACTGAAGGTTGCTCAGGAATATATCACAAGCCTGCAGATTTGTCGGCGTCCCAGCCTGACCTTCAGCGACTTCTCTATCCTCAGACCACGGCACATGCCAAGTCCTTGGCATACTGTTGCAGTGACTGTACTCTTTGAACACTGCATGTTATTGCTGACACGTTCCCGATAGCGTTCCGGTCCGATTTGCTCACCGATCTTTTCTTCGCCCCCTAAAATCGCTATAGCGCACATCTGAGCTCAGGGTTTGAAATATGGATTGCTGATCTGGCTGGCAAGAGTTTAGTCGGTTTCTTTGGAAATGGCAGAAGTACGATACATACCGATTTAACGAAGGCTTAGCTGCACGCGAGCTCTTCGCTATGTAACACGCGCTGTGCTACCATCTCCCAGCATTCCGGGACAATCCTAGAATGTAAACCTCCGTGCTGAGGGGACCACAGCAGCCGCCAAGTCCTGATTGACAAGAGATATGCTCCTTTCGATGCCCAAATACGCCACTGAGGAACGTGTGCGACTACCCCCTCAATGTCAGTGACTCCGAATAGAAATGGTCATCGAAGACTCTCAGCCTGATCACCCCTAAAAAGGACACATGAAGAACTCTCTGAAAGAGCTCCCAAAACTACCAGTCGAGTGTGCAGGTATGAGTTCATCAATTGGCGATATTCGGTCTTAGGGGGAGCCGTTGGCTGGATGGATACTGCTGTGCTCTGTTGCCTACTAGTCTGGATTACAGAGAGGCTACACAAGCGAATTTTACTGGTACAATACAAATGGGCTGTGTTTGTACGGTGAGAAACGCTCTGACCTGCATTGTGTAAATCTAGCTAAGTCTGGACCTTCGGCGAACTGTGCGAGAGGACATCCATTGCTTCGGGACCGGCACGTTCTACTGGTTTTCTTGGGGAGCCACACTTTCAGGATGGGCTTAGATCTGTGAGATTAGGGCTGTGCAAATCTCCAATCCCTCATCATTTCTTTTCAGCTGTCGGTCCTTTCCGTCTCTTCGATGTTCTCAATCATGCGGCTGTTTCTCCCCCTCGTATTGACGATTGTGACAGCCGCTCAGCAGGATCCTATTCAGGACTTTTGCCGACGATATCAACACCAAACCTGTGTGATAGACGATAAACTCTACATCGATGGCGGAAAAGTCCATTATGGTGGATTTGTGGAAAATGGAAGCATCGCGCAGCAAAGTAAGCATGCGATAGCTATGCGTTTGCACGTCGCTCACAAATAGACCCTCGACTCCTATGGGGGAATACCCTAGCCACCGATACGGAAACCGAGTTTCCCCAATTGTTTAAGAACTTATCGAAGGTAAGCTTTGCATGATCAACGAAGCTCGATCGGCGACTAAGATCAGATCAGGAGTCTGAAGTGCCTTCCGTGAGCGGCGGTGTACTATGGCCCGACATAACCAACAAGTTATTCTATCTCTTTGGCGGGGAATACCACGATATCTCGCAGGTGCAGCAATTCACCAGCCTTTGGTTTTTTGACATTCTTTCCAGCACCTGGAACCGCACGACTTCCTCTGCGGCTCAGACCGGCATCTTATGGCCAGCATTCGGATCAGGTACAGTTACGGAAGAGGGGACTGCATATTACTATGGAGGCTATCTGGGCAATAAAACCACTCCCAAATGGAGTGGAGAACCCATGATGCTCTCGTCGCTAATATCCTACAACATGGATACTCACATCTGGTCCAATCACACATATGATAACATTGCACGAGCCGAGGGGATACTACAGTATTTTCCAGCCTCAGCATCGGGCATGTTGTTATATTTCGGAGGGGTCGAGACTGGAAGTGATGGCAGAGTGCGATATGTGAGTCGTCATATCATTATCTGGCCAATTGTGCTAATCTTCCTAGGCGAACATGAGCGTAAGATATACGATACTACTGCCGATGTCATCTGCTTATAACCAATTAGAGTATCAGGATATTCGACATAAACGAGAACAAGTGGTTCACGCAGGTTGCAACTGGATTTGTCCCTTCTCCGAGGCGTGGGATGTGTGCTGGTCTAGCTTGGGCAGTCGACCACTCCTCATTCAACGTGTAAGTGATTAGCTGGGCACCATGCACTGTAGGCACTGACATTCACAAGTTACGTTCAGGGTGGCATTGGTGAAGACGGAGCTACATTCGGAGAGACGTACATTCTGACAATACCGTCCTTTCAATGGACACTGGTAGACCACCCAGTAAACACTTGCAGGCGAAATACTTACATCTCTAGATCTACCCAGAACCGAGTCGCGTCCCAAATACTGCAACAGGAAAAGGCTGGTCGTCCTGTAACGTTGTGCGAGGAATGTCACAGATGATCGTTCTTGGTGGCTACTTCGCCAACACTTCGTTCGTGGATTGCGACGTACCTGATCACAACGGACAACACGGCCTTCTGCTCGGGCAGGAGAGCGCAGAAGTCAAGCGGCCGCAGACCCAATGGTGGTGGCGGCTCATGCCCGAATTCAATGGGTATCGGGTCCCCGACAAGCTTGTCTCGTTGGTCGGCGGCAAGTAAGTTCTCACTTGTGCCAGCCTAAATCAATGGAACTAATGGATTCATAGTACCAGTGGTCATGCCACAATGACAACACCTGTACAAGGCTGGGAAACCCCTCAGCTCTCAGGATACTTTCTGGGCATGAAGCCGGCTGCGTCTCGAACAGCCACAAGGCTGATCCCGGCCACATCAACGGAATCGAACCAGTCAAAATCTAGCGGTCCAAATACTGGTGCTATTGCTGGCGGAACCATTGGGGGCGTTGTCGCACTTGCCAGCATAATCGCCATCGTTTTCTACTGGCTCCGTTACAAGCGTCGCCAGCAAAGTAAACACAACACACCTGAACTTGACCAGAACCACCAAAGAGCGGAGCTCGATGGTCCTGCTGTATGCGAGAAGCCTGTGACAGATGTCAATGTTCTGCATGGCGGCACTGTGCCTTGTTCCATGACGTCGACACCGTCTCAAGTCTCGCCACCACTTGTGCCAGCATCCTGGCGCCAGGACTCTCCTTGCGCTGAGCTACCAGAGTCCACGATTTCAGCTAGTGTTGAACTTTCCGATGTCAGAAGTCCGACCACCGGCGAGCCCCCAAATTTCATGCGCCCAGTCTCTCGTCATGATGGCACCTGATTTAGCATTGTAGAGGCGGGTCACCCTCAAATGTACTATTCTTCGACGCTACGTAAACCGAGGATATGTTGAGACGCAGGCAGTAATGATAGCGGAAGGGCGCCAGCCGAAGTACAGTAGCCGAAGGGTATTAACCGAATCGCTATCGCGATGAATTGGGTTACAGGGTATATAAACAAAACGTTGATGATTATAGGAAATAAATACTTTCTGTTGAGTGTGTACACTACTTGTAGTTGGGCTGTTGATGGCGCCACACTGCTGCTGAATGGCTACATTTTTGTCACTTGCCGACGCAGCTTCGGAGCCTTGAAGCAGAAGATAGTCTTGAACATTATTACAAAACGTTTCCGGAAAGGGGATTTCGTGTTAAGAGAATCCCAAAATATCAGCCAAGCTTTACATCGCCTGAGATTCCTTGCCTTTGCTCATCAGTCAAATCAATGTCAAAAAAATCTTTCAGAGCGTCCACACGCTCGTCTTCCGTAGTACATTCTTTCATGACCTCCCGAGAACCACCAACAGCCTTTCTTATGGTATCCTTGAAGAGAGTGGTGTTCCCGACGATTTTCTCTTTTGCCTCATCCATTATCATTGTCGTGCTTGTGACATATTTAGTAAAGAAGGACTTCCCATTGGTGGATGTATACCACGACATGATCTCGTAATCCTGAGGCAGGAACTCCGTCTCGGTGAAGCAATAAGTCGGCACCCAGACGTCCTCTTCGTCTCCCGCCGGATCGTGGCAAACATCGTAGCACCATAGCTTGTTGGAATGATCCCCATACGACTCTGCAATAGCGCGAAACTGTAGTCGTATCTTGCGTGGCGCAATGCTAGTCGTTTCAAACCCATCCTGTAGCGGGTAGGGCAAGTTAGGACCCATGCTGCCCATGCCTACATCAACGACAAACCACTGATCGTCAAATCGAACAAGGTTAAGCATGTGATTCCACCCGTCATATGTTGCAGCCTGGTTGCGCCGAACCTCTGGATAAGGACTCATGGCTCGCGACACGCGGCCTCCACAGTTGCGAACTTCAAAGCCAAGGGAACGGAGAACGGTCCCGAAGAAGGTATTGTTCTCCATACATCTCCCACCGCGCCGGTTGGTCACGATCTTCGTGTAAAGATCTGCCGGGTCGAGAGTAATGATCCTGTGCGCGGAGTAGTGTAGTTCCAAGTTCTCGAAAGGCACATTGCAGACGTGATGCCGGGTCAAAGCCTGCAGAAATGGAAGTCCGTGCTGCTTAGTGATGGAATAGGATTTGTTGGACAGTAAAGGCGAGTCGAGGTATTTTTGTGGAAGCTGGATTCGAGCAAAGTAATCGTGCAACTGGGCTGCGCTGTACCGTGGGCGATCCTCATCGCTGAGCGGTAGCTGGGTGAGGGAGGTGGGTAAAGAAGCACTCGTCATGTTCGGCAAGTATGCAGATTTACTTGTGATGGCTCGGACACAACAGGAGACGCAAGATACAATGCAAGAGCTTTTATAATCCTATCAGACGAAGCATGTGTATGTAAGACGTCTCTTGCTGACCACCATTACATGGTTCTGCGGCGATGGCGTTGAGCAATCGGCATCAAAGGGAATAAAAGGTGGGGCAGCGGAAAGGCGGGGAAAGCAATCCGACGTCCCCGGCTCGCCGCGGACGGCCTAGCGTGATCACCTTGCATTCGCCACAACGAAGCCAGCGTCTACCCACAATCACGTAAAAGACAGATAGATGTACCTCCAAGTCAAGAAGAATGATGCTACGAATTTGTACAGGGCAGCCAGCCACTGAGTATATACACGGTGATGCGACCCTTCTTGTTGCGGGAATTAACCAGCTCACGCAGCAGAATTGGAGTTATCAGCACAATCGAAGGTCCTGGCAATGAACCCAGATGCGAATGCGTCCCGGATCGAAACAGCGACAGAATACCTGTACAATGTTTGTTAGCTTGAAATTCTGACTGGGTTTGTGTTTACAACTTACGTTCCACCAACGATCATGTACAGGCCAAGAAGGCAGATGAGTGCGTGGAATCCAAACCTCGCTTTCTGTCCCAGTGTCCCAGATCTGTAAGCTCTGAAATCATACATCCACAACAGCGTCGGATAGACGAGGCTGAACGGCGCGAAACACAGCGACCCGGCCAGTCCGAGCAAGAAGTTCAGGATGGGAACAGACTGCGCAATGACGAAACCAAGTATGCCGAGGATAACATTGATGCCGAGCCACGTCGACCAGTGAACGACAGTGTTCGCCTGTAGGTGCTTTGAGTCTCGGAGCAACCGGACAAAAACGTATTTCGCCGCGACATGTTGGTAGATACCGACACCTATGATCAACCCAGGCAACAAGAAACCGTAGGATATCTTCTTGAAGAGGGGACCGGCAGAATCGAGTGCGGGAACCGAGAGCCAGATGCCACAGTATCGGTATATGACCATGGAGAAGACGACATACAAGATGCCGACAAGGACACCAGCCCAAAGGACTGCTTTACGATACTCTCTGGGGTTGCGCATTTCCGAGATAACAGGAAGAAACATCGAGGAGCCGCTTGCAGCGATGAAAAGGTTGGCTGTTGATACCATGCCGACGACAAAGGTAGGGTACGCAATAGCTACGAAGCCAAGATCAAAATCACCACTTGGTGGCGCCGCAGCAGGGCGGTCTTGACGCGCAACAGCGACAGTGAAAATGAAGATTGCGGCGACAAAGGTGGAAAAGCCGAACCAGGTCAGCCAACCAAGTCGGGAAAATGTGCGGATAGAGGAGCATATTGTGATCATGATCGCAGACACGAGAGCAAACACTACAGTGCAAGCTCCATGTTCCGACAATGCATTCAAGGCAGTTGAAGTGGACACAATGCCTCCAGCTGAGATCAGAATCTGGGCGACGATGATCTGAGCTCCAACCAGTTCGCGGCCGACGCGTCCCCAGAGAAAGCCCATCATGTCAGCCAGCACTGCACTTGGGGTCAGCGTTGGTAGTAGTAAAAGATGAGAACCAGGGCTCACTGTGGCATTCTGGATGATTGTTGCGGAAGACGCCCAAGAGGACGGCGGTATCTTGCACGATGCAGTCAGTATATGCCTCGAAAGTTCTCGGTATAGTGGAAAGTATGACTTACATGTATTTAGAGCGACCCATGCTGCAAGAGATAGACCTCCACCCACTGCTCCGAGCGTTGCAATGGCATTCGGAGTACTCAGGATACTCATTGCGAAATTGATCTTGAGAAAGACCACAACGGCTCGCTGCCAGCTGACGGTCCTGAACTCAACGCCATCGACATTCCTCTGGAAGATTTCGAGTGCTTCAGGGTCTTCAACCTTCATCGTCTCCACCTCACCCGTAGTAGAGTCGGATGTCTTCTTGATCTCCTGCGCATGGCTTTGATGCTCTGAAATATCCGCAAAGGTTTGAGGCGCCATTCTTGTGATTAAAGAGTAGATGAATCTGGCCGAGCTCTCACTGGTATTGATCTAATGCAGATACATATATTGTTAAACAATGATCCGGCTTTCACGATATCCGGTGGCTTAGATACGAAGCGGGGTGTCGGGTATCATCAGGGATAACAGCCCGCACAATCACTGGTCTAGTCGATACGCCTCGACTTCGCTGATAAGCGCAAATGGGGTTTCTTCGTTTAACCAGGACGTTTCTCCGCCAAGTTCCTATTGGAGCCCCAAAATGCAAAACACCAAGGGCGTACTGTCTCCAGCCCCCGTAGCGATCAAACGATGCACAGCCCTGCTCCAAGCATTGTGAACGCCACACTCCTGCTCGTAAATTTGTAGACCCCAGCTTTTGGTTTTGGTTAAATGTGGTTAGCTTCGCGCCTAATTTCGTTCCCGCTCATCAGCGCTCTGGAACTTGAGTGGATGCATCACCTACGCACGTTGACTCGCCAATACCCGGGTCTCTGACTGGACTAGTGTGGATGAGGAGCTCTTATCGAAGAACACGATATCCGTGATAAGACTTGAATCTCATCAGGACCCGGGTTGTTTGTGATGTACAATATCCGACAGTGGTATCTGAGTGTGACATAGTCGTCTTCGAAAATGAAGCAGTAATCGTTTCCCGTCCCATATCCGCATACATTGAGAGCATATCACGAAAGATGCCCGAGCCCTCATATTCTGATAAAAACCCATGGAAACTTGTATCATCGGCCTTTATTGACGAGCTTCACCAATTGAGCACAGTCCTACCACATATCCGCTCTCTCAAGCCTGGATCATTGAGATCACTCCTCCCTCATTCGAGATAACGCAGCCTGCACGTCCCCTTCGACATCATGGAACCACAACCAGTCAAAACGACCGTTTTGCAGCAAAGGAAGAATTTTCTGCATATCGCGTCCTGCTTCTTCATGCTGAAGAAAGATCATACGGCCCACTTCCGCAGCCTGCTCGAGCTGCTTCTGCGCCCTGGGTCGCCGCACCAAGTCGTACGCATTCAAAGCTGCTTGAACGGACAGTGACGAACTCGTATCTATGACATGAGCTTGGACAAGCTCTGAAAGCACGCTGGAAAGAACCAGTGCATCTTCCACGCCCTGAGCAGCGCCAGCCGCCTGAAAAGGCAGAGAAGCATGGGCACTATCGCCCAAGAGGACCACGCGCTCGCGGTAATATGTCGAGGTTTGCAGGTGGTGAAAGAATCCCCACTTGACCGGTTTTGCCTTTGTGAGAAGCCGGCGAAGGCGGTCGTCTACGCCAGGGCCTGCGAAATCAGCCAGCATGGCGTCCTGTGTGACCTGTTCTGTGACAGCTTTGTGGAGCATCCAGGGGCTGTCATCAGCTGCGCAAAGAAGGAAATTGAATTCCTACGGTTCTTGATCAGCAAGAATTGCTTCAGGGTTCGCCAACTTACCTCTCCACCTGAGATCCGATAAGTGACAGCACCGCGTTGGTAGCCAAAATAGAACTTGGCAACGCCTGTGAGGCTCCCAAGGATAGCTTCGGCTTCATGCATTGGAATGACGCATCTATAGCAGTATGCACCTGCATATACCGGCTCCACCTGGCTGGGATATGTGGTTGTTAACACATGCTCTCGCACTTTGCTCTTGATTCCATCTGCTCCTGCAAGGACGCTGGCATAGGCAACCTCACCGTCAGAAAAACGAAGTGTTACCTTGTCTGTGTGCTGTTCGATATCGGCCAAACATTTATTGAACTTCACACTCTGTAGAGGTATGAAACTGGTCATAATGTCAAGCAGCGTCTTTCGGTGGGCCTGGCTCCGTTCAGAGACGCTAGATTATCATACACGAATTTATTGCATACGCACCGATTTGCGATTGAAGTCAGGATGGCCCCAAGCTGACTTGCCATACCACGGTTGGTCCATGCCTAAGTCTTGGTCAGCGAAAGTTGTGCACAGTGGTTGTAGGCCTGGGAGATTGATAGTGGAAACATACCAAGGCCTTCTTCGAGAAGCAGACCCTCAAAGAAGATATGTTGCGCATTTGGTGGCTTGTTTCCAACGCATATTTTCTCATATTTAGGGCGGAAACCAGGCTCGATGAGGTCCATCGCCTGCAGGCCATTTGGAGCGAAGCCAATGCCGGCGCTTCGCGACAATCAGCATACAAGAGCTTGACTCCATCTACTTTAAAAAAGAACAGAGGCTCACCCGACGGCAGAGTACTCTTTTGCTTCTTCATAGAGCGTAAACGACACCCCCTTCTTTTGGAGCCCCATGGCTAGCGCGAGGCCCGCAATTCCAGCGCCTGAAGTCAAGATTAGCTACTTTTACTTTATATAGAAGAGGAGTGAAAGCATGCCAACTATGGCGACATGAAAGTCGTGAGCATGAGTTCCAGGCATGATTGAAAGTCTAGTAGATGGTGCTGTCAGCCGTGTGCCGCTTGTGGGATACCAGCGCTGGCTGAGCACCGCAACGAAGGCTTATACAAGGCAGCTGACAGCATCTGCAGAGGTGTGATTGAGATAAGGGCTTTCATCTGGGAACTGGGATGAAGCATTGCTGTATTGCCGAGTCGAAGCTATTCCCAGCCCGGGGGTCTCGCGGCTGGTGCCTGGCGAGCGGGGACCACGAGCTCCCCGCATCTCCCCAAAGCTCCCCGCAACTCCGGCTCTGCATCCTCGTCCTACTAAGTGCTTCGCAATCGAAGTTTGCACGGATGGCAGCCCTAGCGCCGGAGCAGGCGCCTGAGGTGGCGTCCTCCCCGAACAAGCGACGGCGCATCGCTCTGGCGTGCAGCGCATGTCGTACGCGCAAGTCGAGGTATGCGTCGTCTCAAGCTTGACGACGACCGATGACAGACTCCGAGGATACTGACCTGCCTGTCGTGCCAGGTGCGATGGAGAGCGCCCCTCGTGCTCGTCCTGCTTGGGACTTGGCCTCGCCTGCCAGTATGATCCCACCGAGTCGGCGACGAACGTGGTCGTGCGCAGGGACGCGCTGTCCGCCCTGGAGCAACGCATGGCGGCTAACGAGCGTACGGTGCAACGCCTTGATCGCCTACTCAACGGTCATCTTACGGCTGTTGGATGTACCCACGCAGGCCCTGCTGAAGAGACCCATAGCGCCGATGTTTTAGATGAGCAAGACGAAGATGCCACAACGAATGGCACAGCCATGACCTTTATCGAAGAGCGCACATCGGCTTTTTTCGGGAGGTCATCCAACGTAAACTTCGTACGTCTCCTGCTCGGTGCTACCGCTGCTGCTCGGAAACAGCACTCGCCACAGACTGCTGTTGAAAGAGAAGGTACTGTGTTGGAGAGTAGCATCATGCGATCCTCTCACTCAGCACATGCACCCTCTCCAGTAACACTCTCGACCGCCTCCATGACTTCTCTTCCCTCATACGCAGAGATGGAAAGTCTGCTGGATGTTTACTTCGATACATGTGGAGTCGTGTTTCCATTCATCCACGAAGAGACAATGAGAACTACATACAACGAGTGCAAAGCCAATGGTTTCACCAGAGTTCGCAGGACCTGGCTCGGTGCGCTCAACATGATGTTCGCTATAGCCAGCAAGTTCGATCAGGATGGAGACGATAGTACATCATCGACTGTCCGCGAAACCAGATCCGACGTCTTTTACCAAAGGGCCACAAGCCTGTGCGGGGAACTATCAAAACAGGTCATTAGCCTCGAAATCGTTCATCACTTGATCTTAGTAGTTATCTTCTGTCAAGGTACCAGGAGGTCCATACAAGCTTGGAATGTCCATGGCCTTCTCGTGCGATCAGCAGTTGCCCTGGGACTGCATAGCAGCAGAAAGCAGGGAGTCGACCCAAGCGCAGAAGAGTCCAGGCGTCGCACTTGGCTGGTCATATACGGCTTGGACAAGGTCTTGAGTATGGTTTTTGGCAGACCAGCCGCAATCCTTGATGAGCTGCCAGATTCCGCGAACGACAGTGCCGATCTACCTGGTCAATTCCTTGCTGTTTCATCTCGACTGTATCAGATTATGAGTAGCTCGTTGACGAAGCAATATGGAGCTAACGTGGAGATGGACGAGTCTGGTCTAGATGACCTGGCTTTACTCAAAGCTTCTGAAGATTTTCGAAGGCTCCTTCGACAGTGGACACTCGATCTGCCATCTCATCTATGCCTTTGCGAACCACAGTCGGAGATACTTTCTCAAAGCACACAACTGAACCGATTACGTGTAATCTTGACGCTCAGATATCACAACCTCTGTATCCTCATCGAGAGGCCGCTGTTCAGTGCCACGATACGCCACTTGTTCCTTACAGATATTGACCTTGGCGGGCTAACGGCGTACCTGGTATCATTGTCTATGCATGAGGCCCTTAAATGTGTACATGCAGCGGAAAGCACTATTGAGATAGTGTATTATGTGATGATTGGCGATGCATCAAGTAGAAACAACCTCGGTGTGTGGTTTTTTACTCTATATTACGGTAAGTCATAGCTTTGCGAGTGGATAGCAGCATGACTGACAGAAGTCGTAAACAGTCTTCACTGCATCGCTGATAATAAGCGCCCGCTTACTGTGGGCGAAGCATGGCCGGGATGATGTGAATAGCAGTTTCATCTCTCGATCTGAATCGCTACTTGTCAAAGCTGAGCATATATTCCAGAAGCTCAACAAGCACAGTCCTCTGGTCCTTAGCTGCTCAAAGTATATCCGCCACTTATTGGAGTTGTACTCGCAAGGTAAGTTGCAATCTATTAGCTTGTGAAGAGTTAGAGAGCTGCTGACAATGTACTCACTCATCAGCCACATCCACGCAAGGCACCCACCAAGATACCTCCCCATTGCCTACCGGATCACAGACTAGCAATCTCACGTCTGTCCCTAGCCCAGTGGAGCTGCTTCAACTCGATGCAGAGGACCTAGAGGCATTTGGCATTCTGAGCTCGGAATTGTTCGACGTATCTATGTTTGACAGCTTTGGGCTGACGGTACCCGGTGCACTACCTGAGCATACTGAATAGTAAGGAGTGACATCAGGGAAGTGATGGAGTCGCGGCTTCAAACATGATCTATGATACTCATGGCTGTAGTGTTCACTTCCAGTTGGTATTTTAGCAGTAATTGCTGGTGGTGCAATCGACACGCATTTTTGCAGCCCTTGGTGTCATTGATGCTTATTTTCTATTCCGACCTCCGGGGGTGTGAGCCTCGTGCCTCATCACCGTCTCTGGATCGGCCCGCTTAACCCCTTGAACAAGGCAAATCCTATCACTACTCCCATTCCGAAGACCACGAGCGTATTCGTCGACAATATTATCTCCTTCTGACCGTGATTCAACCGCCTAGCCTTCTCAGCGTACTCTTTCTTCCTCTTTTCAACATCGTCTTGGGTGCTTTCAGGCCTCTCGCCCTTCGCAGTACGTACAGCTAGGTAGTCTCTCACCAATGGATCGTCGCTGTCACTTAAATCAACCCACCCTGCCTTATTGTCCCCTTGATCTAACGGACTTCTGATATTTAAACCCCCATACACACCCTCCTTTCCCTCTCTCAACTTCGGACTAATACCTCCTGGTATCCATTCCTCCAGCATAGAAACAGGCAATGACCTGAACACCAAACCCATCCACATCTCCAGCAGATTCGAGAGCAACGCCGGATCGTCCATACCCGGGAGCGCATGTCCGCCCATGTTCTGCGACGGAAGCACAGCCAGTACTCCAATGGCATTGTAAATGGATGACTGCAGCGCATGGTAGTGCAGGCTTGGGTTGTCGCGCCGGTAGCGGAAGTTCAGATGCTGAGCAATGCGCGGACGCAGCGAGGACGCTTGTCCAACGTAGATGCGCACACGCCTGTCAAGACCAAGGATACCGTTGAGGTAAATGGCACGGGCGTCGGCGCGCAGGTCGCCGGATATGAGTTTGAGTCTGCGGCCGTGTCAGCATTGTAGGACTGTTCGGTTGTGCCGATCGGATATAGGTCACATCGTCTGGAGAATGGTGTCTACATGTCGGACATTCATGGCTGAAGCAACAAACCTTGCTTGGTACTGAGTGCTGTCTGCAGGCGATGATTCATGAATGTCCTGAACACTAGAGGTCTGTCGAACAGACAAGACGTTTCTCAAACAATGCAGCCATCAACCGTTCGGCGAATCAGTGCGAGGTTCGACATACGCATCAAGGCTCCATCGGCCGTTGAGAAAAGACCAGACTTGTGGTCTTATGCAACGAAGGCAGAAATCGTCTAGCCTAGGATGTCGCTCGATCCATCGGCCATAACGAACATAATATCTCGATTCCGGTTCCTTCAGTTTGGCTAGCAGGTGTCTCAATATCTCATGAGCTTCGACTTGTGCTGGCGAGAGTTGTGTTGGCAGATCGTTCATCATCGGCGACGCGAAAGTTGATGCATTCGAGATCCACGCTCCAGATGCGCACGCACTTTGGTGCGAACTCTGAGGACTCGCCATGTTATATACAATCGCCACTCGTAAGGTACAGTCGCAAGAGCTGCGGGATGTTAGGCAGACGCTTGATCCGGTTAGTGCGAAGGCAGCAAGGGGCGATCGTAGCGAGGCTGGTTATGCATGTGCTTGCCTGCTGCCTAGCACTGGCTCCTCTGATGATACTGTCTCAGACGAGTGACTGGGCAAGCGTCAAGTAACGAATGCTGGCAATGTCGGTGTTTCTGGACGTGAGCACAGATGAGGCTCGAGAGCCTAGCGGCTGCTGAAGTTGCCTGATAAGGCAGGAACGGTGATTTTGTGTCGATTACAGGCGCCCCTCGGGATGGGTACCCATGCAATGAGCTGAATCCTTCAGGGACTGTCTCGAGGTGCCGCGGAGGATGCACAGCGTTGGCGCATGGCTGCAGACGCTCACAGAAACATCCTGTTAGCACGGACATACCGAATCACTCGCCGTTCCATACAGACTGTGGATTGAAGTTGGACTGATATGGATGACCGGGTGCCGAGCTGCGGCTGTGAGCAACGACCTCGCTGAGGGATAATCTTCACCGTCGTGCCAAATGATCAGAAATTACTCTTGTTATAATAGATGCAAGGATCTGACGTGAAAGTAAAGCGGTTGACTGGCAATGCAGTTTCCAGTTTCGATTAGATCTAATCTTATCTCGCCGATCTGGCCACGACCCCTGCTGCTTGAGGCCAGAGCAGCACATCAACGCCCAGGTCCTACCACAACACGCAACAGTCCACTCGGCTACCCTGTTTTTCAGTGTTGCGCTGTCCAGCTTTTCCCTCAGTACATTGGCGCGACCATTGCACAGTCAAAATGGTGAGTGATTCCCCGCACATGCGCATGCCCGAGCTTCACCCACTGACTTCATTGCAGACGAACGTAATAGCAAACTCAGGCCACGATGATATGATTGTACGTCTGCACATCCACCTCGAAACCTCCCGAGCCCTCCCTACTGCCACCGACCGAACCGCGCAACCAAACGGCATAACGCGCAATGACCGCCAGCGGTGTTGATTTGTTGTCAATTGAAGCTAATGAAGCTCAGCACGACGCCGTTCTGGACTACTATGGCAGGCGGTTGGCAACATGCTCTTCGGACAAGACGATCAAGATCTTTGAGGTTGAGGGCGAGACTCACAGGCTAGTCGAGACATTGAAGGGGTACGTCATGGAGCACCTTGGACGCGACATCTCGTTGACAGCGTTGCAGACATGAGGGCGCTGTATGGTGTGTAGCATGGGCGCACCCTAAGCACGGCAATATCCTCGCCTCTTCTTCATATGATGGCAAGGTCCTCATCTGGCGCGAACAAGGCGGCGCCTGGCAGAAGATTTACGACGTTGCGCTCCACACCGCTTCGGTCAATCACGTCGCCTGGGCACCCCACGAAGCCGGCTGTCTCCTTGCTTGCGCCTCCTCCGACGGCAACGTTTCGGTCCTCGAGTTCAAAGACCACGACTGGACAAACCAAGTCTTCCAAGCCTGCGGCTCGGGCGTAAACAGTGTTTCGTGGGCACCAGCTGTTGCTCCCGGCCAGGTCGTCAGTGCGAGCGGAAATCAGGCCGGTACCGCGCGACGATTCGTCACTGGTGGCAGCGACTGCCAGGTCAAGCTTTGGGAGTTCAGCGCAGAGACAGGGAGCTGGCAAAACACACAGGTCCTGCCCGGCCACACAGACTGGGTCCGCGATGTTGCGTGGTCGCCAACTGTCCTCTCGAAGTCATACATTGCCTCTGCATCTCAAGACAAGACTGTGCGCATCTGGACATCATCGGATCTGCGTATGTATTTGAAGCGATATATGATATGCCTCAAACTGACTACTAGCAGACGAATGGAAGTCAACCGTCCTCAATGTCGATGCCGCCGCGTGGCGTGTAAGCTGGAGTCTGAGCGGCAACGTACTCGCAGTCAGCACCGGCGACAACCGAGTCAGTCTGTGGAAGGAGAGACTGAGCGGCGGATGGGACTGTGTCAAGACGATCGAGGAGTAGGAACATCTGACGGGATATGTCGATTATGCACCAAATGGCGGAACATAGACGAGTACCTGGTTTGGTACGATTTCTCGCAGATACCAAACAAAACGCTAGGGCTTGACGACAGGCTACGACCATCTCGAGCTTCTGTGTCTACCTACTTGCCGAATTGACGTGCTGCCAGATGCGCATCTCGAGCTCTGACTCCATTCATTCCAGGGCGATGAAACCATTTATTCATGCAACGCACACTCCTATTAGACCGCTCCACGCAATGAATCCTAAAGGTCCAATCTAATGAGGCTGCTGAAAACAGCTTTGGTAACACCAAGTGCTGAAGATAACACGTGCGATTTCTGCAGATACACCGCCTCATTCCCAATACAGAAGTGGGTCTCGTGCCGTGTAATCCTTCAGGACGAAAGAAAAGCCTCGATCCGCGTGTAGCCTCCACATGAACATCTTGAATCTGGTGGTTGCTTTTGGCATGCAATTGACGCAGCAACCGACAAGCCGACTGACTGCGCTAGTGAACAGCGACGCCCCGGGCACCAAGCTGTCAGCGGCAAACCACACACGCTCTGTCTCCAGATCTAGCCCACCACGAACGTGGGGAGTTGATCAATGAGAACGGAAGTTGGCCTCTAGGTAGTGGGCTAGAGAATGACGACAGCGACAAGCGAGGGGCACTAGGAGCGAACAGGTCAAGGTAGCGCCACTCAACAACCCGCGAGCACTGGATTCCTGCGCGCATGCACCCTCTCTAGCGACAGATCCCGGTACAGGTACGGACTACAGCCGAATAAATAGACGTCAATTGCTTGAGAGTTGCAGGTTTCTCCACGCTCCTTTCACCCCCACAATTTACACAGACGATGTCTATCATCGATACCACCAAGGACCTGTCAGCGCTCTTCACGCAGCAGGTCAAGGCCACACCTGATGCAATTGCGCTAGAAGACGAGAATAACACATACACATATCAGCAGCTCCATGACAAAGTTGCCGAGCTTGCCCTACAGCTCCGAAATCATGGCGTGGGCCGTGACAGCTTAGTTGGCGTACTACTACCACGCTCTGCTGACTATGTCATCGCATGTTTGGCTGCGCTACGCGCGGGAGGGGCTTTCCTGGTACTCGAACTAGCCTACCCACCAGATCTACTTGCAGACGTGCTCGAAGATGCGCGACCTACGGCAGTCGTCACCATCAGCGCCGAGGTTGGGAAGATCTCGGCCGGCATCACGCTGGTGGTGCTCGACGAGCAGAAATCAACATCGAACGGCCACGTGGAGGAGTCAGAGCTGCCACCCCTTCCCGAGGATACAGATCTGGACCGATTATGTTTCGTTGCTTACTCCAGCGGCACTACTGGCAAGCCCAAGGGCATTGCAAACCCACACAGAGCAGCCGTACTCTCATACAATCTTAGATTTGGTTTCTCAGACGTCCAGCCTGGAGACCGAGTAGCCTGCAACGTGTTCTTTGTATGGGAGATCATTCGGCCACTATTGCGAGGAGCAACAGTCATTGCTGTGCCCGACGAGGCCAGCTATGACCCCCGCGCGCTCGTTGATCTCCTCGGCACCAAAAAGGTCACGGAGACGTTGTTCACACCTACATTATTTGCCGCCGTACTTGCCCGTCACCAAGCGCTGGAGACGCGCCTTCCAGATCTGAAGACCGTGTGGCTCAATGGCGAGGTAGTCACTACTGACCTTGCAAGGCGAGGAATCAAGGCTTTGCCGAAAACACGACTTCTCAATGTCTACAGCGCCTGCGAGACACACGAGATTGCTTGTGGTGACATCAAAGAGATGCTTGGACAGCTTGATAAGGATGCTGCTTACTGTCCAGTCGGGCCGCCCATCATTGACAAGAAGTACGTGTACATTCTCAATGAGAGTGGTCAAAAGGTGGACGAAGGCGAGAGCGGCGAGCTATTTATTGGTGGCCATCTCCTCGCCCGTGGCTATCTCAATCTCCCAGAAGTTACGGCCAAGGCATTCACACCCAATCCATTCAGTTCGCAGAAGGGTGCACGAATGTACAGGACAGGAGACAAGGCTCGATTACTGTCGAACGGCCTGCTCGAGATTACTGGTCGTGTTGGTGCAATGATCAAGATTCGCGGATACTCGGTCGTGCCTGGCAAGGTTGAGAGCGAGATCCGCAATCACCTCGCCGTCAGCCACTGCGCTGTCATTGCTCACGGTGACGGAATTGATAGGCAGCTGGTCGCGTATATTGTCCGCGACAAGGACTCCTCCGAAGAGCGACCGATTGTCGAAATCGACAAGGCTGGACGTAGCTCCACTGCCCGCCGCATGCTACAGGCGTACCTTGCACACTACATGCTGCCTGCTCTATGGGTCGAGCTAGACGTGCTGCCCACCAACGACGTGTCTGGTAAGGTCAACACGAAGGCACTGCCTTCGCCGAGATCAAGCTCCCCGACCGGAAGTGCACGCAAGTTTGAGCAGAGCCCTATCAGCATCGAGCAGATTACAACGATTTGGGCGTCCATTCTGAACATCGACGCCAGCTCGATCACACCCGAATACAACTTCTTCGATCTTGGTGGCCACTCACTCCTGCTTGCTGATCTTGCAGCGCGTCTGTCGAACACTTTCGGTTTCCGAGTCCCAGTCGCGCGTCTGGCGACACCAGCGACTCTGAACGGTCACCTCGACACTGTCCGCAAGATCCGAGATGGTAACACTGCTGAAATCCAGGATAACTTGCCCGCTGTTCTTCAAACTGATTCTATTCTGGACAAGGAAATCCAACCCAAAGAAGCCAAGTTCATCGCGCTCAAGGACGCGCAGACAGTACTTCTCACTGGTGTCACCGGTTTCTTGGGTGCGTTCCTTCTCAGGGATCTTCTTGAGCATACTTCTGCTACCATCATCTGTATGGTACGATTCGCCGATGCTTCACAGGACGATGTTCCGGCTGCCATAGCAAGGATCCGTAGCAATCTCCTCGACTTCGGCCTGTGGAGTGACTCAGTCATGGAGCGTGTCGAGATCCTGCCGGGTAACTTGTCCAGGAAGCGTTTTGGTCTGCCCCCGAACACCTTCCAGAAGCTGGCTGACCGACTTGATGTTATCGTTCACGCCGCCGCTACTGTCAACCTGGTATACCCGTACGCAGCGCTGCAGAAGCCCAACGTTGGCGGTACAAGAGAGATCCTCCGTCTTGCCAGCGCTGGTGGCGTCACAGTGCAATACGTCTCCACTAACGGTGTGCTCCCTCCCGCAAAAGGCCGCGAAGGGTGGTCTGAGGACAGCATGCTCGGTATCGAAGACGTCCCGACGAAACTTGCTGATGGTTACGGCCAGACGAAGTGGGTTGCTGAACAGCTCGCTCTTGAAGCACAGAAGCGTGGCCTGCCGCTGAAGATCCACCGTCTCGGAACCATCAGTGGGCACAGCGAGACGGGTGCAGCTAACGCCTGGGATTTGCTGACTGCCTTGATTGTCGAGTCGATCAGAATTGGCCATTACCCAGACGTCAAGGGCTGGCGCGCTGAGATGACGCCCGTTGACTTTGTCAGCAAGGCCATTCTGCACCTCAGCGACAACACGGATACCGACCAGACTATCTTCCACATTGGCGACCCAGACCCAGTCGACATCAGTAAAGTCTTCGAGGACGTTGAGAAGCTCGGGTACCCCACCCAGCCTCTGGCTTTCGACAAGTGGGTTGCTCTATGGGATGAGAAGCGTGGATCAGCCAAGGGTGGTGTAGGTGCGTTCACCGTCGACATCCTCCGCAGCGGTATGCCCAGCATAGAATTCCTAAGAGACGTTGTCGTGCTCGACAACGCAAAGACCCGACCTCTCCGCTCGTCAGTCGAGCGCCCAAAGGTCGATGAAGCCCTTCTCGAGACTTACACTCGTCACTGGTACGCCCGTGGCTGGCTGGCGCACCCACCCCGGAGCCAGAACGCCGTAGGCGGCGCAGCCAGAACGCTCCCCCGCCGCGGGCCCCTCTACGGCAAAGTCGCCATTGTCATGGGCGCGTCCTCGGGCATCGGCGCCGCCACCGCCGCAGCCCTTGCCCGCGAAGGCTGCCACGTCGCACTCGCCGCACGCCGCCTCGAGGCCCTCGAGGCCCTCAAAGCGCGCCTCACCATCCGCGACGGCAAGATCATCACTCACAAGACCGACGTCACCGACCCAGCCCAGGTTGCGGCTCTCGTTGCCGCCGCAGAGAAACACCTCGGCCCCGTCGACATCTTCGTCAACGTCTCCGGCGTCATGTACTTCACCATGATGGCCAACGCGCTGACCGACCAGTGGGCCCAGACCATCGACGTCAACTGCAAGGGCATCTGCAACGCCATCGCCGCCGTGGTCCCCGGGATGCTGGCCCGCGGCTCCGGCCACCTGCTCGCCATCTCCTCGGACGCCGGCCGCAAGGTGTTCCCCGGGCTGGGCGTCTACTCGGCGTCCAAGTTCTTCGTCGAGGCCACGCTGCAGGCGCTGCGTGTCGAGACGGCGGGATCAGGGCTGCGCGTCACATCGGTGCAGCCGGGCAACGTGGCGACGGATTTGCTGGGCATGAGCACGGACAAGGAGGCGTTGAGCAAGTACGGCGAGCCCAGTGGTGCGAAGGTGCTGGATCCAGAGGACGTGGCGAGGTGCATCGTGTATGCGCTGAGGCAGCCGGAGCATGTCGCTGTTAATGAGGTGATGATTGAGCCAAGGGATGAGCCTATCTAGGTCTGTGGCAGAGGACGGTGATGCGTTGCGGGATGTCAAGCTTCTGTGTGTGGAATCACAGCTCTAGATATGAATGAAGTTCGAAACTCAGGCTCATTCTTTGTCTACATGGTGTGAAATTCTCCCTTGTGGTACCCTATATGTCTCCAAAGCAGGTGATTATTATTTATTCGTCGTATCGATTTGGCCGTGTAATCACTGTGCTCAATCATCTCAGCATCAATACTGGCGCTATGTCACGACACTGCTAACAACTTTCAAGAGCCGCGCATAAAGCGTCAAGCTCGACATTGATTCATGAATGTAGTCCTACCCATAACACTACGGCAACCTGACTTAGGAATTGAGTGTCAGACGCGATCACATACTTTTTAGCCCCTCTCAGTCAACGTCGATTTACAGTCCGAATCGATAAAGCTCAAGCTCATCGCTTGAGGAGCCCTACCCCCCGAAGCTCTCAGCGCGGGTCTTCCTCAGCGCCTTGCCCGCTTGCACAAACTCCTGACTCCCATGCGCCGACCTAACCTCCCCTCTACTCCCTGTCTTCCTCAGACCTGTCCCACCACTACGGACGCTCTCAAACGGCTTGCGGCGGCGCACAAGCTGGTATCCACGATCAAGCTCTACCTCAATCGCGCAGCGGATCTTGAGCGCTGTGACAGCAGGCCAGACGCTGCGCTCGCCCTTGAGAATCCAGTAATCGATGGCCTCTTTCGTAGGATTCTCGAGCAAGCGGAAGAAGTCGGCGGGCGTGAGGGAAGGAACGAGAGTGAGGGATGCGCCGGGGATATGTTCGTCAAGCAGGAAGCGGCGAATGGAGGGACTGAGGTAGCCGAGTTCGTCAAGTTGGTGCAGGCGGTGCTGAACCTCGAGGACGACGAGTTTGAGCAATGGGGTGGTGAGTTTCCAGCGGCCATCTTGGCGCGGGTCGGGGTGGTGCAGATCGGAGCGCAGAAAGGGGGCGAGGTAGGGGCGTGCTTGCGAGACGATAAAGTGATTGACGTTGAACAGCTCGGCGATACGGTGCAGCGGAGATTGGCGGTCGGCGTAGGAGGCGTGTGTCCATGGGCGGAAGGTGGTTTCCGAGGCGGGAGACCAAGGAACGATGGTGCCGGACTCGTCTTTGCACATCAGAACGACGGGATTGTAAAGGGTCGAGGATGCGGTAGCGTTAGAGGCGAGCGCAGCAGACCAGATGAGCTGTGGGAATCAGCCAGGCTTTCTCACAAAGCAATGCCAACTAACTCCTTCACAAGGCAAGGCTACATACCACATTCGGAGCTGTTAGGTAGTTCAGCAGGTTTGGCACACCGCCACCACCACTAGTAGTCACGGTGATGTTCAGTACCCTCTTCGTCCTGGTGTATGCCTCATCGAACGTCAGATCTCCCACATTTGCTCGCAACAATTGCTCCAAGACGCCGACATCAAGGAAATGGCCCTCGCGCCACCATCGCTGGACACGACGCGTGAGCGTCTCATACCAGCCACTACCTTTCGGCCCGTCCTTCGGTCGCTGTGTGAAAGCGCTGAGGTCTATATTCTTCCCGTTGAGGAAATCGAGCAGCTCGTCTTCGGTGTGCACGCCCACCAGAGCTGCGATGATGGCGCCGGTGGCCGTCCCAGCGACAATACGAGGCAGCAGTCCGCGCAAATGCAGCGCCCTGACAACGCCCAGGTGACAGATACCGAAGATCTGACCACCCTGCAGCACCAGCACCGATCTGCCGAATGCCTGCCGTGTGTCGTGCAGCACGTCCAGCTTCGCCTGGTTCGTCAGCCCTGTATCCGAGCTGGCCGTGGTCGGATACTGCGTCAAGTACTCGACGGCGTACGCGACCTGCGTGACATAGTCTTCGATCAGCAGCTTCGTACCACCGTACGCGCGATTGAACAGGCGCGGCGCGGTTATGTTCCCAAGGTTGCGCACCAGGCCGCTCCGTAGCAGGCCGATCAGGCTCAGCATGTCATCGTCTTCGTGGGCCTCAATGAGGGCGGTGAGGCGCTTGTGGATGAGGCGGTAGTTGTAGTATTTGCTGGTGGCATTCTGGCGCCAAAGATCGTAGCCTTGCAGCTCGTCGAGTTTGTACGCAGCGCCCTCCCATTCTTCGAAGTGGCGCGCGTCGGCAATGTTTTCAAGCAGGAGATCGCGCGGGCTCTTCTGCGTCCACCACGCCAGGAGTCGCTTTAGCATTGGTGTTAGCGGGGCTGCAAGCAGCCGTGTGCGTGGGAGCAGTGAGGACGCACCCGCAGCCAGAACATGACGATCTCAGCAACGCTGCCGATGACGTTCCAGAGCAACGCGCCCGCCATCGTGTCGTCTAGGGGGTCGGCTGATGGCGCCACTCAATGGCATGTCGTCGCGCCGTGTGGTGTGCGGCTCGGGTGTGTGCTGTCATGGACAGTGTGCAGGGAATCATTTACATGTGAAACCGGAGCGCCAGGAATCCACGGGACGATGCCGAGACGGAAGGATCGCGCGGGGCGGTCGCGCTAGCGTGCATGCCACCGAACCATGACGCTCCATCGGTGACCGTAACCTCCTGCAACTATTAGTGAACATGCCAGGCGCGTCCCTGTGGCTGCTGCCGCCGGAAGCACATCCGCTCAGTGCAGTGCTCACAGCTCTGATCCAGCGGACAGCCTCACACTTCGGTTCCTCGGATCTCTTCATTCCGCACCTTACACTGACATCGGACCTACCGCCCTCGACCTACGCCTCAGAACCGCAGCAATGGCTCGACTCGCTGGACCTCCCCACCGGCGCCGTGCACATAGAATTCGCCATGCTGGCCAGCGAGCCTGTCTACTTCCGCAAGCTATACCTTAAGTGCGTGAAGACGGCCAGCCTGACCGCTCTCGCAACAGCATGCAAGAAGCACGTCGCTGGCTATGCAGACGGCGAGATGGCGAGCACCTGGGCACACGACACATTTAACCCTCACGTCAGCCTGTTGTAGTCAGTATGCCCTCGTGAGTCCACATCCTGGTTGACCCCGAACAGCCATGATTGCCCGCAGGTCGACGCACAAGGACTTGCGGCGACGAGCACGCTCGCACAAGAGGAAGGTATTGACTTTGTAGCGCGCCGCGGGCTGTCGTGGACGGGCGGCCGCGTTGTGCTCGTTGCAACCGACAAGCCAACATCTGAGTGGGCACCCATTGCCCAGAGAGTGGTCTGATGCGTCATCAGTCGATAGTCCGGTGGTGAGTCTTTGTCCGGCAGAACGAGACGTGGTGTTTGGTTCCGGCAGCGTGCTACTGAGGCCTCTAGCCGGGTGAGGCAGCCGGTGCTCTTGATGCGAGCGGCGTGAGGCTGCTGTGGCTGAGAATAGTGGACCTTTTGGTGTCTAGAAGCTAGAGCGGGCTAGACGTCATTGAGGGGTAGCTTTGATTAGTGATGGAGGGCAAACTCAATTGTCCCGCGGACTTGGCCTTCATGCTTTGGGATTGAGTTTTGATGCCTGAATTGAGGGGGAAATGTGATGTGAAGTTCATGATAAACTGATGCATGACGCCTCATAGCGCTTTGCAATTTGCACGAAGGAGAGACAGTATAAGATCAGTACATGTGGAAGGGGTGGGTGTGGATTGGAAGAAGCATTCGTGGAACGATACTTGCATTATTATACATTTTTGCGAATGGTATCTACATACTCATGGCTCATTAAATGAATTAGAAAGTTGAAGCGCAAACGTTTATTTCATGAAGCCAGCCTTGCCGTCACCGTCAGCATCAACCTTGGGGTTGAGCTTGTCCATCAGACTAGGCTTCTTCTTCTCACCACCGATGGAGCCGTGGGTGTGCGTGTTGTGCGCATCAGCCCTGGAGCGATCCTCACGAAGAGCATCTGGCAGGTGGTCCTTGTCAGTGTGAGTGCGACTATCGCGAGCAAAGTCGTTGTGCTGCTGGCCAGAGTGTCCAGCGACACCTCCAGCAACACCTCCAGCAAGGCCACCTGCCTTGCGGTGGCGTCTGACACGGTTGCCCTCTCCGTCACTGCTGCTGTAGCTGCTGTTGGAGCCGCGGCGGCGCGAGTGGGCACCTGCCAGGCCGGCACCTGCCAGGCCAGCACCGGCAACACCGGCACCGGCGACGCCAGCACTGCCGTGCGTCGCTGTGTTATCGTAGTCGCCATGCCTGGCAACACCTCCAACCTTGTGGTGATCGCTGTGGCCACCCTCGCGGACCACACCGAAGCCTCCAGCTGTGCCTGCGCCGATGTTCTTGGGAACACCCTCGAAGGCGTCGTAACGCTCCTCACGGCCAGTTAGAGCTCCACCCTTGGCCTTGAACTGATCCATGGTCATGGCGGGCAGGGCTGTGGTGCTGTGATGGGTAGCCTTGTTGTGGTGAACCTCATGGATGGGAACCGTGGTGTGGACAACGTTGGGCTGGATGGTCTCCTTTTGGACTACAGGCTGGATGGTCTCGTGGATGTGGTGGTGGACGTGCTCGCCGCCAATGGCAGCAGCAGCGCTCTGGCTGTGTGTGGTGTTGTCTACACGACGCTCATCCTTGTAGCGAGCCTGCTCGTCGATCAGGTTCCTCTTGGTGGAGTCATGGTCGCGGTGGTCAAACTCGCGGTGCTGAACGGCGCCAAGTTTGGCAGTGTGTTGCTCAGGGAGAACCTCGCGGTCCTGGATGGGCTGAACTGTGCGGTGGTAGTGGTCCTGGTGGACCTCCTTGTCGACGGCGGTTTGAACCTCCTCGTGCACGTGTGGCTTTACAACCTCGTGCTGAACAGCAGGAGCAACAGCTTCGTGGACGGTAGTGTCATGGTGTCCAGACTTGGACATGAAGTCGGTGATTGCTGCCTTAGCCTTGTCCATTGCGATGTTGTTATTGTTGTTTGTAGGTGTGAGAGTGGAAAGGTAAGATGTGGTGGATGATGTGGTGATTATGAGGCTGGAATGTTTATCTGATGATGGTATGATGATGAGTTCAAGCAGTAGCTGCTCGAAGTCTTTATACTCCGCACCTGGCAGCGTTGGAGCACACGCACAACGACGTAATTGATAGGCCTCAAAGCCGGTGGAGCCTGCTCGGTGTCTTCTGCGGCACGTCAGACTAGTGCCATCGCCATGATCGGCTGCAACATATGCGTGTGGCGGTATTCATTGGCTCCGTCAGCGTGGGCTCGATATCGACGGCACCAGACGGGTCCCGCTGTGTGGCATCGACCAGGCTTCGAGGAGCTTGAATCACCCCGACGCGTTGTTGATCTACGTCAATGGTACTTCGGGTCAATGCATCAGCCACAGTTTACGTCGTAACGAGAGGTCGATAGTATTACGCTTGACGTAGAGCTAATGCTCAAAAGCAAGTGGAGCATTGGTCCAGTCCATCTCAAGCGTCCGCGTAGGTACACACTGCTCTAGGCTAGCCACCTGCTCGCATCTCTCGCAGCAATTATGAAACCGTCCGTGAACCTCCGCTCCTGACCAGCTCAAAGCCGACCCCTTTTGTGTATATGGAATTGTGCTGAAAAAGGGAATAAAAATCGAGGATCTGCACTAGGGTGGCGATTTTACCGATCTGATCGGTTGGGTGGGCGTCTGTGCGCATGCCAGAATCACGAAAGAGCGTCACGGCGAGCACCTTTTCGATGTTGTTTGTCCCCACACTCCTACGCGTCGCCGTCCAGCGGGGCTTGTCTTATCCTGTTTCGCTCTCTGCGCGGAGCCATGGCCACGTCGAGACTGACGCACTGGAAATCATCCTTTCCTTTGGTACGCTAGTACGATCAGCAGCGGAGCCGTCCGCTGTTGGCCACCTCCTTTGCTTGTCGTCATCCCGTGGATGCATGCACCACCCGCGCTGCTACACGCGATGCTTGTGGTATCGTCACAGCACCTAAGTGGGCCTGAAATGCTGCCCCATAATGTTCCAGCGATTGCTGGAGGAAACGCGAGCGGCATCACGATGATGCTACGTCATCAAAGACGCCGTGCATCAGTGGCAGCCTCAAGGGAGCACTCACCACGTCCATCAAGGGAGGTACACGTGGGAGATTGAATAAGAGAGGGGGCCGTAAACGTGGAGCGCCTGGCCCTTCGGAGACTCCGCCATTGCTCTCGAGCGATGTCTGCCGCGCTCTGCCGTCCATTCATGAGCTGCGCCGTCACTGTACGGGCCCTTAGCAGCAGTTGTAACGTCCGAGCTGTCACGAACGGCTTCTGGACTGTTCTTTTGGTCCTCGAATAATTTTCTACAGCAACGGCCTCGCCTCTGCATTGAATAGAATTCTGACGAAGTCTCGCGTGCGTCATAGCTTCCACAACCCATATTGTTGCTTGGCTCTGTTGAGGGCCGTGTGCGTTACGTGCTCTAGACTCAGCTCTCATCCTAAGATTTTTGAACGCTTTGCACGCTCTCTCGTCTGCGTCCTTAGGAAAAGCCAACGCCATGCAACAAAAATTGAAGTCCGTCTTTCGAAGGTCCAGTAAATCGAGGAGTCACTCAGGCAAGCATGAGCAATTGGATAGTAGCACCCGTCCCTCCAAAGCAAGCCCACCGCGTGGTGATCACCATCACGTGTCGAATGGGAACCGCACCTCAGTCGATTCGTCCGCAACTGGCTCCGTGTACACTGGCCGTAGCAGGCCTGTCAGTTCGATATACGACGACGCTCACCGAGCACCAACGGCTGATGATCTTATATCCTCTACCGACCCTGCTATAGCGAACGATTACAAGGCCTATCTGCCTGTTCTCTCTCCAGTGAACGACCAACACGGCGATGAATACATAACGAACGGTGGAGACAGGCATACCACGGGAAGAAGTGAGGTGCGCCACGAGGAGGATGTTGCTGATCGCAACATCGCGCGGTACAGTACCTCGTCTGATGGCGGTCACCGCGCTTCAAACTTAGCCTCTGGACCACAGCACTCGCGAAAAACATCTCTTGGTGCTGGTTCTGTCGGATCTGCATTGAGCCCGGTTCAAAGCACTGGCGTTCGACAGTACCCAGTGGGTCAAGACATTACCAGGGGCGATGGTGTGCATGACGGTGTTCGCCCACACACCGAGACAACATACGACACAAGCTCGCGAAAAAGACTGAGCTTCCCTCGCACGACTGCCCAGGTCAATCCTGAGATGGAGATAAGGAAGCTGCGTATTTCGGACAGTGACAATAGCGCAGTCCAGTCGCGACGAGATACATACGAGGTTCGAGACTCACAGTCTGGTGTACGCCATGCCACCGTGGACGGAACCGAGGATGGAGAAGAGACGGCGCTAGCCAGAAAACTGCGTGAGGATGGTGTCGCAGATCTCAGAAACACAGTCGATACGGATGGAAACATCACATGGGCTCCCGGTACGTTTTCCTCACTTGTCTTTTTGGGACGTTGCACCTCGTATCTGTCTTGATTCCTTGACATACACTGACTGAAACCAGCTGTTACGCACGAGGTAATCAAGCCCCATAAACACGAGATCATCCAGCACAAGATCTACCGCGAGATTCACAACTACGAACACTTCCATCGCATCCAGCCTGTCATGATGACCGAGGTTCTTCCACCCCGCCACTGGATTCCCAACCCAGATGGCGAAGGCCTGATCGAAATCTCTGCCGACGAGCTACCCGCCCGCACAGGCGAGAATCGCTGGTGGTCCATCTGCGAGCACGAAAGCCCGTACTCCCGCCTGTCCACACTCCCCAAGTACCGCACCGAGCCCGAAATCATCGAAGCCGGTGTCTTCATGACTGAAGCTGGCTACGAGCGCAAAGAGACTATCATTATCCACCCTCCCACCCTGGCCGACCTGACTGCGTACGCCGGGCCGGTGCAGGCGATGCACTTCGACCACAAGACGGGTAAGAGCTGGATGGGCGAGCTGACGACCATGGACGAACTTCGCCGGCTTCAGCGGGAGCTGGACCGCGCGCCGGACACACGAGCTTTCGAAATGGACGGACTTAATAAGAGTCTACCAAGCCTGCCGTTGGAGGGTGCGCGGAGAGGGTCGACTTCTATGCCCGCCCGCAAACCGGTCCATGGGCATCCTGCTGCAATGCATGGCGTGGGTACGAGACGAGAGATGGCTGCTGCATGAACGATGTGTCTAGATTTGATGGGATGTCCCGAGATCTTTTGTAAACATAGTCTGTACCTATAGTGTTGAGGCTGAGGTTCGCGATAGACCGTGTTCGGGCCTTTGTTTGGAGACATTGCGAGCAAGCATGGTGTTTGGCGTTTTCTTCATCAATTCATTGTATACATCGTCCTTGTATCTTTGCCTGCCTTACATGAGATTTCACAGGAATTTCGGTAAGTTAAAACGCCGAGGAGACTATCTAAAGCAAGCAGCGATTGCCCACCTAACCTTTGCAGTGTCGAGGTCAATCCCCAGACTATTTACAAAGCCAACACCCACAGCCAGGGCGCTTTCCCTTGATTTGTTCGAACGGACCGCATGCATGCTGTCTTCCCACACTACCTAGGTAGTCCAGGCGCGACCCTGGCTGATGCCTCCCATCAAAGAATTTTGACATGAGTTTCTTTACCCAATGAATGGACCCTTATGGCTACTAATAATACCACAAGGTACGTGGTTTTGACCGAAGTGCAATCTTTGTTCCTTTCTGCCGCTCTTATGGTAGCGGGACCAGGATTGTTACGCATTCTTCACCTCTTTGTTCACCCACATCAAAGAAACGTTTACAATTAGGCCCTATATCCTTCCTCTTTACCCGTTCGGAGGAGCACCTAGCATCGATAACAGCTACAGATACCTAATAATCCAACGCTGACCACTAACACCAATCACCTGTCAGCCACGACCATGCACTTCAACACTCTCACCACCCTCCCTTTCCTCATTGTCCCCCTGACAACCGCCGCTATTCTTCCCTTCCCCTCCTTCACATGCTCTAAATCTGGCAACCCGGGTGCCGTGTACTACTGCCGAACGCGAAACTTCAACAATGCCGTCGCTGGCGATTGCATTTACCACCTTCCCGATCCCAAGAACGCCTGTTTTACGACTCCATTTGCAGTGCAGAGCATTGGCCCTGATAAGGGAGGCTATTGCGTGCTGTTTGAGGATAAGGAGTGTCTGGGCAGCGTCATTACTCTCGAGGATATCAAGTAAGCTTTTCCATTGCTTTTGTGGTCTTGCGGTTCGTGGATTGGTGCTGACAAGTATACAGTAGGGTTGTTTGTCCTGGCGTGAAGAAGTGGCCTAGTAACCTGCCGAAGGCGGGTAGTATGGCTTGTTATGCCGGATCTTCGTAGACTGAGGCTGTGAGATTTGAGAATTATAAGATATGGTCGTTTGTCTGTCCAACTTTTTTTTGGTCCATTTTGTTTAGTTTTCTGGTCGGGCATCACGTTCACTTTTAGTCATTGTACATGTTTTCTGTTTCGTGCGACTCTCTTTTAGAGATTCGATTTCGTTCGAGTGAACGTGTCGCTCCAGTAGTTGTTCATTCTCCCAATCTCTTGTACATCGACAGATGAAAGTGCCCTCGATGTCAGCACTCTAACATTTCCTCTTCAACAGCTCTCCTCTACAGCATCCAGGTTTCCCATTCTTTGATTTCGACACCCTCCGCCAGCAGCACATCGTCCACCTCCTTCTCGATCTCCTGTGCCGTCTTCTTGTCTGTATTATACGTCGAATGTGCACCCTTCAGCAATACAACTTTAAATCCCTCTGCCAGGGCGCCACGACAAGTAGAGAGTACGCAACACTCGCTCTGAATACCGAAAGCTACGATTGTATCCACTCCTCTACTCCTCAGCTCATCTGCCATTTCTGGGTTGGACTGGAACGTGTCGCCTGCGCCGGTAACTTTAGCGTCCCATACTCTGCTTCAAGTGAGAAGTGAAAAGAGAAGCACTTACGGACGTCCTTTGCTACCAGGCTTTCGTGATCGTTGCTCTCTTGCGGTGAGAAATGAACCTCCCACGCCTTGCTCCCTTTTTGCAGGTTTCCTTTCTCGGGCGTTTCTTCGTGCTGCACGATCACGATATCCAATTCTGGTTTCTTGCCGCTCACTCGTACAGAGTCGATACTCGATCGCGCTCTTTCGAGGAGCGCAGTACCAGCATCTATGATGCGTTGCGCGTGTGGTATAGCTGTATCCGGGTCGCCGACAAGGGCGTGCTGGATGTCGATTACAAAGAGGGCTGTGCGGGACATTGTCGGAGAGCAACTTCAGCGTAGAGAATACTGCTCGTCACCGGGAGACATGATGGTGTGTAACAAGGATACGAGTGTGAGATAATTCGAGCCTGTGAGTCATGGCACGTGATCTCGTGATTCATCGCGGAAACCATGCCCGCAGGACATACACCAGTCTGTTTCACCATGTTTACTCTGTCATTTGTAAGGACACATAACATCGTAGAGTGGTCAGGACGATCGCCCTGGCGGGACGCCCTACCACCCCTTGCTTATCCTGCACAAGCGTTCCTGCCAATGTACACCACACTTCCGTATTTGTCTAGTCCACACGCTGCTATGCTCGATAAGCCCTTCTGTGTCTCGAAGCTCCAGCTTCACTGTTTCTTGTGTTTTCCATCCATGCCCAATGAATTGCTGTCGATATTGCGTCTCCTTGGACCAGCTGTCTTTGTCTTGCTATTAGTTGAGCTGTTCTCACTCCGCACCTGCATTCCTGGTCGATGAATACTTGCAGAGCAGACGCCGAACACTTGCCTTAAGCACCACTGTCCGCGAAAGGTACTTCAAATTGACTAATTTCTACTCATCTTCAGTGATACGGATCACCACAACGAACTTACAAGGCGCGACAACTTCGGGCACACAGCGCTGGATACACTTTTTGCACCTGGGCGCCGTTGAGAATGATTGTGCAATTTCGTCGTCAATAAAACTGACTGTACAATTTTTCTTGCGAATGTCGCCATACTCTAAACCTCTTGTCCAGCGCCTTGGCCGGGCTGGCAGGCCGAAGAGCAGCCAGGTCTGCAGCTGGAGAGAGGCCGAAATATGTTCCCCGCTACATTATCTTTTAAACATATCTCACAAGGATGCTGTCGCTGTAGACATCGTCGTGGGATGGTGCATCATTTTCGAGAGTTCACAGACACACGCGCACGGACTCCACGCCTGTCAGCAACGAGTGGGGTACTATTGCCCACAACCTGACGGGCGCTATCGCAATACCACCTGCGAGCTGCTTCGCAAGGTTGCGCAGGGTGGTTCTCGACTTGCAGCATAAGCGCGGTAGCCAGGGACCAGTGCTGCGTTACGCGGATGCGGGACCACGTTACATACCGAGGCTGAGGTCTCGGGTCGTCGAATGGGATCCTGGAGCTCGGAGACATGGGCGCTGCATTTTCCATGCCCACAGCTGGGATCTCCATTGTGCGCAGGCTAGGTCAACACTATTCGATGTTCAGATAAGCCTGTGGCGGAACAGGTTGGATGAAGCCTAAGCCAACCTCTGAGCCCAGTGTTGCCAAGCTCGATTTCAGGCCGTCGGACGCAATGCAAAGGCTGCAATTGGAGAAGCTCCAAAGGCCAAGACGAAGTCAAGAGTTGAAGGAGTGTCGAGACTAACGCGCAGGATTCGGAGTGTCCGGAGGCAATGGCGCCATTGAACGGTGGAGTTTCACGAGATGTCAACGCGTGGGGACATGGAAAAAAGCGACTCGTGTTACTTACAGTGTCCAAGTGGATAGGTATGGAGCTCCAGAAGTCGGTGGTGGCCGTTGCTCTGAGGCTGCCCCGCGCTGGAATCCCTTTTCGGCCTAGCGGTGTTTTCCTCGAACCAGACCCTGCAACACCACGCTGCTATCTTGATCATCCTTACCTAAAGCGTCCCGCGGCGCACATGGCAGGCTTTGACGTTCACAGCGGATGACGAGAGTCGAGTGTCCTAGCTCGCTGAACGGGAGCGCAGACAGGCAAAAGTAATCTGACCAGCTCATGCATGTTAGACATGCAATGCTCGATGGAAAATCTGGCGCTACACAAAAGCTGGGAAGCGGCGTGCAGAGCCAGGTAAGCTCTAGGCCGACGCTAGGTGGTCCACAATTCACCGGCCACCGGCCACAGCAGCTTCGCGGAGGTGCTCAGCCATTGACCTTCACCTCCAAGGCTGATCCACGCTAGCGTTTTTGTATTTCATCAGCCTGCCGCGCTCTTGTTTCCCACTCCGTTCGCGTTACACCAACCGTGAACAGCCTCTCGACTACTCTACGGTACATGGAATTCGTCGCGCAATACTTCTGCCTTTTACTTAAGGGCCTTTGCTGAACTTGTCATCAACAACACGAGCTTCCCTACAATGGCCTCCAGTGGCATCGACTACGTCCCAGGTGGGACCGGCGACAAGAAGATGCACGTCGATGAGGAAAAGACTTACGCAGCTCGACGCAGCGACTCGGTTGGCTCCGTCCGAGTAGTACACGATAATACCCATCGAAAGCTCAAGAGTCGCCATATCCAGCTTATTGGTATCGGCGGCACCATTGGAACTGCTCTCTATGTCCAGATTGGTCGGGGTTTGATGAACGGCGGCCCCGCGTCGCTGTTCATCGCCTTCTCGTTGTGTAGGTTTGGAGAATACGACAAGCCTAGTACGACACAGCTGACAATAACAGGGTGCACTGTGATCCTCGCGGTCACCGTCAGTGAGACTCCCCTCCTTGATTTTCCCACGCACAACTCCCATCGCGACAATGCCAAAGCGTCTAATGGTCGCCAAAAGCGCTGCATTCCACACATATCCCAATGCGGAAATCGGACTAACCGCAACTCTAGGTATTGCCGAAATGGTCACCTACCTCCCCATCTCGTCGCCCTTCATTCGATTTGCTGGCCGCTTCGTTGATGATGCTTTCGGCGTTGCTGCTGGCTGGAATTTTTTCGTTTTTGAAGCAGCACTTGTGCCATTCGAGATTGTGGCGTGCAACGTCATTATAAATTTTTGGAGTGATGCCGTGCCTGTTGGCGCCATTATTGCGATCGTAATCGTTCTCTACGGGTATGTTGTTGTAAATGCGATGAGATCCATGTGAAATGGAACTAACGGCGATAGTTTGATCAACATGATGGCCGTGAAATGGTATGGCGAGACCGAGTTCTGGGCTGCTGTCGGCAAAGTTCTGCTCATTATTGGTCTGCTAATTTTCACGTTCATTTCCATGCTTGGTGGAAATCCACAGAAAGATCGTTATGGCTTCAGGTACTGGAAAAATCCTGGGTCTTTCGCCCCACTGTACTACGGCGGTGACCTGGGCCGCTTCCTTGGCTTCCTGCAGTGCTTGATTCAGGCCTCGTTCACAATTGCCGGTCCCGACTACGTGTCAATGGCTGCCGGAGAGACAGAGAACCCCCGCAAAGTTATGCCTCGCGCCTACAACGCCGTCTTCTACCGCCTTACGACCTTCTTCGTCCTCGGTTCATTGGCGGTCGGAATCAACGTCCCGTACAATGACCCCGAGTTGAAGGCTGCATTCGCTGATGGCAAGCCCGGTGCTGCTGCTTCACCGTACGTTGTTGCCATGAACAGACTCCAGATCGAGGTCCTCCCTCACATCGTCAACGCGGGTGTGCTCGCCTCCGCCTTCTCCGCTGGCAACTCCTACGTTTACTGCGCGTCGCGTTCTCTCTTTGGCCTCGCACTCGAAGGCAAGGCTCCCAAGGTTCTGACTAAGTGCACCAAGCAAGGTGTCCCTTATCTCTGCGTCACCATCGTTCTCGCAATTTCCCTCCTCTCGTTCCTGCAGTTGGGCGAGAACTCCGCGGTCGTGCTGAGCTGGTTCGTCAGCTTGGTGACAGCCTCCCAGCTCATCAACTTTTCCGTCATGTGCTACACGTTCCTGTGCTTCTACAAGGCGTGCAAGGTCCAAGGCCTGGATCGCCGGTCTCTGCCTTACACGGGTATCTTGCAGCCATACGCCGCCTACTACGCCCTGATAACGACGTTCATCATGACCTTTGTCGGTGGCTACACGGTCTTCCTGCCAGGATTCTGGGACGTACCAAACTTCCTCTTCTCGTAAGTACCGTTCTTACACATTCTGACTACCAGCTGACGCATCTAGCTACATGATGGTATTCCTGTTCCCCATCATCTTCATCGGCTGGAAGTTCGTGAAGAAGACAAAGCGGGTCAAGCCGCACGAGGCTGACCTGGTCACCGACTTGGCTGAAATCGAGGAGTACACCCGCAACTTCGTCCCTGTGCCAGAGACCAACTGGTTCAACAAAGCGCTGGACAAAATGTTCGGCTAGCGTGTCGTGGATGAGGAGTGCGGGGCAGAATTGGAAAATGCCATTGTTCCTCGGTCCGTGCCGGGTTTTAGATAGTGTCTCAAGCCTTAAATACCAAGACGCGTATGCTGTCTTAGAGATACACATATACAAAGGATGAAATACACGTATATGAAAGCTCAATTTGATTTTGTGGCTATCTGATTGATGTCTGAAAAGCGCAGCAAACAAAGACATTACTAAATATCTACTAACTCGCTTGAACGTGCAGTAATTATATCCTCTAATCAATGGGTTCTCCGTTATCGATGTGGCCCACGCCGTTGCTTCTAATCCTTATTAACCTCCTCATCACGCCGGTACAATATCTTCAACAAGCTCTCTCTCTACTAAGAAGAACGCGTCCATAAAGTCCACCAGTCTAATTGTTCTACCATTACTTATTCACAAAACACAAGGGTATCTTGCCAAACGCCACTAAACGAGCCATGTCAAAACAGAAACGTGGGTATGTCATCGATCCGCGTAGTCTTCTTCTTCGGCCCACCGTCGCCCCGCTCGGTCTTCCGCTTCGCGAGCCGGTCGGCAGCTTCTTTGCTCGCTCCTGATAAAGGCTCTCGCTCGTCGAAAAGGTCGAGAGAGCGTCGGGATTGTGTTGGTTTGGCGGGTTGGGGTGAGTGGGGGGATGACGACGGTTGCGAGGGAGGTTTGGATGGGGGCGTATAGGCGTCGAGCATGTCGAAGGGTGTCATTCTCGAAGGGCGCATGCGTGGTCGTCCTGACGCTGTGGGGGCTGGGATGGCTGGGATGGCAAAGGAGGTTGTGAATGGTCTAGGAGCAGGTTCTTCTTTGAGATTTGCTGTCGACGCAGAAGCTGCAACCCTAGGTTTCGATGGACGGGGGGCGTCCAGGTCATCACTATCCGTATCTTGCGGCTGGCTAGCGACTGTGCGAGGCTTCACAGCTAAGATAGTCCTGCTTGGTCTAGGACGACGTGAGACTTTGTCATCCCCGCTAGAATCTCCTTGTGAAGCGAATACATCTCGGATGGCTTTCTTTTGCTTGCTGTCTTGCAGCCTCACCCTCTCTTTCATCGCACCCTCCTCAGAGCGCTTGGCGCCCAGAACAACAGGTCTCGCTGTCTCAGCTTCTTTCTTCTTTGCTTCGATAGTCTCCTTCAGACGGTCGTACTCTGCAATGCGCAAATGTCGCGTGAACAGCTTGGCGGTCTCGAGAAACTCATCTTCGACCATCATCCACTCATCGTCTCGAAGGTCAAATTTCGACACGCCTTTGCGGATGGGTTCGGCATTGGAAAGTGCATCTTCTGCCAGAGGAGGCGGCGAAGAAGAGGTAGCTCGTTTAGAGTCGGTGTTCTTCGCTGGCGATGGTCCGGATGAAAGCTCTGGCAGTGAGTCGGGTGAGACTGATGCCTTTGCTCTGCCCTTACTTTTATTTCCACCACTGAGTCTTGTCCCGTCGATGGAGTCTTCGTCGATGTCGTTCGGTCTCTTGGTCGTCTTTATTGTTTGCGTGCGGTTGCCACTCTTCCAAGGCAACTGTCGCGGCATTACGCTGGACGAGGCGCCTTAGTAAACACTACAAAGATCGAATCGTCGAGCATCTCACAGTATCCCTGTCGGCCGTTGACGTTCCTGTTACTGTTTCCGGACGCGTCGCGCACGTGCGCGCGAGGTGAATGCAGGTGGATCGGCTTGCCCCACTTCTGCCTAGCCTCGCTAAACACGTCACCCCAGGTAAACATTGCTCTGCGCCCTTCCGTATGCCGGAACCCTGAAGCCACGTGCCTTTTCCATTGTGTTCTCAGACTTTCCAATTCGATGAGTCTCTAGGACCTCATAGGGGTCTTCACGAATGGAGGTCCCTTCCCCATCTGGCCGACAACGAGCAGGTTCTCACTGTTGCAGAGGAGGGACACATATCAACAACGAGACGCAGCCAACCACATCTTGAATTGCCTGATAAGCTTCAAGTCGCCTGTAAACAAACCGGCCATCTATTCTTCCGCTCCAGTATCGACTTCTTTCCGCACATCATGTCTATGTTTCGTAGACCCGGAGATTCCTCCTCGTCATCTGAGGCGTCTTTCGACCAAACAGAAGACGAAGAGCCGGAATTGGCACAGGACAGTTTGGTGACCCGCGCCAATGCTATGGAATCCAGCACGTCTGAGATACCCGCCAACACACGGCCTTCTCTAGCTGACATGAGAGGCTTCTCAACGCAGGATATTCAAGCTCTTGGATTCCATGCCATGCTCGAGCAGAATGCAGTCACAGCAGCAGCAGCGCGCTTGGGTGTTGGACCCACCGACCCAGAGGCCCAGAGACAAGGTCGAGAAGCTTACCAGCGGATGGCTCGCCAGCTGCCGGAAGGTATTGATAGCAAATATGCTGGCGACGAGTTTATTACACTTCGTTCAACTATGCAAGATGGCATCAACCAGACCACGAGTGCGCATCTGAATACAATTGCAGCAGCTCCAGACACACAATCTCTGATCATGCGTCACAGGAACCGCAATGCTGCTCCAGGCACCCAGCCGCCGCTTCCTGGAATCAAGGCCCTGTCCGATCTACCCGCAATACCGGACCCATGGCTGGGCGGATACGCCGACCTGCAAAACGACCGCTATGCACGGGATTTCTCGGAGCTCGAAATCGTTGGCAAGGGCGGCTATGGTAAGGTTTTCAAAGTCAAACACAAGCTCGATGGCTCGTTTTATGCAGTCAAGCGGATCAACGTGCCACCTGCCAAGCTGGCGAAGGCTCGACAAAACGGCCCTGACGCCCTGAACAGCATATTGGAAGAAGTGCGGTCGCTAGCCAAGTTCGACCACGCAAACATTGTACGCTACCATAATGCCTGGTTAGAGTACACGACGGCACCTATAGATTCAGTGACAGAGACCTACCTGCCCAACAACCGGCTACTGGAGGACAAAGCCAACTTTTCTTCCAGTCCCTCTGAAGTCAGCCATCTCCAGGCAGAGTTTGACCATATCCAGTTCGGAGAGCCTTCTGACCACGGTGCGGATATTTTGTTCGAGGCAAGCAACACTGGCGGAGCGGAGGACTCGAGGGGTAACACCAGCCACCTCTCCTTGCGACAGCAACTGAGTGTCAGGCGACGCGACCGACGTACCAGCCAGGCCAGTCAAGCTACGATCGCCACTATATCATCTACGAAGTCTCGCATGAGCGCAGTGGAGGATGTATCTGAGAACTATGATGACGAGGAGGTCGAGATGATTCAGCGCCGCCACATGCCTGTGTCGCATGACTTGACCACCGACCTGTCAGACAGCATGATCTCACACAGCGACATGCCAGGGCCCCTCATCAGCGCCCGCTCCACTGGCCCAGTATTGACCTTGAACGTGCAGATGTCCCTCTACGAGTCCAATCTCGCCGCCTTCATCGCGCCAGACCGGGCCTCTTTCTCCAGCAAACCCAGCCTCACACACTGTTTCCACCCATGCGTATCACTGGAGCTCATGAGCAACATCCTCTCCGGTGTTGAGTATCTCCACAGCCAAGGCGTCGTACACCGCGACCTCAAACCCGCCAACATCTTCCTCGCGCTATCGACAGGCCGCCGCCCACCGTATGGCTCCGTTGACCTCTCCACCTGCAAGCCGTGCTCGGACCGCGAGTGCGTGTACGTAGTCCCACGCATCGGCGACTTCGGCCTCGTCGCCGCGCTCGACGAGTCCTGCACAACTTCGCCCGGCGCAAAGCCCGTCGGCACCGAGTTCTACCGCCCGGAGACCAGCGCGCGCACCAGCGACAAGCTCGATGTTTTTGCGCTGGGCGTCATCGCGGTCGAGATGCTGCACCCGTTTGGCACGCGCATGGAGCGCCACGATACGCTGTCGCGGCTCAAGAAGGGCGCCTTCCCGGACGGGTTTGCGGACGCGCTGGGACCGCTGGGAGACAGGCTGCAGCTGCTTATTGGCGCGATGGTGCTGGCGGATGAGGAGCAGCGGATGGGGTGCGAGGAGGCGAGGAATGAGATCGCGCGGCTTGTTGACGCGTTGCGCGAGGAGTGAGATGGTGTCATGTTGATGTGTATGATAGGATGCACCATGCGATGTCGGCAGAACGAGATGAGATACCCGAATCATAGACTAGCATAACGGCGCGACAATAACTGCATAGTTCGCATCGACCCGTCCATATTGGAAGACTTCATTCTGATGACTGTTCTGTGGGACTGTTTGCGTCTGGCACACTCTAGAAACAAGGCGTCATTGAGTAAAGTGCACTGAAGTGTGGCAGTGTAGTATAGGGAATACGTAGTGCTAATATAATGTACTCAGTGAACAAGCAATGCAGCCAAATATCCAAGCGCCGCTATCTACACAGTTCAAGGCGCTTATGCAAACCCAATGCTAAGCCAGGTAGATGCAATGCAAAAACACGCTGTGCAGCCAAACCATGCAGGGAAGGAAAAGAGAAGATACCGAAACGCGTACACGTTCAGAGAAGGAGACTCGCACATGCTCAACAAGGGTTTCACACGGCAACCCCCCTCCTCTTCCACCCCCCAGGTCCTCTCCATGCATACACCCACAACCCTACCGCGACCCACACCGACCCGGCCATCGCCCAAAACGTGGGCGCGTAGCACTTCGACCCGTAACACAACACATCCCCCGCATCCCTCTCGCCAACGCCCATCCCATCCGCCCCGCGCTGATACACCCACGCATACACGGCGCCCCACAGCGTCGCGCCCGCCGCCGGCGTCATCGCCAGGATCCCCCAGTTGGTGCCGAAGTTCTCAACGCCCCACACAACACTGACCACGATCGGAGTCAGGCTGAAGACGGCGCCGTAGCCGGCGCCAATCAGCGATGAGATGATGGCGAAGCGCGAGGGGTGGTTCTGGCACAGCCCAGAGGCGAGCAGGATCTGGCCCAGCGAGAGCAGCAGGGCGAAGGTGAGCAGGAAGGAGATGCGGGAGACGGTGCGGCGGCGGGGAGGCAGGGAGGAGACGCTGTTGGCGAGGCTGTCGGGGCCTTGGAGGTGTGCGTTTGTGGCGGTGGGGGCGAGGAAGTCGCTGAGGGTGCCGGTGAGGAGGCGCGCGGCGGTCGAGGTGAGGGCGACGATAGATACGTGGGTTGCGGGGGTGGTAGTGGTGTCGACGCGCGGCGGAGTCAGGGTGTTTATGATAGTGCCGAGGTTGTTGATGAAGGCCTCGCCGGGGCCGGTGACAAGGAAGAAGCCGGCCGCGAGCCACCACATGGTCGGGTCGAGAATGTAGCGGCGGGTTTCCTCGTTGAGGAGCCATGTCTTCTTGCGCGCTTCTTCTTCGTGGCGCGCTTTGAGGGCTGCGGCCTCAGACTGCAGGAAATCGAAGGTCGAGTCGGAGAGGTCCTGCGTCGGCAGGGTACCGTAGCCGTGGTTGTGGGCAGCAGCGGTGAAGAACTCGTCGTGAGCTAGCAGGCCGGAGCGCTCGAGCTCATCGACAGCACCGTCGATCAGCTCCTCCTCGTCGATGATGCGCAGGGTGAAGGTGCCGACGAGGCCTACAGCAAGCAGCAGGCCGCCGAGGAATAGGAAGAAACGGAAGACATCGACGTCACCGCGGGAGCCGTCGGGGAGCGGCTCGTACAGCACGCGCGCAGCGACCTGGCTCTGCCACATGCCACTCAGACCAAAAGCGGCAATGGGCACTGCCAGCGCGATGCCCTTTGCGTTGCCGCGGCCGAAGTTCTTCGCGCACGTCGTCACCGCGGATAAGTACATGCAGCTCGTACCCATGCCCACGGCGACGAACGCCAGCACCATGACGCCGAACGGCCAACCATCCCCCCCGGCGGACGGCGGCGGCCCGCTCTTATATGCAAACGCCGCAATCAGATATCCAAAGCCGAAGAAGACGCCCGACAGCGCCGATGGAGCGCCCGGCCCCAGGCGGTCGCACAGGTATCCGAACAGCGGCACGGGCAGGTACATGCCCAGCTCGGCGACGATGCTGACGGCATTGACCTGGAATTGGGAGTAGTGTAGGCGGCGCTGGAACAGCGGGCCGTAAAGCGAGAAGGCAGTGATGCTGCCGGCGCAGAGGCAGTTGACAATGGCCCAGGCGAAGCTCAGCCAGCGCACAACGACGCGCTGCAGCCGCTCGCGGTCGCGCTCCATGACGCCCTCGGCCACCTGCTCGAAGAAGCTGCCGGCGTAGCTGTTATCGTTGCTGGGCGAGGTGCTCGACGCGTCGGATGCGAGCAGCGGTCGGCGTGGGCTGGTGTAGTCGAGCTTGTCGATGCCGAGGTGTCGGGACGACGATGGTGATGGCATGGCGGTCGTGTGACGTGAGCGTGGCGTGCGATTCGATTACAGCATCATGGCGCAACGTGGCGCAGCAGTACAACGAGACCGAGACAGATGGTGTGTGAAGTATGGTAGGTAGTCACGCAGGCGGTATAGCTAGCGTACATCGTGTCGTCGTCGCCCGAACGTCCGGCTTCCGTCATTGCACGCTAGTCAGCCCTGCAGCCTATGTTAGGAAGTATACATAATTGCATTCGGTGATATCTGGATGGCATCACTATTCCACTACGATGAATACTTTAGTGTTCACGAAATGCAGCATTACTCCTGAAGTATATCTCTGACTATTTGCCCCACAGATGGAGCATCGCTGAGTACAAGTCAGCAATGGAGCGATTTCGCCAAGACCGCTGGCTGTCCACCTGAAGGACCAGACCGCAGCATCCACGTTCCATACATCCTCGTGTACTCGGCCTCACAAGAGAAGCTTGATCGGACCGAGAAGATCAGCGGAACTGTTGAAACTCAGCTTGAATCAGCTACCTGGGAGCAGATCAAGAGCTCTTTCCTCGCTCTCGCCGGCCCAAACTCCAAGGGTATCATAACAGTAGATCTTCTGATTCTTGATCAGCAGTCATTCGAGGATCGCACTGTCATCGTTGTGGAGAAAGGCGCGGGGTGGGTGCTAGACGGTAAGGAAGTTGAACGTGTGCCCTATGGGCAGGACAATGCTCAAAGACTGATTGTCTGGAAAAAATATCGGGTTCCGTTTGAACATGCGTTCGCTGTTCAGTGTGGAATCGAGGGGTTCTGTAGCACTGAGCGGGCAGAGGAATACTTTGTCGAGGAGATCGAGAGAGAAGTCGCTCCTGAAGACTAAGAGTCCTGATATCATTATTCAGCTACGCTTCTGTGGTGGCAGCTCTTCATGCACCGCTTTCCCAATCCGCTGTATGCTGTCTGCAAACCCTCTCACTCCAGCCGCGGCACTCTGCACACTCTCATGAGCTCTGTCTGCGGCCTCTCGCGCCTGCTGTGCCTCTCGCTCGATGTCTCGATGTGCTTCGGTAATTCTGTCGCTCTGTGTTTTAATCTCTTGTCCCAGACTCTGCCCAACTTGTGCGACGTCCCTAGCCGCGTCTACACTCCGTTCGAGCTCTTGCCGTCTTTGATCGATATCGCCGCGCGCACGTTCGAGCTCGCGTTCCGCTGCCTGGAGCCCCCTCTTCTCTAGATCCTGCCCCCAGTCCCGTCCAGCCTGCACGGCGTTCGTTGTGGTAACTGCCACTGTATTCTCAAGGTTATTGCGCCGCTGTGTCAACCCTTCACGGGCATGTTCGATCTCGCGTTCCGCAGCTCGTCTCCCCTTCTCCTCCATCTCCTTTCCCCAGTCTTTCCCGCCCTGCACTGCGTTCTGTCCCGCCTGCACTGCTCTTTCTCTCCTAGCCTCAATATCGTCTTCCAGCTTTTTCAACCGCTTCTCCTCCTCATGTGCCAGACCCTCAAGGAAGTCTGCGACTTTGTGTCCGTACTTCAGCTCCAGCTCCTGTAGCTTGCTTCGTCCCTGGCTCTGCGCGCCTTGAACCACATGCTGCACTGTTGGGATAGGAGGGAGCATTGACTGACCCCTGTTGCGCAGATCGCTCATGCTGATATATGCGTCTGGCGTGTTGTGTTGGATGTCGGCTTTGACCTCCTCGTACATCGCCTCTATGAGTTGAACTATTTCTTGAAGGTCGATTTGACAGTCCGGACGGGAGAAGTCGCGTTCGCGCTGCTCAATGTATTCACGGACCTTCTTCCACTCATTCTCGGCCCAGCGAATGCGATTAGGAAGTCCGGAGCCCTTCAGATACGTAAGAATTCCCGCGATCACGGTGTTGATAGCGCCGAAGGCGGTGATAGAAACATGGCTTGTATTGGCAGCGCCCATGGCGGTGAGAGCGGCGGCTACGATGACTTGCAGTCCCAGACAGCCGTTGATCAAGAAGGAGGCGAGTTTGTAGCCGCGCTTTGCCTGGGCTTCGCGGTGACAGACGCGGTTGTATATGCCAAGATTTGGGGCGGCGCGGCCCTCAAAGTGCAGATTGTTGTGGGATGTATCTGCGGCGCCGAAGAAGCCTCGAGTACTGTGGATGCCAACCATGTGTCTAAACCTAGCAAGCTGGCTGTTGTGGTCGTTTTCCATTGTCTGAGCTAGTATCAGCTAAGTGAGCAGATTGAAAGCGAGGATCAATGGGCTATGGCAACGCCGGTGGCCATGACAGGACGCATTGCAAGGACCATGGTCTCATACCGCTGGATTGATCACTGTTTGCGCAGGTGTTCCAATGGCCATTGGCAAGGTGCTCCCCGAGAGCCCGTCCTCGACATTATGTACGCGATCTCGACCCTGTGGTCGCAACGCTGAAGGAATAAAGTTCATAGCGACAGCGGATCGAATTGAGGAAAAGGAAAGCAGAGCTCAAATGTCGGTCAAAGATACCCCATCGCGATAGTATTTATCTAACGCACAAGCCTCAGCTCTCCACACCCCCTTCGTATGGGAAATGATCATCCTTCGAGAAATACCATGCTGCCATTAATCAAATGCAGTGCCATCTGCAAGCCAATCGCACATCCCGAACGCCAGGACATCGTTAAGCGAGCACGTAGCTACAGTCCGTGTCTCTAAGAGCATCCAATAGAAGGGCAAGACGAATTGGAGGTCAGACATGTGCGGACCAAGCTGAAGGTGAAGGGAGGTCTTCCAGATTGAGTTTGGACCCTGGATCGCGGCGGCTGAATGCGATCGGACAGCGGCACGTGCGCGGACCGCAAGGCTCGACCCCGGGGGAACCAAGTCCAGACCAAAAGACACCCATAGGCACTGCGACGTATTTGTTCCGACCCTGCCCACGCACCATCTCTCAAACTTGCCTGCATCAACAATGTCCATCTACTCAGATTCACGAGCTGCAGGTGGACTTGTGTGTGTGTGTAGGTAGCCAGCCTCGTTGATCATTTGGGCGCACTTCAGCTGCGCCATACCCCACGCTCGGCAAGGCCGCCATAGGGTCCCGGAGCAGGCTGACCATTAGCACGGCGTGCTGCGTGATCTGCCACCGATAAGAGAGTCTGCTAATGCTTGGCGCGGTAGAAGGTTGGTTGCGACACGGCTCGCACACTTTCGGTTCAGCCTTACACGCAAGCTGTCACTGTACTTCAGCTAATGCAACTGAGCTCAAGAGCCCGTTTTCAATTTCATCGTATCCACACCAAACAATGAAGCCTGTACCAAAGCAAAAATACCGACAGTCCCAGCACACACAGCCAGCCCTATCTTCGCATCTCCAGTCCAGAAACCAGCAACACAGCCAAAGGTAACAGAGAGTAGTATCGCCATAAGAAGAACCACTGCGACAGTTATCTTACAGACAGTCTTCTTGATGAGGATTGCATGACACGGACGGGTACCGACTGTCTGGCCCGTTATAAACTGGCCGTTCAGCGACACGAACGCAGATCCACGCAGGATAGAAGGAGTTATGAATGCTTCAGCAAGATCCTCGCGAGGTGTACTACTCTCAACGATGACTTCGCGCGGGTAGTCTTGAGCTTCGCATTCGCCGATACACAACTGTACTAGTCAGGATGGAACCTAAACAACTCATATTCAACTCACCGGAGATATGACGGCATCTTCAATGACGACGCGTGTGGCAAACCAACGCTGAGTTGACGCGGATGCATTATACTCCTTCTTGAGCAACTGCATTATCGTTGCGCCGGTCTGGGTAGGCCATATTCGCATGGCAAACAAGAGTACTCGGCCGTTTTTCATGATGGCAAACAAGCACTCTGTTTCTTGCGTTATGATAGATCCATCTTGTTGCGTGGGTCTGGTTGAGCTTGCTCCCGTACTTGCGCGGATGGCGGTTGGCTCCATATTTTCGATCTGCGCTCGATATGTGTCAATTTAATGTTCGATAAAGCCAAAAAAAACCTCTCTGAGATGTCTCAGGTGGTGGCAGATGGGAGGTTACCGCCTGGATCACTTTTGTAGGCACTCATATTGGTTGCGAAAGTTCGGCTGGCAGATTGGAGAAATCATATCAAAGATCGCAATGGAAGAGATCGTACGAAGGACAATGACACCGGAAGACCGCAGACTTAGCACTCATCTCAAAAAAACTTTGGTGCGAACACTCGCAACATTGTTCACTGTTCATCGGGGCCTTCCACCCAATCGAACGCCGCAAGGCTGGAGAATTGCAGCACAGCCAGGCTTATCTACGCACACTTACGTCACTATAAATTCCATGCGTGACCAAGGCTGCGTAGATCCCGGTCTATGATCTGCGCGGTCATGCCCCTTTGCGAATGGAGCAATCTGCGAACTCTCGCACTTTGTATGTTTCGCACCGGTAGCTTACCCAGCTATCTAAATCGGGTCTCTGAGGTGGGATTCTCCAACCCTTTCGAAATAGCTCTATCATAGCTGTACAGACTGACTTTCTTGTCCTTCGCAGCAACACATTCCCACATGGATTACATAGCTTACGTGGAAAACCCGATCTGCGAGCTGGAGCTTTTGGAGAATCGCCATCGCGCCGGGCATGCGTCTACTCAGTACTCAACCAGCTCGGAGAGTATGTTATTGGACGATAACAGGCCAGAAGACTTACAGCTTTGTTACAACGGCTACGATTGGACTCCTTCGCGTTGGTCAACAGTTCTGACCAACTTCACACAACAACCAGATGACGTTTACAACGCAACCGTCGATACTCAGCCATACTACGTGTCTTCTTGCTATGCTGAAGAATCCGGACGAGCGCAATCCCCTACCCAGGATCCCTACGGATCTCGAATCGAGTACTGCGACTATGTCGAAGAACCTAGACAAGCGCAATCTCCCACCTGGTGTCCCTCCGTTCCTCGGATTGAGTCTGGGACATACGAAAATGGATCTACTATGCAGCAATCATCCTCCGGTGAACTTCAACGATCAGAAACTATTTTGCAGAGTCCTATGATGCTTACGGGTGTTGGTGTGCAAGACCAAGATTACGTTTTCCCTGAGACCGCGTCCAAGCTAAGCCAACAGCTTATCGACTTCTCTACAATCGCTGCGCAATCATCTACGACGCTTTGGCCCTTGCATCAAGATATTTCGTCCTCTCAGCCGTGGTCTGCGCTGGCACAACGTAGAACAGAGGATCTATATCAACCCGTTCATTATCTTGGCCAATCTGAACACACAGACGAAACTTCTATACCTTCACATTATCCAAATGGCCCGGCTCAAGTCGCGCCGGGGGTTACGTATACTCAAGTCTACGCATGCGGCTCCAAATATAAAGACCAGGCTCTTAGTTCCACTGATTGCGCAACCTCGACCCTCTCGTCAGACAGTGGGTATCGGTCGCAAAGCTACACCCCTACATCTGTCTCATGTAATAGATCGACGCACAGATCCTCTACACCAACCTCAAGTGATGGAAGAATGAATCGCTTGAAGATACGGAGATCCAACAGAAAAAGCTTGGAGGTGCGGAGATCCAACAGAAGGCGCTTTACACAAGAGTCAACTCGACGGGACCCGAGTGTCGATGCCGCTGCTGTGTGTCATTCTGAAACATCCAGTAACAGCAGGTATGCCTCTGACGTGAAGACACAACCCAACATAGATTCGACTATGGTCAACAATGCCATTACAGAGCTAGAAGACTCTAGTTTTGGTGAGAGAACACAGGTTCTGTGTGTTGCAGAAGATGATGTTACACTCCATGAACAAAACTGTCAGAGTAGGGTCTCTGTCAACGAAATCGACAACCGCCCGATAACAGAGAAAGAAACCGAAGATGACCGCCAGTACCAATCGAGGAACAACATTGATGTGTATGATAGCCCAGGAGACTTGAACGAATACTCGGTCGCTTTCAGACAATTCAAGCTTTGGGAAGCCTTGCAACAAGCTGAACAAGCTGAGACACAAGACTGTGTTGGAGATGTTCATGGCACAGATTCCAGTAATGCAGGCAGTTTATCTTCAACTATCGGCTCCTTTCCATCATCCTGGGGTGGTTCGACAACGGCCACAAATATGAGCACTACATTAAGCGGCAGTGAATCGTTGGACAGGAGCGGTATAAAGATTGGTACAACCATCCACATTGGATCGAACTCAAAGCCACTTGACTTAATATGCTGGCATGCTGCCATGGGTAAAAGATGCAAAGGCCAGACGGGGCGTAGTCATGAAGTACGTCGTCTGTACAAGTGAGTAGTGTGGTAGCTTATCTGAGCAAATGCTTGTGCACGACTGACTGTTCCAGCGACCACTCGATGTCCAAGAAGAGTTCAAACAATCACCGTTTAAATCCACCATGCACGCGCTGTGGTCTGATATTCCCAGATGATACGAGGGCAGCTGAACACGAAGAAATACTAAGATCTGACCCGTCTTGTCAAAGATATGACGCCAAAGAGGTTTCGAGACGAAACGCCGTTTTCGAGGGAGAGGGCATCACGCAACAGACAAACGATAAGATTGCAAAAGCCATCAAAGATTACAAAGGAAGCAAGTCAAAGGAGTCGAGACTGCCAGAAAATTGCGATGCACGGCACTTTCAGTCATGGGTAGCTAGCAACGTTCCTTTATACATCAGCAACTCCAACATATCGCAAGCGGAAGCGTTGAAAGAGCTCAGCCTCTGGTATATCTACTTTTGCGTACTGTTCCCTGGCGCAAGTGTTCCCATCAACCCATGTAAGTGAAGCATATCCCCAGCATGTTGTGTAAATGGCTTACAAGGAGATCAGTTGCAGAATCATCTGAATTCAAGTACCGACGTCTGCTGGATTTGTTAAAGACACGTTTGGCAGCGGCCGCCGATCGTCAGATCATGCCACGGCTTACAGAACAGGAAGAGGTCATCTTTAGCAATCTATTCAAGGAAGCGACGGATGCCCTTGAGATCGAAATACTGCAGGAGAAGAGCAGATTTGGGAGCAACAAAACATCATCAAGAAAGAGACTGAGATCTGGCGATGGGTCAGCCGTGTCTCCAAGCAAGTCTTCTATGCCATCGACGCCTGCTCCAACATCCAATACGGATGAGACCTTGCTTCTATCTTCAGGCGTACTGAACGCACCCGGTCCTGGCATTGCGATGGGGCCACCTCCTTCTCCAGCATATCACGAGTATAGTACGCCTGGGGTCCCTGTGACAGTTGACATGGCACCAGAACAAGTCGCTAGACATGTTCCCGCTTCTGACTTCACGGAGCCAGCATCGGTAAACTATGTGAATACTGGCGATACAAACGGGACTACCATGGGAGAGGACATTGATTTTGAGGCTCTGATGAGATGGAGTGGAGAAGGGTAACGCCATGGAAACTGTTTCATACTCTTCTGCGTTTTGAATACATAAAACTGATCGCGACAAATGTTCAGATGCGGAGCTTCATGGAGTAATCCTAGAGCTTTTTGTAAGACTGGAGATGTTGGCAAGACTAGATGGAGACATGTTTGTAGATTCACAAGCTGCGTAAATAGTGGTTTTGACATGTTGAAGACACTCACGGTATATCAGACACGACTTCTCAGTTTTCACCACCAGTATGGAGTCGCGAGCAGTCACAAAAAGGCCCAGTAAATTACTCATCCACCGACGGAAGGCTTGTGAGACAGTGGTATCGACGCGGGTCGGTGGTGCCATCTCTGCTGTTGGCTCGTCGCCAAGGGATCAAACGAGTCGGACTCCTCAGATGGCCATTGTCAACCTCCATTGCTCTGTCTGAGCTGTCGTTGTTGGATTGTCAACCTCCGTTGCTCTGTCTGAGCTGTCGTTGTTGGAAGAAAGCTCAGGCACATGATGTATGTACCTGCTCTTTCTGGAATATGGATTAGCGCTAAGCCATTTCGGGTCGGCCGAGGGGAAGTCTTATCTCAGACAAGCTCAGACGTCAGACGGGTGGTGTAATCTATATATGTAGGATCAAGCATTGATACGCACGCTAGCATTTTGGTCACTGCTTAACCCCATGAGCTAAAAATTAGCTTCGACGCAAACCTCCCCAGCAACGTCTCAGATGATCTCTACGTCTCGAAGCGTCATTCCCGACTGGGGAAACCAGTCACTACCGGTGTCCGGTTGACCCATTTCGCAACGATGGCAGAGTTTGACGGTATCCATCAAGGAGACATCGGGCCCCTGGGCCACCCTCCAAATCCTGACTGACGGCCTCAACAATAGGACGTTCGCCCGCGCACGCCACGCTCCTGCTAGCTCACGACCCAAGATAGATAGCTCACCCAAAAAGGGATCCAACTCCTAATCTAGTCAGGTACACTCCCGTTTTCCGCCCACTTATACGGAGTCAAGCGGAATCGACACTCATTTCGGCTGACATGCAACACGAACGCTCCTATTAAACACTGTTTCCCCGAAGCCAAGAGGTCTTCCTCTCTTCTCACAGGTCTTTCAACCTCGCAATCTAACCAGTACACTCACTTTTTGACGACCAATTTATACCACATTCTTTAATATTTAATAATGTCTTCCATCATCCGCAACGCCCTCGCGCTCAGCGCTGTCGCCGCCGTCGCTGTCGCTCAAGGAACAACTGCCCCCAAGCTCGATGCTCCCTGCGCCGATGCCGTTATTTTCATGGCCCGCGGTAACAATGCACCGTATCAGGACAGCCGTACATTCCCCTTCGTCGAAGCTACGTGCGGCAAGCTGAGGGCTGAGGGCAAGACCTGCGACTTCATTGAGGTTGTGTTCGAGACCATGATGAACGGCGACTTCTGCACTCAGATTGCTGAGGGAGTCCGCAACGGTCAATCCCAGATCACTGCTTTCAACAAGAAGTGCCCTTGCACGCATCTCATCCTCAACGGCTTCTCTCAGGGTGCCTGGATCACTGGAGATATTCTTGGTGGACCTGGTGGATGCTCCCAGATCACCACTGGTCTAGACAACACCTCGGCTCCTGGTAATGCTAGTAAGTATTCTTCCCATGACAGACTCGAACCTCGGACTGTGCTAATGTGGTAATTCAGTTGCTGCTGCTCTCCTCTGGGGCGATGTCATGCACGAGGCTAACCAGCCATACAACGTTCTTGACGGCGCTGGTCTACAGAAGGACGGTCGCAGCGCCGTCTCCCTCGCGCGCCTCAACCGTTACGCACCCGTCCTGCGCTCTTACTGCGCTAAGGGAGACCCAATCTGCGCCAACGGCAACGACGTCGACAAGCACTTGAGCTACTTTGAGCTGTACACCGACGACGCCTCGACCTGGGCCGTTGGAAAGCTCAATGACGCCGCCCCTCTTTGCGCCGTTCCCACACCTACGCCTAGCGCTTCTTCTACCGCCGTCGTCTCGTCTGTTCGCGTTGCTTCGGCTACCGCTGTTGCGTCGTCAAGCGCTGCCGCGTCGTCAAGCGCTGCTGCATCATCAAGCGCTGCTGCGTCATCAAGCGCTGCTGCTTCTTCCAGTGCCGCCGCTCTTCCCGCTTATCCTACATCCCCAGTTTACGTTGCTCCCTTCGCTATCCCCCAGCCATACGAGGCTCAGTGCATTCCCCGCATTAAGATCGAATATGTCTACGTTTAAAAGTGAGAAGGACGGAAGATATAGTGGAGTAGACGTAGTGACAGTAGTAGATGGATGTGGATTGATGATGAAACTATGAAAAGGAATGACCGTCGTGTTCGACGTTTGTGAGAAGTTTTGACTTTCGTGCGTGATGAGTGCTTTCTGCCTGCTCCGTAAGTACGATGTGAATCCTCATAGAGTCCTATGGTCTGATCCATCAGCGTCCAGCCCGGAACGCCCGTATACACCCTCGTATCCCCCGTATTCAATCTCCGTGAATAAATCTGGACGACACAGTCCACCGGAGACCCCTGCATCCTGCGAAGCTCCAGCAAATCCGCCGTCGAATCTAGCACACCCTGGCGCTGAAAGTCCTGCACAACACCGCTCTTCATATCAAGTACGACATGTGGGTTCTCGATGTTGGTCTCACCCAAAGGCACGTAACACCGACAAACACTCACTACTATAAATGGGACAGTACACATCATGCACGTGGCTGATATACCAAAGTGCGCGAATTGAGTGTATATGATGGTTGAGGAGATAGAGAGACGAGCTCGGTACGGCAGCTAGGTGTGCATAACATAGATCCATCGGTAGTCCATGACTCCACATGCTTGAGAGCCGGAATTAATGAGGCAGAAAACACGTTCCAGCTGGCAGCTGTTTGTATCGGGCGATCATGGTGCCTATCATGTTAGTGATAGTACCCCTCTTGCTCAGTAGAGGAAACGATAAACAAGGCTACATAGCAGATCAATGTCAGCCCCTGATTATGGCAGATTGGTGACTTACGCTACACTGTTTTGGGCTGATATGCTGCTCAGCCCGAAAGAGTATAGCGCAAGTAGATCCTTCTCATTTCTGCAGAATCTTATTACGAGCTGCACAATACCGTAAACAGATGATTCAGCGGTCTTTGGAGTATCAGAACAAGTGACAACAAGGCCTCCCGTTCGGCCCTATTTAAGCAACGTACCGGTAGATTATCACTTAGGTGGACAACCAATAGGAAATCCCTACTGTTGTAATGGGGTTCTTTTTGCATCTGTTTTGCTTCTAAATACAATTGTGGGTGTTGTGGTCTGTGAAACTGTGTGGCGTTCCTTCTCTGCCAACGTAGGTGTGTGCCTGCTTCCAATTGGTAAAGTACTTCCACGCTATCATTTTGTTGCGAAACTCGCGCTCATTGAACGTTACTGTTGTACACGGCCTTGATTTGGCTGCCTTTTCCAGCTTATTTTGATGCTGTTGCTTGTGTTTCTGCACTGTTTCAATGAGCTAATGGATCATGACACTGGTCGTAGGATTGAGGCTGGGAGACAAATGTTACGAGTTTGAAATTTCTTTTCTTTTCGGTAATGTTAGATGACTTCCGTCATACCATGAACACCTCTATTCCCTACAGGCACTCCCACATATGTCTAAATTCGACCCTCTAAGCCACCCTGTTGGTGACCTCAACGAAGCTCTGCCACTGCTTGTAAGCCTCGCCACTCGAGACCGCCCACTTCGCTCTCCTGACGCCTTCCTTCCAGCGGCCGCCGCCAGGGCCAACCTCCTTGATGACATTTCCGTCATCACCCTCGCCCATGTTGCTCGTATCCGCGTCGCAAATTCCACTGATGACGAACAGAGCAGCAGTGTTGATGTAGACGAAGTGCAGGATCGGATCGTCGGGTGCGACCTCGCCATTCAGAATCCTCATCAGGATCTCGGCGTTCTTCTCTGGTGACTGGCCGGGGGACACATCACTCAGAGGATGCGTTGGCAGACCAAAATCCTCGGGCGAGAGCTTGAAGAAGTTGATGTCTACTTGCCCAGAGGAGTTTTCTTGTAGGCGCCAGCAGTGCGTTGGCCCTGCGCAGGAGAGCTCGTCTAGCTCCTCATCACCGCACATGACCAGCGCCTTCCTTGCGCCTGATTGACGGAGTGCCTCAGCAAAATCAGGGGCGATCTCTTTACGGGCTACACCGAGCACTCGAGCTTCGATCTGCTCGTGCAGGGGGTTCGCAAGGGGTCCGAGGAGGTTGAAAATTGTGCGCCAGCCGAGCTGTCTGCGGATAGAGGCAGCGTGTCTGGCACCGGGGTGGAAGATTGGCGCATACAGGAAAGCGTAGTTGGTCTCGGCGTAGATCTCGTTGATGGTCCTGGGTGCAACTGCGGTGATGATTGGAGCCTTCGGTGGTGCACAAGCAAGTAGGTCTGCTGACCCTGAGCGCGATGTCGATGCCTTGTTACCATGCTTTGCCACCATGAGCAGTGAACTGGCCAGGATAGACGATGTTGTAGAAATGTTGAAGGTGTTGTGCGAATCACCTCCTGTGCCGACAATGTCAACCTGAGAGGTATTAGTCTCTACCCAACTAATGCGTCTGGTGCAATTCATCGAGTAACCCATGAACTAAGATGAATATCTGAAGTACGTACCAGCCCTCCATTGTAATTGCCCTCCTTCCGTCCACGTTTCTCAAGGACTTGATTGAGCGACTCGAAATCAATCTTGGTCGAGAAATCTCTCATCGCCTTGGAGCACTTGGCAAGCACTTCAGCCTGTCTGTCTTCGTCCGTGAAATGGAGACATGTCAGCAGAGCTCCGATTTGGACTTCCGAGAGGCTGTTGGTGAAAATCAGGGAAAGAGCAGAAGCAATCTCGTCTGCAGTGGGTTTTGTAGATGCCGTTTCGTGCCAGAGTCGCTTGAGAAGTGGCGTGATCGAAACCTTGGGGTCCTCATCGTTTGCTGTGGATACTACAGAAGCCATGGTGTAGTACTGCTGAATCCTTCCTAATCTCACCTAAAGTAGGTAGGAGGTCTGCGGGGTAGATGGAGGGGTAGGCTTATTGTGCTACAGCGGCGCGTTCTGGAAGCCAATTGATAACAAGAAGAATCAATTGTTATTCAGAATGTAGCTGGGGCGCCTTTCATATAACTGCAGAGCTCCGCCGTGTTGACTCACTAATCCGGAGATCCCAATGACTTCCGCAGCGACCGCTTGATGCAGGGTCGCACTAGGCTGAACGTGGCTAGTGAGCCGGGCGCGAGGCGAAATGATTCACCGTGCGTCCGTGCCCCATGTCAAATTTCACTACGCGACTGTCGCAAACGGCTGTTCAAGGTCAAGACGTGTCAGAGTATCCGCTCTGATAGACCTTGCAGCGAACCGCCCCGCGACGCCGAATATCTCAAATGGGGAAGAAGCGGACCCATGCTGAGACTAAGGATGGCTTCACGAAGCCGCCGCCGGGCAAGGACCGGGTAAAGAGCGACAAGAAGGATGCGCGGAAGGGTGGAGATGCCAACAAGAAGCGCTCGGCATTGGTAGGTCATTCTCGATGGCTGGGAGATGGCAAAGCTAATGCGCGCACCAGATTTTCCAAGTGCAACCAGAATGGCACACCGTCGAACTGCCACAGCTCCGCATAGTCGAGAACCCTACGATACCCCCGAAATACATCCTCGACGATTTGCACGCCTACGCAGACGAGCTTCTGGAAGCCGAGACAAACGAGTATGCCGCGTCTCACATGTCCAAGGATGCTTCGCACAAGTTCATGTCAACCATCATGGCATCTGGTACCATGGAAGATAAGGTCTCGGCCCTGACGCTGTTGGTACAAGAGTCGCCACTGCATACCACTCGGGCGTTTGAGCAGCTGCTGGGATTGTCGCGCAAAAAGAGCAGGAGTGCGGCCATGATGGCTTTGGCTGCGCTCAAGGATCTGATGGGACAGGGTGTTCTGCTGCCACCGGACCGGAAGCTGAGGGCTTTTGCACGACAGCCTGGCCTTCTCAGCGCGCTGCAAGGAAAGAACATGCATTGGAAGTACGGCGAGAAGCTGCCCGGCGAGCTACAGAAGGTCCACCTGGTTGCATGGTCGTACGAGGATTGGCTGAAGAAGCAGTACTTCGAGATGCTCAAGATCATCGAGGGCTGGACCAACGACGAAGTCGAATACTCGCGAAACCGCGCCGTGAACTTTGTCTGGGAGCTGTTGAAGGAGAAGCCGGAACAGGAAGAGAATTTGCTCAGACTGCTCATCAACAAGCTCGGAGACAAAGAGAAGAAGGTATCGTCGCGAGCGTCGTACCTGCTTCTCCAGCTCCAGATCACTCATCCGCTGATGAAGAGCGTGATCATCAACTCCATCGAGTCGGACCTCATCTTCCGACCGAATCAGAGTGCTCACGCCAAATACTACGCCGTCATCACCCTCAACCAGACTGTTCTGAGTGTGAAAGAGCAGGAAGTCGCCAATAAGCTGTTGGAGATCTATTTCAGCATCTTCCTCGGCCTGCTCAAGAAACAGAAGGACCACGAGAAGGAAGAGAAGAAGATTGCAGTGCTTAACAAGAAGGGTGAGGTGCAAGGTGGTGGCGCATTGCCCGGAAAAATGGCGAAGAAGAAGGCCGAGAAGGACGCTACATTGGCATTCAAGGTTGCGGACGAGTCAAGAGAAAAGCTGATCTCTGCTATTCTCACGGGTGTCAACCGCGCGTTCCCCTTCGCCAAGACTGACGATGCCAACTTTGAGGAACAGCTCAACACCATCTACCAGGTCACTCACTCTTCCAACTTCAACACCGGCATCCAGGCCATGACCCTCATTCAGCAAATCTCTGTTACTAAGAACATCTCCACCGACCGATTCTACCGGACACTGTACGAATCCCTCCTCGATCCTCGCCTCATTGCGACTTCAAAGCACATCATGTTCCTCAATCTTCTTTACCGGTCACTCAAAGCGGACACCAGCATCAAGCGCGTCAAAGCTTTCGTCAAGCGCCTTCTCCAGATCATTCACCTGCACGAACCTCCTTTCATCTGCGGTGTTCTATACCTCGTCAACGAACTCATCACGACCTTCCCCAGCATCAAGTCTATGTTGTCCACACCAGAAGACCACGTCGACGATGGTGAGGACGAGCACTTTGAGGACGTACCTGAGGATGGTGAGGACAAGTCAGACGAGAAGAAGACCGCCAAGCCTGCCTACGACGCTCGGAAACGAGATCCTGAACACGCTCAAGCAGACCTGTCATGTCTGTGGGAACTGCTGCCACTTCAAGCACATTACCACCCCTCAGTACACGTTTTGGCTTCGAAGATCGTGCACCAAGAAGCTATCAAGGAGAAGCCAGATCCAACACTCTACACTCTCATGAACTTCCTCGACAAGTTCTCCTTCCGCAACGCAAAGACCAAGTCACAGGCTGTTCACGGCTCCTCTATCATGCAGCCTATGGCCGGCACCTCAAAAGCGTCCGACTACCTCATCACCTCCCGTGAAGGCGACCGCACTCACGACCCTCTCAACTCAGAAGCCTTCTGGCGCAAGAAGGTCGACGACGTCCGCGACGACGAGGTCTTCTTCCACACCTACTTCGAAAAGGCCGGCAAAGCCAAGCAGGCCGACAAGAAGGCGAAGAAGAAGAGCAAGAAGGACGACAGCGACGACGAGAGTGCCGAGGACGAGATCTGGAAGGCTCTGGTCAAGTCGCGACCAGATGTCGAGGGCGATGGCGGCGACGATGACATGGACGACTTCGATATGGATGACATGATGAGCGACTCCGACGCCGAGGGCGGCGTCACAATGGACGATGGCGTCGAACTCAACCTCGGCAGCGATGACGAGGACGAGGCGCCTGCGCCTGCTGACGACGATGACGAGGATGACTTTGCCAACTTCGACCTCGACGATGAAGACGCGTTCATGGACGACGAGGATGATATTCCCGTCGACCTCGACGTGGGCGACGACGCAGACGACACCAAGGATGGCCGCAAGAAGAAGAAGAGGAAGCTCAAGCAGCTCCCGACCTTCGCTTCTGCAGACGACTACGCGAAGCTCATCGGGGACGACAGCGAGTAGATGTAATCACTGGTTATGTATAGGACACCTGTGGAGCCAGCCGGAACGGGCGTTAGGCTATGATGACAGGCGCATCGGGACGTTCACGGAGTTTGTTGCATGCTTCTGGCGCCTTCATGTAGATATCCTTTGTTCTTGTAATGCCAACACCCAAGACACCTCTCACATTGTTAAAGACTTACAACATGCGATGATAGTGTGACGCTCAACAAACAATTACGATGTAGTGTTTAAACCACGCTGTCGTCTACCTCTCGCCCGACGACAAACGTCTACCAATTATGCCCATGACAGCACCACCATCCTCGAGAAATGCTTCCTTTTCCTATCTGGCCCCTACTCTACTTGATCGATGGACCCTGAAATGTCGAATCCCAGCGCAATGCACACTATACAAAAAGATGGAGCGAATAGACATGGACTCGACCACTGCAGATTAGTGCTGTTCCGCGCGTACAACTCTAAGAGACGGAGACAGATCGCGCACCACTACTCTGACAGGGCTGAAGATGGTACTATTACGATTGGGCATGCCGACTCAACAGAAGGCAGATGTAGCAACAGCCGCAATGGATGCCATGTCAGATATCTGCATGCAACATTCAATGTGGCCAGGATAATTCACTATACTGCACAACATGGAGACGAAGGCCCCGTCGACCCTCGGAACGGTGTGTAGTCACGCCGCAATTCTCCAACAAAACCCAGGATCAGGAGGCGCAGATCAGCAGCCGAGAAGGGCGGTGAACCCGAACAATCGGCGCGCACACTCACCACCGTTGATAACAAACCGGTGGTGTGGTAGGCAGTCGCAGCTCTCGCCTCACAATATAGAGACGCTGGTAATTGCACCGACACCAAGACCGAACCCGTGTCCCAGTCTGCTGCTGAAGTGGGAGTTATTACAGTGTTGTCTGTGGTGCCGATGTAGCAGCGGAGTTCTTGACGCTCGTGGAGCGAGTGGTTGAGCGGATGGGTGTGCAGTTCATTGCAAGGTGTTCCCATGGTCTCTGCAGATGGTAATATGTGGCCAGGCAGGGGTCCCTAGGGCCTCGATAGATGGAGTGCCAGATGTGTTCCGTTGTGGTTGAAGAATCATCGTAAACGCCAGGGCAAGACGGTGTTGAACTGGCTGGTCATCGTCAGTGGGTTTCCGTGATCTTGTTTTGCGCGGTATTGCTAGATTGCTTGTGGATTCATGAAGAAGACAATAATGGATGGGGCAAGACAGCAGCGCTTCATGAGAGTGCGTGGAATATCAACGACTGGAAGGTATCTGGGGAAGAACAAGGTGCCCAAAGGACCCTTATCCAGGACCTGATCCATATTCTTGATGAACTCAAACCTTACCGTGCAAACCATGAGCAACTCTTGACCCACCTGTGTCGCACAGACGATCCAAAATAGATCACTAATCTACACACCAACATCTCACGTCGAGCACACAACGACCTCTAATGTCGACATTAGCAAAAAGGTAATCACCGCCATCCTACCTCTGTGTTGTCAGAGTTTGGGGCATGTCAGACTCCCTGAACGTCCGCCATCCTCCCGCTGTTATAACTGGCGTAGACCCTGTGTGTACATCCAACGCACTGCATGCCCTGCCCTGCATCTGTCTCAACCAAACCTTAACTCAACGGTCAAGTAGTCGGCTAGTAGCCTCGCGAGAGCGCGCAGGGGTAAAGGCTCGAGCGGCTTGCTTCGCTGGTTCCCCGTGCTGCGAAGACAAAGGATGGAGATGCAATCTCGCGGGCGTGTGGCGGCAGGGTGGTTGGAGAGGCGTTTGATGACCGAGGCTGGAAGGGGCTGTTGCGGGGCTGTTGGTAGACAACGGTTAGCGATGAGCGAAGCGCGTAGTCGGGAGGCGCCACTGTAGATCAGGCGCATTGTTTGGTCAATCAGAGGACTAACCGATACAGGGTCCTGAACAGACAGTGGACGCAATTAGGACTCGATAGCACCTGCGAGGCTTTGGCGGCCATAGGGTCGGGGCTTGGAGCATAGTGAGTATAGTGAACGGCATCCAGCTGTAGAGAGTATAGCTGACACTAGGGGGATCTCTGCGGACCACTCAGAATCGTTGAAAGCTGATGTTGCGTGAAGAACGGTATGTTCGCTCCAGGCGTACCAAACTTCTACACGAACTTATAATGCGGGCGCCTGCGGTGTTCCAGACTGAGTGTGGCGCCGTGGTCAGGTTGCTGTAGGACGATATTGTTACCATAGTATTACGACATCAGTGAGCGCATTCTCTTGAATGAATGCCCACATGCAGGATGGATAGACAATGCGCAAACGACGAGCAGCCTATCAACGAAAGTTGATTGCAGTCGGAGAATTTACTCCATCTGACATCTGGCATACAATTCGCGTGTAAACTTTCGCCTTGCAGTCGAACCGGCACTTCAAACAAGTCCCGACTATCTCTAGACAATAGCTAAGTATGCACGTGCATGTGAACATATCCAATGCATTTGTAAGTTTGAAACAATACAAGCTGAGCAGTCTGCAGTCCTAATGTCGGATCGTTGCAACATCTGAAATCTGGGTCACATGAAGGCGCGTCGGATGCACGAATGGACATCCGGGTCTCGGAGCGCCATCCCATCCAATCAGAAAGCTCGAATAGCAGCTAGCTTCGTTCTGATGTAATCTTTGTTGGGAAATATAGCGCGAAAGTTGTGAGTCGCGATTGCGGAACAATTGCCCGGGTAGAGTCGTTGAAAGCTTCAACTGTGAGGAAGTATCCTTGTCGGAGTGGGCACCGAATGGCCATACGAGGACTTATACCGGATAAACTTTGAGGCCATGATCGGTACTTGAGATGAGTCCACGTGGAGCCTAATGAAAGAGGGGAGCGGGGCATTGGGATGTGCGTTTCGTACAGCAAAAACAAAGAACGGCTTGCAGCGAACGGTGACCTCCCTGGTTCACGGCTTTGATAGCCGTTGCCAAGCCAAAGATACTACACTGAAACAGGGCTAGTGAACAGCTGAGGGATAAGCTAAAGTTATGGATGTAGTTCTGTAGAGAAAACCCTGAGTTCCCCTTCGTTGCAGCACCCTGCTGTGGCTGAAGAGGCCCCTCTTCTGCTCAAACCTTATTGTTGACTGCAAATGTCGCCAACTAACAGCTGAAGTCAACTCGTGATGCAACGAGAGGAGTCGCTAAAGTAATCTGGGCTCTGACAACCCGTGTCCGACGCGATTCGGCTGCGACCTATTCACGGAGCAGTCGTCCCCACCCTGATGTAAGAATGCAGTAAGCTGGTGCTCCACTGCCAAACTGAGCGCGCGCGCGTCGATTTTGGTGCAAAAACTTTGCATTCGGCGATAGGCAGGATCGAGTGGCAGTGTTGTGTGAATCGCAAGGGTCTTGCGAGGGTCTTGATCGTTGCTACCTCATTGGTGACGATGGAACAGGGTCCGGAAGGTGCGGCGGTACCTGATCCTCGGACTGACGTGCAGTCATCTTTAGCGCAACAGGATGGCGTTACGCGTCACAGGAAGTGATTGGCCAGGCAAGCAATTCCCAAGACGATTCGTCCATTTGCGTGACCTTGCTGTTACATAGACGACGATGCATGTGGAAAACGATAGCAGATCGTGCTATGGAGGATCTTTCCAAGTCGGCGTTCGGTTGCTGGACGTTGTGGGTCGTTCGGCCAAACCATATGCGTCAAGTCCACGATCCATGACATCATCCTGAACGCAAAATTACAAAATTGCTGGTCGTGGAGGTATCACTCGAACAGCTGCAGAACAGGTATTCACTTCATGCGACGGTATCAGATAAGGCGCTCGAGGCAAGATTAAAGTTCAGCCAAGTTGGTGTGAGAACGCTATCCGAACCGATGTTGAGGCCAGGAAGGCGTTCAAGATTTCGGCTGCTGACCAGTAGCTGCGGCGTCTCCGGCTGGGGCCGACGCATACACTACGCAGAAGCGGAAAGCCGTTTTCGTACGCAGGCGTTGCCAAGAGCATGCGAGAGTACCTAATCAGACGGAGTTTGAGCCGCATTGACTCAGAGGTTGAGCAATCGACGATTGGAATTGCGGGTTCAGAGCCGACCGAGCGCTAAATATTGGTAGCGTATCATCATATTGGTCGATACAACACCATGTGAAGAAGTTTTTCAGAGCAAAGTGTATCCGCGACAGCGATGCTGCAGAGCAAACGTATGCGGCTAGCTGACAAGGAGTATAGATGGCGATGTTGACTGGAGTCATTTATCCAGGCTTCAAAAACGTACCATATGCAGGCATGGTATATCGCTTGACTTGCGGCAAGACGTTGGCATAAAGCCGACATGCACCCTCGCTTATTGGCTGCATTGGATACAGATGGCACGATTTGTCGCGTGTCACGCTTACCAAGCGCAGGCAGCGAACTTACACATGTAGATAGTCGATGCCGAGCGTCTTGACATGAGAGGAGAAGCAGGGAAAGTATGAGGGGTGATGGCGTCGACAGTAGCGCAGTACCCAAGCAAGGGTCGTTCGATGACTGTGGATGCATCTCACACTGCCCCGACTAGCGACGAGGAGCCATCACAGCCCGCACAGGACGACTGGTGATGTTGCGACGCAGGGCGCACTCCAGGGGCTTTCAGGGACTTTTGGGCTCGCAGAGCCTCAATATCTGAGCCAATGATGTTACGATCGACCGCTTGTACCAGATCTACGGGATTGGGCGTGTGGGGATACTGTGACTACATCTTTTGTTTTGCGAGGAACGTATGGAAGATCGTGCTCTGTGGCATAGCGGTGTTTCGGCGTCGTATGCGCAAAACCAAGAACCGCGGGCTGATCAGGCCATTTGATGCTGACTTCCAGCATAGCGTGAGACGCTCGGTACGGTGTAAGTCATGCGTTTGCTGTTTGAGCATCTGAACAAGATTCTACAGTTCGAAACAGGCTTTACTTGGCTGTTCGGCAGCTGGGCGGTCGCCGTAGCGACAGGAGATGACTACCGCGTCGAGCACTGTTTGCTTTTGGATGGCTGGCCACCGTGTCGCGGTCGCATTCGCACACAGCTGACCGGACAGGGCAGCATGGATACAAGCGCTATAAGACGCGGTCTAACAGTCAAGGGCAGCCAGTGGACAGCATCGAGGAGCATGTTCCTCGGCGCGTGATAGGGTGGATCTGTGACATCATGCCTTGATCTGCCGCGGAGCGTTTCCAAAAAAGAACATCGGAAGCTTCGGTAAGGCAGGGCACTGTCCGCTCGGCGTGTTCCTGGCTATCATGCCTTGAAGGAGCACACGAGAAGAAATGGGGCTGCGCGACGACGGTGCCGCAGGAAGGACCGGTGTGGCTTCGACGTGGGCAAGGCGGTCGGGGTGGTAGGGTCGCAGAGGCCGAGCATCACGACGATCACAAAGGGAATCTCGATCTGTGAAGACGGCAAAGTCATGGTCTGTCGCAGCGTTTGAAAGTCCGCGTGGAAGGGCGTTCTGGACCCCTTCCGACAAGGTTCATGCAGCTCGGCAGGGAACTGAGCGGGGCTGCGTGGGGCATGACGTCGCTGCCGTTAGGCGTTTGCCCGATCGCTCCCCCATTCTTCGATGTACTAGGGAAGTAGTGTAAGGTGCCTCTTGCCGTTCGCGGAGTGCAGCAACGAGGCTGCTACAGGGGTCCGTCTGCTGCAGGACCCTGATTTTGGAGGTTGGATTACATACACAGTACTCCAACATGGCGACCGTTGCCCGTGACCATCAGGCTCCCTGCAGACGCCGCCGTATCGCGACCCGTCGCGATGTGCGAGAGAGCGAGGCCTGTGGCGCCCTTGTGCGCCCGGGTGCGCCTCCAGCAGGCCTGCCTCTGCGCGCCCGGATGAAGGGCGCTGCTGTGTGTGTCGCGGTGCTGTGACCGCCAGACTTGCACTCTGCCGCCGCTCGATTTGGCAGCAGGCAGGCCTGCGCCGGCCCTTATTGGTGCCCTGCCGGTCGCGGGCAGACTGCGCATCTTGTTCCTTGAATTTTGCTGCTCTCCCATCGCGATCGCAGAATCCACCATTGCTAGTGCGGCCGACGCGTGAGAGCACGGCTGCAGAGGCTGCACTGCCCTTGGGCAATTGGGCTTGGGCGCCAAGTGCAGTGCAGCGCAGCGCAGCGCAGCGCAGCGCAGCGCAGCGTCCTCGTTGCAGAGCGTGGCTGCGAGCGCGTCGCCGCCTTGTGCACCGCACTGGGTGCGCGGTGTCGATTGCCGTGCCGCCCTCAGTCAGCGATCAGACAGGCGCTCCCTGGACGTGCAGAGCTCGCGTCGTCTCCCCTCAGGCCCTGGTTGATCGCCGGGATCAGGATCCTTGCACGCTGCTGCTGCACGCTAGTGGTAGCACGGCCTGCACGTCGAGATGGCATTTTGCATCGACATTTTCAGTTCCGGCGGATCCTTGTTCGAGGAACCCTGGGGCTGCTAGGTCCAATCTGCTTTGCTTCCTATATCTGTCTCTGCTGTCCCGCGCCCTGAGAGAGCACGCCCAGTAAATTCACTTTCGAAACAACACAGTCCCACCCATCCAAACACCGCTCCCCATCCTGGCGTCATCTGCTCCCACACTCGGTGCTCGTCTCCTCCTCTTACCACACATTCTCACCTGCTGCACCGTGCCGTGCCGTTGCCTCTACTCCCGTTGAGCTTCGCTACCACTTCAACACGCCCTTTGCGCTCCTCACGTGTGCGCGAGTACCACCGCGAATCTGGTCGCATTCCGTTCACTGGCGCGTGTTTGTGCCTTGCCTTCTATATAAGAAACATGGACGGCAAGAACTCTTCGGGACGCCGCGTGTCATTGTTAAACGACGGGCCTGAGGCACCATCTCTAGTTCGCCTCCCCTCCATTACTCCTTCACTCCGCTCGCGCACGTCGAGCTACACCCCGTCACCCATTGGCTCTCCGCCAACGCCACGATTAGTGCGCAGCGACAGCTCGGATTCCATCACCATGCAAACACCTTCGCCCATCACCCCGGAGTTCGGGCCCTTTGACGGCCAGCTGCAAGGTCTGTCGTCGCCCTACCACGCGCAGCCTCAATATTTCGACATGCCCCAAAACAACATGCAAGCCAACGGCATGCACCACCAAAACCTGCACCACAGCGACATGAAGGTCGACAACTTCAACAGCTACGGCCCGCAGATTGTTGGCCAGCTCCCGTACCACACACAACCCGCCTCGGTTTTCTATCGCCAACCACAGATGCCCGAGCAGCACATCGGCTCGCCTGCATCTGCGTCTGCAAACGTGCGACCCAAGAAGAACAGCTACCCCTGCCCCATGGCCAAGCAATTTGGATGCACCGATTATTTCACCACCTCTGGACACGCCGCCCGCCACGCGAAAAAGCACACAGGCAAGAAGGACGCCTTCTGCCCCGAGTGCAACAAGGCTTTCACGCGCAAAGACAACATGGAGCAGCACCGTCGCACCCACCAGAGCGGCCGCAGTGCAAAGGGCAGCGAAGGTGGCGTGAAGAAGACAAAGCCCGCCGCTAAGCGACCACGCCCGTCTCCTCTCCAGTCCTCGGCACCAGCCCCGCCTGCACCCTTCGACCCTACCTTGTCGATGAGCCCGAACGGCATGGCCTACATGGCCCCTCACGGGCGAGACACGGCATCCTCCGAGTACTCTCCCACTCTACTTCAAGAGCGATCTGCATACCCGGACCCTACCCATTATTCGATGAGCCACGGTTACCCGGTTGGATCGTCTTCGGGGCTTGACGCCCTCGCCATCGCGGCGAGCGGCGAGAAGCGCAAGTTCGAGTAACTTGCTGCCTGGACTTCAGTGTTTCGATTTTGCTCTTTGCCCCCGCCACCATTAGCACGGCGTAGGCGGTTTTTTTTGGGATTGATTTCACGGCGTTCAAAACTTTGCACGCAAAGAAATAGACGCGACGGCCGTCATGGCTACGAACCGAGTGAGGCGTCCGGCACCGACACTCAGTCATGTATTTTGCTTCTACTACTTCCGGCCGGGCTTACTTCTGCCTCGGACCATTTGGAGTGCGACCTCCATCCGGAATATTAATGTGCGCACTGCTTGGTGGCGGTGGGTGGTTTTCAGGATCATAGGATAAACATGGATACCCCGCCCGTTGTAGTAATTGATACAATGGGCACATAGTTTTCGGCGCACATCGGTACATTGCTACCACTGTAAACAATCAAAGAATCTTCACATCAATGATCACATCACATCGTTTCAAGTGTCGCTTCATTTTTACAATTGTGGGACTCAATAGCCGTTACCCATGTTAGATCCGCGGTACTTGCTCTCTAGTAGCCCCCTCTCCCAGTCTCAACGTACCGATGACGAGGCGAATTTTACTGACTGCTTACCGTGGTCAGACGCAGTTCACGTTAAATGCCTCAATCCCAAACAGGATGTTGCTGCTTGGGACAACGGTAGAAGCGTCGATTGAAGGCATTGCAGTGGACAGCGATAGCTCCAGGGCCCACTGATCCAGACTTTCGAGTCTCCCGACTCTCCAATACCTGGCGTAGCTCATCCCATCAGCGTGGGTGGAACAAAGCAGTTTGCGAACCTCAGCGCCACTGTCCAACCTCCTCTCCGGCGCTTTTCGCAGCCCAACATTCTGCAATCGCAAACCTTAGGTTGCGAGGTGGCTCGCGCCAGTCCCTACCGCTGATGTGCAGGGCCGGCACACGGCAATGTCGAGTCCAGACCAGCACCTCATGATCTGCCGAGCTAGGAGCAGAACCCGCATCCGCTCATTGGGCCCGGGCTGAAGAGACCGCGGACATAACCCACACCGCAAACGGTGCTGCGTTTTGATGTATCTTGGATAGTTCGCGTCATTGGACACACGAACACAGGTTCGCTGTTGAACGGTACTTGAGCGGCAGTGCCCCGCATCCCCACCACCTAGTGAACCAGCCTGCGGCGAGAATTGCAATGCGACCGCAACCGGCGCTCGTCGGCATCGCTCTGCAACTGTTCGGCTGACCTGCCTGCGCCAACTCGATCCGTCGCCTTATGTGAAGATCAAACCATTTCTCGGTCGCTCTCGAGTGCGCACGCACATGCAAGGACAACACAGACGTGAACAGCCGTGGACAGCCATAGGGTCTACAGTTGCACCGCGTCTCGCTAACGCTACAGCCATCTCCCTGTCGCGGCATGCGGATGGTGCACCCTGGGTTGCGTAGGCGCCAGGCCTCATCTCCTTGCCTCACGTACTGAGGAGCAGCGGCGATTTCCGACTTCCTTCGGGCCTCAAGCTGACAGCGGGTGTTCGTATGCGCACTCAGCTTCAGGGCCGATTCAGCCTGTCAATCCTGCTTGAGTTCTAGGTGTTTTGGACTCCCTGCCGTTCGATAGTATGATCGAGCTGTCTATCCCCCCTTTCACGCTGTGCTATGTTCTGGTTGCGCAGCGTGCCAGCCACGCATCCTCAACAACCAAATGCTCGTATGTTTGTTACAGTGCACACAGGCACCACGAGGAACGTCCGCCCCACCCTTGTAGTTGTTTCACGCCCACCTTCGCCTAGCCGGGTTCACAAATATGTTGTGGCACTTCGTTTCTGCCTCGTCTATCTCCACGCAGGTCTCGAAATAGGTTCGACAGGCGTCTGCAGAGCAACGCAACGATCGGGAGCGGGACGCAGGGCCATGTTTCAAGTTGACAAGCGACCATGACAATGTCGTTGCCGCTTCCCCGGTGCGTGGTCAGTATAGGAGATTAGCGACGAGGAGGCACAGCAGGATCGGGTGTTCGACGCAAGGAAGTGGAGGATCCCATGTCCACCTCGGAGAATTCAATATCGCTGCAGAAACGAGCACACCACCTCGACTGCCAACTCATCGTCTCCTGCAGCCGCTGGAGACCCGTCCTCGCTGCCCCTCGCGCCTGAAGCAGAACGCCCGTCCAGCTCTCAGACCCTCCACGCCTGAGCCCGTCGTACAAAGAAGCCATGTGTGAACTCGCACCAAATGCGGCTATCTACCGTCCCACGTCGTGCCTGCCTCACCTGAGAACCCCCCCTGTGCAACCTCTCCCGCCGCCCTACCACTCCCCAACGCCCCCATCCAGAAACCCCACAGCACCGCAGCACCCTCGTAGCAAGCCCCGTGACCCCCCAGCGCGCCGCCCGTCTCACCCGCCCATGCCCATAGCACCTCAACCTAACCCCCCAACAACTCATCCTCCAGCCCCAACACCGCACACGCACAGCAGTGCACCATGCACATACACCCCGAACCCCGGCCGTGTCGCTGAGACCCCCACTCGCTGCTCCACAGACCCACCGTGCACCCGGGCGTTGCGCTCCTGCCACGCGATGCCGCGCAGCGCGCCACGCCGCCTCGCGTGTCGAACTGTCAAGGCGCTTTGGGGCCTGTCAGGGCGCTTTCGAGGGCCCGTGGCGTGTATCAGCCTTGTTGCACGGGGGGGTTGCACGGCATGGCGTGCGCGGGGGAGGGATGTTGTGCTGAGGGGCTGCGTGGGTGCGTGGCTGGGCGCGTGTTGGGGCGGCGTGGAGGTAAGGTGAGGGGGGGAAAGGTGCTGGAGAGGGTCGCGTGGAGGTAGGTGCAAAGGAAGGGGGGGGGGGGGGTTGCCGGTGATGGTGATGGTGAGATTGGCTTGAGGATTTGAAAATGTGTATGGATCAGGCCTTGAATTGCGCGCTGGCTCAGCCAGACGAGAGAAGCGTGCATGGTGCGACTTCGCTCCGCACGGAGACAGAGCGCATCTCGACATCACTCAACAAGCACAGCCCGGTATCGCAATAGAACACAGCGCCGCACAGCGCCTGGTCTGACACTGACATTGACAACCGCACATACCCAGCGCTAGCTACGTTCTCGTGCTGCATCTCTTTCCGCCGCCCTGCGTAAGCCTCGTGCAACGTGACCATGACCATTTCCCATCTTCGTCCCGTCCCGCTTACGGCCACGATGATCCCGCCGCTGTGATCGAGACAGTTTCCCGGTCGAGGGAAAAGTCACGCCAGACGTGAGATGTGGCTGCGCAGGTTCTCCTGTTGGGTTTTGCAGACATGACAAGGCGTAGAAAGTGTGCTGATGATGCGAAAGAATCGAAAAAGAGACGGCGCTGACTTTGGCACGACGTCTGTCGCATGCGTGCTTTGAAATTCAAGTGTTCTCGCCGCGGCAGAGATGCGTACACATGCAGTGACTTCCGACGTTGGCCGGGGTGGGAAGCGAGATCAAGGGTTGTTGGAGGTGCAGTGGAAAACTGGAGCATCGAGGATCGAGGGGTGAATGTCTCGGGTGAGTATGAGTAGGTTTTTCTCCTCCGTTCCTCGCTGCATGGAATCGATTTGTCGCTCAGCTAAATTTAGCCGTCTGCACATACTTGGCGAAGCTCATGTCTTCGTTTGAGGGTCCGCCGCTGTCCCTCAAGGCCTGGGAGTAGCGCTGCTTGAGGTTGCTGTCAGGATCCATGGCGTCTTCTTCTGAATCGAAATCGTCATCGAAGCCGGCCGCCGCGTTGCCTTCGTCATCGTCGGATATGTCCTCCGCATCACTGACTGTCTCAGGCTCTTCCTTCCGCGGTGCCTTCTTCGGCTTTGTCCCCGCACCACCGACCTTCATATCCTTCATCAGTTTGTCGAGTTCGCGCTGACGAGTGCTCTGCTTCTCCTGTTCACGCTCTGCCCTTCTACGGTCCAGTTCTGGCTTATAGTCGCGCTCGAACTCTATCCTCTTCTCTTCGACGCCCTTGAAGAACTCGTCCATGCCATCACCAGTCATGGCGCTGACTCCCACGACGCTCAAGTGCTTGTAGAACTCATCGAGGACGAGGGACATGCTGTTCAGCAAACTACTCATGTAGCCGCTTCCACCTGTGATGCCATCGCCGCCGAAAGTGCCACCCTCTTCCTCGTTTCGCAGCGCTGCTTGGAAAGCCTCGAAGTCCGTCATCCACTCTTTCGCGAATTCAGCGTCCTGGGCATCGGTCTTGTTGAATACCAGAATCATGGGCAGCTTAGTCTTGTACAAGATAGAGCATGCGTACAGCATGTTGGACATGAAGGTGCTGGTGCTTGTGGTCCGCGGCGTGTCGATTACATATGCAATGACAGTGGGAAACGTGCTCGCAAGACTTGACAGCAGAATCTCTCCACTGGCTGACCAAACAAAGACCTCGATCTGGCCGGGTGTGTCGACCAGGATGTGCTTGATTTGCGGCTGCTGGACCGGCGCTGGCTGCTTCTCCTTTCCACTGTTTGTCATGAACTCTACAGTAGTCTGCTCCGGCTCCTTGGTTGGCTCTGGCACCATGGTCCTCTTCTCGAGCAGTCCAATCACTTGGTCAATCTTGGTACTGAACAGATTCAGACTGGTCAAGATACCGCCGTTGGGCCCGAGGTTGAACTGCTTCATGACCTCTTTGTAGTTGACACTGTCGCGAATGTCGATGTTGGGCGTAAAGGGGACGTGGTGGACAGCTGGGTCGAGGTTGATGATGTACGGCGGGGTTGGTGCGATCTTCGACACCGATGGCTCTTTCGATGTTGGATCGGGGTGCGTGTAGATGTGCGATACAAGGCGCTGCATGAAGGTCGTCTTTCCCGAGCCAGCCATGCCGACGCATACTATGGCGACTGGAGCATTCGCGCTGGGTGCCGCGGCGCTCGCGGTGGTGCTCGCGGCGGTACTGGCTTGGGCGGAGGCCATGACGGTGGCGTCTGATAGACACGGGTGGAATCGGTGTGGTAGTCTTCACAACTCTATGAGCTTTGTTCTTGTCGTACAAAAGAGCGTGGTGTAGTCGGAGCAGAGCAGTGGTGTAAAGTTATCGTCGTAAAGTTACTCTAAATTCTTAAGTGGGGCGCGCTAAGACGCCAGTGATGTCAACCCAAGCTTTCTGGACTTCTGTCGCTCGTGGACCCTTCATCTCGCACATCCAATTCTGCCTCCCACATATATAGGCCACTACAAAAATGGGTCTTGAAGACTTTGAAAAAGAGCTCGCGGCAAGCAAGAGCAAAGAGGACAGACGGAAGCGCGACCGAAGCCGTAGTCGCGACCGACACCACCGCTCAAGTAAGCACCAGTCCTCGCACCGTCACCGCGACGAGCGAGATAGAGATGGACATCACCGAGACAAGAGATCGCGACATCACCACGAAACCCCTGAAGAGCGTTCACGGCGTAAACGGAAAGCAAGAGAGCGCGACGACAAGGACGACAGCAAATCACACCGAGGGCACAAGGACAGGCGGAGTCGCTCTCCCTCAAGCGATGAAGACCGCATGACCCGGAAGCGCAAGTCTCGCCATTACGAAGAAGATGAATCTTCAGGTGACGACGCACCGCAGGAGAAAGACTATGCGCCGCACGACGACGAGCTGCTGGACGAGCAGCTCGAAGAGGCAGCTGGCGCGAACGTGCAGCGCGACGACTGGATGCAGGCACCATCGTCGATGGACATTGACTATGTGCAACGAAAGAAGCGGGAGGAGAAGACAACATATGTTGCGGCGTCTGCAGAGAAACAGCACGCATTGAAAATTCACAAAGCTGAGCTGAACCACCACCTCGCCGACCTCGAGAAGGACACGACGGAAGAACCCGCACAAAGGGAGGTTGACTACACGTTCGGCGATTCAGGGTCCCAGTGGCGCATGACAAAGCTCAAGGGCATCTACAGGGCAGCCGAAGAGACGGGCAGGAGCGTTGAAGACGTGGCACTAGAGAAGTACGGCGATTTGCGCGACTTCGACGATGCGCGGGAGGAGGAAAGTGAGCTGGATAGGCGGAACATGTATGGCAAAGACTACGTTGGTAAAGAAAAGCCTTCAGGGGAGCTGCACGAGGAGCGCAGGTTGAAGGCAGGCATCCACCACCCATCTCGAGAGGGACCTCTGGCGGACCAGCTGCCTCAAGGCGAAACTGTATCAAACCCGAGACCCACCACGAACGCGGTTGCTCTAAGTCAGACAGAGCTGAACAAGCTCAAAGCCCAGATGATGAAGGCAAAGATGAAGAAGTCGCCGGATGCGGCAAGGCTCGAGGCTGAGTACAACGCAGCAGTCGCAGGCTCTGCTGGCAGCACAGACCGCGATGTAGTGGTGCTCAATGCCATGGACAACCGAATGCTAGCGGGAGGTAGACAGGGTGAGGTCATCTCGCTCGAAAACAAGCGAGGTGTGGAGCGTGGTCTGGTCAAGGAGAATGAGGACATGAGCATCGAAGATATGGTCCGACAAGAACGACGAACGAAGGGCCAGAATGAAGGTCTGATCCTTGCAGAGAAGATTGGCAAGGATGTCAAGTTCGATGTAAGCACCCCATATCTTCAAGCATTACCCTGCTGACTTTGAAAGAACGATCTTGACTACATGGACGAGAACGCGACCAAGCTCGCGGCTCGCGCTCCCAAATCATCCATCAACCTGCGCAACCAAGCCATCCAGGACTACCAGAAAACGAATCGCATCCTCGATTCGTGTCCGCTTTGCCATCATGAAGACAAGTCTCCTCCTCAACCTCCAGTCGCCCCTATCGTCTCTTTGGCAACACGCACGTTCCTGACTCTGCCCACTGAGCCGGAGATCAGCGACGGCGGTGCGGTCATAGTGCCTATTCAGCATCGCACCAACCTGCTTGAATGCGACGACGATGAATGGGAGGAGATTCGCAACTTCATGAAGTCTCTTACGCGCATGTACCACGACCAGGGCCGTGACGTCCTCTTCTACGAGAACGCCGCCAACCCGGGTCGCAAGCTGCACGCCGCCATGAGCGCAGTCCCGATTCCGTTCGAGCTTGGCGAGACAGCACCCGCCTTTTTCCGTGAAGCGATCCTCAGCTCGGACAACGAGTGGAGCCAGCACAAGCCCATCATCGATACGCTCAAGGCGTCCCGCTCAGGGCTCGGCAAGCAGGCGTTCCGCCGAAGCTTGGCGAAGGAAATGCCGTATTTCCACGTGTGGTTTGAGCTGGATGGAGGAATGGGTCACATCGTGGAGGACGAGCGCAGATGGCCACGTGCCGATCTATTCGCGCGCGAGACACTTGGAGGAATGCTGGACGTGGACATTCAGGTGCAGAAGCGACAGGGCCGGTGGGTGAAGGGCGACCGGCGGCCGGAGAGGTGGAGGAAAGGCTGGAGGAAGTTCGACTGGACGCGCGTACTTACGGAAGGGCAGTAGCTAGCAGTCCTCCAGGACGTCGACGGTTCACGGTCGGCAGATTCTTCTAGACGGGCAGTAACGAGCATTGCCTCTGGATGACTACCTCTGGATAATTGCGTCTGCATAATTGTATCTGGATGGGCCATTTTATGCATGCTACTCGAAGGGTAGTCCTCCAGGACGTGAATGATGTAGGTAGACATCTGGCAGACAGACTCTAGTGAACACTCATGAGTAAACGGGCAGGAGCGAGCATTGCTTCTGGGCACGCAGTTCATTCACGCTTCTGGGCACGCAGTTCATTCATGCTTCTGGGCACTCAGTTCGTTCCTGCTACTGGTCGGGCCAGACGCCGTTGGGCCAGACGTCCAGGAATGCTGTGCGCGTGGAGGGCTCTGTGCGCGTTGAGGTTTCACATGGTGGCGCAAAGCTGGGTGCGAGAGACAGCGTCGCGTTGGAACATGGTGGGTGCTGGATGGAGCAGCGCTGTCGCACATGCCAAAGACGGTGCAGAGACGGTGCAAAGGCGGTGCAAAGACATCCCTCTCGGCCCAATCACCGATGACGTCTGGCGCTGCAGCATCAGCGGGCGGCACCACAGGCCATATCCATATGCGTCGGGCGAGCTGCGTGCGCCCGTCTGATTCACGTCCACGTCCACGATCCACGGGGGAGAAACCTTAGAAGGGTCCGCGCCTGCGCCACACCAGCTTTGCAGCTGTGTTTTGATTGATGCACCCCGCTGCTGCAGCGACTCGCCCCACCCGCTTTCTTGCAACACCTCCCGCCCTCCCGCCGGCGTCTTCACGTCTGCACGACTGCCAGTCCGCAGCGCGTCTCCGCGAGCAACTCTGGGCGAGCGTCCGTCAGGCATCACTGCGGCATTTGGCACCACCGGCGACGGCGACGACCCACATTTGCGTCCCTCAGCCACGCTCAGCGCCCACTAGCTTTTGACGGCATCACGCCCTCCGCCCTGCCCGTCATCGCGCCCAGCACCCGCAAACCGCCCCGGTGACAGCAGCCAGCACCTCCTTGCACCCTCCCTCGCCCGCGCTCCTCGCCGCGGCTCTTTCCGCGCACAGCGTCCCGTGCTCCGCCGGCGCCTGTTTGGGCTCCGACCACTCGCCCCGCCGGCCACGCCAGGCCCCTCCCCTCGCCCACCGACGGCGCAGCGACAGCCACGCCCTCCGCCGCTGCTGAACCGCCGCCGCCATGTCGAGCGTCGACGAGACCGTCGCCAATGTGCAGCGCAAGATTGACCGCGAGCGCGCCCTGATCAACGCCGCCAATGCCATGCGCCAGTCGACCAACAACCCGGCCGTGCTGTCGCGTCTGGACGGCCAGATCAAGGACGGCCGCCGCAACATCGAGTACTTCGAGTCCAAGCTGCACGACCTGAGCGTGCAGCGCACCGCCGCCGGCGTCGAGAACATGAGCCTGCAGCCTGGTGGGTCTGGCATGCGAAAGGGAGACAATCCGCTGACTCCCCCTCCCAAAGATGGCTGGAACGGCTATATGCCCAACGACCAGGGAGGCTACGGCGCGCAGCAGGGCCAGTATGGCGACCCCGCCGGCGCCCAAGGGCTCCAGCCGCCCCGCGCCCCGTATGCCGCACCAGCTTCTGGTGCGGCGAGCAAGCGCCCCAACTACAGCAAGCTCGGTATGCACCCCCTCCTCCCCGCGCTGCAACCCCCCACTGACGTCTGCAGATCTGATCCGCTATGACACGCAGCATCTGGGGCCCCGCATCCAGCTCATGCTGTCGCAGCTCGAGTTCAAGCTCAGTGTCGAGAAGCAGTACAAGGACGGCATCGAGAAGATGGTGCGTCTGTACCAGATGGAGGGCGACCGCAAGAGCAAGCAGGACGCCGAGGCCAAGCGCATCGAGAGCAACCAGAAGATCCAGCTGCTGAAGCACTCGCTCAAGCGCTACGAGGACCTGCACGTCGACATTGACGGTGCCGACGACGGCGATGGTAAGATCCGGTCCTTCCACACTCACGGCGTTGACTGATCCAGACCACAGATGATAGCCTGAGCGTGCCCAGCCAGCGCAAGCCGCTGAGCGGCCATCTGGCCCTGACCGTCCACGCAATCGCCGAAGCTGACCACGCGGCCACCGGTCGCTTCAGCCGAGGACCCGAAACCTTCATCAACATCAAGGTCGAAGATGCCGTCAAGGGCCGCACCAAGCCCTCCAGGAACGACCGCTGGATTGAAGAGAGACACGAGTTCGACATTGACAAGGCGAACGAGATTGAAATCACCGTGTACGATAAGACCGGCGACCATGCACTGCCCATTGGTATGCTTTGGGTCCGCATATCGGACATCGCCGAGGAGATGCGTCGAAAGAAGATCGAAACGGAGCTGCAGACCTCTGGATGGGTCGCCGCAGACAAGATGGGAGGACACGCAGGCATTCAGCCAGATCTCCAGTTCCAGCCACCCCCAGGACAGAACCCTGCCGGTGGGGCAGGAGCCGGTCCAGGTGGTATGCGGCCTGCCGGAGGTGCGCAGCCCCAGACGGGACCCATCGTAATTGACGATTGGTTTTCGCTGGAGCCAGTCGGACGCATCCACCTCTCCATGGCCTTTGCCAGAAACACGCAGAACAAGACTCCGTTCGACGTTGGTCTCGGTCGAAAGGGCGCCGTTCGTCAGCGAAAGGAGGACGTGGTCGAGCAGTATGGACACAAGTTCGTGCAGCAGCAGTTCTACAACATCATGCGTTGCGCTCTCTGCGGTGACTTCTTGAAGTACTCTGCTGGCATGCAATGTACCGACTGCAACTACACGTGTCACAAGAAGTGTTACCCTAAGGTGGTCACCAAGTGTATCACACAGTCGAACGCCGAGACGGATCCGGACGAAGCCAAACTCAACCACCGCATTCCCCATCGCTTTGAGACTTTCTCAAACATGGGCGCTAACTGGTGCTGTCACTGCGGTTACGTACTGCCCCTCGGACGGAAGCAAACCAAGAAGTGTGCTGGTAAGTCGTGTTTGCATTGCCATGACTGCCCGTGTATGCTAATCAGTTATAGAATGCGGTCTTACATGTCACGCTCATTGCGTACATTTTGTTCCCGACTTTTGTGGCATGTCAATGGAGGTTGCTAATCAAATTCTCATGGAGATTAAGAGGACCAGAAGAGGACAATCAACCTCGGGCTCGAACATGACGAACCGAACATTACGCCCACAGCCACCAAAGCCTCTACCGACACCCCAGTCTCCACAGTCTGGTGGGGAGTCGTCGTCGCCGACAGACCGATACTCTTATAACAACAAGAACGAGAGCATTGCGCCACCAGCTGCCGGCCGGACGCAGTCGTATGCGCCATCGTCCCAGGCGTCAGGTGCCGCGCGCACTTCCTACTCTTCAGGCGGCTCCACTGCACCCACGTCCCCAACTACCTCACAGCGACCTTCCTCCGGGCGAACTCAGTCTTCGCAATCCGCGATCGCCGCCGCTGCCGCTGTCATGGCGAAACCTCCGGCTGGACCCGCGGCACCTGATTATCGACGCTCCCAGACAGCAGACTACCAAGCGGCCCCCAAGCCTGCAGGATACCCCCAGGATCAGCGTACACCGCAGCCGCCACCTCAGCAAGCTACATACAACCCACAGCACTACGCTGATGTTGACAAGCGACAACATCAATCTCCTCCAGCAGGGCCGCAATACGGTAACAGCCAGTCGTTCGCACATCCCCAGCCCCCACAGGCTGCACCACAGCAACCTCCTGCGCCGCCTGCGAAGCAAGATCCTCGACAGCCGCCACAGCAAGCATCTGCCTTGACGAAAGCCCCCGAGAATAAGGTAACGCCACCGGCCAACGCGGCAGGAACTGGAAGAAGGATAGGTCTGGACCACTTCAACTTCCTTGCAGTCCTCGGAAAGGGTAACTTTGGTAAGGTCATGTTGGCCGAGACCAAGAGTTCAAAGCAGTTGTATGCTATCAAGGTCTTGAAGAAAGAGTTCATCATCGAGAACGACGAAGTAGAGAGCACGCGATCGGAGAAGAGGGTGTTCTTGATTGCCAACAAGGAGCGTCATCCCTTCTTACTCAGCCTGCACGCTTGTTTCCAGACAGAGACTCGTGTCTACTTCGTCATGGAGTACATCAGTGGTGGTGATCTCATGCTGCACATCCAGAGGGGCCAATTTGGTACTAAGCGAGCTCAGTAAGTTTGCCATGATCTTCAACATGGAAGAATGATGCTAACCATCCCCAGATTTTACGCAGCAGAGGTCTGTCTCGCGTTGAAGTACTTCCACGAGAACGGTGTCATCTACCGTGACTTGAAGCTCGACAACATCCTACTTACTCTGGATGGGCACATCAAGATTGCTGATTACGGTCTGTGCAAGGAGGAAATGTGGTACGGTTCAACAACCAGCACATTCTGTGGTACGCCTGAATTCATGGCGCCTGAAGTAAGTCTTCTGCAGAGTATCTCGACTTGACACTGACAAGTGGTAGATCTTGCTCGACAAGAAGTATGGTCGCGCTGTCGACTGGTGGGCATTTGGTGTCCTGATCTACCAGATGCTTCTCCAGCAGTCGCCCTTCCGTGGTGAAGATGAGGATGAGATCTACGATGCTATCCTCGCTGATGAACCCCTCTACCCTATTCACATGCCTCGCGACTCTGTCTCGATCCTCCAGAAGCTGCTCACTCGCGAGCCTGAACTACGACTTGGATCAGGCCCCACAGATGCGCAAGAGATTATGTCTCACGCCTTTTTCAGGAACATCAACTGGGACGACATCTACCATAAGCGCGTAGCACCACCTTTCATCCCTACAATCACCAGCGCTACAGATACCAGCAATTTCGACACAGAATTTACAAGCGTGACGCCGGTCCTTACGCCTGTGCAGTCTGTTCTGTCGCAAGCAATGCAGGAAGAGTTCCGCGGCTTTTCTTACTCGGCCGACTTCAATTAAGAAAGTTTGCTTTCCCTCGGAGACTCTGGGCGTATTGTATCTGCAATGCGTCGCTTCCACGGTCGGTCAAGTAACACAAGGAAGGTGAGACGAGATGTACGCGAGCCCCTGCTGCCGGGCCTCGCTAGAATTGCCCATTTTCTAGGCAGGCTGCGGTTGCTGTTGAGGTGGATTCACTGGGATCACAAACCCTTCTTCTCTTCGTCCTTGGAAAGCAACAATTGTAATGCATCATTAGCGGAAGGGGTCAGTGGGAGGTTCTTGACAAAGGCGTCCGATGTTGTTGGCGGGAGGGTGTGGCTTGTCTAGGGAGCATGGCTGGTCCTGTAGCAGGTGCGTTGCAATGCATGATGGTGCATTACTCAAAAGACAGCGGGTGGACGTTGCGGGACTTGGAAATGCCGATTTTCCACAACTTACAGGATAGAAGAACAATCATTTGCGCACTTTAGCCGGAGACACTCCTTCAAACGATTTCAGCATTTGCCGACTATTGTTACGGGGCTCTTTCCTTTGTTTGACAAAGCTAATCTTGGCAAACTCCTCCTCACTATCCTCCTCTTGTCGCACAACTTCACCCACATTCGCGATGTGTCCTCTTTCGGCCTACCTGTGTGCAGCTACTAAGTTCAGAGAAAAGGCCGTCGATCTCGGAATGCTTACCGATTTCGCATTGGCAAGTTCAAGGGGTTGACAAACAGCGCCACCGAGTCCTACGTACCCTGCGCGCAAATTCATGTCATCTGTCACCTCGCTTCAGCAGCCGAGTTCGTCCTGCCCTGTGAGTGGGTGCCTTACCTGCATCTGAGTCGGAGGAAAGGGTAGTTGCATCCTGCTAAGTCGGTGTATTAGGGAAGGTAACACGGCTCAGACATGCCCATGCCCTGTTATCTACGAGATCGGACGATGAATGGTCCAGACATGACTGTCGTACCACAGACTACACCATGCTGATACGGCCAACGAATGGTGGTGAAGCATTCCAGTCTTACGCAATGCAACAGTAACTGAATTGCGACTGTTAGCTGCAAAGCATTTCAGGATCGCGAATGTCGCTGCCAATGCCGCTCACAACCCTAATCGACACGGTCCCCAGCTGTTTTGGGCGGGGTGCAGTATTGCGCGCAGGTAAGCACAGCGATCGACTGCGCGTTGAAACAGACCGGTTTTAGTCTGCGGGCCTATAGCAGACAAGCAAGAGTACCTCCCGCAGCCATCTCAGATGGGATCCTCGAGAATGAGACACTTTGCGAAAAGGCTCAGACCAGTTCTGCGATACGAGCTGCGTGCTCCTATACTCGGCAATGGGCATCAATACAAACGATGTTCCTTTTGACATCGAACATGAGCTCATATGGCGTAATGGGCCCTTCCTGCGAGGCCCAGGCGACATGCACAACCATCTGAATCGAGCGACGGACACGCACAGCATCTGGCGCGGATACGGGCCCGATCACAGCACAGGCCCCGCACCCCAAGCTGCGCAAGAAGAAGGGCATGCAAGGTGTGTTGGCGAGCATCGGCACATTTTCTTTTAAGGTATCTACGAGGCCTGGTCAGACGATGACTTTGGTTGTTGAGGTCGGTGGGCCAAGATGCGGCTGACCAGGAAAGCGGACGACCTGATTGATCGCATCGACCGGGCACGCTATGTGCGCCGTTCGGCGGTGACACCTTGTCGCTGCACGCAATACTACCCACGTGTCAGCGCCTCTTCTCGACAATGACAGATCGCATTATCGGCGCATCGAAACGCCCTGATGGCGGCAGCTTGTGGGAGAGGGAAAATCCGGAGCAAGTGGCTCCTCACTAGCCGGCCCGCTGGTCAAGCCGCTAACAGCGGTACCCTAGCCCTGGAGTTTGGGATGACTAGAGTCAAATGTGCTGCTGGTGCCTCGTCGCGGCCTGGACAGGAGGCGTGGTCGGAGTCGGCTTAGCGAGGGCGCGAAGAGGGTGATTTAACGTGCGTATGGCGGCACGGCAAGTGGCCGCGATTTATCATTTCTTGCAGAGAGGTACCAGCGGCCCAAGCAGCTCAGGCGCCCGTTGATGCAAGGAAATCTAGTGCCAAATCTTCAGCCTATCGACCGCAGGGAAGCGCAACGTTAATATCGAACGTCCACCCGGCCGCGTTCCCCTCTAGTCCTCGCTGCAATTACACACTTCGAGCATCAGCACACACGCCAGATAGCACAGGGAGACGGCGCAGCGCAGCGCAGCCCTTGCTTGCTCTCGCAGCCCTTGCTTTCGCATTCCGACCCCACCCGCACGTTTCGGCACGGCTACCCGCCCCGCCGTCCCGTTCCCGAGTCACTGAGCATTAAGCGCGAGGCTGTTCGACAAACAGAGGCGCAGACCTCTCGAACACCGCTTAAGGATTCTCCCAATCGCCTGCTGACCCAACAACCGTCAAAATTACCGCCTTCACGGGTCCCGGCGCGGCGGGCGCACCTTCGCGTTGGACGAACGGTGCTGAGCGGCAAATTTTAACCACCGTGAATGCTCAGCAAATGCCTCCGTCACCTTCAGTGCAGCAATCGCCAGTGACCCAGGTAACGTCGCCGGCGCTGGGAGCTGCGGGGTCCCCGTTGCAGACACCAGGGCCTCTCATTGCCAGCGCTAGTGGTGGTGTGGAGGCCGCGGGTCGACGGCACGAAACGACCAGAATGCGCTCGTCCATTGCTTGCTCTAGATGCCGACGCAGCAAGACCAAATGCGACAACAATGGCACTCGCGACAGTACTGGTGCTCTCGCAGCCTGTAAATCGTGTGAGGCTAGCGGGAAGTTCTGCGAATATCCTGCGCCGCAGCCTCCAGCAACCAGTCAACCTCATCGACGTGAAAGTTCAGCAATAATGGCTGGCGATGAGGTATGTGTAACCGCCTTTAATTCGTCACGGATGTACCTGGTATATCCTCGGATCTGACTCGGCACGCTGCATCGCCTCTAAAAGCCACATCGGAGCCGTCAGCTTCCACTCGCCATTCAGAGTGATGGAACTGATAAGGAGCTTTTCGCTGACTCGGGGGTTCCAGTTACCTGTCAAGAAACGCAAGCGACCTTTTGTGTCACCTATAGTAGGAGGCACTCCGATTCGTACCAAAGGGGATGCTCTTTGTTCGCCGCTGCTGACACCCAAAGTCTGGGACGAGCTTGTAAGTCATGTTCTTGAATGCCTAATGCGTAGCTGACGCTCGAAAGTGGGCGATCTACGAAAAGCATTATGCGATGGAGTTCCCATTTTTACATAAGAGGACGTTTCTCGGTCCTCTCCAGCGACTACCAACGGTTCAGTACTCAGAGACGGCGCCTCAGTCTCCCAGCCAGCACACCCACGATCCTGCCTTAGTCCTAGCATTCTTGACACTGACTTCCCCATTTCACCCCGAGCTTATTGCGCAAAACGAAAAACCTGCTGATACCGCCACTTTCTATGCAACAGCCGGTCGCGCGTGCTTTGATTGGTCGTTTGACCGTAAAGGTGAAGCGGCTATGCAACAAGCTCAGGCGTTACTCATGATCGGCTATCACGAGTGGACCGCATGTAAGGGTTACAGTGGGTACATGCTGATTCGAACGGCGGTTGCTCTTGCGCAAAGGGATGGCTTACAATTCGATGAAGACCTGGACGCGGGACACCAAGGAGAAGATGCAGCCTTGAGACGAGACCGCTTCATCCGACAAGAATCCCGGCGCCGCACATTCTGGAGTTGCTTCATCATCGACCGCTACCTGAGCATAGGAAAACGACGGCCTAAGATCCTACAGATAGAAGACCTCTATGGTCAAATTCAAGTCCCTTGTAGCGACAAGAACTTCATTTCAGGTCGGGCGGTCAGGACTAAGTTCTTCGGAGAAACCGACGCGGAGTATGCAAAGCGGCGCAAGGAGACCGACGAGAAGGCCATGAAACGCAACGGCGGGCACAAAGCGGAAAGAATCGAATGGGAGGACCGTGATGATGATGGTATGCTCGGCCGCTACATGTTTGCACTCGAACACTTCTCCGATGTGAACAAATGGGCGAACAACGGAGGTAGACGGTATGCAAGCGAGATGCCAATCTTTGACGGAAAGGACCACTGACTGCGTTAGATCTGAAACGGAGCATATTGGACCGTGGAATACCAAGACAACATATTACCATCTCGATAAACGCCTTCGAGAGATCAGGGACGATCTTCCGGAGGAGCTCCGGCTCACGTCCATCAACACGGAAAATCACGTCTATGGTGCGCCTTCTGCAACGTCACGAACATACTTTATGATACACGCGATCCTCATGCTCTCGGCAACATATCTGGCACCCGAATACATGCCAACGTTTGGTTTCAGGTTGACGAAGCCACAAGGTCCGATGGACGAACCATCGGTGACCGAGCCATTGCCAGACGACCAGCCCGACTACTGGGTTGAGAAGGCCAAGGAGTGTTTCGAATATGTGAGGGATTTTGTGAGTGTGCTTCAATCCTTCAAGGAAAGGGGCCTGGTCGTGGAGTCGCCCTTCATGGGACACGCGGTCTGGAGAGCGGCATGGGCAGGTGAGTAGCACGCGGAACGCACAGAAACCAAGGAGCTAACAATTGCAGCCATGTACTGCCACCATGTTCCAAAGATGGATCCGTCGCATGCGTTGAAGTCCAAATCTGAGCCAAATGCATGGGACATCACGAATCAGGTCCTGGACAGCATGAAAAAGAAGTACAAGATTTCAGACTTCTACTCCAGCCAACTAGCGACTGTGACGAGCTATTATGCCGAGAAACGAAAAGCATGGTTGAATAACGGCGGATCCCCACAGAGCACAGTCAGCGAAAATGATGGTGGATTACACGAATATGCGGAGAAGTTCGAGGCAGCGCACAAAGCATTTGGGAGCTTTCAGATTAACGACATAGCATTTTCTGCCGATAAGCACTACAGCAGGTTGAGCACGCTCGAGCAGGAAGAAGAGCCGGAGGAATCTGGGACGCCACCCAGCCCTGTTGTGTCTTTCAAGACCGAGGGAGAAGAGCCTCGCCGAAGCGCATCGACTGCTCCATCGACCACCACCACCCCATTCACGACTGTCAATCCAAACGCGACCGTCCCAGTACCGAAGGAGCAGCCCAATGGGACTGCCGATATATCAAATGGTGTTCCAACACCGTACGGACCTCCTACATCTCAAGGGCAACTGCAGCAGCAACAGCCACCGCAGTCTTATAATAATCAGCCATACGGACCGCCGCCGGCTTTCAATTACCCCAGTGGCACACCTGGTTATCCTCCGTCCACTTCTCAATATAGCCTTCCAACAACCTACGCTCAAACCTCGGGTCCCAGTCACGGGTCAGGCAATGGCTCGTACGACCCTCACGCCTTGATGATGCTAGAGACGGAGGGCAACAGGTCGCTCTCCACCAACGACGTACCACTCTTTGAGATGAGCTCGTACTTGCAAGGCCAACAATACTTTTCAACCATGGGCTACCCACTTGAACAGCAACAACAGCACATGCCATACGGTCCGTACACGTATAACAATGCGTGGACTCCCGATGGCTAAGTCTGCATACGCCTGTACTATCAACGCACCCAGACGTTTTGACCCGGACAGTTCTCTACTTTGGCGAAATTGTGCAACTTCTCACATTCGTTGTATGATCACTTATTTCGCATCAATCTGGCATCGAGTAAACTTGCTTGATATTCTTACCGCATATACTGCGCGGCGTATTGCAGCGTAATCGTTTGCATCGAACATTCATTAGTCATTCTAGAATTCATATACCCTAACGTCCACCGGAGACGTTTTGCACTTTTAAACAGCATTCTAGATCGTTTGCCAAATGGGGCATGGAGCATAGCGGACTCAATAGCGTTTTTGGTCGCTTCAGCATTTCGAGGTTGGAGGGGAGTTGTTTCAAATCGATTACTGATAATTGTGTGTTTCGTACTTGCTAGTAGGCAGGAGAGCTAAATATTAGGGTACAAGAACACACTTGTAGCCTGATCTCGAGTCCCACTTCTTACGCGTTTTCGTGACGGCAGAGTCGTCACTTCCTTTGAGGTGTCCTAAGAGTGATCATATAGGGCTCACTTCCCTTCTCACCTGCGCGCTTTCTGTTTGCATCTTCACTTCCTGACTGCACTAGTGCCATCGCGCCGTCCACACAGTCCCCCGTCTTCTCCACACACCCCTCCACACACACACCCCTCCACACACACACCCCTCCACACACACACCCCTCCACCCATCTCCGGCTCACCCGCACAGCCAAGATGCGTCTCAACTACCTCCTCACGCTCTCGGGCCTCGCGGCGTCTATCGCTGCCCGCGTCCTTCCGCTCAATGCGTCCTTGTTCAGCGACCGCGTCCAGACAGCTGGTCTCTTCGATGGCAAGAGCATCGCGTCGGATGCGGACTGGAATAAGTACCGCGGTAAGGGAAGTCATTACCAGTGTCTGTTTCAGGCGAATGATGAGGTTGCTGGGATGCTTGTTGAGGATACGCGTACGCCGCCGTCGGCTCAGAGCATTTGGAGGGGCACCTCTGGTAAGTGACTGCTACTCTGAAGCCTTACTCTGAAAGTGGTCTGACAAGACGTGCAGAGGAGCGGGCCCAATGGAACTGGCACGAGAACACATTCGATGAGTCCTACATGGGCCACGAGATACTGCACCTTGAAGACGCCTTCGAGGCTCTCAACATCGACGGCCGCCGCAACGTCGGCTGGGCGCTTGGTCACTACGACGAGAAGCGGCACTACCTACCCGGCCAGATTGGATATTCTAAGATGATCCCTCCCGTCTCGCAGACCTACACCGTCGATGGCAAGATCTACATGGTGCGACTTCACTCCCGTCAACTTATGTTAGACTAACCCTTATAGTCCTCGGGTGGCTTCTACATCTTTGTCGTCAACCAACGCGACGGAGCCATCGTCGCGCTCAACATAAACAGCCCCAAACACGCCAGCGTAGATGAATGGGAGAATGTCCCCGGCGGCACCACACCCGCAGACCTTCCAAAGCTGCAGTACTCCTCTGATTTGATATGGGGAAAATGGGTCCAAAACAACTACGGGATCAAGAGACTGCGTGTCTACATGGCCGACAATGTAATCAACGCCGAAACTGTGGCTGTAGTAGCACGTGCGCTGCGCGACAAGAAGGTTACCAGCCTTGGGGTCTGGCCCGGCACGCAGTTCGAGAAGGAGCGTGACGAGGAGGCATTTCAGGCCATCATTGGTATGCCACTCCACATTCTCAACCACAACAATAACGAACACACGCTGATACACTCAGGGTCCCCGATTGGGGGCACGATCTCGATCATGCTTGCGCAGCACAAGTAGGTCTATTGACGATGGAAGTGATGTGTTGCGGTGCTAACGAAGTGCAGGGCTGAGCTGGGGAACAAGGAGATCTTTCAGGTCAATATTATTGGGGATGAGCCAACTCACCCAGCTCATGACCCGGATATGCATTTAGTCTTTCAGATCAGGGATGTGCCGCTGTCAAATCCTGGTCAGACGCCTGCTAGATGAAGAAGCAGACAGGCCTGTCCGGGGTGAGTAGGCCTGATGTCCGTCAGTGCCTCTGGTGCTAGGAGTACTTCAATGCGTTCCCGCCGTCACAGACGAAGCGAGAAGCGCCTAGATCTTCCAAAGAGGTTGTCATATTGGACAGATTATGTAGGATCTTACATACCAAGATAAATTACACAAACAGCGTTTCCAACATGGCGTATACAGCCCGTAATTGTATAGTCTTATAGCTCAGGCAAGAAGAAGACATGTAGTAAAGGTACAAGCTACCGTATTTGCTTGTGAAGACGCAATCGACCGAGCGCCTCAGGCGACAGCGTCGAGCCTATCACATGAGAGCTAGAGAATTATTATAGGACTGAGCATTCGATGATATCCCCACAATGTCCTTGAAGCACCTAACCCAAAGCGCTTAGTTAATTCCATCTTCGTCAGCAAATACGGTATATACGCTTGGCTTAGCTCAGATTTTTGCACTTGAGTGATGTTGCTTACTGAATCTCGGAATTCGATCGCTGCGAATTAACTGACACTACCAGCGTTTCTTGCTGGGAGATGAAATGGAGCCGTGCTGTCCCCGCGTAACGCATGCGCAAGGACAGCCGAAGTCGTTCACAGAAGAGTTCAAACACATTGTTGCTTTTTGGTCGGCCCGGATATTTGCACCTCCAACTCCTAATGCCTACACATCCTTGGATAAGAGTGGATCGCAAAGCACATTGAGATCGACATACATGGCTCACTAGTATTGTTGTCTAGCACCAGCGAGAAGGTTCGTCCGTTGAATGTATTGCGCTGCAAAGTTGGACTCGAGGTTCGTCCGCCAAATATATTGCGCTGCAAAGGTAGACTCGATGAGCTGCAGAACCACGAGCCACGACTGTGCTGGCAACGGACCAAAACGCACGAGATTTGCTGACCTGTGGGGATACAGCACACTTGAGTTTGTAGTATTAAAGGTCGATTGTTGACTTGAACTCCTTACAGTTGTCAACACATATTCTCCCCACTCCCCACTCCAGCACTACCAAAGCAGCCTCACTATTGTTCTGTTAAAATGAACATCCGCCAACTCACCAAGACTCTCCATCACACCGTCTACCCGGCGATTTCTCCCTCCAATCCTCTCAACTCTGCCCACGGCAAAACAGTCGTTATCTCGGGTGGTGCCAGCGGGATAGGCTATGGCATTGCGCAAAGCTTCGCCGCTGCTGGCGCCGCAACTGTTGTGATAATTGCTCGTCGCCAGGCGCCCCTCGACGAAGCTTCAACAAAGCTGCGTGCTGAGATTGCAGCCGCGGGCGGCAAGACAGAAGTATGGACATATCTTCTGGACATCACCAAGGAAGCGGACGTGAATGGCGCTTTCGACGATATCAGGAAGCGCTTGAACGAGAGCAGTACCCCGAACACCCAGCCCAAAGACGCTGATGTCCTCGTAACAAGCGCCGCACATACCGGTCAAGGCGAGGCTACGTCTTCCCTGGAGTATTCCACCGACGCCTATCGCGAAGCGTTCGACACCAACCTTTACGGCAACCTGAACCTCACCCGAGCCTTCCTCAAGCCCGAAATTCCAGCCATTCCGTTGACTTCCTTGGACGGCATCGTCAAGAAAACTACACCTTCTCCCTTTCCCCACAATCAGAAGGTCATCCTCGACGTCTCGACTGTCGCTGCATACACCGTGTTTCCAGCCTCAGCAACCTACGGGACCAGCAAACTCGCCTTCACCCGCGCGCTGCAGTACCTCCAATCCGAAGTCGACGCACTGCCAGGACAGCCCATCCGCATCCACAGTTTCCATCCCGGCGCGGTGTTCACACCCGCCGCACAAAAGGCGCTTAAGACGAAGCTGGAAGGGTTTGAATGGGACGACGAGAGCCTGCCGGGCGGGTTGGCGGTGTGGCTGGCTAGCCCCGCCGCGGCGTTCCTGAAGGGCCGGTTTATCCTGAGCAACTGGGATGTGGACGAGTTGACGGCTCTGAAGGGCAAGTTTGAGGCAGATCCCGAGTTTGGCTTGATTTCACTCCACTTCTGAGCTGGAGGGTGGGGAAAGGTAGACGGTCCTTCCTTGCCAACGTTTCCCAAGTGTGCACCTGATATAGTCTGTAGTCAGCCAGGGACAATACTATATTCCTGTGAGCAACGCATTGGATCTGTGCAATTATCCTAATCTTTCACATCTCCCAGATATCTCATCAAGCTTGCGTTGTGTTAAGCTCGCAATACCGCTCTAAGTCCTTCTAGGACAAATAATGCGATTGGGGTTGCAATCAACCCTTGTGATCGACATGCACGGAATTTGCGGTCGGCATTCGCGGAATAGAATACGCCATCGGTGTTCACGGACTAAAGCCATCAACGCGTGCGGACTTGCTATAAAGCCATCAGCAGGTGCGAGCACTGTCTTTGTCGACGGTTTTCGCTGTCAAAGTTGCGAACAGACGCACTTGAAACATCAGTTTCTTAGGCCAATGCACTACAGCCGCTGTCTAACCTGGTTGCTGTAATACATACACGTTGTTCTGGATCCGAGTATCACGCTTCCCAAGCATCCAGCGCTCCTCGATATCCAACATATATATAGCGAGCGTAGTGCTATCAAAGGACTCCACGATACAGCAGCAACCAACACCTCGTTCCCACCGGTCACACACGATAGAAACCACACATCATCACCGACCTCTCCATCTAGCCGTGCAATGGAAACCCCAACGCGCCGAATAGTACCTGCTGATCATGCTGACCCCGACATCGAGCTCGACGCCACCAGCCTGCACCCCGCCCATCCGCGCCCCGCAGAACACGAGTTCTCCCTCCCGCCCGTCGACGGCGGCAAAGACGCATGGCTCTTCCTGCTCTCCGCCTTCGTGCTCGAGATCCTAGTCTGGGGTACCCCATCCCCTCCGCGCTTCCCCCACACCAGCCAGATCCCCCCCACTAACACCGCCCCAGGCTTCCCGTTCTCCTTCGGCATCTTCCAGGAGCACTACAGCGCGCACGCGCCCTTCGCGGGGTCGCGCAACATCGCCATCATCGGCACGTGTGCGCTGGGCCTGATGTACCTGTCCTCGCCGCTCGTGTTCGGGCTGCTGGCGTGGTATCCTGGGTTCCGCCGCCCGTGCGTCGCGCTCGGGATGGGCGTTATGTGTGTGTCGCTGGGGCTGAGTTCGCTGAGCCAGACGGTCGCGCAGTTGGTTGGGAGTCAGGGGGTGGGGTATGCGGTCGGGGCGGCGCTGTGCTATAGTCCTGCGATTACGTTTGTGGACGAGTGGTTTGTGAAGCGGAAGGGGTTGGCGTTTGGGATCATGTGGGTTAGTGTGCGGGCTTTCTTTCGCGGGGGGTGGGGGTGCGCGTGGATGCGCGTTCGGGGTTGAGTGCGCTGGCTGACTTAGCACAGGCTGGGACGGGGCTCGGGGGTGTGATTATCCCGCTGCTCCTGCAGTATCTCTTGGGCCGATACGGGTTCCGCACTGCGCTGCATGTGTGGGCCGTCGTCCTGTTCGTGGCCGTCCTTCCCCTGACCGTGTATCTCCGGCCGCGTCTCCCCGTGGCGCAAGTCACCCACCACCGGCGCTTCGACATGGCGTTTCTGCGCAACAAGTCGTTCCTGCTGATCCAGCTCGGCAACGTGCTCGAGGGCCTGGGCTACTTCGTCCCGGCCATCTATTTGCCCACCTACGCCAGGACGCTCGGCGCCTCGAGCGCCGTCTCCGCACTCACGCTGATCCTGATCAACGTTGCCGCTGTCTTCGGCTGCATCATCATGGGCGGCATCGTAGATCGCTGGCACATCACAACGTGCATTCTGCTGTCCACCGTCGGATCCACGCTCTCTGTTTTCTTGCTCTGGGGATTCTCCACGAATCTGTCTCTTCTCCTTGTCTTCTGCGCTGCGTATGGGTTCTTTGCAGGGAGCTATTCGACGACGTATCCAGGCGTAATGAAGACGCTGAGGAACAGCGGGCAGACTACTGATTCGACGATGGTGTATGCAGCGCTGGTCGCCGGAAGAGGGATTGGAAATGTCGTCTGTGGGCCAGTGAGCGAGGCGTTGATCAGAATGGGGCAGGTTGGAGACAGTGGGGCGTATGCGAGTGAGTATGGACCGCTTGTACTTTTCACCGGTATTAGTGCTGCGTTGGGGGGCGTGAGCTGTTTCGGGAGGACTTTAGGGTGGTTCTGAAGGGTCAGTAGAGGAGGGTTGGATTGTGTGCAGCTGATCGATCGACGATCCCGACAGCAGCAACAAAAAGACGACAAAGATCGCCCTTGGCGAAATGTGATAGGAAGAGAATACGCCAGGGAACTTCCAGAGAGTACTGGGGTTGAGGCGGAGCCTATGCGACTATTCTGTTCTTTCGATAGCATATCTACAGCGTGGCTTGTAGGACATACTGTTCTGTCAGAAGCTATACGCAAATGGAGACGTACAATCTGTCCACTACATTGTGGGAACGTATTTGAGCTTCTCCGTACTGCATATGATTCTCACATCTCAAGAGATGATTGTATTCACCGCAGATTCTTAGGATCTACAACACTGACCCAGATATTCTCCTTATTCTCACTGTACGCCACCACCAGCTTCCCCCGCACCATCACCGCCGTCGGATAGCTAAACATCAGCCTCTTCAGCCCCCGCGTATCGGGCGCAATCAGCGAACTTGCATTCGTCCTCAGCACGCCGACGCCCGTGAAACCACCCTCGCCGCGCCCCGTCGCAATCGTCAGCGGCTGCCGCAGCCGCGCCGTGTTGTTGCGCGGGTTGTGCACGAGATAGCGCACATCCCCCGGCAGCACGCCGTGGTGCTGCTTGCTCCCGACGTCGGGGATGTCGGTGCGGAAGATGGCGTTGCCGTGCTGCGCTTCCACGGCGGGGTACCACGAGCGGCCGGACGGGGAGCGCGTGCGCTCGACCCACACCGCGTGGCTGATGGTGCTGCTGTTGCTGATGTCGCGCCAGAAGCGCTCCCAGTAGCCCTTCTTCGGCGAGCCGCGCCACACGGCGTGCGTGGGCTCCTGCATGTCGTGGATGTTGTCGGCGGCGAAGAGCGGCGTTTGGTACAGCCAGGTGCCCCAGGCGGGCGTGTGCACGGGTTCCTTCAGGTAGGCTTCGATTTGGGCGGCGTGGCGACACAGTTTCATGCCGTACTTGCCGTAGACGGTTTCATTGAAGCGCACGACCTCGGTCCAGTTATTCTGCGACGTCCAGCAGGGGTCGCCAACGGGCGCGCCGGTCTTGTCGATGACGCGCGCGATGCGGCCCGCGGCTTTGGTGCCCTTGTCGGCGTCGCTCCAGCAGAAGCGCAGCGTGGTCTGGGAGACAGCGTAGAGGGTGTTTTTGTTGACGGGGACCCAGGCGACAGGGTGGTGGGCGCGCTGCCAGATGCGGTTGTTGCACCAGTAGGTGTAGTTTGCGGGGTGGGACTGGTTGGGGAGCAGGGCATCAGGCAGGATGGAGAAGCCCTTGGACCAAGTGAAGCCGCCGTCGGTGGAGGTCGACAGCCAGGCGTCCTGGCCGGTCGAGTCTTCGTCGATGGGCGCCGTGGAGTACATCAGGTACGTGCGGTTTCCATCGTGGTAGAGCTCGGGGTGGTGGGCGTAGGTGCGGTTGACTTCTGTCCCCTTATATACAAGAGCTTCGGCATCGACCTTGAGCTGGGGGAATCCTGCGTACAGCTCATCTGTGTAGTCAATGGGCGGTGACACGTTCCAGTACTGCTCCGGTGAGGGTGCTTGAGCCCGCACTGTGGGCAACAGCGCCGCAACCACGGCAGCCAGAATTTGCATATGCATCGTGGAGCTTGTGGGGTAGACGAGTCACCTTTGCTGGAGGCATTGAAGATATACACGGAGCGACTCTGGTCAACTCTGGGTCAACGCAGGCCGAAGACGTGGATATCTGTCTGCAACATGGTTGAATTCCATGAATCAGAATTTATCCATGCAGCGACTTGTACCTTGTCGGCCTTGGACGTCGGCTGTCGCTTGCGCTAGATCGCGTTCAGTGCAGAGCTGCATCTATCTCGAAAGGCCCCCTGCAAGATGCGGGGTTCTGGAGATGGAGATACCCCGTGGGGAAGGACTGGAGTCATTGTCACTGGAATCGTAGTACGAGGCTATGAGTTTTCTGACAGCAGATCAGGGTAGCATAGCGGCAGCGTCAAGAAATTGTCTGAGCTGATGTTCATGTCGAGACCAGACGTCGTCTCAACGGAGATAGCACTAGCGCGGCTCTAAACTCCAGCCCCGCCCGAAAGCTCCAGCTCTAGCTCCAGCTGCAGCTCCGTCACCCCACGTCACCACCAACACCACACCATGTCCGTCGCCGCCCTGGAAGAGTACCGGGCCAAATACGCCATCCACGAAGCCTGCCGCGAGGGTCAAAGTACTTCCCCCTCTCCAAACACTCCCCCACTCCAGCCTAACACCCCCCAGCAACAAAAGTCGAGGCCCTCCTCGCCGCAAACCCCAAACTCGCCGCCCTCCGCGACCCGGACGACCGCCTGCCTCTCCACTGGGCCGTGTCCTACAACCACCTGCCCATCGTGCACCTCCTGATCCAAGCGCCCGCGTTCGACGTCGACGCCGCCGACGGCTCCGGCTGGACGCCGCTGCACATGGCGTGCTCGCGCGCCGACAGCGCCGCGGTAATCGCGCTGCTGCTCGCGAAAGACGCCGATCCGAATGCGACAACCAACGCGGGCCAGACGCCGCTGCACTTCTGCGCGTCCAAGGGCGGGCTCGACGCTGCGCGCTCGCTGCTCGCGCGCAAACCGCCCGCGAGTGCGCGGATACGGGATAAGAGGGGGCAGGTGCCGCTGCACCGCGCGGCGGCCGCGGGAAGCGTGCCGCTGATAAAGGCCCTGCTTGAGGCGCGCAGTCCGGTGAATGCGGCGGATAGGGACGGGCAGACGGCGCTGCACCATGCGGTGAGCGAGGGGCGGGGGGACGCGGCGCTGGAGTTGCTGCAGCGCGGGGCGGAGTGGGATGTCAAGGATGCGTGGGGCAAGACGGCGTTGGAGTACGCGCCGGATGCGAAGACGAGGGAGTTTTTGGTCAGGGGCGCGGAGAGGGAGGGGATTGAGTTGGAGTAGTGTGTGTGTGTGTGGTGATATACCCAGCATCAGCGGCGTTTAGCATTCGTTTAGACTCAATTCGAAGGAAGATACAACACGTCACGCCCGCCCCATGGTGCTGACCAGCTCGCGGTACATTTTCTTGACCTCGACGAGATCAGCCTCGAGCTCATCGGCGCGCTCCGTCTTCTCGCCCAGCATCTCCAGCGTCGTCTCGTAGCGCGCCGACACCTCGCCCAGCTCCCTGTCGAGCTCGGCGACGCGCTTCTTGTGCCCGCGCTTCTCGTCGACCTCGCGCATCAGCGCCACGACCTCTTCGCGCGCCTCGTCGCGCTGCGCCGCCAGCCGCGCCATCTCCTCCTTGTGCGTGGCCTTTTCCGACTCGAGCCGGCGCACCGCCGCGCTCATGCGCTCGACGAGCTGCACGCTGGGGCCCGCGCCGACCGTGGACACGGAGATCATGTCGTTGATGGTGCGGTGCGGGCTGGACATGTTGTCGAACGGCTCGTCGTAGTCGACCGTGTGGATGGACGGCGTGTACGGCATGTTAGATCCATTGAGGCTGGACAGGCCGGAGGGAATAGAGTTCTGGCGCTGCGGGGTGCCGATTTCGGGGGTGCGTGTGTTGGGGGAGGATTTCTGGCGCGGGTTGGACGGGCGCCGGGCGTCTTCCAGCATGCGGTCGATGGGCGAGAGCGTCGTGTCCATGCGAGCGGCTGTCGACCGGGGCGCACGGCGGTCCCAGATGCCGAGGGGATCGGGGGAGCGCTGCCGGTTTGAGATTGAGGGTGAGTCGGCGCGGAGGTGGGTCGAGACGGAGAGGGGGTTGTGCTGCTGTGTCTCGAGCTGCCACCTGCTCTTCTCCTCCTCAAGTCGCTGCTGGGACTCGGCTTCCCAGACCTTCTTCTCGCGCTCGAGATCGGCTTTCGCGTCTTGTGCTGCTGCCTCGGCCGCGGTAAGTCTACTCTGCAGTTTCTGTGCAGCTGCTTGCTTCTCGGAGAGATCCTGCTCAAGAGCCCTGGCTCGCTCGTTGATGCTGTCCAGCTCGTCTTCGAGACGGCGAGCTTTGGAGTTGATCTCGCGCGCCTTGCGCCTGATGTCAGACTCGCGCTTCGCTGTCTCGTCGCGGTCTTTTTCGAGCGCCGTTACTCGAGACGTGAGAGTAGTCTCAATGCCCTGCCAGTTCTCCGAGGCAAGCGAGTACTGAGTCTGGAGGGTATCGATCTGTCGCAGCAGCTTCGCCTGGGAATCACCGGTCGCGGATGAGGTGGCTTCTTCAGACCGGCTGCGTAGGAGCTCGAGTTTTGATTCAAGGTTCTGCCAGAGTCAGTAGTGGTTTGTTAGAATGAATGAGTCGACATACAGCAATCTCGCCGCGCAGCTCCAGCTCGGTGACGTTTGCCTTCTCCTGCTTGCTCCTCGCCTGCTCTTGAGACGCCTGGATCTCCTTCTTTGCGCGGTCCTCGGCGATCTTCTTCTCGATGCGCAGGTTTTCGAGGTCCTCCTGCAGCGACGCGGTGACCCTCTTCTCGGCCTCCAGCGCTCCAGCCTTGACCCGCTTCTCTGCATCGTCTGCTCGCGACAGTGTTTCGGTCAGCTGTCTTCGAAGTTCTGTGATTGTCAGATTGGCTTCTTCCCGCTCTGCTCTGATGGTGTTGATGTCCTTCTCGATCCTGTCCACGATCTTCAGCTTCTCCTGCGCAGCCTTCTCGCTAGCTTCTGCGCGTTTGGCCCGTTCTGACTGTTCTGTGATGCTCTTCTCGGCCTTTGCCAGCCGCTGCTTCAGCGTGGTGATCTCCTTGTTCTGCTCTTGCCCCTTTGCGCGCAGTTGCTTGATGGTCGTCATGTGCTTCATCTCCGTCTTGGACAGCTTCTGCCCTTCCGCCATGAGCGCAGCAATCTGAGCATCCTTCTCTGCCAGCTTCTTGTCCTGCGGCGTCGCATCCGAATCTGCCGAGGCTGCCTTGGCCGAGGCGGCCAGCTGCTGGGAAAGATACGTGAGCTTGGACTGCAGGGCATCGATGCGCTCGAGGTGCGAGTTCAGCTCGTCTCGGTGTGCGCGAACAGTCTCTTCGTGCGCCTGCTGTAAGCTCGAAAGCTCGGTGGCGAGGACATCAGGGTCTTGGGGGGAAGGTAGCTCGGGTTCGGCGGGCGTAGAGAGGTCGACAGAGGGTCGCGAGGGGCTGCTGTCGATGGAATGTCGCGGCGAGCTCGTCTGCGGGGTGACTATGGATGGTATGGTCATGGTAGGCATGCGTGCGCTCGTTGGTTGTTCAGAGACGGGCGGGGTTGGAGGTAAGGCTGCGGGGGGCGATGCAGCAGGCGCTGGTGGCTCAATCGAGGGCTTCGTGGTGTCGTTCGTATGCTCGTCCACCGCCGTGGCTGTCTCTTCCTCGACCGCAGCTGTTGGCGCATCCACAGCATCCTCCGCCTTCGAGTCAATGCTTGATCGACCCGTGTCCGCGCCCGCCACGATGCCGGGGCTCCGCAGCGCCGGACTGTCTGGCCGCGACCCCAGATCCGACGATGTTCGTGAGTTCTCGGCGCCCTTGGTCACGGCTTTCGCCAGGCGCTCCTGCAGCCTCGAGCTCGGTCGGCTGCGCGAAGAGTTGCGCGACAGCCCGCCCTGCTCCACGGCCAGCTTCTTGTCCACGGCCGCCGGCTCGCTGCCATCTGGCTTTGCGGCAGCGTCTGCCGGCTTCGGGGTGCCATCCTCGGCCAAGATGGTGTCGAGGCGCGACTCCAGGCCGGAGATGGCGCTGTTCCACCAGTTCTTGCCGCTCATCTTGACTCCTCTTGTTGGGTGTCGTGCCTGTTAACACGCGGGCGCTTTGTAGCATTCACCGTGAGCTCGTTCTCCGTCTGGGTCTATGCATCGCTCGTGTGCGCCAAAGGCCAGCGTGGAGGTAGGTACGTGGTACGCCGAGTAGCGCGTTGCGGGCACTTCGGAGGTGAGACGGGGATCGTTGGCTGCCGATCGCCAATTCCGCGGCTCGCGTGTGAACGGAGCAGGTTTGGAGATTTGGGCAGTTCGTGGGAGGCTATGCAGAGGCCGCAGTCCAATGCAAAGTAATCCACACGAAACGTGTCGACAGCCTCGTCATGGCCTACGCAGCCACGATGCATGGCGCGCGGCAGCCTTGCTGACGCTCTGATTGGACCGGGCCGCAGGACAGTACCGTACCAGCGACCCTTGCTTGGACCCTCTCCGGCTGCCCTACATACAGTCCTCCCTGCGACGTTTCGCAGAACTGGTGAGGCAATCTTGCACCATGTCAACAGATCGTCAGGCACTACCGCGGCCATCGACGCGTGCACCGAATCTAGCTTAGCCTTGATAGTCGCCGTCTATCGGTGACGACGTGATAAAGCATCTCAAGGCGACTATAAGAGCAAGGTTCACTTAAATAGCTGCAGGGATTCAGACAAACATTATCACATGAGAACAATCAAGATGCCTCTAGCCGTAAGTCCACGATTGAACGCTTCCACATCACCATTGCGGGGCTATCAGTCTTGTATCTGATAGAACGCCTCCATTTCACAAACCTAGACCAGAATGACTTACAAACCCCGCCGAAACCCCAAACTAACACCACCCAGGCAGTAGGACAAATCTGCTCCACCGCCGACCTCACGCACAACCTGCAGCAATGCCAGCGCCTCGTCAAGAAAGCCTCAGAAGCCGGCGCCGCCGTGCTCTTCCTCCCGGAGGCCTCGGACTACATCAACACCAACCCGGCCCTGAACCTCTGCAAATCCGTCGAAGACTCCGAATTCGTCCAGGGCCTGCTCCAAGCCGCCAAACAGTACCGCCTGCCCATCCACGTCGGCATCCACGAGCCCGCGCACGGCTCCAAGACCGCAAACACGCTGATCTGGATCAACGAGGAGGGCGCGATTACCCACCGGTACCAGAAACTGCACTTGTTTGATGTCGACATCGCCGGCGGGCCGTCGCTGCAGGAGAGCCGCAGTGTGGAGCCCGGGGCCGAGCTGCCCGCGCCGTTCGACTCGCCGCTGGGCCGCATCGGCCCGCAGATCTGCTTCGACATGCGGTTTCCGGAGCCGGGGCTGGCGTATTCGCGGCGCGGCGCGCATGTGGTGACGTATCCGTCGGCGTTTACGACGGCGACGGGGCGCGCGGGGCATTGGCATACGCTGTTGCGCGCGAGGGCGATTGAGACGCAGAGCTATATTGTTGCGGCGGCGCAGGTGGGGAAGCATGATGAGGAGGGGAAGAGGCATAGTTATGGGCATAGCTTGATTGTGGATCCGTGGGGGAAGGTTGTGGCGGAGCTGGGGGGCGAGGAGGATGAGAAGGGGCGGGGGCTGGATGATGGGGAGATTGCGGTCGCGGAGATTGATATCGAGTATGTGGAGAAGATTCGGAGGGAGATTCCGTTGCTGAGACGGGCAGACGTGTATCCTGAGCTGAAGTAGGGGTATATGCTCGCTGTCTAAGGAGACTACGAATGCAACGAGTCTCGCCGTCCTTTCTGCTGCTCCTCCTCTGCCCAGTCCCAGTTTCGACCCTGCATCAACCGCGCCTTGCCGTGCAGGTTCAGGTGCGACAAGGGGTGGTCTGGGTCGGTGGTCTGATCCTCAATCCTCCCCCTTACCTCGTCCACCGTAGTGTTCGAGCACTCCGCCAGCCGTTCCAGCAAAGTCGTGAACAGAGTCCTCCCCATGCTCCCAGGCTGCTTCTTCGGCCCTTGTGTCCTCGGTGGATTGAACTCGCCGTCTCCTTCGCCCCACCCTGGCCAGTCCCAGTCGTGTGTCCCATGATCGAGGTAGAAGTTTAGAAACGTTGCTTCAGCGCCGGACTTTGCAGGGCGCAGCAGGAGATCGGAGATGAACTCTGGCCCCAGCGTGAGAGCAGCCTCCGCAAAGCAAAACTCCAACTCGTTGCGAAGCGAGATCTGGTTCGCGTCCATAAACCGGCCGTATGTACGTTGGTGGATCCAGCCTGAGCCGTGGTAGCGCGCTGTGAGGGTGGCATGGTGGAGCACGAGGTACATTGCGGTGAGGGGGTCGCGAGAGAGGGACTTGATGAATGTGAGTTTGTCGCTGTGGTTCCCTGCGGAAATGTCAGTACTGCGCTCACTCGTCTATACTCAACACTCACCTATAGATGATACGCGGTACACCAACAGTAGGCCAGCATTCAGCAGCGCTATGTTGTGACCATCCACTGCATAGCAGTTCTGTCGCGACGACAGCGCATCCATCACGTCGTCCACGATGTCATATCTTTTCACGCACTCCGCCAGACACCGGTACCCGAATCTAGCGCAGCACGGGAAGTCGGTCGAGGCATGCGGTAGCTCTCGGTTCATAAAGGCCCGCGTAAGTGAGCGCTCGTAGATTCGGAGCACGTCTCGCAACCGGGGATGCACATATCGTAGTCTGAGTATGTCTCTGCCACTGTCGAACGGAAGATACTGGACAATCTTGAGGATGAGCTCCGGAGGCATGGCCGGCGAGACAAAGCTGAGCTGGGGCCCGGGGGAAGGAGCCGTGGTAGCCATGTTGGCTTATCTATATTATATATTCTCGGTGTAAGGAATGTGCTGTATTGCTAAAAGAAGAAGAGTGTGGTATGATGGGGTTTATAGAGATGCAGTCGTATATTGTTCGGCAGTAGCGCCCTTGACGTGATCAGGGCAGGTATGGTTCAGGCTCGTGAGGCAGGAGAGGTTGTAGAATCGCAAACGGTGTGTACATCGCTGTTGCTCATCTAGTCCATATATGTGACACGTGAAGGGTGAAGACCATGATGGATGATGGCGACCACCGGAGTACCTTGTTGTCCGGTCGCGTTGACGACAACGGTTCGCTGTCGCGACGATATCTGCACATTTTGATCATGGTTCCGACTGCCAGAGTGGGCGTTTGTTGCGCATTGAATGCTGCAATAATGTGTGAAGTGAAGTGCAGGTGGTACTGGCAAACGCGTGTTGGGTTCTACAGGTCACTATCTTGAACTGTGAAAGATAACCACCGATGTACCTCGGCTCACCTGCAGGGTCCCATAGGGCTAATGCAGGCAGAGATGTTACAATAGGAGCGATTGCGACATGGCTCGGCGGAGTCGCGCGGGGGTGGGAGCTGGGAGGCTTCCAAGAGGCGTTGATGTCCAGAGCACGGCCCAATCGAAGATGCTCCACTTGACCCCGCCTAAATTTGAGATAGACCCACTGTACGCGCACGACAGCTAAATTCCCTCACAAGTAGCTCATCTTTAGAAGTCAAGTACATATATTGTATAATTTATGAATCACGTTACCTGTAATGGGTCTTCTTCAGAAGGTTCATCGTTATCCACGCACACCTTTCAGTGCATACCTTGGCAGGAGCCCAGTTCGAGTCTTGTGGTGTTCGCTTCACTCCCTTGGGTAACCAGGGATGCTGGACGAACCTAAGCAATGAATGCAATAGACGAGTGAAGCAATTCAGCAGTCAGGCATTCACCATGAGACGGCGGCGCTGGAATACTCCCGTTTGGGTTGAAGGGCGTGTGTTGGGCTGGTGGCTCGACTGAAATTTTGCCATTTTGTTCTTCTTTTTGCTTTCTCGCTTAGCGTATCTAGCTGAAGTTACGTGCTGTTCCTTACTTGCTACGCCTTTGTTCTCTGAACACCAGCTGCGACTATACTATAACATATAGCTAAGAGAGTGGCTTAACCAGCTGCCACGGTGAGATGGAGCAAATACTGCTGCCTGCTCGTGTTATGTTGCGCCACTGCCGAGATGAATACCTGCTGCCTAAGGCACATGTATAGAGAGGTGTGTCTCAAGCAAGCTATCACAGAAAGTCACAGTTTCTGCTCTTGTTCAAACGCCAACATGACCGGCGTGAAAATCATCATCATCGGCGGAGGCATAGCAGGCCTATCCGCTTACCTGCACCTCCGCAAACACTACGATCTCAGGGAACATGAACTGCCCACAGTCACGGTATACGAATCACATAAGCCTCGTTCAGCAGCTTCGGATACTTCTTTACCAGATCAAACCAATCATCCGAATCAGTCAGTCAGCCTCGAAGCATTGTCCGAGTCGACAGCTATCGTAGGTGGTGGGCTCGGCATCTCGCCCAATGGCATGCGTGTCCTGCGTGACTTGAGCCCCGATCTGCACGACAGAGTCGTCGCTCAAGGCTTCGCAGCAGACAACTTCGTGTTTCAAGGTGCGAACGGGTGGACGTTGGGCATGCATAGTACGAGCGACAGAGCAGTAAGAGGAAAGGGCGATGCTGAAGAAGTATGCATTGCAAGTTCGCGACACGGACTTTGGTCCACGCTGAGACAGTACGTGACCGAGATGTATGGAGAGGATGTGATCAAGCATAGGAAGGTTACGCAAATTGTCAGAGATGATGGCAAGACGAGACAGAAGCTGCAAGTGCATGTGCTGAACGAATGGGGGCAGGAGGAGGTAGATCATGCCGACCTCGTAATTGGTGCGGACGGCGTCAAAAGCGTGGTCCGGAAGGCGCTCTTCGGCGATGACGAGACGTACAGTCCAATATACAGGTGAGAACCACTTCTATGGCTTCAAGTCTCGTACTGAGTAATCGCAGCGGGCAATCCGGGGTCGGAGGCTTCCACAACGCCACAATCCCCTCATCTATCGTTGACAAAAAAGCGATGATGTTTACATTCGGCGGCAATGGCTTCTTTGGCTACTCTTCGGGCGCGCCCGTTGCCAAGAAGCAGCTCATGTGGTGGTCGACATTCGAGACCTCATCCCTACCTGACACGAAGGACGTCGACCCTCGAACCATCAAAGACGCTCTTTTCGAACGCCACAAGCACTGGAACGACCCGATCATCCAAGACCTGATCAGAAACGCGGACGTCGAGTCCATATACCCGACCTGGATCATGCCAGAGCTCCCACACTGGGGCAAGCTCGGCATGGTGTTGATAGGCGATGCGGCGCATGCCATGGATCCAACAACCGGCCAGGGCGCCAGCCAAGCGTTGGAGGACTCGCAGGCCCTGGCACTGTCGCTGGCCGAGATTTTCGATTGCGAACGATACGGCCAGTGTAAGCCCACCTTGGGGATCGACGAGGCGATCGACCTGTTCTACAAGATCCGCTTCCCAAGGGTTCAGAAGATCGTCGAGCGCGGTAAGCAGCTCGCTGGACGCAAGGCCAGTGTGGGTGTTGTCGCCGAGTACACGATGTACTGTTTCTTGTGGTTGCTGATGAAGTTGCCCTTTCTTCGTAAGTAACGTTTACATGCCGCGGGGTTCCATCTAACCCGAGATAGGTAAACTGATGGTTGGCGATACAGATCGAGAGTCGTACTGCTGGTCAGCTCAGCAGCAGATACAGCAGGCGATGAAGAGCGAACTGAACGAGTTTTCACCCTTGCTTGCATTTCTACCTGAGAGATCTTCTCGGTAAATGAACATTGCAAACGATGGGCCTATGGAAGGGTTTTATCAGAGTCGATGATTGTCTTACCTCCTCCACTTGCAAGCTCCGTAATATTGTCTACATAATGAATACACCTCCTGCGAACACGATGATATACCCACCAATCCACTGAAATCATTTCTAATGCCAGCGTATCACGTCAGCACTTCCTGGAGCCACGATACTGATAACGCGCACGAATGACAGAGAAGGCGAACAGAGTAAAGGACGTTCACATTTCGAGAATCCTGCTCTATAGTATATAGGCCAACGTGTTTTTCAAACGATACCGTTATTTGAGCTTCCTACTGACTGTATCTTTGCAGTGCTTGCAGTCAGAGCCTAGCATATAACGAGGCTCGGGTAGCAGCTGTACGCGACCATGGCACATGTGAACACAATAGCCATGAAACCGACAAGGACGGAAGACATCAAGACGGTCTATCAAACAAAATACAGCACCAAACGAGTCAAATGTGTGCGTAGAGAGAACCGAAGCCAGACATTCCAAGGAAAGTCCTTGGGCAAATCTGGTTGCGTGTGATTTGGCGACTGCAGGGAAAGACCCTCGGGTGGCGGCGACAAATACGGAACCGAATGAACTCAGAAGAATCCGTAGCGTATGTTCCAGCATAGAATTAGGGTAACGACGAAATCCAATGTTCAGAGGAACTAAAAGAGTGCGCAGAACGTCTTCGAGAAGCACAAGACTATCTATTAGAGACATGAGCAAAGAGAAGGCCCATATCAGCGTTTACACCGCCTTCAGTTTCTTCAGATTGTGCTCAGCAGCTTCTGAGCGTGAACGTTGACGAAGGCAAGGCAGTGATCTTGCGACACAGCTATCGAAGTCTGCGTGAACACTAATGATACTATTCATCTATCACATGAAGACCGTTCTAGAACTCTCTGCAGGGCTCCCGAACTGTGAGTAAGAGCTTCCCCGTTCTTTCGAGGCCGCTCCTACGCTTCTCAGTCCAGATGTGTTGATGAGTCTGGTCAGTGTTTTTTGCACCGCGTCAGAGCTCCTGCCGTTTGGAGAGCATAAAACATACTGATGTGTTGGCAGTACAGCTTTTCCGCTGCGGGGGCACCTGGAATAGCGTTGAGATGTTATGCGGCTCTGAGAGTAGCAGTAAGAATGGCACATAAGAGGATCGAGTGAGCAGGATGGTATGAACAGTGGAGTTTCCCCTCATCAAGACTTCGGGATCTTGTATGCTGTACTTGGTAGGCCTTCAGAAGCATGAAAGAAACTATACATTATGCACTTCACTGCGCAAAGTGATGAATGAGCTGGTTTCATGCCGCCGGATGGATCAGAAAGCATTCTTTTCGTCCAGGGCTACTAGCCACTGAGATTGGTGATGCAGACCACTTGAGTATTCTAGCTCACGTATCACAGTCTTGATTAAGACTGAACGGAGATGGGGTTGCTGCAAAGAAAGAAAGTTGATCGGTCACATTTGATGTTCAGTAGCTCCTAGCATACACGTTGTCGGAGATCATGCCGGCTCCGAGTCTTCGAGTCCAAGCTGCCGCAGCACCTTCGCTTACTAGCACTGACATAACGGCTCTTACGATCGTGCTACGACTCTAGCGCTGCGCTCTACCAGGCACGCGTACGAGATCAGGAGATACACTCTGCACCAGCATCGGCACTTGGAACAGCCAGCACCTAGCGGACCACGCGAGAGTTCAGAAGCTAATTTGGAGTACCACAAGGTATCACCGCCCCTGAGTCAAGTGCCGGAGTCTGACTTGACAGCCTAGCACACCGGTGAGGTATCGTGGAACGAGGCTGATTACCTCTGCGCAGCGTTTGCTGTTTGCGGTCAGGGGATACCCTCTCAACGGTGAGAGACAGGTACTGCGTATCCAATCGCCAGTCCAGATCTCTCAGGAGAAGAGGCAGTCAGACAGCCTCACGCGATCATGAGAGCGAATACTCTTCTGCAGCATGCCATCTCACCAACTGCCGTCTGACAAGCGTGAGGAAACCGACAAACGGGCGTGCCAGACCCGCCGCATGCTCGACCACGCTTGCATAAGCTGAAGCTTTTGCGGGCCGCCCGGATGCTGTTTCGCTGCCAGTTGGCATTGCGATCTTCCGAAGCTTCTTGCGGCGATCTCGGTTCCATAGTTTGTCGCTTGTGCTGGCATTAGGGCTTACTATCAATAGCCTGCACAATATGATCACCGCTCGTGACGACTGTGTGGATTTCCACCTGCCAAGGCTCACCTGATGCTGATGGGCAGGCCGGATATCGTACATCGTTTGGCTCACCGTCTTGCGGTATCGGATTGGCCGTATTGGCAGCTTCGCGCTGGCCGCTGCTCTGGGGTCGACAGGGGTTTCCTAATTCTACGCTGACTGTGCTGTGCGTTGCAGGCCCAAATGTCCGCAGAATCTTGTTTTCTGAAGCGGGCCTATTGCAGGCCTGCATGCTGCAAAGCGTCCGCTGACGTGGTATGTGTCAGAGCACAGCTTTGCGGTGCTGCGGAGGCCAAGATAAGCGGGCAAGGCGGTTGCAGGGCGGAGCGAGGCTCATCGTCATGTGCTGATCGTGGAGACTTGCTGCGCCTGAGTCGTGTGCGCATCCATCGCGACCAAAGATACTCGGTCGGTAGATCGAGCGTAGGCGCTGACTATTGTTCGTGTTGGTGAACCCGCCGTGCAGGAGCAGCTTGAGGCTGCAGGCCGGAGGAGCTCGCGAGGAACTAGAAGCAACGTCAAACATCCAGCCTCGTATCCGCCCAACAAGTAAAACTCGCGGACAGCCAGTGATGGGAAAGGCGCAAAAGCTTGTGTTGACCCTCGTGTTGACGTCGCCTAGAAACCAAAGGGGCCTAACCAAACTCGCCTCCGCATTTACGACGTCGCCCCACGCCTTGTTGCAACCTCAACTCGACTACGTCGCACTAACATCATAACACTGCCCAACAAAACTCGTTTCCCCCTGCTTCTGCAGACGCTGGGTGTCGCCTTGCTGTATGTATTGATCATGCAACTCCTGCTTGACAGGTTCTCTGTCCGAGGCTCGATTCACAGGATGTGATGTATTGGGCTAAGCGCCGCGCGTGTAGCTACAGGGATACCACCGAACTTCTGGTAGTCGGGACTCGGTAGCGAGAGGGAGTTGTCTACGTGAAACATATCTCAACGCAGACATGTACAGACGCGACGCCGTCTATTGTGCACAATGCGAGGGCCTCCCGTTCTGACAAGCCAGGCAGGCACCCCGCGTCCTCCAGAGGCAAGAACTGCCGAGCTGACTGATGCAAGGCAGTGACATCGCCTGACGCTCAGACTTCTCTCCATGCACTGCAGAGCGGTGTACCTGTCATCAAAAAGCACCGAGGGGTCTCGCGCGTGCGGACCTGACGATGTCCGCGAAATGCGGCGCGGAGGTCCGCGGTGCCCTGTATCGATGACCCCGTGTTATTCATGGTGGTACCGGCGCCAGCCAAAGCATCTTTCGGATATTGATTGAGGAGATCCATACCCTGGGGCGATCATCTTCGCGGCACGCCTACGATAACGTGCCGCGACGGTGCCACGCTACCGACCGTATTCTCGCTAATATCCATCGTGTGTGGACGGCGAGCAGCAAAGGGCGTGGATGGCTGCAGCTAAGTCGGCAGATTCGACCAAGGATGACAGGGGTCGTTGACAGGGGTCAGGGGTGCGTTCATGCGGCCTGCGGAGCCCTGCGCCGTAGACCTATGCGGTCGTGACCAATGTGTACGAATGGGGAAATCCATGTGCATGTAGGTGCAGGTGCATTGTTCTCAAAAATGTTGGCAGGTAGAATTTGCACTGCCTTCAAAGAATTTATGTCATAATTGAGCTCACGCGATCGAAACATGTTAAAGTTCAGAAAAAGCAAAGGCACACAGACTGAGCTTGGATGTGATCATAAATTATGCTACGTGTCTGTGAAGGTGTCCATGGTATTGGTAAGGACCAAACGCTGCAAATAGGAAATTGGAACAGACGGTCAAATTAAAGCATCGAGTTGGTAGCTCACTTAAAATGTCCACCAGCCTTCTTGCAGGCTGTGATGGAGGCTGGTGGAGTGACTGTAGTGTGCCGGGTATATGTCGCGCCCCACGTAATCGTCTTGGTGGTAGTGGTGTATCCGATCCTGAGGCGAGTCTTGGTCGGTGTTGGCAGCGTGGTGGTGTAGGTGAAAACGCCAGAGAAGATGGTAGCAGGTGGCAGAGTAGAGGTGCTAGTCTGAGTGATAAGTTCAGTTTCCGTCGTGGTAGTTGCTGGAGCAGTAGAGGTCGAAGTCGTCGTGATAGGGGTCAAAGCTGTGATGGTTATGGTCTCGGAGTCTGGAGCTCGGCGCTGAAGGCCTTGAACCTTTGCACTGCGCCTCTGCTTGGCTGCCTCAACGCGCGCACGCGCCCATTCGTAGTCAACAGCACGATCTGAGCGGCGCATGTAACGCGCCTTGGATATAGTGGTGGGCGTAGCCAAGGCAGCGGGGTGCAGAAGTGTCGGAGAATAGCGACACGGCTTGTCTGGCTCAGGACGACCTGGCAGCGTACACGTGGCGGTAGTTGTCTTTGTGGTGGTGGCGTGGACTCGAGTGTTTGTCAGCCGAGTCTTGGTCAGAGTTTTCGTGGAGGTGGTGGTGACCGCCTTAGGCGTGATGGTTTTGGTCTTCCTGGCCGTTGCGCTTGGGATGACGACTGTCGTGAAGGGGCCAACTTCAGTCACAAGAAGAGACGTCGAGGTCTCCGTTGAGGTTGAAATCGGGAAAGTAGTCGTGACGACTGTCATTGTTGGCGTAAATGTGCTTGTCGCCTGTGGGCCAACAGTGAGGTAGAGATCTAACATGGTTAGCGTGAAGCACTTGAGCAACCAAGCACTGCATACCTCGCTGCCACGCGAAAGGCTGGGCTGGATAGGCTCCATTGTTGCCTAGAATGAGAAGAATCCAGTGCCCTGAGGTCATCTGAGCTTTGGTGATTGGACAATTCGATAGCTGTTTAGTGTCGTCTGGTGTTGTGGGAACATCGTCACACAGGTACTCGACATTCGATGGATCGATAATGAGAATGTCCGCCATATCCGTGTTGCACCCCTTGAAAGTCGAGACACTGGAGAAAGGATCGGTAGAAAGAGAGTTGATGAAGTAATGACCCTCATCTACAAAGTCAACTCCATAGGAGTAGCAGATCGAATCAGGGTCATACACAGGATCCGATGTGGCCAACGAGACAAGAGCAGCAAAAGCTGTCAGGGATGCATAGCGAGAGAAAGACATGATGAACACAGATAGTTCAAGATGACAGCCAAAGAGCGATTGTGATAGTGTATACTCAAACTAGCAGGCGGGCAGTGTCGTCTTTTGTACCTCATGGTCAAGCTAGATAATCCTATCATGGTCTCTAGTGACCTGCATGCTGGATACGAATGTTGACCGAAGAGCATCTTGGTCAGACGGCTTGACAAACTGCAAATAGCTGTCCAAGTGCCTTCTCTAGCGGTCAAGTGGAATCAATACATCGGGCTGAGGGCCGGGGACATGGCGCCCCACGGTAAGCTCACCAGCATCGCGCGCCCGCAGTCACGACTTGTTGAGATAGGGTCCTCTACGAAATCAGAGCTTGGTGAGGTCAAGGCCAGTGTTGTGGAAGAGACACGCTAATGCAAAGCCACTCGGAACCCTGTCGCGACGCCGGAAGTCCGTGCGTGAGTAGCGTGAAAGCCTATGCCCAATTTTAGGTTTTCACGTCACCACGTCTTCACATCCACCTGCATAGTCCTGGAGCCGATCTGACCCGGCAAACACGGCGTTATCGTCGTGTGACAAGCCTCGCGATAATGGGGCCTTGATGGCTGAGGCACAGCCAAAGACCTGCGCAGTACACTGGATTCCACCATTTGAATCTCACTTTCACGAATATCGTGCAGTCGGACCTTTGCGATCGAGTCCAAATTTCCGATCCTGGCTTCCAAGTCCTCAACGCACCGGATGGAGCTGTGAAAATACGTTTATTTGAACCTTCATTAGCGTTCGTGCGCATGCATCTCGAATTGGCTCGCGGGCTTCTAGCACATGCTACACGGCATGTCCAAGAAGCAGGTCATGCCACGTTCCGTGTGACGATGGTTTGCGTTTACTCCCAGATATGCGGGTCTTGAAGGCCCTGCTAGCTGAGCCTTACAGAGCCTTGATGGAGTGTACAACATCAGGGCAATGGTCAATCAGCGCTGAGAGCCAGCAATCAGCAACATAGCAGGTGATTCTGGGCCAGCTTGTCAGCCTCGTCACAATCCCATATCTCAGGCTCATCCACTAGGTACCCGCTGATGGGAAAGTATAACCAGCTACCCACTGGCTACTGCATGCATGGCTAGCGGCGGAGGCCGGCTTATCCTAGTTGCCTCTCACCGGCTTCTAGTTTGTGCCGAGTCTTTCCAATCATAGGGTTCGCACTATACTTTTATTCGCCCGCACTACAGCTCTGTTCGCGTCGTTGATGTACGGTACAACGCGCGCGGACTCCGGTGGCCTTTGCCGTCATGATAGTTAGCGAAGACCTGCATCAACTAACTTCAGAAGGACTCGTACTGGCCCCACGACAAGCTGCCAATAGATCCTGCATGGTCTCACGCGAGATTCCGCCGCCTGGTATCAGGCGAACGATCTCGTGGATGTTGATCGGCCCTGACCAGGTCTAGCTATCCCCGATGCTCGGAACAATGCTTAGCATTTTCCCCAGAAGTAGTAAGTTAGCGCACAGTCAGCGATACTTCGCTGACCTCCAGTCTAGCGCTCTTCTCCCCTGTTGCCAGCGTTTTCGTGTCCATCCCGTACAAGCCTCAAAACGCCGTTGAACCTATCACGTTGACTGAAACTCGGCTAGGTACCTGAAAATAGATGCTTGAGCTCTCGACCACACTTGTGCTGTTAGTCAATGACCGAACTACTCCACGCGCGTGCGTCTGGCTGCCAATCGCTAGGCCTTGTTCTACGATCAGTGTCTGCTCGCCTACATGTCATGCCCAAGTCATGGACTTTGGGGATGTATACGGGCACTTATCTTGACGTACTCCTGACTGTGCCACGCCAGACCGACCGGGCTAGCGCATATCGTACATGCCATTGACGGCTGGATGTAGCATGATAGTAGTATAAATGACCTTCAGCCTACTACTTCTACTCTCCAGCCAAGTCTAAGGACACTCACTCTTTGGTCAAGTCCTTCGCTACATCCATTCGTTCCGACCACACTTGTGGTCTCACAACAACCATGTTGTTCAGCTCATTGGCCTACTGGCTATCCGTCGGCTCGCTCGCTGTGGCCAGTGCTATTCCAGCTTCCTTGATTGAGAGGCAGGATGGTGCTTGCACAAACACACCGCGAACACGCCAATGTTGGAGTGCTGGATACAGCATCGCCACAGACTTTGACGCGAAAGCTCCTCCGGCTGGTACCACAGTCACTGTATGTTCACTCAGTTGAGAAGAGGTCTGTGCTAACGGGGATAGTACAATCTTGAAATCACAAATGTGACAAGACCGCACTTGGATGGCACTGCCGGGACCAGGATGTTCCAATTGATCAACGGCCAGTATCCTGGTCCAACTATCCGAGCAAAGTGGGGCGACACAATTGTGGTCAATGTTAAGAACAGCATGCGCGACAATGGAACGGGAATCCACTGGCATGGCATCCGTCAACTCAACAGCTGTCAGCACGACGGCGTACCTGGGATTACAGAATGCCCTATCGCCCCTGGCAAGACCCGCCAGTACAGATTCAAGGCAACCCAGTTCGGCACGACCTGGTACCACTCTCACTGGTCAGCCCAGTACGGTGACGGTGTGCTTGGAACTATGATCATCGATGGACCTGCCTCGGTCAACTACGACGAGGACTTGGGTGTGCTGCCAATCACAGACTACTACCACACCGAGGCGTTCACAGTGAATGAAATTGCACAGCATTCACAAAGAGGTCCCCCTCTCCCCGACAACATCCTCGTCAACGGCACGCACATCAGTGCAACCGGCGGCGGCAAGTATGCCAAGATGACCGTCACCAAGGGCAAGAAGTACCGCATCAGGATCATCAACACGTCCGTCGACAGCACATTTAGTGTGTCCCTTGATGGCCACCCCTTCACCGTCATGACCGCCGACTTCGTCCCCATCAAGCCCTACACCGCCGACCAACTCACCCTCGCCATCGGCCAGCGCTACGACGTCATGATCGAAGCCAACCAAACCGCCGCCACCAACTACTGGTTCCGCGTCGGCTACGGCACCGCCTGCGGCAACAACAACATCCTGACCTCGGGCATCCAGCTCGGCGCCATCCTCTCCTACACTGGCGCGCCCGACTCCAACCCCACCACCACGGGCGTCGCGCTGCGCACCGCCTGCGTCGACGAAGACCGCTTCAAACTGGTCCCCTTCGTGCCGAACACGGTCCCCGCCTCCGCCATCGGCACGGCGGGCAAGATTGACCTAAAGCTGCAAGCCGGCAACGTAGTGCGCTGGCTCCTGGACGGCTCGCCCATGATCGTCGACTGGAACAACCCAACCCTCGAGACGACGCTGGCGGGCTCCAACGCCTTCTACCCCAACGCCAACATCCGCGAGCTGACCACCAGCAACTGGTACATCTGGTACATCGAGTCCACGGACGTGTTCCAGCTGCCGCACCCGATCCACCTGCACGGCCACGACTTCTACGTCATCGGCGAGGGCGCGGGCCAGTGGGACGGGTCCGCCAGCAGTCTCAATCTGAATAATCCGCTGCGCCGCGACACGGCCACGATGCCGGTGGGCGGGCACCTTGTTCTCGCGTTCCCGGCGGACAATCCGGGCGCGTGGGTGGTAAGTTTGACCTCACAGATTGAAGGTCCGGTGCTAACGAGAGCAACAGATGCATTGCCATATCGCGTGGCACGCGAGCCAGGGCCTCGCGCTGCAGTTTCTGGAGCGCAAGGGCGAGATCCAGAGCGTGATTGGGAGTACGGCGGATTTCAAGACGGGGTGTGATGAGTGGGATGGGTACTGGTTCCCGGGGAATCACCCGTACAACATGACGGACTCGGGTATCTAATAGGCGGTCTGGACTGGAAGGGTTTGGGGCTGAGTGGTGGTGGTCTATGGTTCTTTCTTAAGCATATCTGTTGTAATGTTCATACCCAATCTCAAAGAGTGGAATACGTCTCGTAGTTGTGAGGTCACATGATCTGTCTGAGCATCGTTCCATCTCAACGTACGATGCAAATAGCTGGCGAGAAAATCTCCGGCGAGTCAAAAACAAGATAAAACAACTAGATGAAGCCCTGTGTAAAATCCGAAATAAACACATCAGCATCCCACCCAACCCCCTCCTCATTGGCGCACCCCCGTCCAGCGCGCATGACGCAGCGCCGCCACACGGCCCCACACCAGCACAAAAGTTCCAGCCCGGCCGCACCACGCACCACCGCACACCCGCCGCCATGCCCGCCCCGGCCGCCGTCGTCAACCTCTCGCCGGCCGAGCTGTCGTTCCTGCGCGCCGCGCTCAGCCAGGACCCGCCGCTGCGCCTCGATGTGACAAAGGGCCCGCGCGACTTCCGCGCCATGCGCGCCGAGTACGACGTCCTGCCCAGCGCCAACGGGAGCGCGCGCATTGCGCTCGAGGACGGGACTGAGGCGCTTGTTGGCGTTAAGGCGGAGGTCGAGAAGACGCTGCTGCGGCCTGTGCTGGGCGCCGAGGACGCAGATGTGGGAGATGTGGATGTGGACGCGGATATGGGTGAAGGCGATGCAGGGGACGGCGCAGGCAAGGGCCAGAACGGCTGGGTGGAGCTCAGCGTCGAGATCCCCGGGTTCCGCGACGACGACGCGCTGCCCGTGTTCCTGGCGGCGATGCTGGGCGAGTCCCTGGTTGCGAGCGGCGCGCTGAAGGACCGCTTGTACATCAACCGCCGCTTCCACTGGAAACTGTACATCGACGTACGTCGCCCTACTCCTACTACACATACCCTCTCACCCTCGCTAACACGCCGCCCAGATCCTCCTCCTCTCGCCCCCGCTCTCGTACCCCCTCGCCCTCCTCTCCATGACTACCCACCTCGCCCTCCGCACCACGGCGCTCCCCGCGCTCAAATCCGAACGCGACGAAGACCCGCTGTTCGACGACGACTGGGCCGCCGCGACGCCCCTGTACGCGGCCTCGTCCCCCTCCAAGCCCCCCGTCATCGTGCTCGCCATCGCCGTCGGCCCCAACATCATCTTCGACCCGTGCAAAGAGGAGCTCGCGGTCGCCGACTGCGTGCTAGCAGTCGCCTGCACCGTCGACGCGCCCGCCAAGTCGCCATCATCCAAGGCGAACAAGGACAAGAGCGCCAACGACGCCCACGCCCCCGCCGCCCGCATCGTGAGCATCCGCGCCATCGACCCGCCCAGCCACCTGACGCCCCCGGGCGTCGCGAACAGCATGAACACAGCGACGGGCGGCGCGGCGCCCACCGACGCCGCGCACGCGCTGACGCAGCGCGAGATGCTGGCTGCGGGCGGCGTGTGGACGCCGCCGCGGGGCGGGATGAAGCGCGGGCTGGTGGGCGCGGTGAGCCGGATGGTAGTGGAGCGGGGGGGAGTCGCGGAGGAGGTTATTGGCGCGCTGGCGGGGATTGAGGTTGGTTGAAAGGGATGTGGTAGGGAAGGAAGGCAATGCTGAATGTTCTCGAACGATGGGGCGCTGCGACGCGCCGCGGGTTTGCAGGGGAGGGATGAGAAGAGTGCGTCTGGCGGAGTGGAGAGGTTTATTGTGGACTAGTAGAGTGGCTGCACGCATGCAGGGCCGCAGGTAGAGACAGTCCTGAAGTAAAATAGACCAAGGAAACGCTTTTGGCCGCGAGGCCCCCGTCTTATTTCTTCTCATCTCCTCTCAACCATCGCAAGTCGCATAGGGCAGCATCACGCACATCAACCACGACACTCGAACACCCACACACACGACCAAGACAGCACAAATAAAATCGGCAAGAATGTACATTAGAATAGCGTGAAAAGCGTCCCCGTCTCTTATTCCCCATCCAACTCATCATCCCACCCGTCATCACACCCAACACAACCCCCGACCCAGCAGACCAAAGTCCTCCGAGCCCTCCATCGCAAACAAATCCAAACAAGCAAAGAAAGAAAGGGTATCGACAATTTCCGCCGCGAAGCGCCGGAGGGCCCCTGGCCGCCCCCCACTCTGGCTCTTAATCAGTACAGAACAAGAAAGCCCGCTAATGCTACCGAAGTAAGAAGTTCGTAATCGTACTCGATTCAAAAATAAAAAAGGAAAGTGGACATGCTGCGCTCCAGTGGTAATGCCGACGCTCGCCTCGTCTATCAGGGATTGTGGAGAACGGAGCATGTCGGAGGGTCGTTAGGTCGTGAATGAGCCGCGGTGTATGATGCATTATAGATGTTGCTTAAAGAAAATGCCGAATCTCAGATCATGGGCGTCGCCTCGGGCTTGTACACGCCCGCCTGCAGCGTCTCGGGAGGCATGTTGGCGCGCACAGCCTTGGGGTGCTTGTAGAATGCCTGCTCTTCGGCCGTGGGCGGGATCACTTGCTCCCAGGGCTGGACGGGAGGAGGCGGCGGAGGCGACATGTTGTTGAAGTAGGCGTCTAGATGATTGCCTTCGCCGGGCGAACGTGTGGTTGCGCTGCGAGCGTAGTTGTAGTCTGGGACACTCTCGTAAGGGGAGATGTTGTCTGTGCGGAGCGCTGGCGGGGAAATGTGCCCGGATCGGCTGGTGCTGCGCATGCGGTCGGTGACGCGGCGGAAGGTCGAGCCAAGGTTCTCGCTGACGCTGCCGCGGCCGCGTCGATGAGCATGAGGAGATGCGGTGGTAGGGACGTTGGTGGGGGAGACACGCTGTGGCTGCTCTTCCATACCGTAGTTGACAATACTGACGCCATTGGGAGTGCTGCCCGCGCCAACGTTGAATGGTGGTGGAGGTGGTGGCGGAGGAGGAGGCGGTGGTGCACCCAAATGTTGAAGCTGGGCGAGGACAGGCGGTGCAACATCTTCTTCTTCAAGGATGATCACCTGTGTCTCGTTGCTAACGCCGTCGATGCTGTGTCTGGCTGGAGGCGGGCTGATGCGCTTGTAGTTGGAAGGCTGCAAGATCTCCGGCGGTGAGTTCATCCGCACGTGGCCGCGGGGCGCGTTCAGAGATGGACGTCTTCCTACACCTGGAAAGGCGTTGGGTAGGAGCATCTCCTGGGGTGGTGCCGATGCTGAGCGAGGCAGGTTTGGTTGTCCGAACGTAGTCGAGGGGAGAAACGTAGTAGCTGGTAGCAAAGGACCGACGTCGTCTTCGGTCTCATGATGTTGTGCTTGCGCGTAGATCATGTTCTGCGGGATGGCCGGCACATCGGGAATGTCCTCTTCCTCTGGCTCTGTGGACATGTACCTTGGGTGTCTCATCGCTCGTGGGTTGGCCGGAAGTCCGATTGGCACAGACGGTGTTGATGTGCCCTTGGCCAAGAATCGGTTCACTGGCTTGTTGATCGGGTCCGCCGTCTGACTTCGCTGGATGGGGTCGTGATACATTGCGATCGAACTCAGCATGTCGTCTGTGTTAGAACGTCCACCAGACAGTGGCCTGAACTTGAGATCCTCGGGATGAGGAATTGACGGCGCCGAAGGACGTCGGGCCAGCGAGAGCCTGCGAGCTTCCAGTTCCTTGGCTGCGATCTCCTTCCTGGTTCGTGTGAGGGGCCGCGATCGAGGAGCGCCCCGGAGACTGGAGGAGATTGAGTCAGGGGAACCGCCGCGCACATGATTACGGTTCAGGCTCGGTCCACGGACAGCGGGTGTAGGTCTCCTGCCGGTCGAGGGCTCGCGAGGCTGACGGCTGGAACTGCGCTGGCGTGGGCGTGCTTCTACACTGTTACCGAAGTCTTCGGCTCGCATCGACTGCGGCGACTCAGGAGAGCGATCACCGCGCATGCCACTACGACCACGATCGGCGGCAGGACGGCGGCTCGAGGCTCGGCTGGCATTCCTGCTGCGTGGCTGCAAGACCGCTTCTGGAGACTCAGCACGAGACGCGGCCTTGGAAGAGGCTCGGGTCTTGCTTGTGCCATACCTCGCACGGCTGCGTGCTCTGCGGGTACTTGCAACAGATTCAGTTGCAACGGGAGAAGTCACGTCTCTGTAGAAGCGCTCGTCGTCGTACGTCTCTGTGTTCGTGGCAGCTTCCTTCATAGTGGTCACACCTGCATCTTCGTGCGACATAGGCACTGGAGAGGACGGTGATCGTTTAGCGGGTCGAATGTAACGAACATCCGATCGGCCTCGACCTTGAGAGTCATCACGAGTGCGACTTCGAGTCCTTGCTGTCCGCGAGGCGGGCCTTTCTTCATGTCTTGGGTCGGAGATTTCGCGGGTGAAGTAGTTGGCCTCGTCGAGACTGCTGATGTACTGATCAATGCTACGCGCTTTGGCGCTCTTGAGGCTCGCGTCTGTCAAGGGTGGGCTCATGTTGTTGGTGTAGTGCGTACTAGGCCCTGTCTCGACGACTGTGGTGTCCATGGCCAGGTGAAGGTCTCTCTGGTTCCGACTTCGAGAGCTAGTGCGAGAAACGGTCTTTCTCTCCTTGTATGCGTCGAAGACGCCAAGTGCTGGTGAGGGCAGATGGTCGTCGTGTTTAGGAGGCGCAAACGTGGACGCTGACAGCATGAGGTCATTGGCATTGCCCCCGGAAGTGGCTCGTCTGGTAGAGAACGGAAGAGTCTCAAACTCGCGGCCGACGTTATCAATGGCGGTTCTCGGTTTTGATTCTGCCCGCTGTCCACGATCAGGAATCGCGAGAGATGCAAGGCTCTCGTTGGTTGTCGTTGAGCGCCCAGCATCCGACCGAGATGGCATTCGCTTTCTTCCGTATGCTCCAGGAGTTGCTGTTCGTGCCGAAGAAGGCTCCAGAGATTTATCCCGAGTAGAGCTGCGACCAGTCCAGCCGTGGTGACCGACAGCTGGTGTTGTGGCGGATTCAGCAATCGGTGTAGTACCCACGGCGATCGGAGTCCGTCCATCAATATCGCTGCCGCGAACGATTTGTCTGGGCTGGGGCCCGCGAGAGAAGTCAGTAACGAGCTTCAGAGATGCCATCCTAGCAGCAACTCTGCTACTGCCTACGCTGGGAGGCGACAGCGGTGGACTAAGCTGTGAGCCTAACAGGGCTTGCTTTTGCGCAGAGAAAACGGCATCTTGCGCTCGCGGTGAGAACCACGGCTCAGTCGTCTCCAGTCCCATGCAGGAGAAACATCGGACGGCTAGCTCAGCTTTGCCCTTCGCTACCGCAACCTCTCCCCACTTTCGAACGAGGAACGACTGCCTCTGCCAGTCAGTCGGGAAGTTGAGGCAGGTGAGTAGTACCGCCTCCATGTAGTGCTTTTGTGATACATAAACCTCGATGGCGTCGTTTTGCTCGCCCAGGCCGAGGAGGATGGCGACTGCGGGATGGATGTCGCCCTTCTCGAGCAGTCGCTGGACAAATGCCTCTCCCACCTTCTTCTGTGATCCTTGACCCATGTTACTCAAAGCGAGCAACATCCAGTCAGACGAGGTCATCGACTCGGAACCAATCATGGATGCCATGACATCGGCTCCCAGATCACCCAGCCACTTCGAAAGCAGAACTGCCGCAGCTGATCCAGGCCTGTGGCGCGCAAGCTCGTCGCGGATGAGCTCATCGATGTCGTTATCCCATCCAAAGACGACCTTAAGCAGGTTTCTCCTCAGGTCATCAGGTGTACGCTCAGGACCGAGTTCAGTAGGGCGGAATGGAACATCGATGAGTCTGGCTTTAGTGAATGGAAACAGATCCATCTTCTGTGTCTTTTTCGATTCTTCTGGCTCGCGCATCACCTCCTTGCGAAGGCCTGATGAACCGTATCGCGAGGAGGCTGCAGCTGATGTTCCTGAACGGATGGACATGCTGGCCTGGGATGCGCCACCTGCGTACGATGACTCTCCCGAGGAGAAGACTGTGCCTGACGCACCGGACGCTGTGCTTCTTGACGAGCGGGCAGTGCCCCATGTAGGTCTGTCGTAACGGTAACGTGCCTGGCGTCCGCTGCCACCGGAAGATCGCGAGCTCGCCGACGCACGGCTTGACACTGGACTCAAGGGACCGACACGATCTCGACGCTCTTCCTCCAGCTCGACCAGCTCGTTTGCGATCTTTTGCAGAGGGGACATGACAGCATCTTCGTCTTCGCTCGCTTCCTCGGCGAGGAGCATTTGAGGCGCACTTTTAAGAGGGTGAGCGGTCATCGGATGCGCCGTTTGAGGCTCCTCTTCCTCCTCCTGCAGCTGAACCTGTCTCTGCTCGTCCAGTGACACTGGGGGCGATGGAGGTGTGTTTGCGGGCGCGTGCTGAACGTTAGCAACCATAGCAGGCTGACCGCTGGGGTTGAGATCGTATTGCTGGACACTGTGATTGTGACCCAGCGTGAACAGAGTCGCAGTAGGACCGTAGCTACAAATTGCTGCAACGTCTCGCGTTGTAGGAACAGTCTCATACGTGACTCTCTTAGTTCGAACATCCCAAGCGCAAGTTTGACTGACACGCACAATCAGTATCGGACATCAAAATTGAGAAAGGATACATACCCCTCTGTGTATTGCACGATTCGTCCGTTCTTTGACCACGAAAACCAGCAGGGACCGGGTTCTCTTTGGTCGGATTTGTTCAACACGCGAATCACGCAAGGTGCGTCACCGCCCTGTGAGCTTTTCGGGACACTCCATACCCTGAGGTCGCCATCTGATGCCTGTGCAGCCAGCATTTCAGACTTCTGCTTCGAAGAAGAGCCATGCCATGCCAGCTCCGCGATAGGAGAAGGCACTCTAGGAGTGGTGAGTGTGTGGATAATTGTGAATGATGGTTGCAGTGTTGCAATGAGAATTGAGCCATTGTGGTAGCTGCGTGCTGTTAGCTAAGCCTCCGCGTCTTCAGCGCGGTACCTACCCAATTGCGAACGTCCGGCAATCGGAGGCTGGTGCAAGTGCGGTTATGGGGTCGAAGATTGTTCGTGCAGATAGATGTTCGGAGGTCGAGGGCTCGAACAGAATGATGTTGCCCTGCGCATTTCCTGTTGTACCACATCAGCTCCAGCTCGGGCAGTCGCGAACCAGTGCCGCGAGACTCACCAAACGCGACATTGCCGTTTCTCATCCACGCTGCTACTCTTATTTGCTCGTACGAGGCGAAGCGCGCGACCTCGTCGCCGGTCTGCAAATCCCACACTATGGCCGTAGAACCGGTGTCATAGCTCAGAACTAACCGACCGGCTCCACGTTCGCTCACATTGTCGGTCGAAATCCACGAAACATCCTCTCTATGTCTCTCGAACCGCCGTTCTATTGCCAATGTATCGTGGTGGAGGCAGTAAATTACATTTTGCTGCGCATACAGCAAAAACGAGGCGGTTGCGGCGCATGGCTGGAACGCGAACTCGTCGTTCTGCGGCGTGATGCTCGGTGTGGGTATTTGAAACTTGACGTCTGATCGAATGGAGGAGCCCTTTGCGGAATTCGAACGCTGGCGGGCATGGCCTAAAGACATCGTGGGTCGCCTACAAGACAGTTGCTGTCAGTACGGTTGGATCCAGACATGCACGCGAGGCGCATCACGGAGGAAATAGTATCGATTAAGGATGACCAGGATTTCGGACCTGGAAAGGGGAGATATGACAGCATTTGCCAGGGGCTTCAAACTCACTGCAATGTGCGCGCTAAACAACAGTGCCGCTTTTCACAACTGCTCCACGGCGTCTCGAGGTATACTTTAGCCCCTCACGGCTTACAAGGATCGCAGCTGGCGGTTAGACAAGCACAGCATTCGACAGTTTCGGAAACGGCGCAAGCGGTACAACAAGTACATGCAGTTGAAGGGACAGACTGTCAGAGCAGGACTGCAGGAGAAAGGAAGAGCAGCCGAAGCGCGGACGAGATGTGAGGAGTTGCGCGTGGGCACTTGGGGCCTATCAAGGTCGGGCGCTTAAGAGCGCAGACGGATTGATCTTGCTCAGAATAGGTCGCAGAGCACGGTTAGAAGCGTCGAGCCAGCGATGCTTAACGAGAACATGGCAGGGGACTCTGAGGCGTTTAATGGCTGTAGACCAGCCTGCTCATTTGCTGCCCGCTGTGAAAGCTCGCAATGGACCTGGGACTCGACACACCGAGAAGAGTCATGCTGCATAGCGAGCTATGCTGGTCGCCAAGTTGGCCTCTGGAGGTGACACAGCACGTCAATGGTCCAGTTTCGCGCCGCAGAAACAGCGGTGCCTGCATGGACGCGGAGGGCAGCCTCTCAAAACGCTTCTCGACGCAGGGAACGCGGTCGCGGAAGCCTAAGGTGAGGAGGAGCAAGTGATACGGCCTGCTCATTGGGCACACTAACGTGACGGTGCAAGCCGAATCACACCTTGGACGCCCACGGCGACCCAATCGCGGCGCGCAGCGGCCCTGAAGCTACGGCCCGTTGGCAGGGATTAGCCACGCTTCACCCAGACCATGCGCAAAACTGCAGCGCCAGCGACTCGTCCCATATATCAGACGGACGCTGCGCGAAGCATCGCCATATCTCTGGTACAGTCTCTGGTGAGCATTGCACGACGGCGTCGCCCTTCGCGCTCTGCTGGAGCTTGCAGCCCAACGTGACGACGGCCGGCGGGCACTATTCACCGCCTCGGTGCGCTCCCATCCCGCCCGGGAGGCGGCCATGTAGGTTTGTGGCACCACCATCGTGACTTTGAGCAACGGCTGTTCTGTTCGATGCAATGCCACGGACCAGCCCTGTCCATGGCACACCGATACAGCAATGCCTCCCATGTCCTGGTCCCCATTGAACGGGCAACCCGACCTCACGCTGCACCCGAAGATTTGTATCGCATCGTATTGCAGCCACTAATTCACCAATCTGTCAGCACACACATATACCGTGCCCAGCCCCAGGAACCGTCCGTTGAACGGTTCACAGATGTGACGGCGTGTCTCTCATGCCACACCATGGCGCACACGAACCTCTTCTCCGCACGCCATTTCCCGCGCTGGCAGCTGCGGTAGTCAAAGCTTTGTCGATCTGCGATGCGCCGCATTTTACATTCAGGTACATGGGAGACCTTATTGCGAACCGGGGTCGACTGCAAGCATCGCTGGCCCAATCTGCGGCAGTGTGCCCTTGTTCGATCAATTATGCCTTGATGTGTTTGCTGTCAATCCCACGCCAACATTGTCACGAGAACTGCAGAAACGCAGAGGTGCCCAGCACATGTATCTGCGTGCTGTTCACAGCTCTTCACTGCAAGCGCTGGCACTAAGGAACGCCATCCCTGTTGGGCCTCACCTTCGAGGCTTCGTCCCAGCCACCAAGTCCAGTGACCGTCCGCACGCTTGCCATGTTGAGGCGATGCGAGGGAGCAGCAAAGTGTGCACATCGCGTGCTTTGTGGTTCCGACTCGCTCTCAACATGAGACAGATTCATCATTGCCAGACCGCAATTCTAACCAACGGTATCACAGAGTCTGCTGTGCCTGCCAGATGCGTGAGCTCGACATGCAAGTACAGGCTCATACGGGACAGACCCCCGCTTCCGTTCGCTTACCACAATCAGCTCTCGAAGCTTATTTTTGGCGGTGGCATTATCACCAAATCAGCCCGCTGGGAAGTCTCTTCATGCATTGATTCGAAGAAGGATCGTCCGGAGGATTGTGCTGGAGTACCTATTTTCAGAGGTGGATGATTTGGGCGGCGTATCAAGATCCTCATCCTGAGCGCACTTTATGCTCCAATATCCCGACAGCGGGGTATTATCGTCAATCATGTTAGCCCACACTGCCTCAGCGAGTGATCTCGAAGATATGATAAAAAGAGAAGATGCATGAACTGCATCATTTCCAAACAAGGGCGCCACACGTCTCAACAATCACGTCAAGTGTGACGAAGTGTGATGGAGTGCTTGGCCCAAGATCAGCACCACCATCACGAAAACAATCACCGAGGAACAGGAGAGTGGGTTATGGTAAAATATCGATAAGATGCGGGTATCTATGTAGAAGTGGGTATCATAAATGGTAAGGCGAGGCAAGCCACTGGCAAGCCTCACAAGCCTCGCTAAATGCAATCACAGCGCTGTGCAGGTAATGCGGTTCGCTTCTAGCCATGTCCGTCTGATGCGCGGAACGGGGGTATCGATGCCGATGCGAAAATGCAAAACGCCTGCAAATGCCCAAAAAAATGTCACAATGCTTTCCTCCAATAACCAGGGACTTCCATCCCTTACTCTCAAGTGATTGCTGCCGCGTGCAGAGCACGGCGGCGGTCCCGTACCCCCAGATCTTCAGGTCTGGATGCAGCCCTTGCAAAGGGCTGGATCCCTTGCGAGCGCTGCGCAGCTGGGCGCAGGCTCGAAGCGTGTCGCGGTCGCCGTTGCATGCATACTGCCAACGACGAAGCGCGAAGCTCTCGCCACCTCCCTGTGAGTGATGGGTGTGATGAGGCTGACACGAGATACTGATAAGCGTTGGAGGGAAGGATGGTGAGGATGAGTCAGACGGGGGTGATGATGTCTGCTCGTGACTCCATGTGCCACGACGCAGTGAGGCGTCGCAGCAAGATGAAGAAGCCAATCAGGCTGCGTGGGTGTCGGCTGTCCCAAAGCGGATGTGCCGATTAACTGTGGCTGGTGCTCTCGGCCACGGACATGTGAATGAGGCGCAGCATGAGGCGCTCCCACAGTGACGTAGGTGACAACCAAATGACTGGAAATTGATGTTAGTATTGCGATTTGATACATCCAGTCGCGGTAATGCTTACAGTTGTCGCAATGACGCGTCTACTCGACTTGCTCAGGGGACTCGCTAATGGGAGTCATGGGCGTCGAAGTGCGGCGCTGCTTGCCGCTGCTGCGCCTTCGCTGGGTCTTAGGCTTCTTCTGTGCGTACAGAGGAGGCAACACTGGGAAGGCCTGGGCCATGGGAGGGACACGTGGTGGCGCTGGTGCCTTCTTCATGATGGGGCAGTACTCGTCCTCGAAGTCCTCACCGAAGAGGTCCTCGTCGCTGATGTACGATGATGGGTTGCGGTACTCCAGAGAAGGACCAGTGGGCCAGGAAGGGTAGGCACATGAAGAGCCGCGGCGAGAGTTGGACTCCATGGAGTAGTTGCTGTAGAGAGAGCCGGTGGGCGAAGCCATGTTCCTGGGTGAGATGCTGATGGGAATGGACTTGGATGGCGATGAGCCGGGTGAAGCTTCGAAATGCATGTTGAGTATGTGGATGTTTGGATAGCGTACGGGGTGGGTCGGTGCTTGTATATACACAACGGTCGGGCTTTGTCGGCCGTAAACAGTTTTGCTCGGATCGTGGTGTTCGCGTTAGTTTAGCGCCGCGGCAAGTCGACCGAGGCGAAAACGGCCGGTGATGTATGACGGTGGGATGTCGGGTGGATGAAAACAAGGTTGCGCGATTCAGCTCCGTATTGGGTGGAGGTTCGTGTCGAGGCTACCGGGTCTGGGGATGTAGTCGAAATTCAGTGGACTCAAGATCCAAGGGGCAATGCCGTGCTTTAATGCCTGGGGAAGTGTTCCGGGCTCAGGAGTCGAGTCAGAAGCAAAGTGCGACTTGTGTCTCGACAAGGAGATCAGATGGTCTGGACGTGGGATGCGCCCCGAGGTGACAGCTCGCGTTATATCTTCCGCTTCCGCAGACTCAGATACTGTGCACAAATGGCGGTGGGTCACCGCCTGGACTCGTTTCATGCGGCGTGGAGGGCGAGGGCCGGAGTAATTTTGCTATTGGCTCGCAGTCCGTGTCGCAATTCACCGCTGTTTACCAAAGCGGCATCCACTGCTGTCAGCCCCGTCTGCGCCGCTGCAAGTGGTCGACGACCCTGGCACCCGGGACCTACGACCGCCTTTCCTGTGCGAGGTCGCGCCCGACGCGAGCCCTGTCGTCTCGCACATGGCGCTGCCTGCGATGAGTCGTCGCAGGGCCAGCAATCAACAGTCCGTCCTGCTGGCAGCTGGACACCTCACAGCCCCCGACCACGACACCAGGACACCTCAGTCCGGCGACGCCCCTGTCGTCTGCCCCTGTTGCTAAACTTGCTTTCGCCCTTCGTGACGCCGAAAAAGCACACAGACAGAGCTGTCACAGTCACCGCACGGGTGCCGCCCCCCACGACTCACTGGCACGCCACGGCCGCTTCCGCGAAATAACTTTCCCGGATAAGCTCACTCAGTTGCTTAAAGTAGTAAAGTTCAAGCTGGAGATCATCTCGGGGGTCGGGGGAGCGCGACCCAGCGCTGCCTCCCTTCATCCAGTGCACCAAAAGCCGGACCGTAGACGTTTGCATTTCCTAATACGGTGCATTCCCTATTACGGTGCGAAAAGCCGCCGCGCCGCTACCTGTGCGCGCGGCGCCTTCCAGACGGTGCGAAGAGCCGTGAAGCTGCAAACGATGCCCAGTGCGCCCTTGACGGGGCAACCATATAGCGCAATGCGTTGCGTCTCATTTACCTTGCTGTCGCGCCATGGCCAGCAGTGCGGTGCCGCAGGGTGCGCTAGGCGGCAGAGTGAGGGTGGCCACGAAACCAACTCGTGAACTCTGTTGTAGATGCCCGCATTTGTCCCTACCGCGGCATTCTTCCGGCACTCTTCCGTGCCTCTTGCGAGTCAACTCGGGAAAACAAGATTTAACCGCGGAGTATGGGGTACGTTAGCCCCATTCACATGTCGCGATAGAAGATCTCAGGGTCCATGTGGACCAAGGCCCTCCGCTCCACCTTTGGTCTCGGGCTAGATATTATGTCGGAGTCTTCACGAGACTCCTCACGGCCGGCTCAATATGAACCTTGGTCGAGTTACATCCTGCATGTGAAGCCACGGTTGCGCCTTGGACGGTGAAGATGGAGTGGAGTAATCGCTTCATTGCACAGGCCTCGGGCTCTCGGACAACCACACGAAGTCCTCGCCAGGTGGCATGCTACGGAGTCATACGGTATTGCAGATCTCAGCCTTGTAACATCGGTCTCCGCATGCAGTTCATGCTGATGGCAGCATTCTGCAGGGCTGATTAGAGCTCAATAATGCCCGTACCACGCCGTCAGCACACCCTCTCGAGCAGCTACCGTAACGAGAGTGCGATGCACCCGTGACGTTGAAACACCGTCCTTGCTATTCTCAGCACTCCACGTTTCTGTCATCTCTGTTTCACACGACCTTCCGCATGCAGCCATGCAGGGCACAAATCTGGGGTTCATCTCCAGTCTGTGCTCGTGCATCTATAACTACTTAGACTTTGGCAAATGCACAGAAGGCTTTCTTCGTGTTCCTTCGGCGTCTCGTGCGTTTGGAAACCTTCCACGGTTTCGAGTTGAGATGTCTCGCTACGAGGTGCTCAGGGTAACAGTTCACCCTGCATCGGCCTAATCGGGTAACTGCGGCGTACCTCTACATGAGGAAGGCCAGAGCCAACTGGCCTGCGCTATGCTAGGAACTTCTCGATAGCTCAATGGCTACTGCAACCGTATGGTATTGACTTTCTGGTTCGAGTTTGGAATGCTGCTAGAAGGTGGCGTAGAAGGTTACCCCAATGCAGGGCAGCCGCATTGAGCCGTTTCAAAGACGGCCTCCAGGGGACTATCCGATGTTGACGCGCTGCAAGCACAACATTCCTCACACCGCTGCGGACCGTCTCAAGCCTTCAGGAATGCAGGCCTCCCGGTGACGAGCATGTGCAAATTTTGATTGTTTCGGTGCTTCACCAGCAACACCCATGCCTCAACATCTTCGACCCTGGTGGAAATATCGTCATTGTCGCTGTCGTGCATGAAGAGCCGCACTGCATACCCACTTTTCATCGCAGAGAAGTTTCTCAGCTCCGGTTTGTTCGCGGGCCCACCACTGCTGGCATCGAACTTGCTCCTTCAGGAAAATTTGTAGCATTTGTTATCCACCTTGACGTCAGTACCGAATTGCGAAGTTCCACACACGTGGGTCGGCAGCACCCGTTGATCAGACTTTGTGGAGAGTGGCTGCACAGTGAGATTATGTTGAGGGTTTACTTCGGTGCAGAGAAGTGGCTGGAGAGATCCGATCTTTCCGCGAAGTTTTTTGCTGCCGCTACACTTTCCCGGCCGACTGAAGTGGGGATGTAATTCCGCACTCCATGCAAAACGAAGAAAGGCCCCTCGCGAAAGCGAAGCAAAATAGAAGGGAGGTTGGGCTTCGAATTTCCGCACTGACATTGAACTACCTATTCGTCCAACTTCCCCTTCGAGTACCAATGTACTTCTAGAACACACAAAGGTCGCGGACCATTGACTTGCCTGATGGGGGAGTGCATCCGCACATTGGATCCTGTCAAACCCTGTGATCATCATTGCTGGCGCCGTACCGTCAAGTCACAAGCGATCTTCCAGAACGCCACCCTCGTGGGATGCTGACCGCGGGGTCCAGGCGCGGGATTGTCGACCTTCTCGGGGACTGTTTCTCCGGTTGTTTTAGACAGGTGGTTTAAGAAACTCCGTCCATAGCGACCAGTCTAGAAAACACCTTTGAGATGTGAACTAGATGAACCGAGTGAAATGCGGGGTTCATTCCAGCGCATTGCGACTTGACGCGGTCTCCGGGAGATTCTCTGATGAATTATCGGTGGCTTTATTGGTTCCGCGGTTTACTGCAGGACACACGTCCGATCCTCGGTGCGAGGTGCGCTTCGCGAGCCGCCGGCCAAGAATGCAACCACAGCAGTGATCTGACGGCCGACCAGTCGTGCAACACTGAGACCGGCAATGGACTGTTCGAGCTGGCCCAGGACCTGAGCGATGGAAATGCGACCCCGCGCTGACGATGTCTTGTGTCTATTGGGTCGCAGTCGGGCACAACAATGCTCACGCACAAGGCGAGTAGACACAGCTTCATCGAAGACCAACCGAAATAGGAAACTAACAACATCTGCTGCGATGCTCCAATCTTGGAGTCATACTCAACAATCCGGTCCACCGGTGTCGTAGGGCTATTGTCGAAAGCGGTGTATGCGCGCTGTGCTGTTCGCCTGGTCGCCTGGCTGCTGGCTGCACCGCATCGGCAGGCCTGCGTGCATCCGCTGCTGTACGACACAAGGCTGTCGATCCCATCGTTTCAGCTTGTCGAGACTGCAGTCGGAGATACGCTACTATCACGAGTCGGTATGAGCTGTCAGATGCAACGACCAGGCGTCACAAGCCACAGAGGAGATGACGAGAATCAGAGGGGTCGTCGGAAGGCACCTGTTCGGTGACTGCGCAAAGTTTGCTTGCCTGTCGGGCTCTGATCTCGGCACCGGGCGCGGAGAGGGATACGAGTCCACGAGAGGGAGCCAGATTTGCGTCGTCGCCAGAGAGTTTGTGCGCGGCCGCAGCGAATTGAAGCTGTCGCGATACGCCCACGCGGGGTATCAACTGCCTTTAGTCCTTCCGAGTAGACAGCCTCCACGGCTCCCCGAGTGATCAACATTCGACCTTTGTTCAGCTCTCCTCATCATCGCGTCGCGTCAACTTCCTGTCCAGCTGTTCTTGGAGCAAAGCGCGGCTGTCAAAATGATTATAGTTCGTGACGAGAATCCCCACTCATACTGACGTGCATGCGAGCATGATGTGGAAGGATCGACAAGGTGGGGGTTCACAGCCCGCAATCCCGCGGTTGCTGGAGCGCTGAGTTCTCCGTAAGGCCGTATGGTCCTGATTGAGATCGTGTTTCGGCCATTCGCCGTGCACAAGAACCTTGCCTTTCGCGCAAGCTACTCTGTACAGTAGAGCGCACCCAGTTCATCGCTAATCATTTATGTGAGTTGAAACAGTCCTGGCGTGTTCATCGCCACGTCTTTCGTCCTGCAAGTATGTGCTGCATGCGTGGCTAGTAGCCCACATGTTCGGGCAATTAAACTCGGCTATTCCCAATCGGGATTGCCGGCGTACTTTGTGGCTCAATGTTTGCTGTGTTTGTACACCACGATCTGTCTGCCCCTCCTTCAAAGTCCACTGCCGTGACATGACTTCTGATCTTATCGTCAAGTGGGAAGCACGATCACCCAAATGACAACTAGAAGCCGCTGGATCATGATTATACTTTTTAGTACCTAAGCACGACGGGTATCCCTTCAAGAGAGGGACATGATTCAGAGCAATCTGTTGGGTGAATAAGCAGGCAGGTATGTGTTCTGAGCATATCAGTATCTGTCTGTGTCTGTGATGGTGCGAAGGGGCCGACATCAAGACAGGCCTGTCAACCGCAACGCTTCGAGAACAAAAGGCTCTTCGGCGTTGGCAACAACATTCAGGACACCATACATAGGTCACGACATAGCGGCCTCGAATATCAAGAAGAGCCAAAGAGGTGGGCTCGATGCGATCCACGAGCTGCTCAGGTACATAGGCAGCAGTCCCTCAACAGGTGCTACCGATTTTCAAGATTTGAACAACAACACCGGACAAAACCCACGGTCCAGCTGATCGTGTGGCCTAGCCATGCTCTCTCGCTTTCACAGGTCACTGACGAGACTGGAGCTTGACTGGTAGCCACAGGATTCTTCGTGTCCATTCTACATTGAATATCAGTTTGATGATGATGAAACCCTCATTTGCTTTCAGACCAAACAATCGCTCTTTTGGTAGCCGAACTTGGTCAATACTTTTTTCGAGTCACAACGTTACAACCACTTCTGTCGTACACGATAGACGGATTCCGCTTCATCCACTTCTAATGTCAAAATGGCATGACAATTCCTAGCAATGCGAAGGTTCCGAAACCATCATAGATCGACTACCGTGGTTCTAGAGAATGGCATGTCTCATTGTCCGAGCTGGCATGCTTATATCTAAACCACTCCTTGTTTCCAACACTACACTAGATACTGTCCGGACATTCGGCGCTTTCGGAGGCGTGCCCACGGGGTCGTTGTTTACCATAAAGTGGTGTTTGCCACGAACGTTACGAATTGAGGCAAGTGCAAACCTACTGTTCTGTTGCAGTATGTAGGTGGGCGCGTGATACGCGAAGCGGACTAACAACATCAGAAGCGGAACTACAAGAAGGCCCGGTGAACTCTCAGGTATGCGGAGGAGGGATTGGCCTCGAAACAGTCCGAAAGATAAGTGCAGAGGACGCAGACTTAAGTTCAGTGCCACATGACTTCGAAAAAATGTGTGCTGGGGGTAAAAGTCAATTCGGATTTGAGGACGAGCAGTGCATCATCGTAGAACTCTATCCAAGGGAAGGAAGTAAAAGCTGGAAAGTGTAGTGGACATAGAGTTGATTTACCACCAATCACGTCTAGAGTTACTTACGTATCCTGGTCGTGTTTCTGTCTATCACGTTCACAATGGAGCATTTGCAACACAATCCTTTGTTGCATCACGTAGAAGGCCTGCATCATTAGTGAAGGCTTGCAAGTGTATTATGTGGTTATCAGTCCGAGCTGCATTAACATCTCTATGACTGACGTTCTAGACTACACATGTAACCTTTGCGCAGCTACGTAAAGTGACCTACAACCATGGAGGTGAGATCACTCTAAATCGTTCGAATTTCAACCACGGTGCTGATTACAACCACATGCGTAACTAGCATAAATATGGAGCGTGATTGAAACGTTATGCTCCAAGCGAATGGATTCCCAGAACGTAGTCAACCTTACGAGGGGATCCATGTCACCAAGAGATCCAGGAGAGATAGACCTGCTTCTTAGTACGTAAAGATTCGTCCAAAGCGTTGCAACGAAAAGAAAGAGCAGACGATACAAACGTTTAGGCCATGTAATACTACGAACCTGCTACCTGAGGGACAGGCGGAGGCCAGCAGTGTAGAGACTACGGCCAGGGATGTATACAAGTCGACGGGAGTGAGTTGTTATGACGAAGAGCGCCTATTACATGATCGACACCAATGCATCCATCATGAACCTCATCAACTTTCTGTACTGTAGAATTGCTTAATCGTGGATCTTTGTACATCTGACTTGGGAATGACTCCGGGATGGAGAGTTGATGATGCCGAGCTCTGTTGCGTTCCTGCTAACCCGCATTTCGCTAAGCCCGATACAGTTAATGCGAAACCATCCCCAGCTCACCTGCCCGCCGAGGCGTCATCGGCAAGCTGCGGTTGAACGTGCCTTCGGCTTAACCATTTCACCCAAGACCGTTTGTACCGCGGCGGCCACAGCACTTTTATTATGATCCTTCGACGAGCGAAAATACTACACAACACCCGCCCACCATGAAGTCCTTTGCCTGCAGAGAAGCCACCCGCCTGTTGTCTCGTTCCAGCGCTGGACAACGAGCACCAATTGCAGCTTACACAGCAAGATGGGAACAAGGACAGAAGAGAGGATTCTGTGGTTCGAGGGCGCGTTTGGCGGTCAAGCCATACCTTTTGGCGGATATTGGAGAAGGTATGCACTCGTCTCATTCTCGTGTGTCTACAGTCTGGACTTACACCGTACCAGGTATCACTGAGTGCCAGGTCATACAATGGTTTGTCAAACCTGGCGCGCGGGTGGAGCAGTTCGACCCAATCTGCGAGGTGCAATCAGACAAAGCATCGGTGGAGGTACATGGCCTATAGCCCTACGACTGGAGATGTTCTAACCCATACAGATTACGTCCCGCTTTGATGGTGTTATTAAGAAGTTGTACTATGAGCCGGACGATATGGCTAAGGTTGGAAAGGTAAGATACGCATTGAAACACACCGTGTAATTCCGCTGACCTTCGTAGCCGCTAGTGGACATCGACATCCAAAGCGACATCTCGGCAGCCGACGAGGCTTTGATCAACGGAGGATCAGACAAAGCCGCGGCTGAGACACCAAAGCCTGCCGAACCACAAGAGCAAGAGTTAGAGGTCGGTCGCAATGATACAAAGGCTGTAGCGGGAGACGTGCTGTTTTCTGAACAGTCGTCCTCTCTACCGCTCTCGCCCTCGGCCGAACAAACGACATCCTCACGACAGCCGGGAAAGCATGCATCCCTGGCAACACCTGCAGTACGAGGCATGCTTAAGGATCTTAAGCTGAAGATTGAAGACATAGAGGGAACGGGCAAAGAAGGACGTGTGTTGAAAGAGGATGTCCAGAGACATGCGGAGGCGGCGAAGCAAGCGCCAAAGTCAACAACATCTCCGTCCAGGCCGGCCGCGGTGTCTTCGCAACAGGTCGAAGACCGTGTACACACACTGACCCCGGTCCAGTCAGGCATGTTCAAGCAGATGACCAAGTCGCTATCCATTCCCCATTTCCTCTACACCGACAGCATCGACTTCAGCTCGTTGACACAGCTGCGTAAGAAATACAACGTCAACCGCGAGAAAGCCGACCGCATAACTCCACTACCCATCATCATCAAAGCAGTATCTTTTGCTCTCCAACAGTTTCCGCTGCTCAACGCACACCTCGATACTACCACCAACCCAGCGAAGCCCCAACTTCAGATCAAGGGTAGCCAAAACATCGGGGTAGCAGTTGACTCTCCATCGGGTCTTTTGGTGCCGGTCATCAAGAACGTTCAGGATCACAGCATTGCTTCACTGGCGCAGGAGATCACACGTCTCGCCGACCTTGCTCGTACGGGCAAGCTGACATCGGCGGATCTTTCTGGTGCTACCTTCACGCTTAGCAACATTGGAAGCATTGGTGGCTCTGCTGTTGCACCTGTCATTGTCACCCCTCAGGTGGGTATCCTAGGTATTGGCCGGTCAAAGGTTGTGCCTGCATTTGGAGAGAATGGTGAGCTTGTTAAGAAAGAAGAGTGCATTTTCAGCTGGAGCGCAGATCACCGGATAATAGACGGTGCGTATGTCGCTCGGGCGGCGGAGGAGGTGAAGAAGTCGATAGAAGGTGTCGAAAGCATGCTGGTGAGGATGAGATGATGTGCCATATGATCAAAATAGAAAAGTTCAAGCATCGGTAACAACATAAGTCGCATGCGAACAAGTCTTGTACCTTGGCGTAATATCTTGATCATTGTTCTTCACACGAATGACCTTAAGAACGTTATGAGAACTTAGAATGGAGGTCTTTTGCAATGGCTACCTTTTGATTTAACACTGCAGTCTCTGACCAACTCCTCGTTGTCTGTGGAGCCGCGTTGTCTGTTTGCCGGAGCTGGCTTGAGCTGAGCTTTCAGTGAACACGGTGTGACAGGATTACTGTCGTGCTCCTCACCACATGATGGTGAACTGGCTGTTAAAGCGTTGCTTGACTACTTAAATCGCCCTCAAATTGATGGGTACTTCAGCCCTGCCTCTTGAGTGCCTCCTCAATTGCATTCTTACTGTTCTTGTAGGTCATCTCCAGGTAGTCCTCCTTCTTGTTCAAATTCGCCATTTCAGTCTTCATTGCCTTCTCTTCAGTCTCAATACGTTTTTGCACATCTGGGATTGGCGTGCACACGAACCTGCAGCGATCAATATCATGCTCTTCTGTGACGAAGTGGGGTCCTTCATCAATCACTTCAAAGAATTGGACTTACATCTTTCCCACACCCTCGTAAACTTTTGTCTCTGCAGGCAGCGACGATACCTCGGCCGATGTCAGCTGCAGCATGCGACCTTCCCGTGTGCGCGCTGCCTTTTGCTGCCGAACAATTAGGAGTTGTTGCTCGGCGAAAGCCTTTTTCTGGCTGATCTCCTGCAGCATCTGCGGATGTCAGCTACCAAACAAAGAAGATACATATTTGCGACATCAGCACACCTTCTGCAACGCTTCATTTTGCCCAGACATCTTGACGTGATTACTTGTTTTGGAACTTGTCGATGGTGAGTGGGCGGACTGGAGGCAACGCCTGTGCCAGGGTCAAGCCTCTCGGTTCGACATCCCTGTCGTTACTCTGATTGGCAAGCGCTGCTTGCCCGCAGGCACAGCAAACAATGGGCTTCTGACTTGACAGCGCCACCTTCGCAGGTAAAGTTTTGGGGAATTACCCAGATCTAGTAGACCATTTCGCAACGATCGACTGTTCTATTTCGCCGAGGTCAGCTGTCGCTCCTTGCGTGTGACGCAGCCTCGAAACTAGCCTATCGATTAAGCATGATGACCTATCGTGTACGGCAGGCTCAGCAATCCGACATCCGAGACGTCCGGGCTTCGAAACAAGATTCGCGGGGCTGACAAGCCTCGTACACTGTATTAAAGTACGATCTTGCGAGATACGTACTGCACCAACATGGCTGCGCTATTCTCTTGGCTCCCAAGCCTTCCTTACCCTCCCGAGCAGGACGGTTACTGGAGCCCGGTAACGTCGACACTCGACTGGTGTGAAGAAGTAAGTAGAAATAGGCACTGTGTCAGACCTGGGCAGTACTGACAGACGCGTAGAATTATGTTGTTACAACGTATGCTGCTGAGATTGTCAATACTCTCACGAACCTGCTTTTTATGTTCCTTGCAAGCAAGGGCATTCGAAATTGCCTAAAGTATGGCCATGACACAGTCTTCTTAGTTACCTTCCTGGGCTACGTAATTGTCGGGACTGGCAGCTTCTTGTTCCATGCGACTCTGAAATGTACGTTGTCAATAATCCCTCGAAGCCGTCCTCTTCTGACGCGTGATAGATCCCATGCAGCTCGTAGATGAGCTTTCGATGATCTACACTACCTGCCTTATGTGTTTCGCGACATTTTCGTACGGCAAGTCTGTGAGATACTCTACCGCCCTCGCTGTAGGCCTAGTATCTCTGGCCCTATTTGTCACGCTGTACTATCATCACATTCAGGACCCGGCTTTCCACCAGAATGTTTATGCACTGCTGACCGCCATTGTCCTATTCCGCGCCATATACATGATGGAAGTTGCCATTCGGCCACGCTTCAAGTCGAAAGAGAGGAGAGCACTAAACCCACGATCTGACTGGGCAACGGAGGCTGTCAGAAAGCGCGAGGACTCGAGGGATCAAGAAATTCTTCGCACAATGTGGAAGCTGATCGCCTCCGGCTTAAGTATTTTCTTGGGAGGGTTTGCGCTCTGGCACCTCGATAACGTGCATTGCTCCAAACTGATAAAGTGGCGGCATGAAATCGGAATGCCCTGGGGGTTTCTGTTGGAAGGCCATGGTTGGTGGTAAGCATGCTCTGGCCAATCCATTGTGATAGACACTGACAGGGACAGGCATCTCATGACAGGGGTAGGAGCTTACTTCTACATCGTCTGGGGTATTTGGCTCAGGCACTGTCTTAACTACAGACACGATGAGTTTGAGCTGTACTGGCCGAACTGGTACACCATGCCGGAAATTGTGAAGACAGGCGCCGTGGCGAATGGATCGACAAAGAAGACGGCATGAACTGCATGCACAAGCTGCTGTCCCATGCATACATAGGCAACCACGTCGCACTGTTGTGGTGCGCAGTGCTGGAGCCATGTGGGGCTGCTGAGCAGGAAGGAACTCCTGAGCTGGCACCAGTCCTGGCAAAGCGCCTTTCTAAGCGCCTTCGCGAGCGCATTGCCGCAAGCTAAGTGATTAGACAGAGAATGACAGAGACCTCAGAGGGTCAGTTAGAGTTTAGACACATATTTCCAAGCTACTACCCCTCATTACCCCTCTGACAGTGTATGTAGTTCCGTTTTGCGGTTGCCTTCGCGCTGTAAACACGCTAGACGAGCACAGACCCGCGCTAAGACTAACCGACAACAACTTCTAGGATTGACCGCTCTTCTGCTCCCTCCTCGCTCTCCACCCGCACCACCGCCAGCCTCTACCCAGCTTCTCGCATCCTCAGCTTCAGTAGCTCCCATTACCCACACAACCCGCCAATATGCGTGAGATTGTACGTCGCCCTCCCCATGTCGCGAATATGGCGCGCCTCCTGAGCGTCAACAAAACCCCGCGTTCCCCTGGAGGCAGCACAACATTGGATGGAACACTAGCTAACGTCTGCTCTTTGCGCAACAGGTTCACCTCCAGACCGGTCAGTGCGTAAGTACACATCTACTGTATTCTCTCGTCGCCATCCGCTCACAATTGACAGGGTAACCAAATCGGTGCCGCCTTCTGGCAGACCATCTCCGGCGAGCATGGCCTCGATGGCTCCGGTGTCTACAACGGCACCTCGGACCTCCAGCTCGAGCGCATGAACGTTTACTTCAACGAGGTACTAGAAATGACACGATTTCCTTCGACGGACTGCGAGTGCTGACCTTTGGCAGGCCTCTGGCAACAAGTTCGTTCCCCGTGCCGTCCTCGTCGATTTGGAGCCTGGTACAATGGACGCCGTCCGCGCCGGCCCCTTCGGTCAGCTCTTCCGTCCCGACAACTTCGTCTTCGGCCAGTCTGGTGCTGGTAACAACTGGGCGAAGGGTCACTACACTGAGGGTGCCGAGCTTGTCGACCAGGTCCTTGACGTTGTCCGCCGCGAGGCCGAGGGCTGCGACTGCCTCCAGGGTTTCCAGATCACCCACTCCCTCGGTGGTGGTACTGGTGCCGGTATGGGTACTCTTCTGATCTCCAAGATCCGTGAGGAGTTCCCCGACCGCATGATGGCCACATTCTCTGTCGTGCCTTCGCCCAAGGTCTCCGACACCGTTGTCGAGCCCTACAACGCCACCCTCTCCATCCACCAGCTTGTCGAGAACTCTGACGAGACCTTCTGTATCGACAACGAGGCTCTCTACGACATTTGCATGAGGACTCTCAAGCTCAACAACCCCTCTTACGGCGACCTGAACCACCTCGTCTCCGCTGTCATGTCTGGTGTCACCACCTGCCTGCGTTTCCCCGGTCAGCTGAACTCTGACCTGAGGAAGTTGGCCGTCAACATGGTTCCCTTCCCCCGTCTCCACTTCTTCATGGTCGGTTTCGCTCCTCTGACCAGCCGTGGCGCCCACTCCTTCCGCGCCGTCACCGTTCCCGAGCTCACCCAGCAGATGTTCGACCCCAAGAACATGATGGCTGCTTCTGACTTCCGCAACGGTCGCTACCTGACCTGCTCCGCTTACTTCCGCGGTAAGGTCTCCATGAAGGAGGTTGAGGACCAGATGCGCAACGTCCAGAACAAGAACTCCTCTTACTTCGTTGAGTGGATCCCCAACAACGTCCAGACCGCTCTCTGCTCCGTTCCTCCCCGCGGCCTCAAGATGTCCTCTACCTTCGTCGGTAACTCCACCTCCATCCAGGAGCTCTTCAAGCGTGTCGGTGACCAGTTCACTGCCATGTTCAGGCGCAAGGCTTTCTTGCATTGGTACACTGGTGAGGGTATGGACGAGATGGAGTTCACTGAGGCTGAGTCCAACATGAACGATTTGGTCTCCGAGTACCAGCAGTACCAGGAGGCTTCTGTCTCCGATGCCGAGGAGGAGTACGACGAGGAGGCTCCTCTTGAGGCTGAGGAGTAGACTACCCAGGCTCGACTCGATTCTTTTGGCATGGAAGCTAGGCTTGTACAAATAGCTTAGCACTGCTGTAAAGTTCGATATTGTCACCTTTTGATTCATGCTTGGGGCATCATAGCTGCGTGTTTTGGCGTGTTGGCGGATGCACTTGTTGTCAGTACCGAGGCAGGTTCAGCTCGCAGCATGATCTCGTTGGCGCCAGAGCGATTTTTGTTAATACAAAGACTATAATCTACCTTATTCGACCATCAACTGAATTCGTAATTGTGCTCATGTGTCGAAATTTTTACATGCGTGCTTGCACCACCGTGTGCCGACTAACCGACGAGATTGAACAAGACTGAAAGGGTCTGGTGTATCAGATCCACCCTCACTGATTCTTCTAGGAGCTGGGAACTACGGATTGAAGGAATCACTCAGACGTCTTACCTGGGTTACAAAAGAGAGTAGTGTCGCTTAGGGAATTGTCGCTTTGGGCTTTGGGCTGTCGCAAAAATGTCAATATGTACTCTCGATGCTGTATCTACTTTTGTTGCCGGCTGTTGAACCTCGACAGATCGCCTTCAAACACCGCTGCTGTGCTGAGCTGCCGTGTTGAACTCCACTTCACCATCTCGCGTCGTCACCTCATGGCGCATCTCCTCGCGGACGGAGCTCCACGCTCCTTATAGGTTCTTGTGCATTCTCTGCCTTTGGCGTGTACAGCAGCATCTCTGCCCCTCGCAACGCCGCAGACCGCAAATGCGCAAAGAGCCTACAAGCCTTTCTTGCCCTTGGCGCGCTCCTCGTCCCTCTTCTGGTAGATCATGCCAGTGAATGGGTCCTCGAACTGCCTGGCGATGGCGTATGCGACGGCGACAACGCCGGTCAGGAACAGCCCCGCGGGCTTTCCGTACCACAGCGCGGTCGCCAGGAAGCTCAGCGTCGAACCGTGGTACATGGGCGCGTCGGACACGTTGAACGGGAACGACGTCACCGGCGCGTCCATCAGAATGCCGAAGTAGTCGCCCAGGTACGTGCCGGTGACGCCGAGCGCCCACATCGAGGTCAGGACAAGGGTGTTGCCGGTGAGGAAGAGCGGGATGGCGGAGTATTTGACGAGCGGGTTTTCGAGGAGCGCGGAGGTGGGTTGGTCGGCGAGGGCCTCGTTATAGCTGCAAGGTGGTATGTCAGTAGCGTTTGCGAGGGAGAGTCAGGAGAGGTTGTTGGGGCGGCGAAGCGTACAGGTAGTCCCTGAAGATGCCAAGGGAGAAAATGGCTACGGCGAGCGCATAGCATCCATATCGACTGTTGCCGCCGAAAAGGTTCGTGATGACTTTGTTATGGTATTCTAGGTACTGTCAGAGCTGTTTTTTGGGTACTCCGGCTAGGCAGGCCCTCATTTGGGAAGGTATGAGATTGTGGTGAATAGTGGGGTCGTACCTGACTGCGCGGCGATACTATTTCACATGTCAGTCCGAGCACTGGTGTTGCCTTAATTGTATTGGATCATTGACTCACTTCCAGAATGTGGGGTTGAATGCAATGCTAACGGCAGAAACTGTTTACTGTCAGTTTTGTCATGGTGTAGCTATGCCGAGGGTGGGGAGCTTACCCCACAGCGTAGGTTGTGTAAAATCAATGTTGTCGAACATGGCGGCGAAAGCGTAGATGCACAGTAGTACGGGATTATCCAAGTCTGCAGTATGCGAGGAAGTAAAGTGAAAGAAGGTTGACGGGCGGGATGTTGACAACTTGTCTGCATGTGCCGTCCACGAAAACGTCATAGCTTCTCTGCGCTTTACCGAAGGGAAACACATGACACTGGCAATGTCAGTCAACGACTTACTCTGATTTGCGAGATCAGAAAGAAGACTACCAAGTTCTTTCAATATGCATTTGATTCATTAATGTACGTCCTTTTTCCCAACCGTAATATCCAATATTGTTCCCATTTTACGCCATATTTCCCTGTTTTCCCTATCATTATACATTTGTCGGCAAACGTAGGGACACATGAAGTGCACCCCCAAAAACGAAAGGTAATGTACTCATCAATCCGTCTCTTCAAAGTCCATTGTCTGCACAGCTGAAGGGTCCTCCGAAAGAGGCCGCTGCGTAACCGTCGATGATGGACTGAACGGTAGCGTAAGTACCTGCGGTCAAGAACAGCACACCAATTGCGCACAGGATGACGTTGAAGATGAAGCCCGCCCATCCTCTGATTCCACGAACGGCCCAGAACCTAGGGCCATAGGTCTCCTTCCTCATGCGGAAGTACGCGACACCCCAGAAGATGAAACCGAAAAACGAATCGAACAGCGAGCTCATCAACGAGAGCAGGTCCGAGAAGAACGGAATCACTTCCGCAATGATGAAGGCCAGGACCCAGAGCACGGCGAGAATGCCGGCCCACGCGGCCCAGCCCAGGACTGTGTGGTTACCCATGTGACGCGTGTTGTTGAAAATGCGGAAGAAGATGAATCGCGCAGAAACCGAGGCGTACAGGACGCCCAGGAAGATGATGGTAGGGACCATGAAAGTAAATGCGACCTTCTTGTGCATCTCGTTCGCGATCGAGCCGAATGCGGGCGCTGTCATGTAGTTTGAACCAGTGTACGCATAAACGACGCCGCCAACGCAGCTAAAGACGATGATCTCGGCGATCGTGACGCACCAAAGCGCCTTGGGGAAGTCCTTGGGGTTCTTCATCTCCGCGATGAAACTGGGGAGTGTGATTTGGCCAATGAAAGTGTAGCTGATGTTCATGAATGCGTTCATGCCGGCAACAAAGGTAGTGCCGGAGGGCGTAGCAGCGTAGACTTCGAGCTCGCCCATTTCAGGGTATCCTGCAGGCTTCTGGCCGATTCCGGAGAAGATGGCAGCCAGAAGAACGGAGATGAAGGTGAACAAAGCGGAGAAGGTTGCGATCTTCGCCAGCGTGGAGAACGTCCTGGGGAGCGAGGCGATGAACGAGATTATGGCGGTGATTGCAGCAAAGCCGATCGTGCAAAGCTCGTGGCCAGTGATAGTGTTCCACCACTTGGCGCCGACAAGGCAGTGCAGGCCCATAATAAAGGTGTTGTTCAGAATGAACATGACCGCGGTGAAGTAGAAAGCCCACTTTTGGTTCCAGAAGATCATTTGACCCAAATCACACACATCGCGAATCTCCGGGTGGCGCATGCAGAAGTGCCTGCATTTGATTAGCGAAATGTTGCGTATCCTGCGGAGACGCCATTGGAACTTACCAGGTCGTCAAAGATGTGTACAGAACCAAGGCGGCGATGACGACAGTCAGAATGACACCCGGGACAAGGCCAAGAATCGAGTATGACCAAGGAAAGGACATGATGGCTAAGCAGATGTACTCGGAGAACAGCAAAGCCGCAGTCTGGAGAATCGTTAGCCATGCAGGGTTTATTTTGCTACGAAGAGCATGCCTTCTGCCAGCTGCAACTGCGATACTTGATCGCGTTGTTAGCCTCCAAGGCCATCTGCTTCCCGATAATGCTGCTCTCGCTATCGCTGTCTACACCCATCTCAGGATCGCGGTTTGCTCCGGGATCAGAAAGTCTGCCGGTTCCAGCGCCGATGTTTGCAGGATTCTGTACAGCATCCTTGGAGTGGTACTTTTCGTCTGTAGAGGAGTTCCTGTCGGCCTCTTTGGCCTTGCTGAAGAGTCCTAACGCCATTTTAAACAGCGGAGCGTCCTCTTGTAGGGCGTATAACTAAAACGACGGCGAATGTTCGATTGCGGTAGCATTAACCACTTGTTGTTGATCCGATGTGCAGTTGATGCAGAGTTGGCGCAGATGAGACGATCTCAAGCTGCGTATAGAATCGCGACCTGGAGACGGCGAGCGGTTGTGAGTGGACGTTCGACGGAGAAAGCGTGAGAGCCAGGATAGTTAAATAGCGGCACGCAGCCTGCAAGCTCGTGGCTAAGGATGATGCTGCGGCGCGAACGAACGATACTAGTGCCGCTAACAGAATCCTGCGGGGTGAAAGTCGCTGTGGCCGGACGGCGGAACCCTGGATTGTGCAGGGTTTGGTGGGGATTCATCGAGACCGTCCCTGTTTGAAGGTGCTCCCAATGCACACAGCCTATCAAATGATGCATAGAGAAAACGTCTACTCCACGCAATTACACCACGACTCGACAAAGTACGCTCAATCTCGCCCATGATTCGAATTCTGATCGAATTGTTCGAGTTTTCGTTTGCCCTCTCAAATCTCGGTTGACTGGCGCCGCTTCGTACGGCAGCGATTTCAGCCTTTAGCAGGCCGTTACGGCGCGCTGACGTGACGTAGACCATCAGTATTTGACTGGCCAGCTGGTTTTGGGATAGACAGGCCGCATATAGCTTATTACCGTCTCTGTTGTGCGGCAAGTTCACATCTCGCTGTGGATGTCATCCCAACGACCCACTTCAACGACCACCAAGGAGCTCATTTGGCATCCGTTGCGTGTTACCTTACCATGTTTTAGTACCCCCGTCAGTCACACGTCGCCACCGCTTACAGCGCGAAGCTTTGCCAGAAAGCGTGGTTGAGAGCGCCATGACGTTGTACGCCACACGGCGGACCAAGCGCAGCCGCAACCCAAGCATCAAGCCAAGCAAGTGGGGCGCGCTCGGCTGTTGCTGCTCACGCAATCCCGCCCCTGCGATTACGACACCAAGCTTCTGCCAATGTGGTGCAAGCGCGGCCTTTCGTCTTCGCATTTTGCTTGTCCAGAGGCTTCGTCTCCTGATCGTGGGTACATTCCATCTCGGAGATCCCGCGCAGAGGGTCCAAGTGAATCTGCACTGATCTGGCGGGCCATTTCATGCAGCTGACTGGATGCGTTGCAGATCTGCTCAGTAGCGTGGTGATATCGTATGCCGCGGCTGATGCACCGCATATCGTTGTGATAGTTTAGAGCCTTGTGACGGGGTCGGTGGCCTGAACGGCAGCACCGCACCCTACATCGTAACTGGCGAACCGAGCGTCACTGGCTTTGATGTTGAATTGCATGATTGCTGAGACTATCGGGTTATATTTTGTAGGCACGTGCTTCTCCTCCTCTATCAAGGGTCAACAATAAGGACTGTGCATTGGATTGAGGCCGCATAGTGGTCTTCTTCCCACTACTCGATTGCTACATCAATTGTGTTATATCAAGCTATCACTGCCATTCCCCCAGTTCGTTGGTGGCTGACTCTGCTGTCGCTGATTTTGTTGGCCTTGTGTCTGCGCTCTCAGCGCTGCCATACTGTTCATATTCCCACCCTTCATGCTGTTCATACCTAGTCCACCGTTGGCACTTGTGCTTCTATTGCTTGCACCCAAACTCGGAGGCGGCACTATGCTGAATGTTCCGCTGTTCGCTGACTTTAAAGGTGGCGGAGCAATGCTGAAACCTGAGTACGGGCTTGCGGTTTGGTTCTGGCGTTGTTGAGGCTGGGGCTGCGAGGGTGCCATCGCCGAGAAGTTTGAGAGACCGCTTGACATGGTGTTGCCCATAGAAGGGCTGCCCCATGTTGATGCAGAAGAGTTGTTGGCTCTACTCCAATCTACGCCGCCGGAACTGGGCGTTGTGTACGAGGGTGTTGCTGCAGGTTGTGACATCATGCTGTTCATTCCCATTGTAGGCCTGCTCTGCTGCTGCGAGAGAATTGGGCTGCCGATGCCAGGGTTGGAAGGACTCATGGCTGGGAAAGAGGAGTTGAGGGATGAGAAGTTGTTATCAGGTGCCATGGCTCTGCTGTTCACCTGAGGTGCGGAGAGATTCGTAGGTGGGGGTGGGGAGACCGGTGGTGTAGACCAGGAGAAGGTTGCTGGCGCAGGTGAGGAACTGTTGGCCCGGTTTGCAGGTCGCGAAGGCAGAATAGCGGAAGACGATGCCGAAGCATTTGCTGAAGCACTGGCCCACGGGTCGTTCCCTAGCATGTCTGAACCGCCGGTTGCGCCTTGGTTGCCTCGCACCAGCGCTTCGAAGTTTGTATCGTCACCGCCATTCGAGTCGAACCCATTCGACACAGGTGGGCCGCCAAAGCTCATGAACTCGTTTCGCGTGGTCGCACTTGTGCTGTTAGCACCAAGCTCCTGCAACTTGCGCGTCTGCTCCTGCTCAACGCGTGCTGAAGTAGACTTGATCAGCGTCATGTAAGCTTGGAACTGCGGAAGGTTGAGCAACGGCCCCAGACCGAACTGCCACAAGATCGGTAGAATATCCAAAGCCAGGAAATCACCATCAACTTGCGGTGCTATAGCCTTGAAAACATCGTGGGCAGCCATCTAGAGTGGAATGTCAGCAACAGTCTCAGTCAACGTAGAGATTCTCGTACCATAACAGCGGGTTCTTTGGTCTTGATACCCTTGAGCAGCGGCACGACCTTTTCTTGTATCGTGTACTTATCTAAAATCGACACACTGGAACTTTTCGCTTTTGGTGCCTCGACCATTCCGGTCAGACCATCGCTCTGGTAGTCATTCTGATCATCATTCCCACCTCCGCACAAAGTCTTCAGCGCCTCTAGCCCACGGATCTTGATACCCATACTGCTTGTCTTTGCAAAGATCGTCGCAATGACGGGGAAAAGCTCGTTTTTGGTCGTCGAGAAGTCAAGGATAGGAAGAACGATTGGCAGCGTACGCAAGGCTGCATCGACCAGCGAATGTGTCGGTGACTCTAGAGCATAGTTGATGACTGGTAGAATGTCGTCTTTGAACTCCTTTCCACCCGTGTTGTCTGCCGCAACCTGAATGTTCTCTAGTAGAACCATCAGGCCCGCCTCCTTGAGGCTGTCACGCTCTTGTGCTACGCCCTTTGCAGCAGGAGCAGTAGTGGCGAGGAACGTTTCGCGCAGCTTCGGTACGACCTTTTCAGTGAAGGCCCGCTTGCCTGATGGCAGCATGGTGATGATTTTGAAGACATTCTGCAGAATTAACGTCAGGAGCTCGCGGTCCTTCATCTCTTCGAGCAGTGCTGGCAATATCTTCTTCTCAAGCACAGACTTCGGGAACTGGTTTAAAATTCGTGGCAGCCCACGCATGAACTGCGACTTCTCATTCGGCGTCTTCGCTGGTAGGGAGTCGAGGAACCGGATTGTCGAGACCAAGATGTTGTCAAAGTACTGTGCCTGTTGAAACTCCTTTGCGTTTAAGCGCTGTGCTGGTCGCCGTGTGATGAGCCGATCAAGCACTCCATTTGCCACCTCTCGCGGGAGTGGCTGCGAGCTCATGAAGTTATTGTTCTTGCTCGGCACTGAGCCAGATGACGAGAACGCTCGCTTATAGGATGATGCGCTCCCGTTGAATTCCAGTGGACTTTGGTGTGGTGAATTGTAGAGTGCAATGATTAAGAGACCTAGACTGAACATGTCCGCAGCTGGCGTTAGGTTCCCGTCCATGATAAAATCTGGCGAAGTATAGTCGATGTTGAGCTGGACATATCGAGGCAGCCGAGCATCGTAGTTTAAAACTTCCGAGAGAGATATAGGCGTCACAGAGGTTGGCTTCGTCGAGTTCTCTGCAGGAGTAGAGAACCCAAGGCCCGAAATCTTCCAGTCTGACTGCCACATCCATCAGCAGTGTAAAATATGAGAAGAATTGGTATTGCCTACTTTTGCATTGATGAAGATAGCCTCCGGTGTGAGGTTGGCATGAAGCAATCCAGCACTTTCGTGCAGGAACTCCAGGCCCTTGCTGATCTGCAGCAACCCCTTTTGTATCTCCAACTCGTCGATTTCGATTTCCCGCCTGCGCTTCTGTCCGTCCGACTCCTCGACGACAAAGCGGCTGCGGCGACCGCCCACACCTCCAGCTTTCTCTTGTTCATCCTTCTCCTGAAGTAGGCCAGCCAGAGAGGCTGTCACCGGCTCTGTCGCAAACATCAAGCCTCCACCACGAGTCTCCTCAACCGGCTCGGCCAGTTCCAGGATGCTGGGGTGTCGCAGTCGCGCCAGAGAGCTAGCCTCCTTCTTCAGCCTCTCGATCACCTCCTCGTGTGCGCGCTTCAGCTGCGAAGCGCCTGAGCGGCCACCGAGGCCTGCGCCGCCAGGAGGCTCCAGCGACTTCTTCTCGAAGACAAAGACAGAAACCGCCTTGCCTGTTGACTTCTTCTTCGCATCGTATATCTTCCATGGTCCAGAGTAAGACGAGGGCTGGGCGCTGAGCGTGTAGTTGCCGGAGATGTTCGATTGGAACGATTTCAGCGCGTTGGAAAACATCTTGGTCTATTTGCCCGCGCGGCAATCGTGAGGGTACGAGGCAGGCACGTCATGGACTGTTATGCGAACAGTTGAGGTTTCGGGCTTGCGTATGCGGTCTGAGACTGACAGCTTGCCGAAAGGTCAAGGCATGCCAGGGCGCCTTCAGGTGAACACCAAGATGACGTACACTTGAAGCTGAATAGCGCATGCAAAGAATTGATACAAGTCTGTCTCTTGCGCCTAACACATTCCACACAACTTTAGCATCACTAGACAAGACCCTTAGCTAGCCCTGCCCAAGACATCGGCCATCCATGCCAACGCGCTCCCGCCCGCGCCTCAGGCAACGAGTTCCACTATCGATAAGGCACGTGCGCGCGCGCCAGCATTCCGCCTTGTAACAATTTCTCGACGCCATCAACCTCTCACACGCCGACACCACCGCCTTCCTCGATCTCACACGCCCTCACCGCCACACGTCTCTCTCACCTACACCGCAACCGATCCACCGCACACCCCCAAGATGTCCACACAACAGAACGGCGGCTACAACGCCAACACCTCGGAAGCGCAGCAGCAGGTCGACATCAACGCGCGCACAGTGCACTACAAGTGCGGCGACTGCGACCAGGACGTTCCGCTGAAGCGCGGCGAGCCGATTCGCTGCAGGCAGTGCGGGCACCGTGTGCTGTACAAGCAGAGGACAAACCGGTGAGTGACTCGAGTTCTGCTTTGCGCGTGGGCTGGCGGTTAGATACCGGGTCTGTGGAGGAAGGAGGGGGGATTAGAGTGGAGGTGGTGGTTTCGCAACTGTCGGGCAGACGGCCGTGAAAGGAGAGCGTATGTGTGGACAATTGCTAACGTTGGCGCAGTATGGTGCAGTTTGAGGCACGATGAGAACAGGATGTCTGCGATGATTGTGCGCATTCCCACTAGAGAAGAAGCACTGGCACAGACTTGAGAATAACTGGATGCGGACTTGAGAGGGTCGCAAACCCTGGGGGACCTCAGTCACACGAGCATGGAGTTACTGGCGATTTAGGAAAACGAGTGCTACTACGATGCATGTAGAAAGAGGGCTGTTTTGATCAAGCCCATGGAACAAATCATGATGGCAAAAGATATCATTACGTTTGCTGTGAGCGCAAAGTGGGGTTTCACATTGTTTGATTTCTCGCCCAACTCCTCACAATCCCAATACCTATCTGATACCTCTGCAAAGGTGTTCGTGATAGATGCGCTATCACCCGACAATCTGAGGGACGACCCAACCACCGCAGCCTGCGCCTTAGCTGTTTCATCCTGAGGCCGCTCACATGACTCCAGCAAGGCATACCTATCCTCGATACTCCCGATGATCACAGAATGTATGCTGAACGACGACGTAAAACATGAGTGCAGAAATGAGGCCCAACGCCTAGGCGATGCTTGTATACGATACCAAAGCCTGCAAAAACGATATGCAATTGTGCAGTGTATCGTCGCGACCAGTCGACGAGCACTTTATGCACCCCGGAAAGCATCGAAACGCTTGTATGTGTAACCGATGAAAGGCAAGCTGGTGGCATATTCGTCGTCTCCGGATTGCGCAGCTTGTGCTCTGTAAGCAGCGCTGTTGTCGTTCTGGTCGATCTCGTCAATGGGGAAGTACTGAGTATCAACGTTCGACTGCAACTTCGGCTCGAACGGCGCACGGATGCGTCGCAGACCATCCCACGAGACACCGCGGAAGAAAGGATGCTGCCTGATTTCGCTGGCACCACCGATGCGGCCTAGACGGTGGTCGGCATCACAAATCAGGCTAAACCGGTTTGTCAGTCACGAATCAGTCATGACAACGCGAGGGAAACTCACCGCCTCACAAAGTCCTCCGCCTCAGCACCGAGCTGCTGGTCCGGTGGGAAGTGCAAGTTGCGTGGCCAATCCACGATCTTGCGGTATGTGTCATGGGGCTCCTCCGCGCAGAAGGGCGGCCAGCCGATAAGACATTCAAACATGATGGTACCCACAGACCACCAATCGCAGCCAAAGTCGTATCCTTGGCCGCTGAAGATCTCTGGCGCGATGTAATCGGGTGTACCGACGGTGGAGTAGGCCAATTGGCGGCGAGATTTCCTCCAAGTATTAATCTGTGTACGGTTGCTGACTGTCAATTGGATCTGATCCATGTTCATGGAGTTTCGGTTATCCCGGTTCGACTTGTGGGCGCCACCAGCAAGCAGCTTCTTGTAGTAGCCTGCGTCGTGCTCTTTGTGGAAGCCTGTTGACAGACCAAAATCAGTCAGCTTGATATGACCGCCGCGGTCCAGAAGAATATTGTCAGGCTTGATGTCACTTCGAAGCGTCAGCACAGGCTTCGAAGAACTCGTCGTCAGTCAAGCTTACCGATGGATAAAGCCCAGCTTGTGAACAGCTTCGATGGCGAGAACGATCTCTGCCATGTAGAATCTTGTAATATCCTCCGTGAAGATCTCGTACTTGATAAGCATAGTCATCAGATCACCACCGGGCAAGAACTCCATAAGCATGTATAAGAAGGTGTTGTCCTGGAATGTGGTGTGCAGCTTGACCACCCAGGGACTGTCAGACTCGGCGAGGATGTCACGTTCGGATCGTACGTGTGCAAGCTGGTCTTTCTTGAACTGTAGGGCATTAGTGTTGTGTTCGTCGCTACCCAGCGTTGGGGGTTGGTTCATACCATCTCCTGCTTGACCAGCGACTTGAGCGCGTAGATCTTGCCGTCGTTCTTACGTTGAACAAGCTTGACCTCGCCAAAGGCACCCTTGCCAATCACCTTCAGGGTCGAGAAGTTGTCAGGCTTCTCCTTTGTTCGCAGGAATCGCAGATACTGAATTTCGGCATTGCGCATACTGTTCTCCTTCTGAGCCTTGCGGTTGTCGGAGATCGAAGGTTCCTTCATGATCGACTCGAGTTCCAATGCTCTGTCATCGTGTCAGTGTTGTGCAGGGCGACGTTGGAACACCTCGTACCTCTGATTGCGGTCGCGCGCTCGCTGAACGCTGTCCTTGAAGAAGGTGTTGATCAAGCCCTTGGACATGGTCGCCTGCTGCGCGATGTTGGTTGAGTACTTCTCAGGGTTCCTGGCTGGTGCCTCCTCGTCATACAGCGACTGCGATGGCTGTCGGGGTGCAGCGCCGCCTCCGTAGCTACCATATCCGTAGCCTCTGTTGTCAGCAGTACGAGGTCGCTGCTGGCTCGGCGAGGGCTGACGACCGTAGGGGCTTCCGGAGCGGTTGCTGCCACCTCCGAGGTGCTGCTGCGAAAGTTGCTGGGCTAGTCCATTGGGGCTCTGATCGAAGCGAGCTGACCCCGGGGCCTGCAAGTTTCCCTGCTGCCCTTGGTATTGTGCCTGCTGGTAAGGGCTTTGGAAGTAGCCCGAGTAGCTGCTGGCGCCGCCCGGTGGCTGGTGCTGCTGGTGCTGCTGCGCGCCCCAGACTTCCTGCTGGCCAGCCTGGTTCGGATACACAGGCTGTGGAAACGTCGATGGCGTGGTGGGAAATGCACGGCCTTGCTCCTGGGCATACTGGTTGTTGCGGTCACCCCCACCACCAAAGCCAAAGTTGAGCTGCAGGCGATTGCCCTGCTGCTGGTTGCTCATCGTGTAACGAGTGCGGGGCTGAGGCGGCCTGCAAAGTCCTCCTCAATGTGCTGTGGTTCGAAGAGTGTCGTGGGCGGTGTGCTCAGTAGAGAAGTCCGCAATGTTTTCGGAGGGGGATCTAGGGGAGTGCGCAGGATCGCGGGAGAAGAGCGAGCGGACGGAGGAACGAAACTGCGAACTTTTTATCAGACTGCACAGAGCGTTGGACGAACCCCCGAGAGGCAAATCACAGCGAACAACTGGCGAGAGGGGGAGGCGGACGGGGGGTTGTTTCGTCAAGAGCTCAAGTCAGGGAGTCGGTTCTTAGCGTACCTGGGTAGCGTTGGGCCATGCAGCCAGTCCCACGGGCCGAGCCAATGGCCCAAGACCCGGTTCGCAATGTGGACTTGAAGGATTCCATCTGGCTGTCCTGTCGAAATCAAACCTCCGCTCGCTGAGCTTCATCTTCGCGTAGATTGCATGTGCTCGCTGCTCGTGCTCACAGTTACAGAACGTGCTTTAGTTTCAGGGTCCGCTAGCCAAAGTTCCATCCCTTTGACCACTTTCCATCGATGCTTTGGTCATGTGACTCAACATTTCAGTGCCCCTCTCAAGAAGCCTCTGTTCGCCTCTTCGATGGCTGCTCGTACCGTCCATGTGCACCACGAGCGCTAGGCGCGTGTCGCGTGCGGCGCCTCCGTTCGAATCGTCCATCACACAGCTTTAGCTTCGAGGCAAGTCACGCGGGGAAGGAGAATAATCGGGTATGACAGGTGTGACATTGCTTTAGCTGTGCTAAGACGTCTAAGATAACGCGTCGACATTGATACATTACACCGTTATGGTACAGCATCCAAGAGGACTGCTAAAGAGTACACAAAATATCCAAAGCGGCTTGAAGCCATAACATCCAAACACCGCACTACAGTATGTCTGCAGGGCAGCCATAAATCTAGAAAGACAAACAGCGTTGCGACCGCTGTAGGGTATAGAAAAGTGGCCAGCGAAGGCACTGACCACGATGGAGATTCCAGGTACATGCCTGGGGCTCCAAAAAAAGTGTGCGTTGTGAAGTTTAACATGCGTACGGTCGTGACGCAAAGTGTAAATGCAGTGTCAGGGAAAACGCCAGAGACAAAAGCTTACGAACTCGAGCATACGCCAGCGTTGGTACATGCTGCTGGCCGAAATTATGTAAGGTAAGAACGTCGTGTCCAGCGAGCGCGGGGTGGATTAGTAAATTATTCGTTGGAAGCCATCAGTATCTTGACTTTCTCACGCTCGGCGAGAATGTCGGCCTGCAGTCGCCGTGTCTGGCGGAGGGCCTCATCTCTGTCAAGTTGTTAATGCCATGCAGTCAATCAGCGGGTTCTACACTCACTTCTCAAATTGCAACTCAGCAACCTCAATCTGAGCAATGTTCATACGGCTGACTACTTCCTCCATCTCGCGGTCAGCATCTCGGAGAGCTCTCTCGAGCTCCCCGACACGCTTCTCGAGCAGTTCTGTCTTGGTCGCTTCGGCCATGGTCATGGCAGGACCGCTTGTGGTCATATCAAGGCGGGGTGATCGTTGAGAGAACACTGGCGACGACGGCATGTTGGGTGAGAAGGCAGACGTGCTCAACAAACCAGACTTGGCGCGACGCAGCTGGCTGTTTTGGCTCTCTTTCAGAGATTGCACCTCTAGCTCGTGTTTGTTAATGGCCTCTTCGGATGACTGTTGGGCAAGCATGACTTTGTCCTCTGCGGTCTTCAAACGTCGTTCGAGTTCGATGATCTGATCCGTTGACTTCTGCTGTTCCTCTTCTCCTCGAGAGATAGCATCAGTCAAGCGTGCTCGTAGAGAGCCGTTGGCCTCCAATTGCTGTTGAATCCTGTTGGACAGCTCGTCCATGCGATTTGCAGCAGCAAACAACTCGACGCTGAGCTTCTGTTCTTTGCCGATGTGTTCAAGCTCTGACTTTTGCAATTGTCGTGCTTGCTTGCGGTACTCTGCAGCTTCGCTCATAGCAAAATCTCGCTCCGCCTCGGCATCTGAGATGCTGCGCTTCAATAGATCGAGAGTTCTCTCAGCTTCAGCACCGGCGGCGCCCAAGGAGTCGTTGTTGCTAGACTCCAACTGCTGGATGCGTGCGATGGAAAGTGCTTGTGTCGTTTGCAGCTCGTTATATGCCTTGTCTAGAGAAATGGGTTCGTTCTCTAGGCGGATTTCAGGAATGGTGATGTCGTGCTCCCGAAGCAGCTCACGGAGAGAGCTTGTCTCTTGTTGCGCGCGATCGAGATCCATACGTAGTCCACCAAGACCTTTCTCACATTGCCATTTCTGCTCTAATGCATCGTCGGCGCGTTGCCGAAGGGCGTCTACCTCTTGTCTGAGATCACCGACCTCTCTATGGAATGCGGTCCGACGGGGCGTAAGATTGAGAGCAGCGTCTCTTTCAGCTTCAAGCTCCTTTATACGTTTTGTAAAGTCTCTTTGCTGCATCTCCTGTCGATGCAGAAGATGCTTCAGAGCCTTGTGGAGCGCATCGCGCTGCTCCTCCAGTTCCTTCACGGGATTGCTGACAGTGGGTACGTCTGCGGGAGAGCTGTCGCCCGACCTATTCTTCACAGAATTTGATCGCATCAACGAATTTCTCTTCGAATTGAACCCAGTACTACGGGCTAAAGAATTTGACCGTGTCAACCCGACGCGGAGAGTTGGTGGCGGCGCGTCGTTCTCCTCTTCCGCGATGGATTGTATTCCAAGGCTGGCCTGTGGCAGCGGCGTTGTCTCCAGGTGCAGTTTTTTGGCAGCAGCAAGGGTCTGGTTCTCGCTCCGAAGTTGCTGAATCTCTTGCTGCATACGTGTGGTTTCAAACACCAGCCTTTCGGTATCGGCAGCCTCCACTTCCAAAACCTCGAGGCGAGATTTCAATTGGGGGACCACTTGTTCCCGTAGATGATCGGCTTCGTTGCGGTGCTTCTCGAGTTCCTCGCGCAATGCTGAAAGTAGATCCTCGAAGTTCTCTTTGACCTGTCGTTCCTCAGCCAGACGTCTCTTAGCATCTTCCAACGACGTAGACAAATCCCTAACTCGAGGGTCTTCAATCATAGATCCTATTCTGGACCGGTCGCTGACCTGATCTTCAAGTTGCTGAACTTGCTCTTCCAGGTCGCGACGACGTCTAAGTTCTTCTTGCAGTCGCTCAGCCATGCGCACCTTCAAGGATGCACGCTCTTGCTCTGCCTTTCTGCGTTGTGTGTCTATTTCTTCCATCTTGGCTTCAGGATCACTGACAGGGAATCGAATGGTGCTTATCCCTGAATCGGAGTAGTAGTCACTCGTTCTTCTGTTGTCCTGTGACATAGCTGAAGTACTTTCTGCTTTCCAGCGCTCAACCTCGTCTTCCAGGTCCATCTCTCTCTTGATCGAAGAGGCGAGCTCTGAGCTCACCTCGCGCAGTTCGCGCTCGAGCTCCTCAACGTGAGCATTCATTTGGGGCGATGATGACAGAAGTGGTGTCCCGGGAACATTAAAGTAGGAAGACGATGAGTTGGCAGCTGGAATGTCTAGGCCGTTAGGTTTTGACTTGGCCGGTGTGTTCCCTTGTTTGTTCCGCGGCGAATTGGTCGGCGATAATGAGAATGTGGTAGCCGGCGACTCGGGACCGTTCTGGTTTCTCGACGAATTCCACCCAAAGAAGGATGTGAATCCACCGCTGGGGGACTTGGGCTTGCCTTGTTGTGTAACGTCGCGCGGCGCGTCGTCTTCGCCGTACGAGTAATCGTCCATGAAATCTTCAGCGACACCATCGAGCTTGATCTTCAGATCCGGTTCTGGCCGCGAGTCTGAGGCGTACAGGGGCATGTTCGGCATAGTAGGGGAGCGAGCGTGCGTCTTGAGATCTCCTACTCTCGTCGGTCCTTGTGGCTGGAGGTTGCTGACGGACCTCTCATGCCGCGGAGAGTTCACGGCGGGGCTGCGAGTCGTGACTGAGAGGGAGCTTTTGCGGGGCTCAAAAGGCTTTGGCGCAGTTCCTGTCAGAGGAGTGGTTCCGTGTGGGTTGCTGCGGCGGTGTTAGCAATTGGCAGGCGCATAGCATGCCTGACGCGTACCTGTCGAGGTTCCTGGGCACAAATAAGCCTTCGTCGGTCAACGGTGGCGAGAGTACTGAATTAGGCGGACGATCTTTGGCGGTGATGCTATTAGAGCGCAGGCTCGACTGGGAAAATCGAGCAGCGACGGGCGAGTCTGCTGGTAGAGGCTTGCGTCGAACCGGCGACTGGACTGCGATAGGGACAGGCTGTGACGATGTCTGGGAGCGGAAGGCAGCAAAGGATTGTATGGCAATGGAGGCCAGTGTCGAGGGCTTCTGGCGAGGCGGCGAGGCTGGAGCTTGTGAAGAAGGCGCTCCCACGCCAGAAGCTCGGGCGGCTTGCATATTGTCCATACTATGCCCCGGGGGAGATCATTACTTTGCACAAATCGCGGGTCTAGAGTGGGAGACCGAGTGTGCACTGCGAATCGTAAACGCTAGAAGAGGCACTGGTTAAGGGGGACTGGGACTGCCGAGCGAGCCGCACGAGCAGGGCGAAGAGCACTTGGAGGTCTCAGTGCCGATCGCAGTGCTAGAATTGGTCGTTATCCACGCGCCCATCAACCAGTCCTGGCCAGTCTTGACCGAGGGCGGTTCGCGCTGCGCGAGTGGAGCGTGCCGCGCGCCAGGGGAGGTCGCCGCGCTGCAGGAACACGTTCTGTCCGCCAATGAGCCGCTGAGCCAAGGGTCGGACGCAGAACACGATTCGAGCCGTGGGAAGTGGTTATAAGGGCTTGTTGTTGATTTGAGGACACGCAAAGAGTGACAGACTCGTGTGGATGTCGCCCCTCGCCTACTCCGTCCTGACAGTTGCCTTTGAACATTCTGATGCCTTAGCTAGCCGTCGGCCTTCGCTGCAGGGCAACGGTGAAACAGCATGTGCAGGAAGTCCGTCATCTCCATCACAAGACATGCATAAACGCAATCGGGCCCAAGTCTGCGGATTGTTTGCGGTTTGCCTCGACTTTCGTATCATGCACTGCGAATGGCGCAAGCAATCTTCCTGCGATGGCTAAATAGGGATATGTGCCTGAGGCCGAGGTCTGCATGTGGCAAGTGCATCCCTGGCGAGCGGCAGGGTCTCTTCTGTGACCATGACAGATGAGGCTTCCATGCTGTGGAGAACGCGTCTGGCCGAGTGCTAAGTCTCCGCTCATGGAACGCAATCTCTGGAAAGACGTGCCCCTGAAGCGCAACCTCACTCTACTGGTTGTCGAATCGCACGCTGCTGACTCGCGCCACGGTGACTTGTCGGCCCGTCGAACTCCGTCACCACGTGCATTGTCACACAAGTGGACGACTGTCCGGCAGTGCTTCACGTGCTGATTCGGTATACGAGCATCGCATATACTAAATCCCATTACTACCTCCAGTATGGCTTTCCAATCGCCTCGCCATTCTCAGGGCTTCTATCAACATGACGACTCTACCCCTCCACCTCCCCCACCTAAGCCTGGAAACTCAAGTGGCACGGCAACACCATCAGCAGGTCGGCCGCTGCCACCGCCGCCCGGGCAAGCGCAGTCTTACAATAGCTCTCAACTAGCACATTCGCAAAATGAACCGCAGGCCGATCCATATCAGCTAGCCGTTCAACCACCCAATGACGCTTGGCTGCCTGAATTCATCAGAGATAAAGCGTACGTTGGTCCTCAGATCGACATGCGCAAGCAACTCATGTGAAAATAGAACGAAAGATCTGCATGAAATCTTGCAGAGCCCGGAGTTGCAACATGCAATCGTCCATAACCCTGAAACGGCTCATGCGTCTCTCGGTGCATCAACTGTACCACTGCAAGCACTTCTCGCTCAGAACGTCCAGCTTGCAGAATCACTGAAGCAGCTCGAAGCGCATGTACAGCACCAGCGCGACGGTACACAGTCACGCTTACTAGCACTTCGGGCCACGGAACGCCAGTGGAAAGCAAAACAGGCAGAGCAGGACGAAGCTTTGCGGGAGTTCAGTCCACCAGCACTCTACCAGCGATTAAGTGCTGCAGTTGGTGAGCAAGAGGCTCTTTGTCGGGGGTTAGAGGAAAGCTTCCTGGAAGGCGAGGGTGTAGGTCATGATGCGATTGCCAGTGAACGTGAGGTGATGGATTTCGTGAGGCGCATAAGAGAAGGGCGAAAGATTGCTTATCTTAGGGCTGAGCGGAAAGAGAGGTGGGATGAAGGTCGCGTTGGTGGATGGCGCTGAGATTGTACACTGCAGTCAGACGTATAAGGCAGGCGCAGACTGTGTGCTCTTGTCATGCAACAACCTACGATCATGCAGGTATCATCTGCCAAAATGGCAGGGAAGCTTGGAATGGCAGTAGCCGACCAAGGTGATCTGTTTGCTTGATGCGTCACTTGGCTTCAAACCCAACCCAGGCATTTTTGTGCCATCGCCACTCGCAACTTCATCGTACTATCTTTCCTCCCAGCGCATTCTTCCAGCAACAGTACATTCGCTCATCAACATGCCTTCAACTGATTACTACGGTAACCGCTTCGGACGCAGGTTCAGACCCTTCAATCTACGACTTCGATTCAGAAAACGTACCCACGCTCCTCTTGATAGCATAAACAGCAACGCAATTCTCCCAGAAGCCAGCGATGAAAAGGAAAGAGAAGATCCCCAAATCAAAGTTGACATCAATGCCATCAGATCGTCTGAGGGCGGGGCGGAGGCTTCGTATCACCCATTGTCACCAGCGTCCATATTGACACAAAGACGAATTGAGCAAACGGTAACGCGTGTACAACTTGAGAACCTCTTGCGAGAGCAAGCGATACTTATGTTATACTCGTCTCTCCGTCTCACACGATCCACTAACCGCGATACAGATCTCGTCTCCCTTGTGTACGCTGATAATCAGCTTCCAGCTCATCGCTTCGATGTGTGCACCACTTCCACGACAGAGGCTGTCCTGCAGGGAAATCCGTCTAAAATCTACATCACACGAGCGATCATGCATACTGGTATGCCAACCTTGAGCTGGCGCGTCATTAAAACGGGGACTGGAAGCTTCCCCACTCTCGTGGAGAGCTTAGAAGACTTTATACATGAGCTACGGAGGGATCTTGGGATACGTGCAGGTGAGTCTCAATCTGCTGTTAGAGAAAGACTATCTTCTGACTCTTTCAGCACAGCTGGACATGCTCCAGGACAATCCTGGCTCGGTACACAGAATTGATCAACCGCTCATTGATGTGACAAATGAAGGCCCAGAAGAGAGGTTTATTGGTCTTCGAGCAGGCAACAGTAACGGATTGCATGCCGTTGGCTGAGCCAACGTAGTGAAGAGAAGCAGTGACAGGAAACTGCAACGACTTATGGTGCTATACACTCGCATGATAGGACTCACTCGATAGTTGCATGGATTCATGATGTCAGAAGCTGGAACCAGCTTGCCATGCTACAGATTTTCAGTCTCTACTGGTCGATTTCTTCGATGTCCTGTATGTGACGCTTTGCTGAGGACAGGTAGAAGTTACTAAGCCTGTCACCCACAACTTTAGAAGCACACTCCGATGAATCTACCCAGCCCATCTGTCTGTGGGGGCTTTATATGTCGCCGGAAACTTGCCTCGGAGACTTCCTCGGAGACTCCTCGAGACTTAGTGTTCTAGTGCCAGCCCATCTCTCACACAGTGCCAACGCGAATATAGACGACTACTACATAGCCCGACGGAAATTAGCACAGAAAGGCACGGTCTTGATGAGTGCTGCTAGACCCAGCTACTGCTTCCTTCAAACAGCTAGGTACACGACGCAGCCGCATGAAAGTCTCCGGGTACGAGCTCAGACAAGCAACATAAGTCGGACGCACCCAGAATTTAGCTTTGGACTATCAAACGCTTTCAGAGCTCATCAGCAATACTTTCAGTTTTCACCGTCAGGGCCAAAATCTCCTCTACCGACATGACAGCACTCCGACCTCACATCTTCGACGCTCTGATCGTTGGAGCAGGTCCCGCGGGACTAAACGCTGCGCTTGTGTTTGCACGCACCCAAGGAACAGCAATTGTATTTGACTCGCAACAGTATCGTAACGAGGGGATCAAGCATATGCACACAGTTGCATCCAGAGATCATCAGGACCCATACATGTTCCGCCGCACAGCTCGGGAACAAATTGAGTCTCGCTACGATACCGTCTGGTTCCAAAATGCAACGATTACTCACGCGACCAAAAAACAAATTGGCCACGATGGGTACGACGGTTTCGAAGTTCGCGACAGCAAAGATGAGACTTACTTTGGAAAGAAATTGATCCTGGCTACTGGTTCGAAAGACATCATGCCTGATATCGCAGGTTACAAGGAGAACTGGCCCGAGCATATCTACCAGTGTCTTGCATGCGATGGCTTCGAGCAGCGCGGCACACCCATCGGCGTCCTTGAATTCAAACACCCGTCACAGTCGCATCTTGTCCAGATGACCAAGGCTTTCGACAGCAGAATCACGATCTTCAGCAACGGTGGGATCTCCGATGATCCCCCGGTTCAACAGGCCCTCGACGTGGCCAAGGCCTTCGGTGCTAAAGTGGACTCCCGCAAGATCGTGCGTCTTGTCAACAACGGGCCTACTCATGCGGAGGGAGTGACAATAGAGTTCGAAATCGGAGAGCCAGTGACACTGGGCTTCATTGCACATCGTCCCGATACCGTAAACCGGTCACAGCATCTCATCGACCAGCTAGGAATCGAAACGGTCGATCCGGCGATGGGCGGGTATATCAAGGTTATGAATCCAATTTTCAATGAGACGAGTGTGAGGGGTGTGTTCGCAGCGGGTGATACAATGGTGGTCATGAAGCAGGTGGCCGTTGCGATGGCTGAGGGGTTGAAGGCAGCGGCGGGCGCGGGAATGCAGATTGCGCAGGAGGAGGCTGAACTTGTTGCCCGGCAACATGAATCGAAGGTGGAAGAATTTGAGGGCGTTTCTATCATATCGTAGGAGGCAAGAAGTGGAAGGGTTCCTGTTGATAGTCACAAACAGCATCCTAATTCGCTAATGATCAGTATTAAGGATTGGTTCATACTTTTTGGCGACCTTCAGTCTTGAGCATCGCATCTGCATTGTTGCAAGTAATTCCATGCTCTTAGGCATTGAAGAGCTCTAGGTAAGTGCTTCTTGTGTCCTATAACTAATAGCGTTCTCGAGTCAAGCGGTTGCATACTCTTCGCGAGGAATGAACAAAACGGCTGCTTCCTCGCAAGCAGCGCTGTCGGTATTGTTAAGGGCGCAGAATAGAATCGGCCTGTATACCGAGCAAGGAACTATTTCAAGACTATTACGAAGTAGCAAGTTGGCCTGGCCTCGTCGTATTGTACCTAGTTAGCTCCCGTTCCCTGCCCCACCCGAAGGCGTCGATCAAAAAATGCGGGGAAAGCAGCAACACCATTCGCTGACTCGGGCGCGGGTGACAACCTCGGTGTATCAAGTGCTACCCCGATTCCAAAGCTAGTAACCATGCATCGTTCTTCGGCTACTTGTTCTATGTCTAACGGCCTCATCGCTCTGCATCCGGCTCAGGTTGACTTCACTTTTCCAGACCTTGAAAGAGATACATCAACAGATCATCATAGATGGCTTGTAAGTTACAATATTGCCACACGCGCTGTGTCCCGAGCCAAGCTGACAGCCCAGTGATTGCTGCAGGAGCAGCTGGCACAGCAGCCATAGCTGCCTACCTAAACGCAAAGTTCCATATCGTATACGATCTGCAGAATGCTCGTGGTGGTCTTGCACCGTCACCAGATGTGATCGACTATATCACTGATCGGGTGGTAAAGAAGCGAGTATTAACCTACCACATCTTGGAAGACCACGCTCTGCGCAATCGACCGAACCATCCATTCTTGATCTTCGAGGGCAAGACATGGACATACAAGGAGTTCTTCGACGCGATTACAAGGGTTGGGAACTGGCTCATGAATGACCTGGGAGTGCAGGTCGGGGAGGTTGTCGCGATTGACGGAGGAAACAGTCCAGAATACTTGATGATCTGGTTTGCATTGGATGCGATTGGCGCAAGCATAAGCTTCATCAACTGGAATTTGACTGGAACAGGTCTTGTGCACTGCGCCAAGGTCAGTAGAGCACTCTGTGTATGAGAACGGCAACTGACACTGTCCTAGTTGTGCGAAACCAGACACCTCATTGCAGACACCGATGTCAGAGGCAATGTCGAAGCCAGTCGTACTGAGCTGGAAGGTCTTGGGGTCACAATCCATTACTACAACCCGACATTCATGGCTTCGCTATCTGATAGCACAATTATCCCTGAGTCGCGACGAGAGAACGTCAGCGTGGAATCAGTCCGTGGATTAATCTACACCTCTGGAACGACTGGCCTCCCCAAAGCTGTGGCCATGACTACCGGCCGTGAGCTGCTCGTCGGATACTCAACAGCACGGTATCTGGGCTTGAAGCCAGAAGACAAGATGTATACATGTATGCCTCTTTATCACGGCGCAGCACATGGCTTATGTGTCACACCCACCATCCATGCCGGTAGTACTGTGGTGCTTGGTCGAAAATTCTCGCACAAGACATTCTGGCCTGAAGTCGCAGCATCAGGTGCAAACCATATCCAATATGTAGGAGAATTGTGCAGATACCTGCTCAACGGCCCTCCAAATGCCTATGAGCGCAAACACAATGTCAAGATAGCATGGGGAAATGGCATGCGTCCAGACGTGTGGGAGCCATTCCGCGAGCGCTTCAACATCCCCGTCATCAACGAGCTCTATGCAGCTACTGATGGACTCGGTGCAACGTTCAACCGAAATGCTGGGCCGTTCACAGCGCACACAGTTGGTCTTCGAGGTCTGATTTGGAACTGGAGGTTCAAAGATGAGGAGGTCAGAGTGAAGATGGACGTCGATACGGAAGAGATCATGCGCGACGAGAACGGCTTCGCGATACGATGTGGTACGGACGAGCCTGGGCAAGTACTGCATCGCTTGACTCCAGAGACTTTGCCGAGTGTCCCAGGATACTATAATAACGACGGAGCGACTGCGAACAGGAGGATAACAGACGTGTTTCAGAAGGGAGACATGTAAGCGGTGGTGGTCCTAATCGAATACTTGAAGGCTGACAGCACCTAGGTGGTTCAAATCTGGCGACATGATGCGACAAGACAGCGACGGCCGCGTGTTCTTTGTCGACAGGTTAGGCGACACGTTCCGTTGGAAGTCCGAGAACGTATCAACGAATGAAGTTGCAGACATGATCGGCAAATTTCCACAGATCGCAGAAACCAACGTGTATGGTGTGCAAGTCCCAGGCTACGACGGTCGTGCGGGCTCAGCATCGATAGTCATGGCGGAGGGCGTGACAGACTCGACGTTTGACTTCCAGGCGTTGGCGAGACATGCCCGAGCGGTGCTGCCTGGTTATGCCGTGCCGCTCTTTCTACGGGTGACGTCTGCGTTGGAGTACACAGGGACGATGAAGATCCAGAAAGGCAGGCTCAAGAAGGAAGGTGTGGATCCGGATAAGATCACTGGTGACGACAGGCTGTACTGGCTGCCCCCCACTGGCGATCGATACCAACCATTTGGGAGGAAAGATTGGGAAGGCATCAAGAACAAGAGTGTACGACTCACATAGTTTCGAGACCATAACATGTAGAGAATGAGCAAATTGTACGAAGTGGTCTGAATCGTGGTCAAATCCTCGTGAATGTGAAGGGTGGTGCACGTGCGCGATTGCAAGGGTTCGCGCTAGCGCGGTGGCGTTGCTTGATCAGCTCAGCCCTACGAACTCCGCCTTTCAACATTCACGAATTGCCGCACTCAAAGCCTCACTCTCTCCAATCCGACTGCTCACTCCGTACGACTTCACGAAGTCCAAGACCTCCGTATCGTACACCAAACACCAGAACCGAAAGCGCATAGACTCGAAAAGATGGGCAAAGCGGAAGCTGGAAGTTCGAAATGGGTCGCGAACAAGATGAAGTCCAAGGGACTTCAAAGGCTGCGCTGGTGGTGTGAAATCTGCCAAAAGCAGTGTCGCGACGCCAATGGCTTCAAGTGCCACGTCCAGTCCGAGTCGCACGTTCGCCAAATGCAGGTCGTTGGCGAGGACCCACGCAAATTCATCAACCAGTTTAGCAACGACTTCCAGCGCGACTTTGTCGCCCTGCTACGCACAGCGCACAATGAGAAATGGATTTCCTCGAACAAGTTCTACAACGAATATATTCGCGACAAGGAACACGTACACATGAACGCGACGAAATGGCCTAGTTTGGGCGAGTTCGTCAAGCACTTGGGTCGTGAGGGCATATGCCACGTCAAGGAGGACGAGAAGGATGGCTTGATGATCGCCTGGCGCGATACCAGCATCGCGGCAGTCAAGCGCAAGGAGGAGATCGCTGCGCAAGAAGCCGCGGAGGCGCGGAGCGGCGCCGGCGAGGATAAGATGCTGAAGAGAATGGCGAAGCGCGCTGCGGAGGAGGCAGAAGCCAAGAAGGCCATCGAGGCGAAGAGGGCTGCAGCCGCTGCTGCAGCACAGCCGAAGCAGAACCCAACACCGCCCGCTGAGGGTGACTCGCCGGTAGCGGAGAAGGCTGACTCACCGGTCGAAGGAGAGAAGAAGGAAGGCGAGGAGGCAGTGCCAGCACCGGCTGCGGCACCGGTGAAGCTGAGCTTCGGTATGAAGGCGAAAGCTCTTCCCCCGAACAAGGCCGGGCTCGGTCAGATGAAAAGCCAGAGTATCTTCAAGCGCAAGAAGGACGATGGCGCGGAGCAGAAGCCGGTCAAGAAAGTCAAGCTATAAATGGTCGACTTTTGCAAACATCACACTTGATTATGCATAGCGTGGCGTATGGGAACTGCGGGTTTATAGGGAGGTACAAGATTGGCGTTGCGTTGCGCATGTATTCTATTCTGAAGCACAAACGGACGTCTGATGGGACGTGGTTGGTTAGCTGATCAATTTCAGACTTGCCTTGAGCGAAAAGCAGTCATGTTTGCCCATCAAACGATGATACCACTCTGATTAGATCGCTTCACTCATACTGCTTTCGTTGAGAGCTCCTGCTGCGTGTGGTGGAGTCCCCTGGCCGCACTTGCCTATTACTTCACGATATACTAACCGCTGCCTCTCACCTCAACCTACTTTCTTGGTTCACCGACACGATGCGAGAGCTAATTCGCGCTTTTGGCGCTGCTTGGCTTACGGTTCTTGCTGTAAGCAAGGCTGTCATCCAACCATTTCCCTTCACCGATGCGACTCACTTACTCAGCAATGCATCTTCGCCACGAATCGCAGTCCCTTTCGGCAGTCTCGAGGGTGTCAAATTCTCTGAGCCTTCACTGGTCCAAGCTGCTGGATTCAACTTTGATCCAAACAACATTGCCAACGACGCAACGTGGACTAAGTACACAAAGAAGGGTGAGTGGTATGGTTGCCTATTGGATATGACGATCGAGCAAGCTGGAAAGGGCTTGAAAGATCCGCGAACACCACCATTTGCTGAGTCTAAGTGGCAGGGAGACTTTCGGAGTAAGTTTCCCTCGTCTAGGGATCACTCATACAAAACTGATCTTGCCCAGACGAGGTTTCAAAATGGGGCTGGCGTGAAGGCTTCTACGAGCCCGCAATCTTCTGCGACTTCCGCGATGACCCGAACTTGCAAGTAAAGAACAAGATCAGCACCGCCCTGTTAGAACTTGAATTGAGCCTGCTCCCTGTTGGTAGAGGAGGAGACAATGAATGCTACTCCATCGAACACTTTCACGAGGACTTAGTCGACGAAGAGGGCTACGAAGTGCCCATCGAAGATCAGTCATACGATGTTGATAACCAGGAGTACCCGTGTACGGGCGCATACTACCGGTTCGCTGTGAACAAGAAAGGCGGAGCAATCTTCGCACAGGACCTCCTGAAACCTCAAATCGCCGCTGACCGAAACATCGATGAAGAGGTCTTGCCGGAGGAACTACCTCAAATCTCCCGTGCTTCGGACATTATGTGGTTGTACTGGTACCGGAACAATCCCACACCGCGGGAACTACACAGCTACTTCGTCAACCACGTCCAGAACAGCGACACCCTCCAGCTCGTCGCCCGCATCCTGAAAAACCACGGCATGGCTAAAGTACCCTACTGGCCTGGACTACAGCTCACGATGGGTGAGCCCGCACTCGAGGCCGAAGCTCTCCTAGGTGCGCTCCCTTCTCCATCGTCCTTCCGCCTACTCACGTTTACAGGCTCCCCTCTTGGTGCAAGCCTTTCGCACTTGCTCTTCCAGCACAAAACCGCCCTGGGCGTCAAGAATATCGAGGCAGTTGTCATATTCAGGGATAATTGGCCAGAGCCCGAGCCAAATGCGCCGCACCCCGTTTTCCCAGAAGTGCAGATCTTGTTCAAGATCATCGATGTGCCTGATGACGAGCTGATTGACGAGGATATCGAGATGCCGGATGCGGGTGGCGTAGTGGGAAGGCGCACGGTCAGCTTTCTGTATGAGGGAAAAGGGAATGTGGTGAGGGAGCATAGGGTTGTTGTGAGGCTGGGTGCGAAGTGAGGGGGGCGTGGTGTTCTGTGTTCCGAGGGTTGGGAGTAGAGTATGGTGTTGGAAGGTATATACAGAGTCTCGTAGAGAAGTGTATGAGATCTGTAGCGCCACGTTGATTTGCAAAAGAGATGGTGTACATGGACTTTTAGTCGTGGAGATAAATATGCCTTATATAAAAATGTAGTGTCCGCTAATACCGAGAAATTCATATGCCCATAGTGTACATCGCACTGTTCATCTCATCTCATGAACATGTCCGTCGACCATTCCCGTCCACTTCCCCGGTGCCTCTACCACCACTCACGGCGCTTCTCCTCGTGTGCTACACTCCTCTTCCCCCTGCGCCTGCCAGGCGGAGCCTGCCAGGTCTCAGCCGCCTTGATTCCAGGCCGGGGTTCAGCGTCTCGCAGCACCTTCTCCAGCGCCGCCTTCTCCAGCATCGCCTTCTCCAGCATCGCTTTCTGTATGGCATCTTTGAGCTCCTGGTACTCGTCGGCAAGGCGCGTGGTCTGAAGCGGCGGCGCCTGCACGGTGTTGACGAATGACACGGGAGCGCGGTGTCGGGGCGCGTAAGCGTCGTGCGGCGGCGTCTGCTCGGTGCGGTTGAGCAATGGGCGTCTGAAGGATCTCCTCTGTGCGAATCTCTCGTCGATTACGCCCCTGGCACGGAGGGACGCTATGCGTATGGAATGTGATACGGTGCGATTGAGCCCTCCGCGGCTGGAGGCTGGATCCCGTAGACCCTGCTCCGCAGCAAGGTCGTGTTCTGGACGTGTTGTTGCGCTGGCACGGGGATGCAATGCGTGTCTGTAGACTTCATCCTGTAGTTGCTTCTGCTTGGTGCGGACGGGCACAAAGTGTGTGGTGCGAGGATCCCGTGGTACAATCTCAACAGCGCTACCAGGCGGTAGGTGTGCGTCGTCTTGGGTGCGCCCTGGCTCAGGTGCCGGGACGATGGTATAGTGTGGCGACGCAGTGGGGGCTTCGAGATGCTCTTTGTGCGGGCGAAAGCGTTGTGACAGCACACCGTTTCTTCCGTACAGAAACCAGAGTGGCTTGCGCTGCTTTAAGACTATGCGTCGCCGAGGGCCCAAGTCTTGCAACAGCGCGCTTGTATAACTTACCCTGCGGCTTACGCTGTGGTCTGCGTAGAGATATGGGAGTGCCTTACCCACCCGTTGCAATCGGCGTCGGTATAGGATAGGGTCACTAAGGGAGGCGCAGTCGTGGCTTTGGGCGAGTGCGCTGAACGAGCTGTTGAGCATACGTGGCAGTAAGTTGCTCTGCTGCTTCCATGGATGTACCTGCCGCTCTTTGGGTGCGGTCGGGGCATGCTGTGTGCCCTGTGTGGGCTGCGGGGGGTCGTGGCTGGCCGTCTCTGGCTCTTGCGACATCTGACGGATCCTCCATGGCGGAAGGACTTTGTCCCGGTGTTCTGGCAGATCGTACCAGTCCGGGAGGTCATGCAACTTCCGCAGGTGATCCCGAATTTGCTCTTCAATCTTACAAGCGGTCAAGAACACGTCGCGTGGCCGGAGATCTGTAAAGTCGCGCAGCAATTGGGGCAGTGTAGTGGAGGGTGTCCTTCTTAGACGCGGCGCCTCTGGGTTGGAGGCCCAACATGTTTTCGCAATTCTGATGAGTTCCTTCAGATCAGGGACATGTTCAACGCGCTCGTATGGCAGGAAAGACTTGTCGTAGTACCCCTCTAATACCATCTTAAACTGCTCTTTCTTTGTGCTTTGACGACTCGAATCATGGTGTGGATACCTAGCCTGAAGGTCAGGAAACCAGGCGCAAAGTATGCTAATACCCAAACAGCCCACAAGGTACTGTTTCAAAGTATAGAAAATCTTGGACACCAAGATGTTATTAGTTGCACAAACGACTCCGCGGCCGATGGGGTTGGAAAACATTTTCGCTAATGGAGCGAATATCGAGAAGACTAACGGGCTGTTTCGAAAATCACCTTTGTAGAGTATATGTGGTCCTTCTGGCGATATTTTGAGAGTCTCTACTGCCCCCAAATGTGTGACTAGGTCCAACTGGGCTTCAGTATGAGCACTTGATAATGGCAGCGCCACTCCCTTCGTGTCTGTATTCGATTGACTCTTCCCGATCGTAGATGACACTTGGGAGGAATCAACCTCGAAGAACTGGATGGCTTTGAGTACTTCTAGAATTTTGTTCAAATTGTCGTGCGAATCAAGATAAATTGCACCCAAAAGAGCCTCGAAAGCCTCTCCCAAGTGGCCTACCGAACCAAGTGCATCAAGGTGCCGCTGGAGGCCGATTCTGCCACCAACTTCGCGCAAGGCTGCTCGTGTTTTGAGCGACGAATCTTCTAGAGAGTACTGCGCTTGTAAACGATTAGTGTTTGGAGGAGTGCCAAGGGTGGTTGTGGAGGCTCACCTCGGCTTCGCCGACTATAATACCAGGTTCGACATATTGCTAGATCTAAAACTTCGTCTCCGAGCAGCGCGAGCCGCTTCTGATCCTCAAAGAATGTCTTCTTGCCATCAAGGTCGAGTTTCGTGCTATTATGAGTCTTGAAAGCGGCGATGCCTAACAGCTTGTTCTCGAATTTGTAGCCAATCCGTTCTTCCAAAACTCCTAGTTCGGTGGCCGCGGAGAGTATAGCATTAGGGTCACGTGAGACACGTTTTCGGGCCTGCCGTTTTTGCTTTAACTGCTTTAACGAAAGAGAGGTGTGCTCCGGCCGTGAAGACACTTCTGGGCCTTGCGTCTTCGATACGGGGACAAAAGGAGACCTTCGTGGTCTATCCGGGAACCTGTACCGTAGGAATCTGGTCCGATTCATGTGAAGCCTTTTGAGAAACATGTCTAAGCGTAGCGACCTTCACAGAACGCCTTCAGTCTTTGCAGCCAAGAGTGGGACTTGGACATTCGTTTGATGTCGTCCTGCCTAGGTTGAAGTTGGCGCAAGGTGATTGGTCCGGTGAAAGTCAAGCCGCGCACTGCGCTGCCACAGCGTCCCAGATCATCGCTGTTGACGCAGACTTGGGCGAGGTTCGAAGAGATCTCGCGATACTAGACATGCAAGTGGCAGAGAATGTGTTCCAGAGATCAAAGTATGACGAAGGGATTGAGCTTCTCGTCGAGAAAGAATCGTCGGGGCAAGACACACAGACCACGCGAAAGCTCACGTGACCCACAGCAGAACACGAGCAGGCACAAAAACATCAACAAAATGTCATTTTCAGTGCAGACACAACGGAGCTGATGGCTCATTTCATGCGAGCGCGAGGATGAGAGAAGTATTAAATCTTATATTTGAGAGCTGCCAGCCCAATACGGGCTCGACACGGTCTAGGCGTGAGCAACAAGTTCGCCCAAACAAATACTCCGGATGCACGCTCCCGAAACGTTACACTTTGTCTAGCCATGATCCATAAGCTCCTATGTTACAAATGCAGGCTTAACCAGAGAACTCCTTGATGTCCGTTGTCTTGCCCGGAACAAGAGCCAAAGGCACGATACCAGATACGTGCATCTCCGGGCCGTAGACGTGCATGTTGAGACCGAGCTCCTGGCCGACGTTCTTCATGTTCTTGAGACCCTCCTGGTAGTTGGGACCAGCACGACGGATCCAGATCTGAACCTTGTGCTCGTTCAAAGAACCGGCGACTTCCCTCAAAGCGCGGATGACACCCTTGAAGGTCGAGGCAACGTTGGTGAAGTTGGCAATACCACCACCGATGAACAAGACCTTGCCCTCAGGGTGCTGGGGAGCACGGAGCATGAGGTCGAGGACTGTTCGTGCGTAGTGGAAGGTCTGTGTCTCGGTGGGAGCGCCAGAGTACTCGCCGTAGTTGGCGAGCTCACTGGCAAAGCCAGCGGAGGCGATGGCGTCGGCATAGACGACGGATGCACCACCACCAGCAACGAGGGTCCAGACACGGCCAGTGGCGTTGAGGATGGTGAGCTTGAGGGATGCGCCAGTCTTAGCATCCATCTCGGCGATGTAGGCCTCCTCCTTGCTCATCTCACGGCCGAAAGGAGCAGGGAACTCCATGGGGGGACCAACGTCAATGGTAGTCTTGGTCTCCTTGGAGGGGGCAACTGGTATGCCGAGAGCAGTTGCGCTGCGAGCAATAGCCCATTTGGCACCGCACTCGAACTCAGCAGTCTGGTCGAGCTTGGCAGCAAGATCAAGGAAGTGAACCTCGGCAGAGGTCTTCTCCTCGTTGGGGATGACAACGAGAGGGTTGATCTCGAGGTAGCTGGAAGACACGTCAGCAACAGTTGTATATTGGGGCATGGGAGGTGCTCACGTGAACTGGCAGTCAACGTAGACAGCGTACAGCCTCGAGATGAAGTCGACGAGGACATTGTGGACGCCCTCAGGAACCTTCTTGAGGAGAGTGGCAGCGATCTCCTCGTTGGAAGGATACTCCTTGAGGTCGACGGGGATGAGGAGCTTCTCAGCCTTCTCATCAACATCGCCGACATCGACACCACCCTCGTGGGTGAAGAGGATCCAATCACCCTAAGCGGGAGCGTCAGCAACCGAAGGCAGCGTGATTGGTGCAAGCGTGCAGTAGCCGCAAACCCAGCGAGCCGCAACACCAGTGTAGCAAATTTGGCAAACGGAACAGGAAAGAAGGCAGGAGGAATTGACATGTGAAAGGAACGTGCGTATCGCATAAAGCAGGAGTGGGTCGGCGTTGGTTTCCCTTCGTCCGGCCGGGGGTCAAACAAAACCAAGGCAGTGCGCCCGGATGCTTTCAGGCCAGCACTCCGCTCCGACTTTTGCTGCCACTCGGGCAAAAGTGCATGGCGGCGAAAACGCCCTCTGCTCGACTGCAGTCGCCGAACGCAGGTGGTGCGCACGCCACGCCCCGACCTGGCCCACGACCCAACATGGCGACACGGCACGGAGGTTGAAACAGCGAGAATGAGGAGGAAAACGAAACGGACACATGGGAGAAGAGACGTACCTCGCGCACCGAGTTGATGTTGATGTAATACTCGGTGTCCTGGGGGTGGGGCACGAAGGGCTCGACCAGAAACTGCCTCAGGACGCCCTCGACCGTCTCGACCTGCTGTGCCTTGCCTGCGCGCGCCTCGACCCATTCGCGGGCCTCGGACCAGGGCTTGTTCAGGGCCAGCAGACCGCTCTTGCCTCGTCGCTTGATCAGCTGGTCGGGCTTTGCGACGAACCTGGCGCCCGGAGCCAGCAGCCACGGGTATGTGGCCTCGGCCTGGTCGAGCACGCCCTTGACGTCGGCGTCAGCGGCAAAGTACAGCGACGCCAGCTTGGGCGGGGCGTTGTGTGTCGCGGCGGCGGGCAGCGGCGTAGGCTTGATGACCGGGGCGCGGGTCAGGTGGTAGTTGAGGATGGCCTTGCCGTCGGCCTCGAGGATGGATTTGGCAGACATGGTGCAGGTGGTGGAATGCGGGCGGATGGGGGCAACTGCAGAGAGTGAGTGGGAGCGGGTGGGCAGCGTGGAGAGAAAGCAATGGGCGACGACGCGGGCGCAGACTCGGGCGTGTGGACATGGCGGCCAGCACGAGACGGCGGCGCTACGGAGGTCGAATGTGGACTCCGCAGGCGTGCGAATAGGGCGAGTGCCTAGTTGCGAGTTGCGAGCGGCGATCGCGGCCGGCCAGCGCAGCGGGCAGCGACGGCCGTGGGGCAGCAACAACAGCAACAGCAGCAACAGCAGCAGCAACGTACCTGGATCGTGTGAGGCCGCACAGCAAGAGCAGGACAGCAGGCAGCAAGAGCAGGAGAGTGCAGCAAAGGCGTGCGGGCAGGAGCAGGAAAGCAGCAGGAGCAGCTGAGGACTGAGGACAGGACTACAGTGACTCGGGCGCGGTAATGGGGCAGCGTAACGCTGTTTTTTTGCGTTGAGATGGCTCGGGGTCGCAGAGTTGCGGCACTGCAGCTAAGGCGCGGTGGGTCCACCGCTAGTCTGCCCGTAGCCTACCACGGCCGACCCCTCCACAGGGGCCCAAGGATTGCAGCTCAGGACCGCAACTCAGCAGCTCAACGGCTCCGAACAGGGCGCTGCAGCTGCCGGCCCCCCAGCAGAACGGCACCAGCGCTGTCCAGAGATATCAACAGCATCAGCAGCAGCATCTGCCCGCGCGCCGACGTGCGCCAATGGCAGCGCGAGGTCGCTGGCCGACGCCTGTGTTTGTCCCGAGGGCCGTCATACAGGGCCGCCAGGGCCACACAGGCCACCCAGGCCGGCTCGCGACACACGGCTCCTCACTCACCGCCCGACACATAGCGCCGGCTTGGCCCCAACAACGCAGGTCGCGCTGGGACCTCAACACCGCCGGAAAGAAGCACAGCAGGCCCATCGATCCTCGGGAATTCTCGCCAGCCGCCCAGCTTCGCAACCTCTTCCTCTTTCATCACTCCGCCCCTCCAGCGCCCGCCCTGGCACGTCTCCATAAGGTGCGTCTGCAGTCCCCCGGCGCTCACGCCCGCCGCAGCTCCTGTGTATTTCTGTATTTTTTCGGCGCCCGCACCACCGCCCTCACGTCAGACACTTGTAGCCTGCGTGCCTGCCCGCCGCCGTCACTGACGCTCGCTCATTAGACCTGCTCTCCTCCGCCACCACACTTGACATTGACTCCACGGCCACGATGCCTTCCGTCGCGCCTGCCACCGGCTCTGCTGCCCCCAGCGAGGGCCTGTCTGCCAACGACAACATCCGCCGCTTCGAGGCTCCCAGCCGTGCCCTGACCCCGCCGCCCTCGCACACGCTGTTCCACCCCAAGACACGATGCTTCGTCTAGTAAGACCTCGCCGCCCTACCCAGACGCCCGCTAACTCCCCGCAGCGGCCTGCAGCCCCGTGCCGTGCAGGGCATGCTCGACTTCGACTTCATCTGCAAGCGCAAGCAGCCCTCGGTCGCCGGCATCATCTACACATTCGGCGGCCAGTTCGTCAGCAAGATGTGCGTCCCCCGCCCCCTGTCCCCCGCCGTCCGCCCGCCGTGCTAACCCGCTGCAGGTACTGGGGCACCAGCGAGACGCTGCTGCCTGTCTACCAGTCGGTCGAGAAGGCCATGGCCAAGCACAGCGATGTCGACACCGTCGTCAACTTCGCCTCGTCGCGCTCCGTCTACCAGTCCACCATGGAGCTGCTCGAGTTCACCCAGATCAAGTCGATTGCCATCATCGCCGAGGGCGTCCCCGAGCGCCGTGCGCGTGAGATCCTGCACGTCGCCCAGAAGAAGGGCGTTACCATCATCGGCCCTGCCACTGTTGGTGGCATCAAGCCTGGTGCGTTCAAGATCGGCAACACGGGCGGCATGATGGACAACATTGTTGCCTCCAAGCTCTACCGCCCCGGCTCCGTCTCCTACGTCTCCAAGTCGGGCGGTATGTCCAACGAGCTGAACAACATCATTGCCAACACCACCGACGGCGTGCTCGAGGGCGTCGCCATTGGCGGTGACAGGTACCCCGGAACCACCTTCATCGACCACGCTCTCCGCTACCAGGCCGACCCCGACTGCAAGATCATCGTCATTCTCGGCGAAGTCGGTGGTGTCGAGGAGTACCGCGTCATTGAGGCCGTCAAGTCTGGCCAGATCACCAAGCCCATCGTTGCTTGGGCCATTGGTACCGTTGCTGGCATGCTGAAGACCGAGGTCCAGTTCGGTCACGCTGGCTCCTTCGCCAACTCTCAGCTCGAGACTGCCACCACCAAGAACAAGACTATGCGCGAGGCTGGCATCTACGTCCCCGAGACCTTCGAGGAGATGCCCGCCATCCTTGCCCAGGTCTACCAGAAGCTCGTCAAGGACGGCACAATCAAGCCCAAGCCCGAGCCCGTAGTCCCCAAGATCCCCATCGATTACTCGTGGGCGCAGGAGCTTGGTCTGATCCGCAAGCCTGCTGCTTTCATCTCCACCATCTCCGACGACCGTGGCCAGGAGCTGCTGTACGCTGGCATGCCCATCTCCGACGTTTTCAAAGAGGAGATTGGCATTGGTGGTGTCATGTCCCTTCTTTGGTTCCGCCGCCGCCTGCCCATCTACGCCAGCCGCTTCCTCGAGATGGTGCTCATGCTGACTGCTGATCACGGCCCGGCTGTGTCTGGTGCCATGAACACCATCATCACCACCCGTGCCGGCAAGGACCTTATCTCCGCGCTCGTCTCTGGTCTCTTGACCATTGGTTCGCGATTCGGCGGTGCCCTTGACGGCGCCGCTGAGGAGTTCAGCAAGGCCTTCGACAAGGGTCTTAGCCCCCGTGACTTCGTCGACACCATGAGGAAAGAGAACAAGCTTAGTACGTAATCTCGACCCACTTTTTACAAATCTAACAATCTGCAGTCCCCGGTATCGGCCACAGGATCAAGTCTCGCAACAACCCCGATCTGCGCGTCGAGCTCGTCAAGGAGTACGTCAAGAAGAACTTCCCCAGCACGAAGCTGCTCGACTACGCCCTTGCCGTTGAGAGCGTCACAACATCCAAGAAGGACAACCTGATCCTCAACGTCGACGGCTGCATTGCTGTCTGCTTCGTTGATCTCGTCCGCAGCAGTGGCTCCTTCACCCCCGAGGAGGCCGAGGACTACCTCAAGATGGGTGTCCTCAATGGCCTGTTCGTGCTCGGTCGCTCGATCGGTCTGATTGCCCATTTCCTCGACCAGAAGAGGCTGAGGACCGGTCTCTACAGGCACCCCTGGGACGACATCACCTACCTCCTGCCCTCTCTGCAGGGCGGAGCGCCGGGTGCCGAGGGTCGTGTCGAGGTCAGCTTGTAGTTTCACGCAACGAAAAAGGAAGATTACATGCAGTTCGGTCGCTTGATGTTTGACCCGAACCGGCGTTCTCAGCGCGTAGACAGATTCATTACACAGAATTGTGGGATTTGTAGCAATATCCGCTAGCTGTGGGCGGAGATAGAATATTTTAATGCCATACGACGACTACGTACGCATTGCTCTCTTGTGCTCCCTGCTCTCATGCCGGCGTGACTGCGGTGCTGTGCTGCTTCCCAATCGGGTCTGCGATGCGAGAAGCACTACCATGCGTTTGCGCGTCAGGCACGACCCAGCCCCGCAAGTTTCCAGCGCTGCTATCGCTGTTATCGATACCACGTGTCACGTGCACCTTATAACCCCCGAGCCTGCTGTGCCCATACTGTACCTATTCCCCGAACCAGCAACATATCTCCCGAACCTCCTACCCCCCCTCCCCCCGACAGCCGCCCCACGCGCTCTCAAAACCCCCCGCTCTGCCGCATCACACGGCCTCAGCCGCACCGCTCGCTGCCCGGCCCCCACTCACCGCCGCCCGGCTCCCGAGCTCGAAGCTGAGCGGTGCTGACGTGTGGTCACGCAGTCGGTCGGGGTGCGAGGGGGAGGGGGAGGGCTAGGGGTGCCGAGACATGGTGCGGATGCGGGCGGGCGCGAGAATCTACTGTACCTACATAAGGTTCAGGATGCCGTGTTGGGTGGGCCGTTGTCGATTTTCGGTATCGGTTTCCAGTGTCGGTGTCGGTGTTAGTGTTGTTGTTGTCGGAGTTCAAGCTTGAGGTCGTGTCGGAGTCTGTGTTTGGGTCGGAGTATGTGTCTGTTTCTGTTTCTGTGCTTGTCTGCGTCGGAGTCTGCGTCGGAGTCGCACGCGAGTAACACCAAGTCTCGTTTGGTAGGGTGCGCGGGATGCTCGGTCGCCATGGTGTGGTACGGCACCCGCTCGGGCAGAGAGGGTGCGTGCTAACTCCCAAGCACGCAGTTCGCACCATCGCGGAATAGTTCGCTCCTCTTCGCGGCCCGGGCTCTCGACACCGCTGAGACCTACTATAAGTACTTTAGACCTGCTGCGTGTTGTAAAGTCTTCTTTCTTCGTTTCATGCATCCGTCTCGATGGCATGCCGGTGACCAGCTTGTGATGTCGATGCTTGCTTGCGCGATGATGGGCTTGAGTGGCGTGGTGCACGATGGTATGGACCTGCGCAGAGGAAACGTTGCGTGAATGTCTCAGAAGTTTAGGTCGTTCGTAAGTGCTACGGAAAGCTGAACTGCATCTCATCGTTGGTGTCAGCCGACTCTGGCGGTAGGCCAGTTGCTGAGACGCTCAACGTATGTTTCTCGTTCCCACGGAGTCTGGCCATAGCACTGAACAGGCAGTCTGCGGCATAGATGCTTCGTGCGAGTAAACAATTGAGATATTTGAATCTTGTACAGCTGGATTGTGAGGCTGATCTCTGCTTTGCACCTGAGAAGCGATCCGACGTTATCAAGGACATAGAGAGGTCTGTGTAGTCGAGCGATCGAATTTGGTTTATTGGACTTGTTATGCACTATCAAACCGAGTATCTGACCCGGCTAGTAACTACAAACGTATGGTACCGAGTCAAGATCGAGCTTTCTGGCACAATTCGAGGGACAACGAAGAGTGTGAATACCGCTTCAGGCTCCTGCAGACATGAATTATAGGACGCGTTCATTGAGCTTGCAAGCCATGCCCTTCATGAGCTTATTCACTGCCAAGATACTGAAATGTGACCCAGCGTGAGACCATGGAAGGGGGGTGGATTCATGATGCTTGCCTTTGAGCTATTAGGTGGGTATCCTTTCGCGCTCTTTATCATGAAATGGCGCAGCTGTGTATTGCCATACACTAGGGTCAGGAAATACGTTGTCTGTGATACGTATTGGTATATGCTTGTGCATTATACTTGGTATGTTTCCCCCTTTTAATCTACTGCCTGTACTGTGCAGTTCTTCTTACAGTACAGGCTACGTGCTGATAACCCATGACAACTACGCCTGCTTCCAACATGATCGATATCTTGTTGGACTGCATCTGCTTACGTATACAAGTGAGTACTCCAACCCTCGACCCGAGTTCAGCTCTATTACGACAGCATTTCGTATGATCAGCTACTGAAACCCGCCTGCCAGCACACCCGCGCCTCAGCTCTCACAAACTCAACACGCACAGCGTCCGCCGCAACAGCCATAAAGAAGTCGTGTGCGTACGGATGCAGGTACTCCCGTACTGCAAGGGTCGCACTGCACGCTGCCTCGCGTGCCTGGCATGCTTCACACGCTGCGCTATCGAATTGTACCACGGAACGTCATGACCGCACGGCGGTGACGGGAATGCGCGGGGCTGACACTGTGAGTGTAGACTAGAGCGTGACGGGTCTAGTGGGCGCCTGATGGTAGCTGGGAGGGGTGGAGGGCCGAAGCCAGCCTCCTCCGTTGATGCTGCATGACGAGCTGATTAAGTGTCAAGAGCGTGGCCGCGGCGGCAAGATGCAAGTACAGCAGCTGAGGGCTTGCTGGCACGCCATGTGTATTTGTTGCACGCGGCTTGGTGTCTGCAGTGCGACTGTGGAGGAATGCAGACTCTGTATTTCCGGACATGGGTGCGCAGCTTCTTCAGCATCGTCTGTGGTTGCGGTCCGTTCGCATGCGAATACGACAGAAGCGAGCTGGATGCCGGCATCCACAGTGGTGAGCAAGGAACCGAACCTTGCGCGGTTCTGCGCATCCATTGCTGCGGATGGGGAATGCTCAAGCTTTGCCAATTTGTTGCGCCTGCAAGATGATGGATGGCGTGAACTATGGCTGGAGCGTGACCGAGCTGACGGCTGTTCATGAGCTACCCCTCCGTAAGCCGCAGCTGTACATATAGCTCCAAGCTCTTGAGCTCTTGGAGCTCGTATGTAAAGCTCGTGCCCGACTGAAAAAATGCAGGGCTGGAGACGTCTGTAGGGCAGGAACAGTTGTAAGGCAAGCAACCACAAATAGCTATACCTTGATTCGGCAGGCGGGCACAACTCACAACGAATAGCAGCAGCTGAATATTCTCTCTCTTCGGAGGTGTTGATCCCTTAAAGCGGTAGGGCCGATGAAATCATACGGAATGGGCCTAAGCCCGTGAGGCGTGCTCTTTGTGCTGTCTGTCAGCTACCTAGCCGATAGGGCTAGATTGCTGCATGCGAGCTCGTGGTCGACCGGATGGATAAGTAGTTGCAGCCCGTCATGGTCGTGGGCCTCAGCCTTGTGCTGTTTTCCTCCTGCCCTCAGCCTGCTGTCGCTCTTCAGAATATATTCTTACCACGGACTAACCACCATGTTCGTGCTGTCGCTAACAATCTTGGCCTCGGCTTGGCTTGTTACTGCTCAGGACGGGAGCACCTATCATCCACATGGCGCATTCGCCTTTGTTCGATCCGGAGAGCGTACGCCAGAATTGGTAGGCGGCTCTCAAGTTCTGACCGCGGTGGGTGCGCAGCAAATGTACGAATTGGGGCAAAATCTGAGAACCCGTTGGATCGACGGTGACAGCAATGCTGGACTCGGTAGAGAGAACATCGCAAACATGGCAGTCGACAGGTTGAATAACGACCAAATCTCTGTCCAGACATTGGACAAGCAGTACCTGGTGTCGTCGGCGCAAGCCTTCATGCAGGGCATGTACCCACCACATGCGCTCGGCAATTCAAGTGGGTTTGGGGACTCGACAGGGTTGCTAGCGGATGGAACGACTGTCCAGGCACCTCTGAATGGATATCAATACGCGGCTGTCCAATCTTTCAACTCGTATGCGTATAATTCGATTTACATTGCTGGCAACCACAACTGCCCATATGCAAAGCTAGAAGCACTCCAGTATACAGTGTCTGACAGATTCGACAACACCAAAGCTGCTAGCCAGGCCACCTATGACGCATTGCAGACCAGCTGGTTCCAGGGCCACCTACTGGACGATCAAAGGTATGCCACATAACCTCCGCGAACACGGGAATTTGGTAGCTAACAAATCCCCAGAGATTACGATCACGCTCTCGAAATCTGGGACTACCTCTCGTACCAATACACACACAATCGCACAATCTACGAGAGGCTGACCGGGAGTCCTGTATACACTGGAGTCTACAATGCAACACGCTACCTCGCAGACGAATACGCCTGGAACTTCTGGGGCAACACAGCAGCCTCCAGAAATGACTCGGACAACCAGGCCATTGGCGGCATGACTCTGGCCGCAGAGATCCTCCATCAATTTCAGAACCTGGTGGACGATCGCAAGAACCACAGCACATCCACAGCTGGAGTATCGCAGCCTCTCACTCTCCTCTTCGGCGAGATTGATCCTATGATCAATCTTTTGAGCCTGATGCTCATGGACACCCGCGACACGAGCTTCCGCGCCATTCCTCCCTACGCGTCCGCCATGATCTTCGAGCTCTACTCCAGCGGCGATAATGGGACTTTCCCCCAAAATGACGACGACCTGTGGGTGCGCTTCTACTACCACAACGGCACCACAGACTTCAACGGTCAGCTCCTCTCGTTCCCCATGTTTAACCGCGGCCTCGACCAGACGGGTATGAAGTGGACAGACTTCAATCTCATGTTCTCGCACATCATGATGCCGACCATCCTAGAGTGGTGCACGACCTGCAGCGCACCGAGTCTGTTCTGCACCGGTGTCGACACAGACACGATCATCGTAGCCAACCCCAAAGCGCAGACAAGTAGCAACGGCGCCGTCTCACCCGTTGTTGCTGGCGTCATCGGCGCATTCGTTACGCTGGCGATTGCGGCCCTGCTCTTCGGCCTCGCCATGCTGGCAGGCGGTTTACGCTTCCACCGTGCGCAGCGCCGCCCGAAGTCCGACCTGGGCGGCTTCAAGGGCGCGAACAAACTCGCGTCTGACCCTGATCTGGCCAATCTGGCGAAGAACGGCGCCATGCCCGCTGGCGTCGCGACCGTGGCTGCAGGTACTGAAGGCCGCGCAAGACACGAGAGGGTGGGCAGTTGGGAGCTCAGGCAGAAAGAGTTTGGCGGCTGGAAGAGCGGGGATATGGGCGAGCAGTTTCCCAGTCCGAGAGAGAGCTTCGAGCGGATCGACGCTGTGGCTAGTCGACCTGTTGAGCCGCGCGAGACCGTGTAGGATGGGTAGGGAAACAGGGGAGAGGAACAGGGTACCAATCCCGAGTCCCTGTTCTTGGTCTTTGTGATGACGGAAATGATTCAACGCACTTGGGTTTACGATGGAGTTGGGACGAGACTGGATGCGCACCTTCGCTTCGAACGATCATGATACCCGGCTTCGCGCCTGTTCTGTTCTTATGGTTTACGATAGTTACGACACTCTTTGACGATACAATGGATCTGAATGACACACACATATAGTGTTCCTAGTGCAAGGGAGGAGCTTGTGCGAACCCGAGACCAACCTACCTCTTGTGATATACATGTGATAAGGCACAACGCTGCGGGTTTTGTACTAGCATGTCGCCAAACCAAGTCTGATTCTCGTAGTCTACCGCATATATGGTGCTCCGCAAGGTCTGCCCAAACCACAGTGCCGCCCTTCACCTTCACTGCACATCACCACACCACTCCACCCACTTCACCACTTGACGCAGTTATAATCTGCAATCGCACTCTAATTCTCATCAAACCAGGACACGTAGTTTAATGGTAAAACACTCACACCCCGCGACCCACACGGTTACTCCAGCCGTCTGACCGCGCCGTGACCATGGTTCACAGAATTTGGGTGTAGCGCGCCCTTACCTGCCAAACCTGCCAAACCTGCCAAGCTGCCAAAATGCCTCAGTCCCTGTAAGTAAAGACAGTAGGACCCCAGTGTGGAGAGGTACAAGGACGCTTGTACCAAGGGTGATGTGAGAGTTGTGCGTTCGATTCGCACCGTGTCCAATCTTTTTGGCGGCGTATGGTGTTTTTTTGCTGGGAGTGAAAGCAGATGTCAAGGATTGATTTTTACATCGGATAGACGGCTGTCCGTGCTGCGTATATATTGCTCTTATGGTTCTTAAGATTCATGGCTCCTGCACAGCTACCCACCCCCGACGCCCGACGACAAACACCAAAGCGGCTTCCCAAGCCCCATGTGTTACTCCTCCTTCAGATCCTCCACAAACCCAACCAACCGCTTCTTAATCACCACACCCACCAACCGTCCCGTTCCCTCCTCAGTGATGCATAAATATCGCAGCCCCAGCTTCGCAAACATCTCCACCGCGTACTCGAGCGGCGCCTCCCCGCAAATCGCCAGCGGCGTACGGTCTACAAACGGACTGAGATCTACCTCGATCCCCTCGGGCGGCGCATCCTCGACCGTGTGGCCTAGCAGGCGCACACGGTAATCCTGCTGCGACGGCGACAGCGGGATCGCGGGCGAGAGCTGCTCCAGCCCGAAGGCGAGCTCGGCCTGCGAGAGATAGCCCTGCAGCATGGGCACGGTGGAGGGTGGATGCGTCTGCACGAGCACGAGGCCGGCGTCCATGAGCCCGCGCTGGCGCAGGGCGTGGAGTTTGTGGCGCAACAGGGACGAGGGCACGGTGTTACAGGACGGGATAAGGACGGTGATGGCGTCCATTGTCTTCTTGGGTGGGACGAGAGCGCTGACTTTCAGGCCCTGCTTGCGGACGACTTGCAGCGCGACGTCGGCGTCGAGAAACGGGTGGCCGAGCACAGATTGCGCGAGGTCGTAGACGCCGTCGGCGGAGATGGCGTCGGCGACCCATTTGGCGACGAGGATTGCGACCATGTGCGGGACCACGTAGGAGAGCTCGCCTGTAAGCTCGAACATGATGACGGCGAGACTGATGGTCATGCGACTCACGCCGGCGAGGAAGGCGGCTGCGCCGACGAGCGCGAAGATGCCGGGTGAGACGTCGTTAGCTGTGTAGGGTAGGAGATAGCCGACGAGGCGACCGAAGAGTGCGCCGGCATCGAGAGCGGGGATGATGACGCCGGAGGGCACTTTGCAGCCGAATGTAATGATCGTGAGGACGAGCTTGGTAAGGGTTCCGTATGTGAGCCAGCCAACATACGCCCAGTCAGTTGCGTCGGTATGTGCTTCGTGCAAGCAGACAAAGGAGTGGGCAGATGAATCATCTTTGCAGTCGACAAGGACGTTCTTGATGATGATGTCACCTGGCTCACGAGTAAGAGGATTGGGGAACTGGAGCAGCGCGGTCGCTAGAACGACGATGCCAACCTCGAACACAGGGTTGGCCTTGATCAGAGGAATCTTGCGGAAGTGTTTGCTCCAGATGAAGTTGAGCTTGCAGAAGAGTCCCCCGAAGACGCCACCCGCCACGCCCAGCAGCATGAAGATGAAATAGTGCACCGGCTCGTATTCGGTGCCGTACTTGGTTTCAAAGAGAACAAGCTTGCCTGTACCGGTGGGATTGAGCTGCTTGAGGACGATGGCCGCCGTCAAACTGCATAAGAATGCCCGCCAGAGGACCTTCCGCGGGAAGTAGGTGCTGATCTAACAATCATTAGAAGCCGACCAAAAAACCTCGGAGGTGTACATTACCTCCTCGTAGCTGAACAACACGCCTCCTATGGGGGCACCGAAGGCTACACTCAGCCCGCTGGAGCAAGAAGCACTCAACAACTCCCGCATTTTCCTTCCGTTATCTTTGTATTTTGGGAAGAAATTGCCTACCAGATAGCCCACACACGTGGAAATGTGCACGAACTTTCTAGGTATTAGATGACGTTATTTAGTTGGATATGTGGTAGACTTACCGGTCCTTCCTTCCCAAGACACATTCCTGTGCTCACAGCAAACACGGCACCGAAAGCCTTTACGACAAGCACACGGAAAGAAAGGAACGACGGAATAGAGAAGCCGCTCAAGATGGTCTTGATTTCTGGGATACCACTGCCAGCAGCCATATACATGACCTTGCCTCCTCCCTCAGAAGGTGCTGGCGTAGGGATACCTCCGTTCAACGTACGAGAGTCGTCAGGTTTCGCGGCGTGCGGTGAGGAAGGCGGCTCACTCGGGACTTCCGCAGAGGGCAACCGGCTTCTCGTCAACATGGTCGCACTGGAGCTAATGGTTCCAAAGACAAGTGCTAGAGCGACGTAGACCGCAAAGCTCCGGGCGTAATCATCTGACCAGGCGTGCCACTCACTGCAGCTTGGCTCCACACTGCCTTCTCCAGTAAACATGCGAAGCTTCGGCGTGGATATCTGGGATGCGCTCTGCCGACAACAGTTCTCTCGGCTCTTCCAGGGGCTGGTACTGCAGTAGCCCATCTTCCAGTCTGCAACTGTAGCGACGGCGACATCGACAATGAAAGCGACCAGAGCCGTCAGAGCGCCGATCAGAACCACAGCTATCCATCCCGAGCACGCGTCGAGCTGCGCGATAAGCTTGTAGCGCAGACTATACAAGGAATTGATTTGACGGAAGCGATACGAGTCTTTGACCTGTGCATATTAGCACGCCACCGACGAGTTCCGTCACAAAAAGGCAATCCGTACGAGATCATGGAGCCAGTCAATCGTGGTATAATCATTGTATGGCAGGCGTTCGCCCACCGTGCTGTCAACTAGTTGCTGTTCTTCCTTGGACAACGTCGAGGATATCGTAGAAGCCGATTCCACGTCCTGCTCATGCTGTAGTTGCGATAATCGAGGGTCATGCAGAAGTGGCGTCTGTTCACTGGCTGCTTCAGGGTGCGAGGGCATAGCTCAGCTTTGCTGCGGGGAGGCAGCGTAGAACAGACCGGGACATGATTGCGAGCTGGCCGGTAGATATGGCCTGGAGATACAAAGACATGTGTATGCACAGTGACGCGACCGTATCTCTGTACGTCTCGCTTATCAACCGCTGATCGCGATTCTGCTGGGCTCAAAGCTGGGGAAGCTTGTCCCATCATGGAGTGTCGTGTGGAGAGATAAGGACCCGTGGGGAGGTGTCGAGATCTTGATGTGATAGGCGCAAATCGCTACACAACGCTAGCCACATTGGCGTGTTATCGGCGTAGCACCACGCTTCTGCGGTCAAAGGTGTAGCAATGCGACTGCGGATGATTGTACTCGTGATGATTAAAGCATCTTCGAGAACACATTTCTGCTTACTGTCAACGCGTGTGGTCCGTAATTGGGTCAGAAGGGGTATTGGAAACAGCATGAGATACAATCAGAGCTATAGAACCATATCTTTACAGACGTAACGTGCGTGGAGAACATGCGCGCTCTGATGTCCAGACCAGATGCGCCAAATGACCAAGTCGCGTTGTAGAAAGCTGACTGAACCGCCGTCTAGACCAATGTACATTGATGTTACCACATGCGAGCGCCAGTTCAATCCGTCCCACCATCCGTCCGCGAGATATTAGGGAGTCAAGGAAAAGTCGTGCAAGGAAAGTAGTAGTCGAAGCTGCTTAAACGAACCTACGCCTTGGTCTGTGCAGCCATCTCGTTGGCATACCTCTGCTTATCGGCTGAAGCTATGTCCTCGAATCGCTATTGTGTCACATTAGCTTCAGCTTCTTGTGCGTACTTATAGAAACAACATACCTGCTTCTCGCTGGCGCTGAGCGCCTTCCACTCCTCAGACAAAAGCTTGGACACCTGAGGAAGCAGCAGGCCCTTGAAATCCGAGGACGGCGATCGCTCAACATTGAAGGCTGTCCACGCAGACACGGGGCGTTTCACAGCGCGCTCGTCTACGATAGACTGGCAGTGTGCCGGGATGCCGGGGGTCTTGCGTGTTGCTGATAATGTTCTCCTGAGCCGAGCGCGCGCATTGTTGGCAATACGGATCTGGTCGGGCGTATGGGATAGTACCCATTTCTTGTACTCGGCCGCACGGGCTTCATTGGCTTCAGCGGCCTGGTGATTCCAGTTCTGTTTGAGACGTCAGTGATTTGCTCGCGACTGGTGTGGAGGAACATGCCTCGCGCTCAGCAGGCGTGATTGCAGCCCAGCTTTTGGTGGAGTCAGTAAAGTCGGGTTTCCCGCCTTCCTTGTGGGCGGTCTTCACTCTCTCAGCGAAAAACAAGTTGTAGGCTGAGATCGGATTGCGGGTGACAGGCTCTCTCAGCGCGAGCTTCTTCAGCTCGCGGATGAGCGCCTTCTCCTTCTCCTCTGCTGTAAGCACCTTCTTGGCCCTCTTGACAGGCTTCTTCGGGACAGCCTTCTTCTTGGTCTTCTTTGGCGCGGCCTTCTTCGCGGCAGGTTTCTTTGCGGCAGTCTTCTTAGCAGTAGTCTTCTTCGCAGCAGTTTTCTTCACAGCAGGCTTCTTTGAAGAGGTGGTCTTCGTCACCGACTGCCCCGCGGCAGCCTTCGCCTTAACGGCCTTCTTGACCGGTTCGGCGGGGTCCTTGGTGGCGTAGGAGCGGACCTGGAGCTGCGACGCGTGCAATAGCGTGCGAATGGGCAGGGCGTAGCCGGCACGCGCAGTCTGGACGAGACACGCGAGCTTGGGCAGGCTGGGTGCAGCTTGTTTGGGTGTCTCAGCCGCCAAACGGCAGAGCGCGCCACGGGCCAGCATCGCAGAAATGTGTGGTCGCGTCGACGTGTGTGTTGTCTCACGGAGGGTCTGACCGGCGGCGGCTGCGCGCTTGGCGGGCAATTGGATGGGCGCTGTGGGGGATGGTGGTGTCGTGGTCCGGATTCGGACGCGAGAGAGCTTCCAAGGCGGGTGGTTGGTGGCCCTTGCATAAGCGGAGACACGATCGACGGGACGTCAACAGCCAAGCCAAGCGAGGAGTCAATTACTGACACAACGCTATTGGTGCGACGCCACGGGGCGAGGAGACGAATCATGCACGACTTCTCAATTGCAAGCAAATGTAATTAAAACGCCGCCCAAAACAGCTCTACATGATGTATGTACAAAACAAACGCGTCCGCCTTTTGCCAGAGAGTCTAGATCCACATAGATCAAGCGAACTTTTGGACACGGCCGTTGTGGCCGCTGAGGGGCGATGCGAGAAGGATCAGGTCGCGTCAACTAGGCGACTTTGTAGCTGTTGTGAAGTTAGCGGTGCACGTGACAATACACATGGGCGGCGTCTTACCTCCAGGGGTGGTCCTCGTCACCGTACTGGATGGCCTCCATCCACTCCTTCATCTGCAGCGCAATTGGTCCAGCCTCAACGTGGTCTTCAAGACCGCAGTCGACGAGGCGGCCCTTCCAGCTGATCTTGCGCACAGGGCTGACAATTGCGGCGGTGCCAGCACCAAAGACCTCCATCATGCGGCCCTCGTCGGACGCGTCAGCAATCTCCTTCATGGTGAACTTCTTCTCGAGGATGCTCCAGCCCTTGGGCTCCAAGCGCTCCCTCGCAAGAGCCAGGATCGAGTCGCGCGTAACGCCCTCGAGAATGGTTCCGTCGAGTGGTGCGGTGAGCAGCTCGGGCTTGCCAGTCTCCTTGTTCTTGATGGCGGCGAACAGGTTCATGGTGCCCACCTCGGTGATGTGCTCCTCCTCGCCAAACAGCCAGAGGTTCTGGTGGAACCCGCGGCTGGCGGCCTGCATCTGCGGCACAATGCATGGCGCGTAGTTGGCGCCGAGCTTCTTGTCTCCGACACCGCCAGGCCATGCGCGCACAGCGTAGTCGGTAGCCTCCAGCGACACGGCCTTGAAGCCGGTGGGGTAGTATGGGCCGACGGGCGACGCGATAACGTAGAGGAGCGCGGATGCAGGCGGGCCCACGCCAAGGGTGCGCTGGGTTCCAATCATGGTGGGGCGCAGGTAGAGTGAGTATCCACGGGCGCTGTAGCATGGTCAGCTTCCTTTTCGCCCGTACCACGACTGCTGTAGCTTACTCGGGGATGAAGCGTGCGTCCTCTTTGACAAACTTGCCAATCAGCTCCATGAGCGCATCGGGGTCGAAGTTGGGCAATGCAATGCGAGCCGACGACTTGTTCAGACGCGCCATGTTCTTGTCTGGCCTAAACAGCCTGATGTTTCCGCTCTTGTCCTTGTACGCCTTCATGCCCTCGAAGCACTCGAACGCATAGTGGAACACGCATGTCGCCGGGTCGAGGCTCAGGTTCTGGTACGGTGTGATACGCGCTGGTAGCCATCCTTCTGCCGCTGTCCATTCGAGCGAGAGCATGTGATCTGTGGTCTTTGCTTAGCCACCTACGTCGTTGATACACCATTCGTAGCTTCTACCTGTGAAGTTGCGACCGAAAATGAGATCCGCCGGGGGCAGCAAGTCCTTCGGCGAGGTCGTCCTTGTGATGCTGAGCTTAGTCGGGTCGATATCCTGGATCTTGTTGCCGACAGAGGCATCAGCGTGGATGCTGTACGGCCGCTGGGTCCGACATCGCAGCGATGCGCTGAGCGGTGCAGCTGTTGAGCGGAAGGCACAATTGGAGAGCGACGAAAGCAAACGCGACGATCGTTGCTGCAACATGGTGATGTGAGTGCTGCAGGACTGGGGAACAAAGTGTGGGGATTAAGAATGGCGGTCGCGGTGACTGTCCTCGAAATCTTGCAGGGTTCATCAACCGACAGTGACCGCTTCGGCTTTTTGTTGCCGCTAACGGCCCTCGAATCATTGGTCCTTCATCAGCATCCCTCCGATCTCCGCAGCTTGTAGGGCGCGTCTGAGCAACCCTGATAACGGATAGCTGAGGGTATTCACGTCAGGGCCTCTGCACAGGAGAACGTTACACTTTCGGAGATTGGCCTGACTATGTCCGTGAACCAGCCACACGACATGTGCCACCATGCTGTAGTCACAATCATCGAACAATATGAACAGCGCTCGAAAACCCCTCGTGAAGGCTTTCGAGGCGCGCATTCACCGACAGATGACGATGATTGAGTTCATCTCTATCAGCCGTGATAATTCGACCTTTGACTATCGCCATCTTGTTGCAGACAGGAGGTATTCTAAACATTATAATAAACAATCGAGGTACCACTATTAGCGGTGCTGTAGACAAAACTATGGTATCATTCGAAACGACAGAAGGTCGCGATTTATGACGGAATCAGTTGTTTGGCGTTCGTCATTCACTCTCGCGACGACTCCTCTGCTACAGCAGCAGCCGGCTTAGGGAATGTCGGCGCATAAGCACTCTTCTCCCTGATCTTCGCCCCCTTCATGTAGAACCATACATCAATTGTGAGCTGGGCACTTCTTCTGGTGTGCCTTCAGGCCGTCCGGGTCCTTAATCTTGTATCCGGTTGGACAGCCCTTGCAGTGGAGGTCTGGTGCAGTACCATTCTTCCCATACTTCGCCTTCCTGTTTGCCCTGCGCGCTGCCTTGCCCTTCTCTGATGTCTTGTACTTCTTCTGGACGGCTTTGCTCTTCTCAGTTCTGTTGTACTTGTGACGGGACTTCTTGTTGGATTCTGACGAGTTCTCTTTCTTCTTTTGCATTTTCCCTTTTTCTCCTGCATAGTACCTGCGCTTCTTCTCCTTTCCTTTCTCTGATCGATCAAAAGCTCTCTGATACTCTCTGCCCTTGTCTGTACGCTTCCACACTTTCATGTAGGCATTGAAATTCTCTCTCTTGGACGCTCTCCAATCTCTCTGCATCTCGGGGCAGTTGAAGGTATCAAGGACAAAGGGCGGCAGGACCTCATAAAGAGGAGAATGGCCGCAGAGACCGCTGTAAGGAAGTTTGCTCTGGTCCCATAGAGAGCAGCCAGTGATACTGCCCATAGTTCTCGCCTTGAAGAACCACATCTTTGAAGTGAACATGCCTTCCACAAGGATCAGTAAGGCTCTCAAGTACTGAAAATCTAGGGCATCTCCTGGAATCTCCGCGGCAGCAAGGACTGACTTCCCAGCCCAAGAGTAGCCTTGGTTGAACAACTCGACAACATTGGCTGGCATAGTGATCGTGCTCTTGCCGTAGTTGAAGTAGGCCTCGTATTGTTCTAGTCGTCTTGTTCCACCATCTGCATTAGTCCCAGATCCGCAATAGACATGCGAGACAATGTCAGAGTCCTTCTCGAAGAACTGAAGGTAGACAACCCAGTCTGAAGTCCTGTTGAGAGAGTCCAGAGAGATTGAGCAGTTGAGCAGATCATCGATTGAAGGAGGTTCAGGAGATTGCAGGAGGTCGAGGGAACCGGGAGCGAAGTCCAGAGAAAAGTAGGAGAGAGCCTGAAGAACAGTTGTCTCGTCATGGTACATGTGACGAAGAAGGCCAGTAGCAGAAGCATCCACCTCAAGGACAGAGAAGATATGTTGAGCGATCGCTGCATATTCTGAGGCAACCATAGCGAAGTGCTGACTCGAGAGAGTGTGTGGCTTCAGGGTGAGGCGGCATGTGTCAAGAGCTGTTGAGGCATGACGTGAGCCAGGCACCAAACCTCTGGTGAGGAAGGCACTCGAGGAAGGAAGGAGCCCCCAACCCCTCGACCCTTGACTCACCACAGAACACCATATCTGGCGCACGCAGAGTGGGAGTGCAGCGCCGCACAAACTGCACAGGAAACTGTAGGCGGTAATGGCTGAGGCAGCGAACATCGGACACGCATCGACCAGGTAGTTGAGCGCTTGCAGCCAGACGGCCAAGGGACCAAAGCTGGTGAGGCTGCCAGAGACAGTGGGGACTGGAGATTGTCAGTAGACTTCCGACTATTCGAGTGGGCCTCTGGTGACCTACTTATCCAGTGAATGTTGGGGTTTATCCTGTCCATCCAAACCAGAACAGGCCAACTGCAAAGCATGCACCCTCGAAAATGACTTCTGGCAGACGCCACTCGGGAATGAGTATGTTGTTGTTCGCGGCAAGCTTCTTGTGGTATATTGGCTGGCGCAAAAAGATCCATGTACCAGCAAGAAGCTGGCCTGCAACCATGCTAAAGAACGGAAGGCTTCCAACACCCAGGGTTGTAACACAAACACCTTAGAAAGCCAATGGGTACGCCGTGAGGAATAGCCAAACCAAGTTGCCATTTTCTGGCTGTCGAGCGCTCATAGTGTAGCGCATTGCGCTCGGCGGCCAGCATCTTGAATGGAATGAAAATGTTCTTTTCGACGACCTGTTCGGAATCTATCTCTTGCTCGGCGCGGCTGTTCCAATTGCTAGTCTGGCGGCGAAACTGAAAGGCTTTTGAGATGAGGATCTGAGGCAGGAACAAGTCAGAGAGGAATTGCTGGCTGAAATCAATGCAGAAGAAGCGTGCCGGGTATGCAACGTGACGTGTCCAATGGCAGCTGAGGTAAGAGAAGACGGTAGGCAGCAATACAAGCACGGCAGCAGGGCAGGTAAAAGAGAACCCGACAGCAATGCAGGCAAAGAATCAAGTCAAAGTGAGAGAGCTCGCAGAGAAGACGGTGATGGCCATTCCACGTGTGCGGTTGTCGAACATGTCGGAGAAGACGGCGGCAACACAGGTAAGCGGACATGCTCCAAAAAAACCAGCAAAGAATCGGCAAATGAGGAGTGTCTGTAGATCCTTTGAGACTGCAACAGAAATATTGAAGATGGAGAACCCGAAGGAGGCAATAACAAGCGGAAGTCGGCGGCCCTTCAACTCCGAAAACGGCGCCCTGCAGCTCAGTCAGTATGATGTAATGCTCGGTATGATCGTAGAAGCCCACCATAGGATGGGTCCAGTGGCAAAGCCAAGTACGTAGAGTGAAGTCGCCAGTGTTGCAACAACTGAGCCCACTCCGTAGATCTGCGCTATCGCTCCAGTAGCACTTGAGATAATGCTCGAACCAAAAGCCGCCGTAAGCGTAGTAAAGCCAAGCATAGCAGCAGTAGCAAGCTTCTTCTTCAACGGCCAGTTCTGCGCATGGAGAGGATCGTCGTGTCCATCGAATTCTACCACGTAGGCGTCGCGGTCCGGCAGCTGTGGTGGATATGGCTTGCCGGCTCCAAAGGCTGGCAACGGCTTCCTACTCGTTCTACTTCGTAAGCTGGCACCTACAGTTCCAGAGTGCTGTGAGCGCTGGGTGTGGATTCGGCTCAGTGCCGTCTCATGGCGCTCAAGCTCTGTGCCAGTGTCACGTTGTGTAGGGACACGGGACATGGCGGCATCGCGTTCGACATCTGATGCTTCTGACGATGATGTCGAGGCGCTCGATGCTGTAAATGTTCGCGCAACTGGCTCATGCCTTTCTTCTTTCTCGGCGTCCGTGGCTGAGGCTGAGGCCCCGAAACGGTCCCGGCTGGCATCCGTCTCTGCTCGCTCGATGAGCTTGTCGACATTATTCTCTGGCATGTTAAGTATTCTGCGTCGCAAGCAGTGTGCTCCAGTGATCAGTCTTCAGCTAGACAAAGAAGTCTTGACACAAGGGTGTAACTAGTAATATATGCTTCTGACAGCTCCGTGAACCCGGTTAACTCCAGGGCTAGCGGGTGTCCGCGCTTCTGTTCGGGCACCAGGGAAATGCGATGGTGGGTCAGTCGTAACTTCCAGGAGGCGATCGTTCGAGATTCTGCAATCGAGAACGCAGAGAAAGCCACGACTGGATTCCATCAAAGCGAATGAAACTATATCGTCGCGAACATTCTGAGTGAACGGTGATGCTCACTTACGCAGCAGAGAGAATGACGTCGTCAAGCACAGGTTAAGCTTCTTTACAGGGGTTAAGCTCAGCTCGGTCAGAACGGCCTGCTTCCGCGGGGAGCCACAAGGAGCGAGGCCGAGAACTACAGGCTCCACCAGTACCGGATTTAATGAGCAATCTGCTTTCTCTTGTATGTTATGTAATCGTCAAATTCCCAAGATCTGAGAATCAACTATGTGGCCGTCTGCGAGACGATAAAGTTGATGCGCTGTGACATGTACGACGTTGGAACGATGCCCTGTCAATACATTTTCAGCCTTTACACCTACCTCTACAGAACACCTCATTGAGCTGTCGCTCTTGGCGAACACACGTTCGGCGCTAGATTCTGGCATAGGTAGTCCAGCATTCAGTGCCGTGGCGAAGAACAATGTAATTCAGTGTCGGCTACTGTCCTCGTACAAGTGTCTATCCAGTTCGCCCAGCAGTTCACTAAAGACGTATAACTCTTTCCTTCGGGCTGCCTTTCGGGCTTCCCTTCGGGCCCTTCGGGTAGCACTCGGCCCAATATCTGTGCTCAAATACTCAAACTCTCCTCGCAAATCATTGTCGAAAAATCGTGACACGGGAGTGTTGAACATGAATATCACGGCAATGCATGGAATAGTTCAATGGTGGGTGTCTCTGCAGAGCAGAGAAGACTGACATCTTTGTCAAGTCGTGATTTTGTTCTGTCGTCTAGCGGCGCTCATAAAGACGTCAAACCGTGATCGTGCCCAACCTTCTCATCATAAATGTCATAACAGCAGACTTTCGTCTACAACTTCTGCATGGCAACAATGTCGGTGGACTGGACGTGGTCCTCGAACTCCTCGATCTTCTGCTGGAGCTCGTCGAGAGAGACCTTGTCGTCCTCAACAACCAAGTTAATCTGGAGCTTCTTGATACCGAAACCAACAGCGACCAGCTGGGAGGCACCCCAGACAAGACCGTCCTGCTCGATGGACAGAACGTTGGCCTTGAGCTCATCCATGTTTGTCTCGTCATCTGTACTTTGTCAATTTCTGCTGGTCTCGCGGTTGGGTTGTAAACTTACCCCAGGGCTTAACGTCCATGGTGACGATAGACTTGGCGGCAGGCTTTACCTTGCCAGCCTTCTTCTTGTTGTACTCGGCAAGACGCTCGGCCTTGAGCGCCTCGGCCGCCTCATCAACCTCATCGTCAGAGCCGAACAGGTCGACCTCGTCGTCATCCTCCTCAGCCTCCTTCTCGGGGGCCTGGGCGGGGTTGACAGTGAGCTCGCTGGACTCGGGGCCGTAGGCGGTGGCCTCCTTGGTTGGGTCACCGGGGAGGGTATCGAACTCGCCCTCGAAGGTGAGGATGTGGTTGTACCACCTCCAGGCGTAAGGGAACTTCTCGGGGGCAGGGATCTGCTTGATCTGCTGGAAGACCTTGACGTCGGCCTGCGACGGGGTGTAGCTAGTAATCGTCAGACTATGACTCCACCAGATGAAGAGTAGACGACTAGCAAGAACGTGGGGTATATCAGAGTTGCGACAAGCGCTGTGGTTTTGTATTCAGATAGCGGGGTCTTAAGCCGCCTCATTAACACGGACCAAATGTTCTCATCATGAAAGAAAGTTTGAAAGAAATGTTGTGGTGCGGCGAAAACAACACCAAGGAGCATGGTGGGGTAGCAACTTACCTAACGATGTAGCTGCGGGTCTTGACCCAGTTGTTCAGGAGGGTAAGACCTGCGTCGGAAACAAGATCGGTAAAGCCCATGTTTGCGATTGAGGGTGAGTTGTGGAAAGGAGGATATGCAGTCGCGTTGGTGTCGTGGAGGAAGGGGGGCAGCCAGAGTTTTTGGTGCAAGATTGGGCGCTAAGGATTTTGCGAGATGCCAAGGTGGGGCCAGACGCACGTGCTTTCGTGTCTTACCTGAGCGCCTCAAGCGCACCTCCGTGAGTCAACATTCGAGCCAACTACTGCCTCTACACTTTTATTGCATTCTCTTGGTAGCTCTATGACTGCTGTAATCGGTAATTTGCTTTGGGGCTGTCGCGAAGCGTCGAGCAACGTCGTAGAAGATCGTCGAACGATCGCGGAGCTTCGAGCTCAAGCAGCGTCCGCGCGCCATGGATTAAGAATATAATCATGCATCTTCGCTCCATCTCTCCATTCACGACTTTCCGTACTGCTGCATAGACTATTGCACATCATCATGCTGACCAGCAGAGCGCGTGTCGCCGCAAGGCGCATGACATCCATCCCTCGACCTGCCATCCGCCCTTCGCCACTATGTTGTTCACCGGCGACGCGATTAACACAGCTATCCAACATACCCCGATCGATTGGTGCAACCAGAGCATATGCAAGCGGCCGGCCGCATCCTCCAGGTGGGACTCATCGCATGAATCTAAGTCCCGACCCCGAAAAGGCTGCACTTGAGGAATTTGGCGTCGACCTCACAGAACGAGCGCGGAACGGAAAGCTTGACCCAGTCATCGGCAGAGACAGCGAAATTCAACGGACGATACAGATCCTCTCGAGACGAACAAAAAACAATCCTGTTGTAATCGGACAAGCTGGCACAGGCAAGACAGCTATCATGGAAGGGCTGGCGCAACGCATCGTCAAGGGCGACGTACCTGAGTCAATCAAGAACAAGCGCGTTATAAGCCTCGATCTTGGTTCTCTGATTGCCGGCGCAAAGTTCCGTGGTGATTTTGAAGAACGTTTGAAGAGGGTCTTGAAGGAGGTTGAAGAAGCGCAGAAGGGTGTTATCCTATTTGTCGACGAGCTTCATACACTGCTTGGTTTGGGCAAGGCTGAAGGTAGTATTGATGCCAGTAACCTGCTGAAGCCAGCCCTTTCCCGGGGCGAGCTCCAGCTATGCGGCGCGACCACTCTTAATGAGTATCGACAAATCGAGAAAGATGCGGCATTGGCTCGACGTTTCCAACCCATCCTTGTCGGCGAACCCACTGTACAAGATACTATCTCTATTCTGCGGGGAATCAAGGAGCGCTACGAAGTTCATCACGGAGTCAGAATTACCGACCCAGCCTTGGTAGCCGCTGCGACATACAGCAACCGCTATATCACAGACCGCTTTCTGCCCGACAAAGCCATTGATTTGGTAGATGAGGCCGCGAGTGCTCTCCGCCTCCAACAGGAAAGCAAGCCAGACGCAATTCAAGAGCTTGACCGCCAGATCATGACGATCCAGATTGAGCTCGAGTCGCTGCGCAAGGAGACCGACATTACTAGCAAGGAGAGACGCGAACGTCTAGAAGAAACATTAAAGCAGAAGCAGGCTGACGTAAAAGTGCTTACCGAGAAGTGGGAGAAGGAACGTGCTGAGCTCGATGCGATCAAAAATGTCCAAGAAGATCTCGAGAAGGCCAAAGTAGAGCTTGAACAAGCTCGTCTCGATGGCGACTTTGCCAAGGCCGGGCGACTGCAGTACAGTACGATCCCTGAGCTCAAAAAGACGTTACCAAACGATGACGAGGTTGCCGGGGGCGGTCGACCCGACTCGCTACTGCACGACTCTGTTACCGCCGACGATATCGCCTCAGTGGTCTCTCGGACTACTGGCATTCCCCTATCTAAACTCAACGCTGGTGATATGGAGAAGCTCGTGCATATGGAGGATACGTTACGCCAGTTTGTCAAGGGACAGGACGAAGCTCTCACAGCTGTAGCCAACGCTATTCGCATGCAGAGGGCTGGTTTATCAGGAGAGAACAGGCCAATCGCATCCTTCATGATGCTAGGCCCTACTGGTGTGGGCAAGACGGAGGTGTGCAAAAGACTAGCGGAGTATCTGTTCAGCACCCCTCAAGCCGTACTTCGGTTTGACATGAGCGAGTTCAGCGAAAAGCATACCGTATCTCGTCTCATTGGTTCCCCTGCTGGTTCGTATTCGTCCCTTTACCCCTCTTTCCAAGGCACCTAGCTAACTTGTAAATAGGATACGTCGGTTATGAAGACGCTGGCCAACTTACAGAAGCGGTACGACGGAAGCCTTACGCCGTTCTCTTGTTTGATGAGTTCGAGAAGGCCCATAAGGACATCTCAACGCTGCTCCTCCAGGTGCTTGATGAAGGCTTTTTGACCGATGCGCAAGGCCATAAGATCGACTTCCGGAACACAATCATCGTCATGACATCCAATCTTGGAGCAGATATTATCGTTGGGGACAACGTCGTCGATTCATCTGGTAAAGACTCGAGCGAGATCTCGCCTGAGGTCCGTGATGCAGTCATGGCCGTCACACAGTCCCACTACGCACCGGAATTCATCAATCGTCTCGATGAATTTATCATCTTCCGTCGCCTGTCTCGCGAAGCTTTGCGTGACATCGTTGATATTAGATTGAAAGAACTTCAGCAGCGACTGGAAGATCGTAGGATCGTGCTAGATTGTTCAGACGAAGTGAAACAATGGCTCTGCGACCGAGGCTACGATCCGAGATTCGGCGCTCGTCCATTGAACAGACTCATTGCTAAGGAGGTCGGCAACGGCCTTGCAGACAAGATCATCAGAGGAGAGGTCCGAAGCGGTGATACTGCCACAGTCACTATTCGCGAGGATGGGTCTGGCCTTATCGTGCGAACGGCATCCTGAAACCGAGACTTTTATGGCAACACGACTGTAACGCGATGTTGTTCTGCGCCTTGCTCGTATATTATGTAAAATCACTGTATAGTAGGTAGATATCTTCTTTGTCAACGATACCAATGCATTGTTGGTTTTTCTCCTGTTGAATTGTCTTTCAGTATGGCATTGTGAAAAAGTGTTGGGTGATCTTGCTGGTGAATGGAGGGCGCCCTCACACGTGGTAATGTGACTTCCTTTTCCGGTAGCTCCGTTCATCATCTCTCTCACCACAACTGACATCGGGACACGCACAGTCGCAGATCACGCGTGCAACCCTTTAGTCTCGACGGACCCATAATGCCGCCTAAACCACCGAGCAAGCGCTACAAGAGTAGCCGCAGCTCTGGCTCATTACGTGCTGGCTACACTGACAGCAGCCGAAACTCAACTACGTCGCGCCATGCTACCACACGATCTCCATCAGTTGCCATTGTTGGCTCTTCGAGATACCTTCGACTACAGCCAGCCGAACAAGGCGACATCGCTATCGTCCACTCTGGCGCTCATGAGGTCGATCAAGCAATAAACCATGACGATGTTCACGACGACACTTTGGGTGAGATCATCATGGCCGTCGATATGACTCCTCGCGGCACAATAGGGTGTTGCTACTATATTGCCCAAGAGGAGAGGCTTTACTTCATGGAGGACGTACAGCTTGGCGACATCAACGTTATTGACACTCGTGAGTTCGGCTCTAATCTTGACAGTATGTGCTTCATTGACAAGCAAATAGTGAAGGGCTTCGTTGATCCAACAGTCATCCTTATTTCATCAAAAGTCGACGATACAGTAATTGATCACTTAGATCCTGAGGCCAAGAGTGACGAGTCGGTCAGTGGCAACAAAGATCAGTTTCGACTTCCCTTTCTGTTAGACGTTCGTCCTCCAAATGAATTCTACTATGACACAGCAAAGAACAAACTCATGACCTTGGTGTTGGGTGAGGAGGGAGGTTCCCGAGTGAGCTTCAATGTGCCAGGTGATCATCTCGGCGGACATGATGTTGAAAGTGCAACCGGACAGCAAGGCCACTTACTTCGACTTGCAGGTTGGGTTGACATGGAAAGCTGTATAACAGTATGTATCTCATAAGTGTGTGGCTGAAACAAATAACTGACCTAATGGTCAGGTTGGGTGCACTGGGGCACTTCTTTCGTATCTACAACGAAGACGTGCCGCAGCATTCTTACCAGGCGACGAAGCAGCACACATGATGTTTCGAGTCACAAATCTCGAGATGTTCAGCCTACGGGATACCATGTTCATCAACGCAGATACGCTGCATTCGCTTGGAGTTATTGATGCTGAGGCGCATCCGCATTCGCACAACAGAGGACCAAGCGCCAGCTCCGGAGCGAAAGAAGGGCTTTCTGTATATGGGCTGTTCCATCATCTCGCAAAAACGCCACAAGGCAGATTTCTGCTTCGTCAATCTTTTCTACGCCCGAGTCTCAATATCGATGTCATCAACGAGCGGCTGGACGCTGTCAGTATCCTTTCTTGCGCGGAAAACACGTCTGCTCTCGACGATCTTGTACACAACATGAAGAATATCGGCAATATGCGCGTGATGATGATTAATTTAAGAAAAGGTGTCGGTGGGTCCACGCCGGGGAGAAACGGTCTCTCGAAGAGCGTCTGGACCTCCGTCCGAGAGGTGAGAAGTGCACGTACCTAGCTGCATTCGTAAAATTGACTCGATTATGATAGTTCGCTTTCCATGCCCTCAAGATCAAGGATGCGCTGCAGAACGTTGTTTGCAGTGGTAACTTTACCATACGGGTCAAGGCGTGTAGAAGATATGAGGCTTGGTTCAAGTGCTAACGCCATGTAGGTCTTTGAAAGATTCGAAGGTTACCATTTAGCTCAAGTTGGCCGAAAGATCAGTGAGACCGTGGATTTCGAAAAGTCAGGAGAGGAGCGACGAACGGTAATTCTTCCTGGTGTTGACGAACAACTGGATCACATGAAAAGGACACTTGATGGACTCGAGAGTATACTTGACAAAGTCGCAAGTAAGCTTTCTGAGGGAACGACTGCCGACTTACGGGCATCGTTGAACGTCATATACTTCCCGCAAATTGGCTTTCTTGTCATCGTACCACAGGACCCTACCACTGGAGCTGCGGTCTACAACGGTACTATTGATAACCCCTGGGAACTAATGTTCTCTGCCGAGTGAGTGCAATGAGCATGATACAAGTATGCGTGCTAACTTCTGGCTTAGAGGACAGGTGTATTTCAAGACTGCTGAGGTGAGAGAAATGGACACTCACTTCGGAGACGTATACGGCATCATATCAGATCGTGAGATTGAGATCAGCCATGGACTTGCGCAGTTTGTACTGCAGTACGAAGAGCTGTTTACGTCATGCTCCGATGTGTGCGGCGAGCTCGATACGTAAGTAGCCTCTGCATATCTATACCTATAGTACTTACTTTGTTCTTAGCTTAATGGCACTGGCACAGGGTGCAAAAATGTATAACCTCGTACGACCACACATGATACTTGAGAACTCCATCCGGATCGACAAGGGCCGGTAAGTGTTTTACCCGAACATGCCCGCTGTTTAACTGAACTCAGCGCAGTCACATACTTCAGGAACGCACAATATCTTCTTTTGTTCCAAATGACACGTTCGTCGCTGGTGGAGCAGGAGATAACGGATCTGATGCAGACCAGCAACGTAGCTCCTCTAGCTATTCGCACGGCAGTTCTGTGTCCAATGAGGACGGACCAAGCATGCTTGTGTTGACAGGACCGAATTATTCTGGAAAGAGCGTCTACCTGAAACAGGTGGCTCTGATCATCTTCATGGCGCATGTTGGGTCGTTCGTGCCTGCAGAACGCGCACAGATCGGGCTCACTGACAAAATCCTTTCCCGCGTTACCACACGTGAGACCGTCTCCCGCGTTCAGAGCGCATTCATGATCGATTTACAGCAAATTTCACTCGCGTTAAACCTGGCGACCCGCAGAAGTCTTCTTATTATAGACGAGTTCGGAAAGGGAACAGATGCCAGTGATGGAGCAGGGTTAGCATGTGCAGTCATGGAGCATCTCCTTAGCCTGGGCAGCGAGAGACCGAAAGTGATTGGAGCGACTCATTTCCACGGTAAGATCAGCTAAACTTGGTCAGCCACCCATGTGCTAATATGCTGAGAAGAAATTTTCGAGATGGAACTGCTGAACCTGAGACCGGCACTTGCTTTCGGACATCTCGAGGTGAAAGTCGATGCCGAAAAATCGCAAGTTGATGATCAGATAACATACCTTTACAAGTGCGATGGAAATAGCCGTGATCTTCCTCCACATGACGCTGACTAGAGCGCAGCTTTCGCGAAGGAAGGAGCACCTCAAGCTTCGGCACATCGTAACTAATTCTGCGTATACTGCCTCATGATCTTCGCTGACGTGTCCAAGTTGCGCGGCCATGAACGGAGTTCCTGGAGAGATCGTCCGAAGGGCAGAAGATTTGGTCCTTCTCTCAATAAAAGGCGAGGACTTGGTAGCTGCTTGCTGTCAAATGCCGGGAAACGAAGCCAGAGAACTCGAGGAAGCTGTGAGCATGTTCAAACACTCTCAAACCCAGCTGACATGATCAGGAAATGATTGCACGGGACTTCCTGAAGGCCGACGTCTACAAGGACCCCAGAAAAACATTGTCGGACATTCTGGCAGTTTCAACAACCACGGACTTGCGTTCATAGAAGGAGATTTGGGGACACAATGGTGCTCATTGGCGGATCGATCGATTATGAATCGTGCGGAGGTCGTAAGCTGCAGATGTCAGCATTATGCTATTGGCTCCGTAGAGCTTCAAATTCAACAAGGTGTTTCAAGCTTCCAACTTAGATGTGCCCACGGCAGTACAGGCATCTTGCGAAGAATGTCATGCTGATGCTCACTCAGACGCGCGTTCTTGCCATTACTTTCAGCATTCTCGCTCTTCAACTCCATGATTACAGCGACACCATGGCAATCTCGACAAACATCGCTCGCTGTGTCTTACATATTTGATGGTATACACGCCCAATCCGACCTAGCCAAGGTGCAAGTTGCGACAAAAGTGCGATACGCCTGTACTTGCAATGATACTAGCCATTATCTGCCGTGCTATCAAGAATCTTCCCAGAATCGATAGTTTGGGTAGGGTATTGCGTGGCTGCCAGGTGGTAAGCGCCGGGGGGCGCCTGACTGCGAGCGGTTGACGAAGGCATGTCCGTTGCGTTTGAGGATGTTGCTGATATACTTTGATAGACATCGATATCCTATCCATAAATCTTTTCGGTTTTCTTCGCATTATACTGTATACACTCGGCCTCGAGCAACTACACATACTGTTGCACCCACAGCATCTCGTTATTCGATGCATACGTTTCCCTCGGATATTGCACTCGCTAAAAGGCCGTGTAAATGATCCCTCCCCGGAACACCTAAAGGCGAATGTGCTGCAGCAAACTGAAGCTGACGTGGGAACTATCGAGGGCACTGGCTATAAAGGGTGAGAGAGAAAATTTTCACAACATCAACGGTTGTCTCAAAGCTCCAGCACTCGATGCGTTTCAGCCTCCCGCTGTACGTTTGAATCCTTGTGGCAAGCCTGCCTTCGGGTTTCTAAAGATCGGATTTGTGGACCTACTCTTCTTGAGTCCAACCTCAGATGGCGCCAGGCAGCGATCCGGTCGCTGCAGTCACCACAGAGCCGAGCTTATGTTTCATGTTACGAAGATTACGGATCTGAAGGATAGAGTCGATTGTACTCGCATAGTGTGTAGTGCACTCCGGCCCAGGCCCTCTAAGTGAGTGGCTGCAGGAGGGTACCTGGGGCCACGGTCATACTCAACGGGAACCTCATGGCCCCCAAAGCCCAAAGCCTCAAGAGGGCAAGATCTTTGAATATCTGGTCTTTTGCTTGCCAGTTACTCAGGCATGGCCATTGGCTAGCCAGGTCCTTCTGTGGCGGTCGGTCCCCGAACCTGGCAAGGCCACCTCTTTCGACAAGTCAGGACGATCGGATCCAAGGTGGAGGTTGCTTAGGCATCCCTTCGATCTCTCGAATTACTTTATTACCAATCTCTATCATCTTGGAATTGCTGGGTATGTGCAGAGCATTGCATCTGGCGGTCCCAGGCACAGCTGCCTCGATCCGTGCTGCCGGGCGGCAGGCAATTGCCCAGAACATGTACAACAGCCGGTGTTGGACCGACTCAAATATCGAGTAATCTGCTTCCCACGTCCCAACTAGGGCTTCTGATCTACACTGGAAGGCATGAGTGTGTCATGAACAAGGATGCGTGGCAATCTTGAGCACATCAGGAACTCGAGCTTGAACTGACACGTGCGTCATGACACGCACCGAACAGCGAGTTCATACCCAGCTGTGTGCTGTTGCTAGATCCGTAAACTAACGACTTGAATTACGCAAACATCTAATGCGCACAATGCGCAAACGCTGTTAGCGGCGACCAGCGCGATGCCTGTGCGAGAGGGACCGGCGCACGCCGCGCCTGGAGGAGCTCACACTCTACTTGTGCACATAGGTAGCAGATCTGTTCCTGTGTCGATCGCCCCAGCCTCGTGGAGCTCGATATCAAGCAAGAGATGCCAGTCTTCTAAACTTCCCAGAAGGTATGTCATGCCGCGTGATGCTATTTTGGGGATTTGGAGTCGCGGTTAACATGGGAGGTACATACCGCAGGCGAGGCTGAGCACAGCCCCACACATACCCAGAGGCCACGAGGTTTCTATTCGCGACAAGGCGATTACACAAACCCAGCATCACATCAACAGATCGGCTTCGCGAGGCCTCCCAGAATTGAGCCCAGATCAGGTGTAGGAGCGGGCGACACTCCGTGCCGTTGCACCGACCTTGGACGAGGATGGTGGTCTTGACATCCCGCCAAAGGGCCTTGATAGGAGATCCTGCGCAACGCTGACGATTTGTGTGACTTGAGAAGATCCACCAGGGCCCACGCCAAAGAGGCATGGCGGTATCTCACACCGCAGTATCGGCGCGCTCATCTGTCCCCGCTGTGCCTCGTAGCACCCAGCCCTGGGGAACGTTTGCAAGCGCTGCCCTTTCGCGCGGTCCTAGTAGCACTAGACGCCATCCGCTGATATCAAACGATGATGATGTCAAGTTTTATCTCGCAGGCTATTATGCTTAAAACGGGAAAGTTGGCAAAGCGCCGTTTATTTTGGTGTGGGCACGTCTTCATTCGAGCAAGTCAGCGCTAGAAGCAGTTCACATCGCCGACACTATGGAATCCATCCAGTCATTGGACCACGACCGCAGGAGCGTCGATTTCTGCATCAGTCAAGGGCTGACAGAGTGATCAGCTTGTCATCGTCTGAATGGACGAGGTATTGCGATGAAGGCAGATAACGTGCGACCCGAGGAGGGCAATCGACAGCACTCTCTTGCACACCAAAGCTGCGGTCCAGATGGTCAAACTTTAGACTGCGCAGCCTCGCTGAAGGTTACCGTGACCTTGGTACATAGGTTCCACAGGTATGCCTCGCCGAATTTGGAGTGTTTCGACTCTTGAGGCTGGCAATGGCGCGAAACTCGATGCTAGACAATCTCCGCCAGGCAGCGAACGGTCCCTAGGCCAAAATAACGACAGGTGGATCTTCGAAGGCATCAATGAACCGGCCCGAGCCTGTACATCGGCAGGTGCGAGTGCGCTCAGCATAGTCCCTGGACTACACTATGTCTAAAGTGGGATTAATGTTGCTGTAAGCTCTCAGCCCCGTTTTACATCCCTGTTGCGGTAGCTGCAGCGTACCCTGCCCCTGGTTCACCAAGCGTAAGCATAGACGCTCACTACTCTGCCCCGGCAAATGCAGCCTGCACATGCACTTTAAGTGCATTCCGGCGTGGTTACTTCCATCGCCCTAGTCTATCTCCAGCAACACCAGTTCCAACACCACTCGTATATAACATACCACTCCTCTTCCAAGGGAACCCCATCACCCCGAGCCATCAGACAAATTGCAAGATGTTTCAGACCGTCCCTCAAATCTACACGCCTCAGTCAACACCTTCGCCCCCCGCAGACAACATGCTTTCCCCTCCTACAAACACAATGGTCACAAGCACAATGGTCCCCACCGGCCCGAACGGCCAAACCAAGCCTAGGAAGATGCGAGCGTCATGCGATGCTTGTTCTCGTGCAAAGGTCAAGTGCGATAAGGTCCGACCTTCATGCCAACGCTGCAGCAACATGAATATCTGCTGCAACTATTCCCCTTCGATGAGGTAGGCTCTTCCCTCAATCAACATGCTCTTAGCTCTAAGTAACTCACACGAATATAGATTAGGCAAGCCGCGCAAGAATAGGAACCCAGACGGTAGCATCATTCGCGACATCTCGAGAGCAAGCTCATGTGGGCCATTTGGATCCAGGCCCGATATCGCTCCCCGAGTTGCCTCATACACTGTCGAAAGCTCGCCGGAGCCTTCAACGGACGCGTTCTATCTTCGCCCCTCAACGCCCAACTTTCAGTTCCAAGACACATTCGCGAACAATTTCGGTGGCAACCAGTCTCCTCCGTATTCAGAAGCCAGCTGGTCGAATGAGGAGCCAATGGCATTCCAGTCTTCCATGGATATGACGATTTCTGTGCCTCAATTTGCTCCTCTCTCTCCATACAATGGCGCAGGGCATGCTCGCTCCACAAGCATGCGGAGTCAGCCAGACTTCCTCGCCCCTGTAGACAACGGCCTGATATCACCACCGATGGCCAGCCCGCTAGTGTTTGGCCTACAAGACCAGCAGAGCCTTCCCATGTTCGAACCTGAGTCGTTCACCTTATCTCCACCCTTGATGGCGGCGCCGCAGCCTATCGCAGTCGCTCCTGTTTCTGTTCAAAGCCACGACTGCACCAAGTTCGCTTTCCAGATCCTGAACAGCCTCTATTCGCCACCCTCGTCTCAGCCTTCGTTTGACGACTTCAATGGCGCAGCTGACGGTCTCCCCACCCTTGACGCTGTCCTTTCGGCAAACAAAGCTGCAGTGGAAAGCCTCTCGGCTCTCCTTGGCTGCCCATGTTCGGCGAACCCGCACTTCTCCACCACCATTGCCTTCTCGATCACAAAGATTCTATCCTGGTATCAGGCCATTGCTGGCATTGCTCAAGACATTATCTCACCCATTAACACCCGTATGGAGGCATTCACACACACGCCCATACTTCTTGGTGACTTCAAGCTCGAAGCTGAGGACGAAGAGACCTTCCGGACCCAGATTATCCTCGGCGAATTGCGAAAAGTCGAGAAGCTCATCGACGTATTTTCTGCCTGCTACTGCAATGCTTCCAATGATAGCATTGATTCGAGCGTCTACATGTCTCTAGAGTCACTGCTCCGCACTCGGGTCCGAGACACGTTCAAGGTGACCATGCGCACAGCGCCCCTTGACGTTAAGCGTCAGGTTGCTTGTCGTACCCAAAACCGTATGCGTGTCAACACTTTGTAAAACTTCTCTTTTGTCATATTTGCGGCATTTCAGCGCTACGATACCCTCGCTAAGCATTTGGTTCTTATTGCATATTTTCTTTCTTATACGATAGAGCAGTGCCGCTCTCGTTTGCATATGCATGTTAGGGGTCACACTGGGAGACTTGACGGAGTTATAGTATATACGATGCACATTATGTTACTTCAAAGTAAATTTGGCGTTCTGGATCCAATGAAATTCTTTTCTCTATACTGCTACCAGTCACGAATGTAATCCTTCACGGAGTAGTGTCCGATCCTACAAGTTCCTGGGCGCTCATCATAGATGGCAGGTCCCAACATTCAGCTCAACAACTTTCATGGAACTCAGAACCCTACTCTCCAAGCCCTCGACCAACAACTCACGCCACATTCTCACCGGAACTGCCGCCGCAACTTCAACAGATCCGTACGGCCCCCAAACCAGGGACTGGGATTGTACAACAGCGTCCTTCCCTGATCCACCTCTACTAGCTCAAGGCGGATTCGAAGACTTGATTGCTGCTGTTTCAGACGGCCCTGAAACAGCTTGTAGAAAGATGCTGACTGGTTTAAATCTACCTAAAGATCGAGCTCCTGGGTGGAATGTGGCAAGGTGAAGGCGGTGGAGCATGGAGATGCCTGGTGATCGACATCAGCCCCCAAGTTGAGTACGTCACCACCATTCGCAGCAGCCTTAAGCGGGTCGATCTAGAGCATTGTTCGAGATAACTTGCCACACATCTTACCTGCCAACACCTTGCTTCATCAATTCTCAGGCACCCAGTACCCTCCCTCCAGTTCATAGATCACGCCCAAGCTCAGGCCATGCGGGTGGCTTCGGTCCACCCCTGCTGCATCAAGCAGGGGTACCATGCATGTACCAATCGTAAAATTAGAGGGCCGCACCGCGATGCTGGCGGCGCTGCGCCAGGCCGAGCATATGGCTGTTTTGGGCGGAGTGGCTGAGACTTTCGATAGGTACGTGCTTACGTGCAGCGCGAGCGGGTGACCGGTTTTGTACGAGCCCTGGTAGGAGAAATGTGATGCTTGTGCGAGGCGACGCTTACTCAGATCGCTATCGATCTCTGCTGATGAAAAGGGAAAGAGGGGTTGATGATGGACTGAGAGGGTGTACCGGATTTTTCGAGTAAGCCGGTGGCATTTGCAGCGTTGATGACTTGATGACTGCCCAAAGGAACCCGAGTCATCACCTGAGGTGGCCCAGCCTTCTTCTGACTTTGTCCAACCTCTCGCCTTGCGCGGATAAACCCATCCTGCACAATTCCTTCAATTGCGAGGTAGATACCCCACGCACTCGCACGTGCCAGGAACCTACCAACTGCGCGCTTGCATCAGGCAGACCATGCAGCCTTCTGTAGGTCTTAGTTTAGGATAAAGTCGTTCCTCTTTCCGAGAAAAACATGATATGCACAGCTACGTAGTCTACCCAGATTTCCAAACCCACGCACCTCCACGCTCTGCGAGAGGCGCGAACCACGATCCTTGCGAGCACCTGCATGCACCCTTGTACACCTACCGGGGTTCCTGAGCTAAGCTTCCTAGCGCGTCAAAAGCGGCAGTCGGGCTGAAAATACTTAAATCGAGCATTTCAATTGGTTAGAGTAGATTAAATACCGACACTCTGGAATAACCAATACACAGGTGCAGGCAAGGATAGCGCCAGGCCAGGTGTGGTGAATTTTGCTTTTCTTAGGCTCACGACACGCTGGATGAAGGGTTTTAGCCGCAAAGAAGCCAAAATAGCCAATGAGGGCTGTGAAACTGTGCCGTAGGTGCCGCCAGCGAGCAAGAAGAGAAGACACTGCCCCGTTTCGAGTGGTATGTTTTGGGCGACCAGAAAGTTTCTGACCATGCCGCAAAAGGATCATTCCATGCAATGACGGGAGATGGATGCTGTCCGTAACAAGTCAAAAGAATGGTACTAAATTTGGTACCTCCAAGGCTGGAGATGAGCACGTGCTCTAGCTTCTCGAAGACCAAGTCCACGGCAGTTGGTCAGGTAGCTGCGGATCGGCGGGTTCGTCGCATGTATGGATGATGCCAACGACCTGTATACCTGATAAGGCCGTGAGAGCCCAGACCGACTGACTGTTGGTGACCATGCATATTCTCCTTCCCTTTAAATAGCCCGCTCAGATGGCAAAGAGACAACGCATCCTGTCTGTCGTCATTGTCTCGCATGGACGAACTCGTGTAAACAGGCCAGATAAGAGCTGCTGGGAATAATGAACGGCCAGGTGGGTCTCACCGAGCAACAACGTAAGAGCAGCAAATTCTTGTAAGAGACTCGGGAATTCCATGAGGGCTTTCTAAGCCGATTGCATACGCGATGTTTCCGCTAGATTTGCTGGTAAATACGTTGATGCATACCTCTAGGTGCCCATGTCAGCTCATGATGTATGACCTCGTACGGAGAGTTAGACCTTTGGCAGCAAGAATTTGGCCCCCACGGTTGTAGATCTGTGCCTGTTGGAAGAATGACACCGAACTCACATGGGCTCGTACAATGCGGACCTAGGATTCCGTTTGCACAATGTGCTCGATTGAATTCTGAGTAATCGGCGTCATCTGCGTTTGCTTCGCTATTAGTGGGTATAAGGATAAGAATCGCTAGCCAGAAGATCGGCATATCGACTTGGCCACGGTCAGAATCGAACCCCAGCAGTGTGTCCGTAGGCCATGGAGGCCTCAAAGCACTCTTGCATCAGGCGAGGAACTCATACTGTCTACATGCATGACCAGCATTGGGACAATATTCGAGTGATCTACGATAGTTTGAAGAACTGTATGGAATGCAACATCTAAGCTGACAGCTGTTGAAGGTGTGGGTGTTGCCAGGGTATTTGTGAGTCTCTGCTCTCAAAACGATTATATGGATCAGATACCTGAAATAGCAGAACGGTCTCTGACCATGGAAAGGAGGACTTGAAGAGCCTCGTACTCATCTACCGTTGTATTCCGAGCCTAACACCCCTATAGCACGTAAATGCTATACTCCGATGCTGTTGCGCTTTGGCGAGTAGCTATAGACGATTATCCTTTCCATCATGGTCATGCCTTTGGGTTAGAGATCAGGTGAGGCTACTCAGAGACAGCGTGAACTGCCACACTCCACCTGACTATCGCTGGAATTTCTTCACGGTAGCAGTCAATGCCCTGTATAGCCACATTCTAGACCGTCCAGTGGAGTCGACTGTGACCCACAACTTTCAGCGCAAGAAACATCGATAAGAAGATATTTCGCGACTTTGAAGATCTATATCCGTTGCAAAGGGTGCGCTAAGCACAGCATCGTTTCCTCAGGGAAGCTGAGATTCAGTCAATGTTTCCAAGTTTCGGGGGCGTTCGCTTTGCTTATGTTGCAGATCTGGACGCAGTTCGCATGTACTGTCGTTATATCGTGGAACGAACACATTGCTTTTTCAGAGGTACACACCCTCCTCGTCCTCCTCAGCCTGCGCTGAAGCGCCGTTTGTCTGCTCCTGTGCCGCCTGACCAGTTGGTGCAGTCGGGCTTGTGCCATTTTGTAGTGGCGTTATGCCATTCAGTCCAATATTGCCTTCCTCTTTCCTGACCTCGCCCTCATCTCTAGGCCTCCAAGGTAAACTGCGCACCTCTTCGACCTCTTTCCTGATCATGTCCATGCGCTCGTTGAAAGTCTTCATAACCTGTCGGTTCTCGAGCAGTGCCTCGTAGCAGTCGCGATCGTCGTTTTCTCGTGCATAATCTTCTAGCTGCTTGTTGCTTGACTCAAGATGTGTAATGTTGTTGGACAGCTCGGCGTGCTTTGCGTATAGTGAGGAGATTGGGAGTTCGGTGAGCGCGGCTGCGAACCGTGCAGCCGTGATTGGCCTTGACTCGGTAGACATCGCGATACTGATTGTGTGTGGATCTCAGCGTGAGGAGCGGGTGATTATTGTGGTGTTGAGAAGAAGGCGAAAGTCATGGAAGCAGGAGCTTTCGAAGCTCATGTGGGGTTGGTGGGGCGTGCCTTCTGGCCCTGTTACTGCTGGCACCTCATCAATATCAACATGACCATGAACACCAATATCCACACCGAAGCTCTGTTACCTATCAAAGACTGCCTATCACCTGTGTTGATTAGCTCGAAAATCCCTAATATTTCCTGGACGATTGTCGATTGTCACGAGCCAAAGACGGTCTTCTGGGATCCGCATTGCGCGTTTGGCTCAATTGCACACGCTTCGCGGAAAAGCTTGACCATGGACCATATCTTGAAATATAGATGGCTGGTCTATAAATGCGTCACCGAAGAAGTCCAGCTGTGGACTAGCTAGGTATACTGTGGTGTGCTAAATGGGTTTAGTACTTCTACCACTCCCTTGATCAGCATACCAGATACGTAACATCTTCAGCCATGTCGTACGCTTGATAGAATCCTTAAAACTATAGGCTAGTATAACGTCACGAGCCGACTTGATGGTGGAGCCGGTTTGACTTGGATTTATAAAGATGGAACTTGGCTTCAGAAAGGATACACAACAGTCTTTGGTTCATTGCTTGGTAGTCGACTCACTCAATATGGCTCAGTATTTCTGTGGAGGTTTTTTAGCATTTTTCTTTCTCATCTCCACAGCGCTCTCCGCACCAGCCGCTGTAGACCCAACCGTGACCATCGCATCCGGCATTATCATAGGAACCACAACTAAGTCCGTCAACCAACCAGCGCTTACCGCATCTGCCAATGCTTACCTTGGAGTGCCCTTCGCGAAGTCTCCACCAGAAAGATTCGGTCCGCCAGAAGCAGCGCATCCATGGCCCACGCCATTGCAGGCTAAGGCTGTGAAGCCTGCATGTATACAGCAGTTTCCTGGGCTCGGGCAAGCACAGGAACTGAACAAGCGATTCTTCAACAACCCCGCTGGCCCAGCTCCTGAGGAGAGTGAGGATTGCTTGTATCTCAATGTATACACTCCGCCGGGTGTGACGCCTGGCAGCAAAAAAGCAGTTATGTTCTGGCTGTTCGGGGTATGTGATTCATCACACACACAGGTTGTGTCAGTACTAATGATCTAAGGGCAATCTACAGTTCGGCACAGGTGGTCTTCAGTATTACGACGGTAGCTCCCTTGCCATCACCCAGGATGTCGTCGTAGTGACCATCAACTATCGCACCAACAGTACGTCTTCCATCTGCGAATATCGTAAGCGTGTACTGATTGTGTCAAGTCTTTGGCTTCTCCAACTCTCCAGAAGTCCCATTTGGCTCCCAAAACTCAGGCTTCCTTGACCAACGTTTTGCACTTCAATGGGTACAACAGAACATCGCTGCTTTTGGTGGGGACCCCTCACGCGTGACCCTCTTTGGCGAATCCGCGGGCGGTGAGTCTGTGAAACAACTCCTGGCTAATCCTCCCTCTCCACGTCCATTTTCGGCTGCAATCCTCCAGAGTCAAAATGCTGTGCTCACCGGGAACGGTGCGTTGAGTTACACCAAAGTTCTTGCCAATTTTGGGTGTTTGAACATCGCGTGCTTAAGAGACATCGATGCTTTCAAGATCAAGAGCTATATTGAAGAAAAGACTCTGTTTTTTCCACCAGTAAACGGCGATGGGACGTCCATTGACGATGTAAGACGCAGTATCGAGAAGGAAAAATGGGCAGATGTGCCTACATTCTTCGGTACCACCCTTAATGAAGCGCGCGTGTTCCTTGCCATTCTAGGTTTGAATAATGGCACTGCAGCTGTCGATGGTGCGTTTGAGAGCGTGGGGATCACAAGTCCGTTGGTCAGGGAGAGCATTCTGGCCATGTACACCGCGCGAGGCATCGACGATCTCTATCTAAAAGCGGATCAGTGAGTTTATTCTTCCCACTCCTATCTCAACTGTCATCAAAACGAAAGCAAGCTAACGACCTTGCCAGCATACTGACCGACTTGTTGTTCACGTGCACGACGAGTACCCTCACCTCCTTACTTGCTCACAAGGGCTTCGAAACCTACCGCTACCGCTTCGACGCCTCCTTCCCGACTACATCGCTCTTTGATAACTCTGGTGCTTACCATACCTCTGACATTCCCGAGGTCTTTGGAACATACCCGCTGTCCAACGAGGCCGGTGTTGCGACCACGCAGCAAATTGAGCTGAGCGCGTTCATGCAGAAGACGTGGGCAGATTTTGCGAAGAACCCGGACAGAGGTGTAGGATGGCCAAAAGTGGGTAGCGCCTTTGGAATGGAGTTGGGCTTGTTGGGGAGCGATGGTAGTAGTGGCGTTGATGTTGTGCACACCATCACCGCAGATTATCCTTGTTTGTTGCTTGCACCGATTGGAGACTTGTCGAAGTTGAACTACAAGTGAATTTGTATATTCTAGTCTCGTTTGCAAAGTATCACCATTGAAAGAATCCCCAAACGTAAGGTCGTAGGCACAACCAATTAATGTTGTCGTATGGCTTTCCGATTTTACTCTGTTCTGTCTCCAATCTCGTGTCCTAACAACTCTTAAGCCGACCCTGATTCTAAGTGCTCAGCCCCCGTCACCCAGACACCTACCTACTCTAGCAGTCACAATTTTGAGAATAGTCACGGAAGAGTCAGTCACAGAGGCAGTAGTCGCAGATGGAAAGTCGTCACTCGCCAAAGAGCAACGGAAGGGCAGGAGTACGGAATAGAGACTAACACTTGTGTGGAAGACTGAGTCAATGTGTTACTGATTTAGTGTGACAACTAAAAGAAAAGAGCGAGAATATCGCGTGCATTCCATAGGAGAATTCTGAACACAGACCATAGGATGTTCGAAGCCTTCGATCAGGCACATCACTCACATCAAACAAGTTAAAGTACTTGAATCAGATACATTGAACGCTCGAGGCGTACGTCAAATGCTGTCTATGTGTCTAAAAACGCCGAACTCCGCCGATCCCGCTGCTCCAGGCAGAAGTGAATGGCCAAGCCAACGATGAAATTCTAATGCAAACCAAATCAACCAAATGATGAGCCCTTGCGATGCAATTCCCTAACAAAACCCTTCTCTTACCATGTCATATCTGTACAGCGACCCTCTCCCTGATGGTGGACTTAATAAGGAGGGAGAGCAGTGCGAGCGTTGCGGTGGAGTTCGCGGCGAGCGATCGCACCGTTGGAGCACTTGGTACCGGCAGCGACGGACTGGTAGACAACCTGGCCGTTGGTACAGATTCCAAACTGAGAATCGCCGTTGCACATAAGGGCACCTTCGTCAGAGCAGGACGAGCCGCCTCCAGTGGAGCCGCCAGTCGTGGGAGTCTTGGGTGCCTTGGGTGCGGTAGGGGCGGGCTCTTCGGGTGTTGAGGCGGCGGGCTCCTTGGGTGTGGGAGTGGGCTCCTTGGGAGTAGTAGGAGGTGAGGGAGTGGAGCCACCGGTGCTGCCACCCTCAGAGGCAGCGCCACCACAGAGCTCCATGAAGGGGCCGGTGCCAAGCTTAGCGACGGACTTTCCAGGGTTGGCGAAGGTATAGTCAGAACCCTCTTTAGTGTTGCATGCACCTCCGATATTCGCAGTAGCCATGTCTGGCAGGCTGTCGAAGCCCTCTCCAGTGCCACCGGCGACTTTGATGGGCGCGCAGTTCATGTACATCTCGCGGTTTCCAGACTTGTTGAACCAGGTCCAAGCCATCGTTAGGCGACCATCAGGAAGTGTGGCGGGGACCGTGAATTTGTAAGAGCCGAGATCCTTAGGGTTATTAATGTTTCCTGGGAAAGTTGTAGGGCAGCCGCCTTCGATGGAATGGATGACCTTCCACTCAGAGTCTTTGGTAGGCTTCTCGTCCTTGCTGACGGAGATTTGACAGGATCCGCCGGAGTGGGTAGCAGTTTGCTCTGAGGGGAACCTAACGGTGACATCAGAGCCAACAGTCCAATCGTTAACGGTTATGACCTCGTAGCTGCTACCCTGGCAAGGGAAGTCTGAGCCAGACGGGTCCAGCGGGTCCTTCTTGACACCACCGAAAGGAACAGGGTTCTCAATAAACATGTGGGCGGAGGTGATGGAAGCCATGGCCAGCACGGTTGCGAAGAGAGAAGTCTTAGTCATAGTAGAAGACATCTTGGTTGAGTTGTTTGAGTTGGTTGAGAATGTAATGTTGTTGGAAGTGTTGTTGAAAAGACAGGAAGTGATCGAAAGCTGAAGGTTGGGTTTGTCAAAAGCGAAGTTGGTGAAAATTGAAAGTTGAAGGAGTGTGAATGTTCAGAACCAGTCTGAAGATTGCTGTTGAGTGAATGTGGTTGTTGTTGCTTAATTGGAGCTTCGATGATGTGTATTGGAAGCTTCTTGGTGTTGCTTAAGTAGTTTTTTGAAAGTAGAGCGCCGTATAGCCACAATGCAAGTCCGTTGGCGTTGTGGGGCAACATGGCAGCCCGCCTATTGTGCAGTAGCCTCACAATGAGACAATGGACGGACACCGTGAACAAAGGGTGAATGGGAGTACCCGCACTGCGTTGTATAGATCCAGCACCAACGAATCAGATCGAGGGATCTGGCCTTGGGCGAACCACGTAGAGGCGGACTCAGAGATCTCATATTCCGTAACCTGCCTAAAAGGAGTGGGACTATGGCTGTTTATTGTGGGAATGACCGTGGTTGGTTCCCGACGTATGACATTTGTGGTCTTGACAAACGAAACACAGACCTACCATCACCAACCTACTTCTGTCACGCATACAGCGTGTATGGTCTCGAAGATAGATGTTCTGGAAGATAGCACATTGATCTAAGCGGCGTCAATGGCAAGTGAAGCATGAGTCTCACGGCCAACATAGACTGCTGAACGTGGACCTTCCGGAGTGTAGGCAAGGCTGCGCCTCGATGTCCGTCAGCGCGGGTTTCAATATCGGGGTTCGCAGGGTCCACCTTTGCGGTCATCACCGTACGATTAGTCACAATAGGCATTAGATTGAGAGCAGCCTTGACTCTAGCGCTTCGTAGCTTTGTGGTTCTGACACGAAGAGGCGATGACTGAAGGTGGTCTACACGAAGTAGAGTGCCCTATCAATTCCTCTATCCCCATTGCGGCATTAGTGCACGCTGACTCAGCGAGGGCATTTGAAGGTCGCGCTGCATCATGCTGATCGCAAGGAACGCGAAACGAACCTCAGAACTCGGACCAGGCCGCCAGGCAAGGGGAGGAAATACGTCAATCTGCAACTCGACCTCTCCTCTGACCCTTCTCGGACCTCGACGCACGACCAACTGCCACACGCGCTGGTTGCGACGCGTCTGCTGCTCGCCCAGCTCTTCTGAGCTTGCTCACCTGTCGCACCACTGCCGTCGCGCATCCCAGCAGCCATGTTCACCACTACGGGCAAGACGGCGCCGCCGCAGGCGTTCATGTCGAGCTATGCGCCGCGACTGCGATCGCATGGCAATTCGCTGATGTCCCCCATTGTGCCGCCGTCAAACACTCTCCCTGCGCCGCGCGTTACGAAGCGCGGAACTGCCGTCCTCAGCTATGCTGAAGATGCGTTCGACGACGACGACTTTGAGGACAGTGACCGCCCGAGGCGCGCGACCGGCCTGCGCAGTGTACAAAGGGATGCCACCATGAACCTGGACCAGACGGCGCAAATAGCAGCGCTGGGACAGGAGCTCACAGCACCCATTGAGGTGCAAGGCATTTGGAGAGATTGGATGGGAAGACCCAAGCGCACTTTGTGAGTGCACGTGTGGACAAGTCATGACGATTGCTAACTGTCGTAGAACGGAAAAGCAGGTGCAAGTGCAGGCTGCGCTCCCTGTGACCCTGATTCCCATACGAATAGACATGGACATCCAGCCATTCCGACCAGAAGCACCATTGCCTACCCCTTCGAATGCGCGCGACTTCGGCATCAACGAAAGCCTGCCAGCGTACAAGCAGCCAGACGTGACGCCAGCCTACCGGCTCAAGGATTCGTTCCTCTGGAATCTCCACGAAGCCCTCATGACACCCGACCAGTTCGCAAAGCAGTTCGTTGATGAGCTCGATCTGCCGACCGACCGTAAGCCTCAGATCATCTACAACATTGCAGGTCAAATACGACAGCAACTCGAGGAGTATGCTGGGGTTGCCCTACACCCGCTCTTCCACTCGACTACGGCGCCATCCCTTCAAGGTACCATAGCGAAACCTTCCTTGCTCCCTGCAACTCGGGATGGAACTTCGACTCCGGCACTTGCGCCGACAAATGGCGCCTCGACACCTGTGACAAATGGCGCAATCCAAACCAATGGTGCGAATACGCCTGCGCCTATCGCGATACCCATTGGAGTGTCAGCATCTGCCACCGCATTGCCTTCCGAGGAGCTTCACAATCCAGACGACACCTACCGTTGCATAGTCACCCTCAACATTAATCTGATGAACCGTCTGTACACCGATAAATTCGAATGGTCTTTGCTCCATCCCCCAGGCTTTGCAGAGATGTTCGCACAGATCACATGTGCTGATCTGGGCTTACCAGGCGAATGGGTATCCTCAATGACCCATGCCATCTACGAGGCTGTGCTTCGTTTGAAGAAAGAAGCTTGCGAGAATGGCGGACTTGTTGGGGATGGAGAAATCGACAACGATGCTGTTGAGCCATCAACGGGTGCAGGCTGGAGGTATGACCATGAACACCTGTGCGATGAGTGGGAGCCTAAGGTCGAGATGTTGTCTCAAGATGAAATCGAGAAGCGTGAAGGCGATCGTGAGAGACAGATCAGAAGGTTACGGAGAGAAACAGCGCGCTTTTCTTCAACCGCAAACATGTCCGGCACACCACAGAACGAGTTTTTCAGCAATATTGAGCAGCAAGAAAACATGGGTCGCGGCGAGCGAAGCAAGAAGAAGAGGAGGTTTAGGAGTCTTAGTCCCGTTGGGCGAGACACACCCGGTGCCGGCTCCGGCTATGGCGGGGAGGGAGGAGGATTGCAGGAAGGGTACGTATTGACTACGAGTACAATCCTTGGCTTATCTAACAAACATTCCCAGAGAGCGACAAACGTGGCGTTGCGCACATTGCTACGTTTGGGGCACTGCCGTCTGGGCTGTTCGCGACGGACCACGAGGTCCACGCACACTCTGTCACAATTGTGGCTACCTGTACGAACGGGACAAGAAACTTCCACCGTGGTCAGAACATTTGTTTTTCAACGATCGTCCTTATCATGAAGTTCAACAGTATCGGGCACAGCGGTAAATGCCCTTAGAGTCAACAATCTATTGTTGCTTGCTTGCACGGGACAGGCCTTACCTTCCGTAATGAATTTGGCGACGAGTCGGACCTATGTGTCACTACCTTTGTAGCATTTACCAGCGCGGCGTCCTGAACGTTTGGTAGAATGTGTGTCAGACATCAAGACCCAGGGAACGAAGGGCCAGGATGGAACGATTCCAGGGTGGAGGACGAATCGAGCGTGTTGATAGGTCGCAGTATCTGCTCATTATCCGACGCGTCAAGCGCCGTTCAACTCAGTGTCCATCGTCAATCACAAAGCGTTGTCTTACTGGCCATCGCACAGTACAAAGCCGTCTGTCACAACAACAATACCAACAGATTTCACCATCTGATCCCTCCATGATAGCATGGCAAAAGTACTATCACGATTGGCTGGGTAGGATCAGTCAATGCACGTCACCATATCGGCAGCCGGCTCAGTCATGCGAATCATTCATGTTGCACAGGTGGCACGGCTGTCCTTACTTTTCAAGTGCACAATAGGCAGAGTTTTCGAGAACAATAAGATACACAAGACTTCCGAAACCACGTTCGCAAGACATCAATATTAGTAATATACCCGAGATGACGAGGATCCTCATGAGGCATTAGACCTGCCTGATTCGTGCAATCCTCAGTCCACACATCGCTCGATGAGACGTTGTAGGACTAAGCCCGCCAGCTATGTAGCAAAAAGGACAGACATGTGCACAATTCGTATGACAAACAGCTATCGACGCAAAATCGCGTTGAGGCCAGCCTTTGCATTGCTGAGTTGGATAACAAAGAACAATAGCAGCACTTAGCTCCACCACAAATGGCCTCTCACTGGCCTCGATTCAATGCATGACACGTTCGGAATTCACTCCGACCCATCACCACGTCTACTCAATATCTAGGAGCAACCCTCGACTCGCGAAGGTGGTACACCCACGTAGCACTGCGGGCGGCGAAGCGCGCTAGCGCATGTTGGCTTTATTGACCACAATAGCAAGCCGTCAGTCCGCACCCATGTCAAAGTGCTATTGTATGCGTGTTTCATGAGCTGGTCAATATCAGCGCTGTAGCGAGCAAACGGTGAGTGGAAAGGGCGGGTGTGGCGCGGTGTGCCAGTGCCAGTGTATTTGTATGGCGGCGGCCGCCGAGTTTCGGGTCGGGTGAAAGTTTTCCTGCGGTCCAGAATTTGCTATTGTAACTTATTTGAGCTGAAGCATAGCGTGTGAGTATTACTGGTATATATTGCGATGTGGTATGCTCATGGTGTGTTCAGCGCTCCTTGCCGTCATTCGTCTGCCGCCGAACATTCGATCTCCAACTCAGTGCCGCTTCGACAGCCGGACGTCGCCGTCCCTCGCAGATTTCCAGACACCCTACGTAAGGAGTCAGTCCACCTTGGATCATTTACCGTAATTACCGAAAACGTTTCGGTTGAAGTCTCATCCAGTTTTCGTGGTCACTCGCTCGTGTAGCAAGCGCTGGGGCAAAAAGTGGTTGCTCAACCCACCATCACGCCACACATCAGCATCACGATACCCCACAGCTAGCCAGGCACCTGATCGGCAACGTAGCTACCAGCCTTATAATTCATCATGGATCCATGGAGAAATGCAGCGTTGCAGAACGCAAAAATACAAACATTCTTATCATCGGCCAGAGATTCAGCTCATTCAAACACAAATCAAGACTCGCCTGAAGACCACAGTGATATGCCAGCACCACCTGCCTACCACATGGTTGTCGATCCTGAGGCACACACATCCAACATGTCCTCGCCATACGATCCCGAGTCAGAAGACGAGAGAGAAGACAGTGAAGACGATGCCCCAGAAATCACGATCAATGCAACGACGCAAATTCGAGGAAGTGGAAACATCATCTCCATCGCGCAGATGGACAGCGTACGGATCGCGGGCCTCATCGCTACAATAGTTTCTGGAGATCCTGCACATTCAGAACCAACATCGTCTGAAACATCTACGCCGCCACCACAAGTACCTGTCACCAACCTGAGTTCAAACTCAAATCGCACCGGAAGGAAGAAGAAGGGCGGGCTCAACGTCAACATCACTGTGAACTGCGGTGCAACCATCATCGGCGACCGCAACATTGTCGGCCCTGGGCTCGGCGACATCGCGCGGCAGATGCAACTCGCGCAGCGCAACGCAGCGATGCAAGCGCACCAGCAGCAACAGCAGACACAAATCTTACAACAGCAAAAGCTCGCACAAGGTCTCGCACAGGCCCAGGCACAAAAGCAGTCACAGATGAATCTGCAGCACAGTCTGGAGAGAAGCGAGGCCGTTCCAGGGCTCGCGCACTGTCACCAGAATCTGTATCAGAGCCAGGCCGGGCTGGTTGGCATCGGGCAGGTTACTGGGCAGATTACGCCGCCGATGTCCAGAAGTGGCAGCTTCGGGAGTGAGGGGAGTCCCAAAGGGAAGAGGAAGGCAGAAGACGATGCCGGAGAAGGGTTGCTCATGTTGAAGAGGAGGTGTTGATTGTTTTCGGTTCGAGGCATGATGTTTGGCGTTGAGGCTCAATGATGCATTTGCTGGCGTACCAAGGTTTAGCGTATACGAAGTCATGATTGGTATGAAGCCATGCTGGGTTCTTTACCTATTGCTGTGTCCGTCGAGGCAACCCCTACCTACATTCATAATATTCAAAAAAAAGCTACTTCTAAACTATCGGATGGTGCCGGTCTAATGTTCGTGAAGACAGCGGCTGTCATGGGTAGATACCGTGATTCAGTCTTGAGTGGATGCTGATGCAGCGTGCACACCCTCAAGTCCTGGGATTTCATTAAGGGTCCAGTGAGAGCCAATTATTCAAGAGAAGCCGCCTGGAGCCGGTGCCGCGGTAGGAGAGGGAGGATGACGCCAGGGAAGACCAAGGCTTGCCGTTATTTCCTTGAGACATTGTGCAACCGTGTGAGAGAACCATCGCGTAAGAGAATCGCAACATGATTTCAAGAATAGTCGTCTAGGTCGTCATTCCATCTGTTGATACACCATGGCGACCTTGGGTGACACGAGTCGAGCGAGTGCGGAGTTACGTGTGTCGACCGGACCGAATTGGTGATGGATTGCAAGGTGGTCAAAGTGGCCGCGGTGAACGAGCTCAAGCTGCCGGCGGTGACACTCTGCCGCAAGGTGGCCTCTTCGCCACCGTGCGCGGAGGTCCCTGAGATGCTCCGCATAGCAACAGCTGTCATCGCTGCAGATTTGGGTAGGCAATCAATAGCTGCTTTGCTACATGTAGCACACGGTCATAGGAGACATGCACACAATCGTGCATATATTCTTTGAATATGAAAGAGTGAATTGGTCAACCATGCGTGACGCAGCCTCGTGAACCCTTGCCCGTTCTCCGCAATAGCGCCATACCAAACGGGCAAGCACCGCACTCAACATCACCTCCAGCTCCTTCCTCCACAACAACGTTCTCCCTCTCACTCACTCAGCTTGCCCTTTCTTCGTGGCACGCATCTGGCTTAAGATATAAACCAGATCGGTTCCTTGCTGTGCTTTCTACGTCTCTTTATCTAGGACGCAGCAGCAGGAGCTTAGCAAAGCCGACGACCGGCCACCTTGCCAATCCCTTTCCCACCGACGCCGCATTTGTGTCCTGTGCGACCAACGAGGTCCTTGACACAACATCATCAATTGTGCGCCCCCTCGCAGGTAGCTTCCGCCCACCACCTTACACAAGGGGTTACCAAGCGCACCCGTTGAACGCGCAACACAGTCGCGCCGCCGCTACAGCTCAAGTGCGCCTCTAGTCGTCACCTTGACTTGCTTTAGAGGTCCACGGATAGCTGCCTCGACCCACCACGACACCTGTCTGATTGCATACCTTCGACAAGATGCAGTCGTGGATGAGCTGGGCCACCTTCTTGGCCATCCTGGCCGCAGGCTACTTTTACTACGCTCCGAAGCTCAACGCCGACACCCGAGGTCGATCCACGGCGCCCACAAGTACCACAAGCACCAAGCAAGTTGATTGGAGCGACTCGGACAGCAAACCGAAGGCAGCTGCAAAGCAACCTAAGAAGCAGGCCAAGGCCAAGGCTCCTCGCAAGAAGTCGATCCAGGAGGCTGTTCAAGAGGCTGGCAGCAAAGTCAAGGCCGAGTTCGACGCAGCTACCTCCGCTGGTGCTGATGCCAGTGACTCCTCGCCCGCTACATCGCCTGTTCGCGCCGCACCAAAGGCCCCGAGCGGCAAGGATGTCTCTGACATGCTCCCTTCATCTGGTTCCGTCGCCAACGTCTTGAGCATTAAGGCGTCTGATAAGCCTGCGAAGGCCTCCAAGCCCAAGGCCCAGAAGGTTGAGACACCTCAGGAAACCAAGAAGCAGCGCCAGAACCGCCAGAAGAAGGAGGCAGAGAAGGCCCAGCGTGAGGAGGATGAGAAGACGCGCCAGGTTCTCCTCGAGAACCAGCGCCGCACTGCTCGCGAGGCTCGTGGAGAGCCCGCAAAGAACGGTGTACCTGCTAAGCTGCCTTCCAACAACCCTTGGTCCGGCCAGACTTCTGGCGGTGCCGTTCAAGCGCCCTCTTCTGCTCCCACCGGCCAGCTCCTCGATACTTTCGACGTCGCTTCCACCGCTAGCTCCAGCGCCACCAATGGAACCATGAACACCCCCGACACTGTCTCAAACAGTGGTAGCTACAACGGCTTGCCGTCTGAAGAGGAGCAGCTGCGATTGGCTATGGAGGACGACTCTGCCTGGACCACTATCCCTAAGGGAGGCAAGAAGCAGAAGGTTGCTCAGGTCGTCGAGGAAAGCAACACCTCTAGCGCTGCTCCTGTGCAGCCCATCAAGGCTACTCCAGCACCTCAGGCCAAGAAGGCCGAGAACCGAGCACCGATCTCAAGCTCTCGCTACGGCATCCTTTCTGAGCCCTTCACGACCACCGAGAAGGACTCCGACTGGCCCGTTATGTGAGCGTAAGCTTTTTAACACTTTCCCACGACCATTGGGTAGATTGGAAGATTTTGACGTCCACCTCCCTTCCGCATGCGGTGAATGCCGCCATTAGAGGCTAGTGCCTCCGTACCATCCCAGAGCCCGGCTCATGCACTTGCATAAGTGCGAGGGCGCGGCTGAGGGAATGTCACACGTTTTGTAAAGCATCTGTGAGATATCGACAACTTCGTTTGCCTCCATGGCACGAAAAAGTGGCTTTGGAGTCTTGATCCATTTCGATACCTACAATGATAAATTAGTAGCTCCATTTCATCATGTCCTTCTCTTCTTGTTTAGTTCAAGAGCTATCTTGCTTCATGGCAAACTGGCAATCAATGAAACTATACCATATGCATCCGCAATTTTTGGGCTGTCCCTGTTGGTCGTAAGCTGTAAATGGTACATTTGACAGCACCGTTCCAAAATACATTGTCATTGGTAATACAGTACTGCCTCAGCTGCGCAGTCAGCATTGCGAAAGTGACGTTCAATGTGCAGCCAGTAAAGAGCTTGTGTAGGTCAGCCGTGACGTTCGCGCTGTCACCTCCCCTCATTCCTCAGCTCCAGAACGGTGGACCTCGGAAGGTACTGAGCAGCATCAAACCCGTTTCAGCATGAACAATGGCACACGTATCCAAAACCTACAAGTGCATACTAGCTACAGAAGTCCGCAATTAAGGGACGTGCAGCTGCGGAATAGCTCTAGAATTACAACTTACATACAAAGGATTGTCTCACCAAGCTTCGTTGCAGATCTAGGGTGCCATTACTAGCGCTCCAGTGCCAAGCGACACCTGTCCTCTCACGGTAGAGCTTCACAACATCCATATCCGCCCACCCAGCGCCACTCCTTACATTTCCAACCTGCTCCTCTCTTTTGCTTTCGACCGCAGCTATGGCGCAAATTCGGGGCACAGCGGGCTACCACCTGGGAAACCAGAGCCCATTCGGTAACGCTGGACGGAACGATGGCACGACGAACGACCCAAGCCCGCTTGATCAGCTCAGAGAGCAGACAAACAAGATTGAGGATTTCCTGGACACAATGTCCGACCCGATCAAGCCGTGAGTCCCCTGAAGCTCTGGAAAGCAGAGGCGCGGTAGCGTGAAGCTCTTTGTGTGACAGTGGAGCTGACACGAGCTGAATAGATACCTTCCAGCCATCGGTCGCTTCTTGATCGTGGTCACTTTCCTCGAGGATGCGCTGCGCATCTTGACACAATGGAGCGACCAGCTTACATACCTCCACGACTACCGAAAGAGTACGCTGCTCCACCACTCTGGCAGCTCTGATTGAGCAATTGCTGACAATCTATGTCCTACAGTCTGGAACGGCTTCACTCACGCATTCCTCATCATCAACGTGGTCACAATGACAGCATGCTCGATCATGGTCATCGCACGAAAGCACTCGGAATACGCTGTAGCTGGTCTCATGAGCGTGGTTGTCATGCAGGGTATCGGATACGGTCTCGTCTTCGACCTGAACTTCTTCCTCCGCAACCTTTCGGTTATGGGCGGCCTCATGATGGTTCTTTCGGATTCCTGGGTTCGCAAGAAGTTCGCTCCGGCCGGCCTTCCCCAGCTCGATGAGAAGGACAAGAAGATGTACTTTCAGCTTGCTGGACGTGTTCTGCTTATCTTCCTCTTTGTCGGCTTCGTTTTCCGTGGCGACTGGGGCTTCTGGAGAATTGTGGCTAGCTTGCTCGGCCTCATTGCCTGCATCATGGTTGTGGTTGGCTTCAAGGCCAAGTTCTCGGCAATTATGTTGGTGCTCATTCTGAGCGTCTTCAACCTCTACGTCAACAACTGGTGGACTCTACACCCACACCACCCTCACAAGGATTTCGCGAAGTACGACTTCTTCCAGATTCTGTCCATTGTGTAAGTTCTACATACTCCACTTGCACTATACAAAGCTTATATTTCACAGTGGTGGTCTGCTCCTCCTCGTCAACATGGGCCCCGGACAGTTCTCCGTCGATGAGAAGAAGAAGGTTTATTAGACGACTCTGCCTCGGGCAAACACAATATCTTCACATCTCAGCATTTGGCCGCAGGCCAGGCTATGCACTATATTAAGCTTAGTACAACGACGCACACGAAGATGTTCCAGCGCTCATGGGCCGAGCATTGGAGAGAATATCACGGTCAAAAGCACTTGAGCGCATGAAAGGGCTATAGGACATGGAACCTGTAGAATATGACATCGGCGTAGAGTTTGTTTAGCATTGGAAGGGCAATCGCGATTTTGAATCATCGTGCCCGATCTACAATAATTCATTGAAATGGACAATTATTGCGAATTTCTTCTTCCTGCCACTTCGACGGCCAACGATGGAGCAAGCTGTTCACCTTGTGGACACATTTCTCGCGGCTTTGACCCTTACCTCGGGACGTCATTAGGTAGCTCCACAATGCGGAGATCGGCGTGCAGCGTTCACCTGCCTCACTCGGATTTATCTTGAGTCAGCCTCCGACTTACGTATTAGCTAATCGGTGGCCGTTAGTAGCCATCCACGTGCTTCAGCATAAACAACGACTTGCAGCTTCCCTTTTTGCAACCATCACGGCATTCCCTTCTTTACTTGTTTTCATAGACGTCAGAAAGGATGGCACCAAACAAGATCATCATAGATACGGACCCCGTAAGTGTTTTGGCGGGGTAAATCAGTCGGGACGGCTTTGAACTGATAACAAAACAGGGCGTTGACGATGTCATTGCTATGCTTCTCGCCTTTTCGGCGAAGCCTGAGGAGTTGGACATTCTCATGTTGAGTTTGACTTTCGGAAATGTTGATGTACAAAGGTACTTGTGCACTCTGTCTTGGAGCTCTAGTAGCCGTTGATGGCGCACTGGGTCGTCGTACAGTTGGCGATAAGTGAAGAAATCTGTACTGACCAGTCGACAGCTGCCTGAGGAACGTCGTCACGCTGTTCCACTACATTGGGAAAGAAAGAGCGTGGAGAGAGAGTCAAGGCAGGCCGAAGGGCTTCGAAACTCTCGATGTGCGGAAGCCAATTGTGGCAGTGGGTGCTACTGAGCCTTTGGCAGAGCACATGATGGTCGCAGATTTCTTCCATGGTGTTGACGGTCTGGGAGGTATTCACAGCAGCCACCCTCACCTATCTCCCGCCGAGACTTGGAAGTCTCTGTTCCAGCCCACTCCAGAGAACTTGTCATCCGAGGATGCGGCTGAACTGCAGGCTGTCAAGGATCAGCACTCGCTCTTCGAGCCTTCTTTGAAGCCTGCCCACGAGCAAATGCTCGAGCTGTTGAGGGACAATGAGCCAGACACTATCACCATTGTAGCCGTTGGACCTCTCACCAACCTTGCTCTGGCCGCAGCTAAGGACCCTGAAACATTCTTGAAAGTGAAAGAAGTTGTTGTCATGGGCGGTGCAATCGATGCACCTGGTAATGTAAGTCATGATTTCTCGTTTTTTGTCAATCTTCTGCTATGCGATCCTGAAGCAGCTGCTGTAGCCTCCGCTTCTGGCACGTTTGTACTCGCCAGATGTTATGTCTATACCTGTGCCGAATTTCGGACTCATCAAGCAACCCAATACTCCGTTGTGCAAAGAGCTGAACGAAAGAAACCAGATGACACCCGGAGCGGAGTTCAACACATATGCGGACAGCGTAGCCAGTGCTCGTGTCTTTGCTTTGACGAACCGCAACCCACGAACGAGCATGCCGCCGACACTCAGCGGAAAGGGTCAACTACCGCCATACCCTGAGAAGCTTTCACGCCAACTGAAGTTGAAATTGTTTCCGCTTGGTACATCCTCACCTTCAACTCTGGAAATAATGTACTAACCCCGCTTAGACACAACGGAGCAGCATATGCTTCCTCAATCATTGTACATTAAGCACACTGCTTCAGAGTCGCTCGTAAACTCTCCCCTCGCAGACTGGTCGACCCTCTTTCTCATGACCACCTTCAAGAAGCTACTCTCTCTGAATCCCAACCAAGACGCCTCGAAACTTGGCTTACAGCTGCACGATCCACTCTGCATATGGTACGCCCTCTCGTCCTCGCATCCAGGCTGGCAGTTCAAGACCGAGGATGTTAGAGTGGAGACCGCGGGGCAGTGGACAAGGGGATGCTGTATTGTAGATCGCAGGGGCAGGCCAGTAACCGAGCGAACGACTGATCTTGACGAAGAAGTCGTGGGTGATGCTGGATGGTGGGGAGATAGCAGAAGAGGAAACAAAGTCAGCTGGTGTACGCACAGTCCTGGTATCGACTTGTTCGCGCACGACTTGTTGGAGAGGATATTTGGAAAGGTTTAGGGAGCACACAGCGCGTGGGTCCCATCTTGAGGCATTTTGTCACCACGGCCTTCCTAAATCATGTAAAACGCGCTCCGCTGCGCGATATAATTGAGACTGAAATGTATCAATGTCGCGCGTCAATTTGTTAGACGTGCGCGTTTTTATAGCTAAGCAGCCAGACGGCACGCGACCAATCTGTGAAGTCTGGCCGAAAGTGACCAATCCTGGTGAGAGGCGACAGCAAAACTTTAGAGGGCTTTGAAGATACAGTTCACTATTTAGTTAACCATCAATTCAAAATCGCTTCCCCAGATCTTGTGGGGTTATGTCAGCAGCGACGATCCTTGATTGCGGCAGCTCCACAATCGCCATCAACACCACACTAACAAACTTCTGTTACAATTCACGCATCGGTCCCGCCTTCCTCCTGCGTACTTGCTGGTCCACTATCGCGGCAGCGCTATTCAGTATGAAATCAGCACTTGCATTCGAATGGCCTCGCCCTTCCCGAATGAGAAATACCGCTGAACCAGCACAAAACCACGCACGTGCTCAACGAATAGGTACCCAGAGGGTGGCATGAAACTGCTCAAGGATTGCCCGCCCGTTCGGCCCCTCGAACGCTCGAGCCAGCCCGGTGTGGGCAGCGCCCACGCTTCCGTCATGGGCGCTCTCATTCGAGGCGCAATCGAGCGATATGCATCAAATGAGCCAATCAGAGCCCTGAGACCAGGCACGCGTGTGCTCGACATCCTCAACTGCGACAAGAGCCCACGCGACACTTTGTCCGTGATAATGTTGCCGTCTGATTGTACATCCAGTGTCATTCCCCTCCCCCCTTCGGTTTTTTTCTCTCCTGCCGGTGTCACACTATAGCTAGAAACTCTTCTATGAATGTTGTATGAGCTATAATGCCTCGCCCCAGCTTTCCCCCGACGCCGCAGCCCTCCACCGATATCACTGGCAAGAGCAGTGCAAATGCTCCACACATAGAGGGTGGTTTCGCCCTGCCTCCAGCAGCCCTGCATGGCCGAGGCAGTGTTGCCAGCTCGTCTGCGCCATCCGAGGCCGCTTCAGACTCATCCTATCGGCCACCATCGCCCGCTTCTCCCGTTGCTACCTCAAAACCTAGCCAGAGCCGCAAGCGTTCGAGTACAACGTCTCAGCAGGGTATAGTCACCAAAGATGACTATTCTCTCCCACCTCCACCGACCAGGTCGCGCAAGATCATACAAATGAAGCCCAAGGACACACAAGATCCAATCAAGGCACAAGTCGAGAAGTCAGATGCGAAAGTCCCAGCCGAGAAAGCTGGTGGAGGAAAGAAGAAGCAAGCAGGCAATGCTACAGCTGCAGGCCGTAAGATTGCGCGGAAAACAGCCCACAGCTTGATCGAACGACGGAGAAGGTCAAAGATGAATGAGGAATTTGGTGTACTCAAAGACATGATCCCCGCATGCCGGGACCAGGAAATGCACAAGTTAGCAATCCTACAAGTGCGTATCGACCTTTCTCACTCCAACGTCGCACAGCTAACAAATCAAAGGCTTCCATTGAATACATGCGCTACCTCGAGCAATGCGTCGCCGACCTCAAGACAGCCAATCAAGCACGACATGGCTCGCCCTCGTCTGCCGCGTCAGACCTGGCACCACCTCCACTCAGACACAACCAAGACGAAGACGAAGAAGACGACGAAGAAGATGAGGACGAAGAGATGAGAGATGTGGTCTCACCAACTCACGTGGTCAACGACGTTCCGAGGTCCACCTACTACTTTGCCGCAGCGTCACCCGCTATTCTCCCCTCTGACAAAGGCAGCGTACACTCACACTCTACAACCACCTCCCCTGCTATGCACCCTCAAGACAGAAATATCTACTCTGCGCACCCTTCGCCCGCACTCCAGCCTTCAGATCCACATCGCTACTCATTGGCATCGATAACATCACCCTCTCTTACCGCTTCTCCCGCGTTCAGTGCACAAGCTTCGCAAACCCCTTCAGCCGCTATGTTCAGCAACCCTTTTCGCACCGGCCCTCCGAGTAGTGGACCAATGCCCGTTCCCGGTTCAGCTCATGGCGCAACACCTTTCGCCTTGACATCGCCCGCACTAGGGCCTCAAGCAGACCGCGAGGATCAGATCGCTACCGAGGCTCTCATGATGCTGAACTCAGCGGACCGCAGGAGCTGGTCAGGGAACGGTGCTCGTGGCATGAGTGTAAGGGACTTACTCAGCGGGTAAGATGTACGATGATTTAGGTGGACGCCTTGAGCGTTCCAAGGTGTTCTGGAAGACAAAATGGGTGGACGTATTTGAATTTTGAATAGGTGTATATACACATTTCGCAAACGCCGGCGGTTTTCTGGTATGCACTTTGGGGGTTCAAATATTACTGTGCGCAGCTTGTGTTATCAAGCAGGAAGCTAATATGACATGAAAATAAAATTCAATCTGGATCAATGTATGTTGTAGACGGCTCTGAGCTACTTGAAGCAGTCATTGCGGTGATAAATGCCTTGGAGTTGTACGAAATATGCCGCGGCGCGGAAGCCCTCGGCCACCGAGTGGAGAGCCGGGCGTTTTAATAAGTATTTGTCGTTCCCTAAATACTTCAATTTAACATCAAGCCTTGTCGTGCAAGTAACACACGACCTTTTGGTAAGCACGTCGAGGGAGAAATAGCTATGTTACACGATCAGATGCTACTTGTTGTGGTCCTGAAGAAAGGGCACCGGCAATGGGGATCGAGGAGAGGCAGGTAAATATATATTCTCATCAGACGTTTTCTACCACAGTCTCCGGAAGATATTGCAAGGTAGCAAAAGAGAAGGAAGTCAGCCGCGAAGGCCCCTGAGCCATCCGTTACACGCCAATTGCGCAAGGCTGCCTTCGCACGCTGTTGGCACGGAGCGTCGCATCGGAATCACGCCAAGAAGCAAGGGATTGCGACGACCCAGAAGAGCCTCAAAGCTTCAAAAGCTTGACATGTTGTTCGTCGGACGAGTTCGACTCGTCAGAGCACTGTTAACACCGTGCGGCTGCAACCGGTCGGTCTTCAAGCCGCGTCGGCGAATCCTCCCGCACCACGACACCACCCAATGAGCGATAAGGCTTGATCGGTGTTTACAAAGCCTCGAACAGCACTTACATACAACGCGTCTGCCTTGTCGTCAGAAATAAGTGCGATGCAGACTAGAATTTGGATGCGCAAATGAGGATGAACGGCACACGGCACCGACCCCGCCCTCGCGGACCATAGTCACGGAAAAGTAAAACAGCCATACTTCAGTACAAAGATGGTATCAGCACGACTACGCAACGTAGAACAGCCCATCAAAGCTGGGCAAGTATGTACTAACACATCGCTACAACTTGCACTCAGCAGAAATCTATGATGTGCTGTGATTGTTGAACTATCGTGCTATGAAGTTCAAGCATGAAGTACGGCATTTATCTGCTCCCGAAAGTCAGTGTGACCTCGCGCTTCCAGAGGTTCCGACCCCCGAGCCCAGGGCAGCCACAACCCCCATGCGGAATTGCGCATCGGTGTTAATCGGTCGTATGGGCGCGGCTGCCATTTCACAACGTATAGGATCCACACCTCCTGCTGCGCTTTGGCTGCCTTGCGAGTATGACTCTGCATTCCAGGATATATAACTGATTGATTCCATCACCCTCCAGAGACATCAGACGATAGCCTCCAGCTCCAGCTCCACGATTGTCACGCCACCGCCCGGAGAGTAAACGAGACGGGGTTAAGAAATCATATTCACCAACATGTCAATACCGAACCACCAGGAGGAGCACATGTCGAGCCGGAGCTCACGGACAGACATTCCAGATCTTGAGAAGGGGACACCGCGTGAACACACCATCGACCAAGAGGTAGGCATGCACTACGTCCTGTAATGATCTCAATTAACCAACACTTCAGGAGCACGAGGACGCTGCTAAAGACGACGAAATCGGTGCTGAACTGGAGAAGCACCTCACCCGCAAGTCAACCAAAAAGGACGACTTGCCTGTTGAGAAGTACCCATTGACGGATCTTGACAAGGGACTTGTAGGCTGGGACTCGCAAGACGATCCTTCCAACCCACGGAATTTCCCGCATAAGACCAAGTTGTTTATCCTCTTCCTGGTGTCGGCCATCACGTTTCTCTCGCCTCTTGCGTCTTCGATCTTCGCGCCCGGTATACCTTTCGTCAATGCCGCCTTCAACAACACATCTCAGCTGTTGGGTAGTTTCGCTGTTAGTGTGTATGTTCTAGGTTTCGCTGTAAGTGATCACCCCTGTTATCTCTCGTTGCAAAGAAAGATGGAAATGCTGTGCACCGTACAGTACTCGTTACTAAAAGATTTGTCGAATGTTCGCTTGCTACTTGCAGCATTTCCTGCAACACAAAAGCGCGTCTAGTTCCAAGAAACAATAATTAGAGCGAATGAAAGCTGATCAGACGTGTTAGGTTGGACCGCTCTTCCTCTCTCCACTCTCCGAGATCTACGGCCGCTGCATCGTCCTCAATATCAGTAATGTCTTCTTCTGTGCCTTCACGCTCGGCTGCGCGCTTGCTCCGAATCTCGGCGGCTTGATCGCCATGCGTTTCTTCGCAGGTCTGGGTGGCAGTGCTTGTTTGACCATCGGCACCGGCGTCATCGCAGACCTCTTTGTTGCGTCACAGCGTGGTAGGGCAGTCGCCATGTACAGCATGGGCATCCTGTTTGGCCCCATCCTAGGCCCCATCTGCGGTGGCTTCATCGCACAGCGAGCTGGGTGGCGATGGGACATGTGGGTGGTGCTCATCGTTGCAGTACTACTCACCGCAGGCCTCTTCATTTGGAATACGGAGACAAACCACGTTGTGCTCCTGAACCGAAAGACTGCACGTCTACGATCTGAGCTGGAGCGCCCGGATCTGCAGAATGTCATGAATGCTTCCAAGCCCGCGGCAGCACTCACGCCTAAAGCCATTCTGCTCAATGGCATCACCCGTCCACTCAAGATGCTGACGACCCAGCCCATCGTCCTGCTCTGTTCGCTATACATGTCGTTTCTGTTCGGCCTGTTGTTCCTGCTGTTCACGACGCTCACACCTGTGTTCTTGCAAACATGTACGTAAATCAAGTTGACATGTGAGAAGCAACTAACATACCATAGACGGCTGGGCACCTGAAATGACCGGTCTCGCGTACCTGGGTATCGGAATCGGCAACTTCCTAGGCATCGGTTTCGTGGCCAAAACCTCGGACGCGACCATCATCAAGCTCGCAAAGCGCAACAAAGGCGTCTACGAGCCGGAAATGCGCTTGCCACTTTGTGTCTTCTTCGGGTTGCTGATCCCAATCAGCTTCTTCTGGTACGGTGAGTACAACAACAGCTTCCCGAATCCCATCAAGACAGCTACTAACGAGCGCAGGATGGACCGCATACAACAAGGTGCACTGGATCGGTAAGGCCCCTCTATCATTCCGCCCAGACCCGTAAACTAACAAGCATAGTCCCAATCATCTCCCTTGTCCCCTTCGGCTTCGGCCTCATGGGTATCTTCGCGCCACTACAGACATACATGATCGACTGTTACCCGCAGTACGCCGCGAGCGCAATCGCAGGTATGACGTGCCTGCGCTGCCTGTTCGGCGCGATGCTGCCGCTCGCCGGCCCGAGCATGTACGAGACGCTGGGGCTGGGTTGGGGAAATAGCATGCTTGGCTTCATTGCAATCGCGTTTATCCCCGTGCCTGCGCTGCTGTTCAAGTACGGGAAGACGATAAGAGAAAAGTACCCTATCAAGTTTTAGTCGGGTCTGGAGCGTTAGGCAAGAAGGGTCATCAGTGGGTGAGAGTGTGTTGGTGCTACGATACCCTGTTAATAGATACACAAGCATCGGAGATGCAGTGTGGAATTTGTACATTATGTATACATATTTTCAGCAAGTAATCAAGTAGGCAGCATTTCAGAATTCACACGCAATTGCTGAGAAAGATTAGAGAACGCGAAGTAATTAGATGTGCTGGTAACAGTTCGATTGAAGCCCCTTACATCACGATCTGGCATTCAAAGATAAGCACCTTAACAGTGCTGGCTGGAAAAGACCATTCTTTGGTATGTGTAAGCAAAAGTGCCAGTACACACGATTATGCATTAATGTTACTACAGTAGTGAAAATACACTACACGCTGGGTGGAGTGATTGATAACGCCGCCAGCTCTAAATGAGCTGGCATGTACGAGGGAAAGGGTATATAAAGCAGACATCCTTCGATGGCGACCTGTGGAGAAAGAAAGACTGGTAACGAAGCTCAGCTCCTGCGCATCCGCCGAGAAGGCTGACAAAATATTAAATCCATGAAAGGCCGTTTGTGCTCGCGTGTGGGACGCTATGTTGCCATTGGGTCTTTTGGTCGAACGAAACACGAGATGACATAATTATTGTCAAAGTTCCAGTAAGCGTTGCTCTCGAGAGTGTCGTTATCGTCGTACACATGTCCGTTGTAGATGAGGAGGAACTTCTGATCGTCAGGCAACTATTTTGGTCAGCACAATCGATCTGCCCAGTGACTCAGTCCCAGAGACGTTCCGTCGACAGGGCCTGCTGAGCTGTGCTACTGGGACTGTTGCATAATGACGTACCTGTGCTTGGGTCTTGAGCTTTTCACGGAAGGACGCAATAGTCTCTCGCCTCCGCACTGTGAGCCTGAAATCTGTAGAAGTTTCACTGACTCGAACGCGCACGACAAATTCACGGTCCGGCTCCGAATCGTCGACGGTAACAGCTCCTTCAGTCTTATCGTCAACTATCGGAGCAGCCTCCTCTTCCAAGATACCGCTGGGTTCAATGACCAACCACTCAGGAACTTTGTACTCGTTGCCCCTATCGTCATAGATTTTGCTCCAGAGCTGACCACTTGGGCAGGTACATCCTTGAGCGTCGAGCAGCCCTTGTGCGGTCGCGATATCACCCTCCTGTAAAGCCTCTGTTGCAGCTTGAAGACATCGCCACACCTGGGTATCGCCCGTAACGCGTGTGTCCCACCAATCTCTGCGCTCTTTCTGCAACCGAGCTTGTGTCCACGCCTGACTTGACGAGTCTGAAAGCGGTTTAACGCGATGTCTGCTCTTAGCGGTCGTTGGCGAAGCAAGCGTGTTGGGCAATGTGGAGCGCTGTTCGGCAGGAATGGGCGTCAGAGGCTGGTTCGGACGAGTGCTTGACGCGGGCTGAGCAGCAGTACTAGTAGGACCTGATGGTTGCGACGGCCGTCCTACAAACGATCCCCGCGAAGAAGGCACGGAAGTGTGTCGTGAGGACGGAGCATTGAGATTGCGCGATGAGACGTCGAGATGGGCGACTGGGGGATCTTCTGCGCCGTCATGACGTGCCGGCGCAGCGGCTTCACGGGAAACGCAGCAACCCTATGGAAGGTCAGACAAGACTTTGCGCATTGCAGCTCCAAAAGAAGACATGTCGCGTGCACGCGCGGAGCGACATACCATGGTAGGCTCGAGTACCCCTCAGCCCTGTCACGGACCTATGAGCTCACAGGTAGTGCTGAGAATGAATGAGATACTGAAACAATCGTAACGAAAATGATGACTGAAAAAGATGATAGAGCGATCGCATGAGCACAAGCTATTCACGGTGACAGTTTGGAGATCGGAATAGCGGCGCGGCGGGGGAGGCGCTTGATGCTGTGTGCCTGGGCATTAGGTGTCGAGGTGCGCCTTTGGAGATGAGTGACTGCAGAACGCCTCACTGAGCGAGGAGGCGCTGCCGCGACCGCGCCTTGCCTTCCCGTGATCCGCTGAGGGGAAAGTTCCCTAGTCAGCCATTCGGGCCTTGCCCCAAATGTGCACAAGGAAACCTAGACCGGTCTGATTATTAGAGTTGGTGTTTGCGGCAGGGCAGGACGGGCTAGTTGAGCACCTACAGCTGGTGCACGTCATGCATATTGACATGCACACGTGCCAATCAACAACAGCAGCATCCTCGATTCATTCACTTGCTTTTTTTGCTACATACTACGCCGCATAGTATCTTGTGCGAATCAGATTGCACACACATAGGACGTTGAGCCTGTGTATGCGAAGCCCTACGTTCTACGAGCCTCTGCGCCTGCGGCAGACGCTGAACACGATGGAGAGCATGCCCAAACATCAACCCATGTACGTCGCATGTCATGGGCTGCAAAGCCCAGGGTGTACTTGTGATCGACTGCATGCGCAGGCCCACTGTCAGGTCACTTCATGTCACGCCATGCTGTGCATGCAAAATTGATCGAAACCATCCATTGTAAACCACGAATCTATTAGAGATTATTATGCGAGAGGTGCCCGAGTGGCCGCTTGTGTACATTCCTGACAAGGCTGTACGCAGGGTATCAGGGGTATTGTGCGATGAACCGACAGAAACGACAGCCAAACGACCAACGCCGGACATTGGTATCAAAAACGAGAGAAACAGTGCAGAGTGGTATCAATCTAGACAAAAGTGCGCATAAACATAGAAAAGGCCAAAAGAGACGTCTCCAACATGCCAATGCCGCACATTTCGTGACCGAAAGGAATGAGCGACGGAGAGTTGGTCCAAATACAGAACAGATCGGGTGCGAAAGGGTATATGTGATCCATAACCTGCGCATGGATCCTTTCATAGGACCCAAGCGAGGAAATGGGGGTATCGGTGTAGTGACCGTGCGGTCAAACAAGGGAGTTGCAGTATCTCTGCTTTTCCGTCATTCCGTCATGACTGTCGTCGAGAAAGGTCGGGTCTTCCCACCACACCTTACGCAGTGGTAGCGACGGGTGCGCTGCTTTTCGGGGCCTCACCAACGTTGACAGACTCGGGGGTGACATCGCCAATGGTGGACTGCTGAGCAGGCGCAGCGAGGGTCTCCTCCTTCTTCTCAGCGACGACGGGGGTCTCGACCTTGTCGGCGGGCTCGGCAGCCTCCTCAACGGTGGCAGGAGCGACGGTCTCCTTCTTCTCCTTGGGCTCCTTCTTGCCTCCAGCCTTGGAGACAGTACGGGCGAGGGAGCCGAAGATGCTGCTCCTCTTCTCCTTCTTGGAAACGGGAGTCTCCTCCTTCTTCTCCTCAACAGGAGCGGCGGCCGAGGTCTCGGCAACGGGAACGGCGGGCTCAACACCGTTGGCAACGACGGGAGCAGATGACTCCTCGAGCTTGGGTGTATCCTCGGTCTCGACGGCGGGAGACTTGGCCTTCTCCTTGTTGCCAAAGAACTTGCCGAAAGAGAAGTGTTCCTTCTCCTTAACTGGGGTCACGGGCTTAGCAACCTCGGTCTTGGGGGCATCAAGTTTGGCCTCAGCAAGAGGAGCCTCGGTGGTGACCTCAGGAACAGGGGCAACAGCGGGCGTCTCCTCAATGGGCTTCTGAACCTCAGGGACAGCGGCGGTCTCCTTGGTGGTCTCCTTGGGGCCAGGGATGAGGTCAGCCTCCTTCTTCTCGTGGGAAGGGCTCTTGACCTTCTCGAAGAAGGAACCGAAGATGGAGCCACGCTTGGTAGGCTTGGGCTTCTCAGCAGGCTTGTCCTCCTTCTCAACAGGAGCAGGAGCAACAACAGGAGCGGCAGTCTCAGTCTCAATAGGAGCTGGGGCAGCGGTCTCAGCAACGATGGGAGCGGGGGTGGGCTCAGCCTTCAGCTCATCGCCAGTCTTGGGGATATCAGAGGTGATGACGGGAGCAGTGGTGGAGGTCTCGCCGATCTGAGGAGCAACAGATTCGTCCTTCTTGACCTCAGACTCGGCGGCGTGCTCCTCAGCCTTGTCCTTCTTGCCAAGGAGTCCACCGAAGATGCTCTGGCGCTTGCGGGAAGCAGAGCGGCTCTTGCTCTTAGCGGCCTTCTTCTTGTTCTTCTTGTCGGCGTCTGAGGAAGAGCTGCTAGAGGAGGATCCAGTGCGAACGGGACCAGCGGCCTCAGCAGCTGGGGCCTCGGTTTCGGCAGGCCTGGTAGCGTCGACGCTCTTCTTTGGGGCGACAGCGGCGGCGGTGGTAGCGCCCGCTAGTGCGGCGGGTTTACCTGCGTGTGATGTCAGCAGGCTGTAGTGGGTCTCGCAGGATCACCAAAAAAGTTTACGCGACGCGACGCGTAAAAAATTTGGGCAAAAGTCAAACTTACCGAGCTTGGTCTTCTCCTCCTTGTAGGCCTCGCTGGATTCAATGCTCTCCTTGGCCTCCTTGGCCTCGGCGATAGCCTTCTCGACAGCGACGTACCAGCCATCACGCTCGGTCAGAGTCTGAGTCTCAAAAGCGTGCTTGTGACCGTGAATCTTCAGAGCAAAGGCAATGGTTCCATCCTTGGCAAGGTCGGTGGCGTAGGCCTATGATTTGTTAGCCGATGTCTTGCGAAAAGAATCAAGAATCTGTGCATACCAAGTTCAGGACACCGGCGGGGCTCTCCTTATTGTCGGCGTGCTTGACGAAGAAAAGGAGACCCTTTCCGGTCTGGCTGGACCATGCAGCAGTGGGGTGAGCAACCTCAGGCTTCTCGCCGCGGAGGTACTCAGCCAGGTTGGAGGCAGCGACGGGCTCCTCGCCGAACCAGAAGTACTTCTTAGAGAAGCGGAAAGCGCTGCATTTTGGTTAGCACGACCCTGATACCTGTCACACCACGCGCAACTTACTTCTTCAGGCCAGGGGCCTTGTAGCCGAGAGCACCGCTGTAGATGGGCTCGACAACCTTCTCCTCGGCCTTCTCCTCGGCCTTCTCCTCCACGGGAGCGACAGCGGCAGCGTCGCCCTCGACCTTGGGTGCCTCCTCGACCTTCGGCGCCTCTTCAGTAGGAACAACCGCCTTCTCACCGGCGACCTCCTGGACGGCAACAGGTGTGAACTCAACAGGCGCAACAGCAGCAGCCTCAGCTGCAACAACGGGCTTTGGTGCTTCGGCAGACATGTTGTGGTTTGTGGGTTGAAGAGAGTGAAGAGAGGAAGTGCGTGAGGCGGGCGTGGCAGAGAAGATAAGGTAGGGAAGGAGCGCGCTTGGAGGTGATTAAAAAAGTTAGTAGAGGGAAGGAAAGCTTGCTCTGGCAGGTGCGGCGAGAGGCAAAGCAGGCTCGACCTTAGGTGAAAAGTCTGAAGCACAGCGGTGTGAGGAAGGGGAATAAGGAAAGGCTCAACAAATGACCAAGGGCTGCGAGATTCTTAAGGTGAGGGCGCGTTGCTAGGGGTTCGATCTGATGTGCAGGGATCCCGGCACACGAAATTGGTCTCGCGGCAGCACGCCCACTAGAGGACCCGCCTCTCTCTAGTCGCACCAGGCTGGTCGAATAGCACGATTCACCAGCGTTATGCACACCTCTCGTCCTGAAACAAAAAAGCTGTGCATACTGGCAACAGCGAATGCAGGCGCGCGACGACAGCTGCGCGGCGTCATCTTGGGAGGCCGCGGCAGCGTGCGGCCTGGAGCTGCACGTGTCGTGATAAGCATCTTGCTGGGTGGTGAGATCTTGCGCATGCATCTTGGAACCAGGTCGCATGATCACTGCCCCTCCTTCCACGACCCTTCTTCGGGGCGATTGACCAGCCTCTGGTAGATCTTGACGAGGGAGCATGGAAAGCCACGGCATTGCTGCCACTCAGCGCGTTGGTTGGCAGACGAGGTTGACCGCTGTGGCCAGTAGGTAGGGCTGCTTCTCACATCGAGGTACAGCTATCACACCGCACGTGGCCATGATCGGCAATGATATCTTGCACCAGCTGCAGCCGCGCCTCAACGTATGTACCTGCCACCTACAGGAGCGTTGTCTACAAGCCTCGCATCAAATGCCCGCCACCTCTCTTTTCATGTGTTACAACACCACAGCTTTTGTACTAACTATCACCAACTTCTGAACTTTGCACAACTCCAGCCTTCACGCCATGCCAAGAGTGTCCGAGCACGCAAAGTTAGACAGCGGCTAGCGCCCGCCCCAACGAATCGCATGTCTCGCTCACCGCCCGAGCGCCGATCCCCGTTGATGCTGGACACTCGAACCCTTGTTCGCAACAATTGGCACCCAGAAGTCATGTCACATCTTTACAGCCCAGATTGTAGGTGTTTCGCGGCTGGCAATAAAGCCCACGCTGCCGTAGGCGGAGACAGTCGATGCGCCCGAAACGTCGTTCGACCGCCACATCCAATGCTACATACCTAGGTACCAAGCCACCGCCGTTGGGCAACTCTGGCGAACGTCTGTATGCATGTGTGACACAACGTGCACGATTGCGAAAACACCAGCCTGTTAAATTGATGATCGCGACCGGGTTTCCTAAATGAGCACAACGGCAAAGCACACGCCGATATAAATTCTTGCAGACTACTGTACGGAATGACTCTAAAGCAGATCAGCCGAACCAGAGGGTGGCCAGGATGGAGCCTGTCTATTATTGAACGGTCAGGGCTCACGTGAAAAGGAGAGCTTGTTCCCCTCCACGCCCACTAAACGAAAGCCACTGTTACGTCTCAGTATGCAGCCGCCCAATCAATATATATTGGCTTGCCGACATTGCAGCCTGATCTCACGATACAGAGCTCCAGACGCCGCAAAGGATTTCCAGCGGAAACATGTGCAGCACGCTTTCACCTCAAACGGTTGTTGCGGCGCGCACAGAGCACACCGCTTATGATGTCCTCCGTCGATCTGCCCGCAATCTCGTCGGCCGTACCAATGCTCGCTCGACTCACCGCCACACGTTCAAATTTGCGACATGAGGCGCGTACCGACTTATTGTGGTCGGGTTGTGCTGTCATACGACTGATTGAAATTTGACGATTTGCCACTCCATTTGGTCCACGCAAAATCTTGGGCCGCAATCAAAATCACCCAGATACATGGGTCTTCAGATCGACGTGCAAGACACATTGCGAAAACACCGTCGAAGATTGGAGATGAAAGGCCATGGATCCTAGTTCCGAATCTTCGATGTCCAGGGGTATTGCCAAGTCTCGAGCGGTTCGTAACAAGCCACACTCCACTTTGCGAGTCAAAAACGATAAAGTGTGCAACTGAGTTTACGAGATGCGGCTCTGCGAGGGTCGAGAACAAGCGAAAATCGAGCGATTCGATTCCGCCTACGGGGATTGAAGTTTCGTGTCAGTCGAACACTTAACCTCTGACGTTCAAACATAGATTGGATGTGACATGTCTCCACACTCGTAGGCACCCCTGCAACATCAGTAGAAGACACGAAAACCCTCTACACCATCGCCAGTCTACTTAGAAAGTGATGACCGACTTCGTGTGAGGTGTTGGTGTTGAAATAAGCTCAAGACATTGGCGTTGACTCCCGCTGCAGGGCTGGACGCGTGCAAAACAGTACAATGCGTGTTGGTGGATACTCACCATGAGTGCCTTCCTGTTCTGGCCCAGTGCGCGCGTGGCTGAAAGACACAACGTCACTGCATAAACACCCAGGGTAGAGAACAACACCGAGAGTAAGTACCATCGAACGACAGGAGTGAGGAATTGTATATATCGATTTGCTAGAAGCAGCAATTCTGGGCAATTTGTATAAATTTGTATAAGCAGCTGATCTTCTCAAATCATCACATCGACTAACACTAGCTCACCTCCACGACACTCCGCCACGAAGACCCTCCAACACTACACACGACGTCCACTTCCTCACAAGACCTAGCACCAGATCGCCACATCTCGAAACCCGGACGCACGGACGCCCCTACCGAGCCTGCACATCCGGGGTACCCGATCTATATCTGGGCCCTTGACCCCCGACCGTTCCGCAACGTCCAACTTCGTCCCACGCGCATGAACACTCGACGTCATGCGGGGAAACAAGCACCGTCAGCACACGTTCACAACACCCTCGATCCTTGCCTGGCCGCGCAGACACAGCGGATGTCGGAGAGGCGCATGCATGGACATATCGTCATCACAATATGGGGTATTGCCGTAGCCTGCAGTCAACGCAAGTGGCCAGAATGAGCTTCAGGTCACTGTACGATACAACGACTATGAGCTTGCTGGGTTTCAAGTCGTCTCGCGTGTTCATCAAACTCTTTCTGCAGTTTCTCCACGTCTTGGTTCGAAGATGTATTTTCGAATACTGTGAACAAGGTCTCACCCCTACATTACACAAACTGGTACTCCGATGGAGCTCCAGCCCCTATCAATGCTCGACACGCCCGAAACCAAGATCTTTTTTGGTGTTTTGCGGTATTGCGATCAGTTTCGTTGATTGAGATGAGAGATAACCCCCACAGTCTCCTTGTCGTGCAGATAGACAGTCTGGTTCGGATCTGCGCTATGCTCCAATTACAAGTCAATCATATTAACATCTACGCTCGCCTCGTCTCTCACGGAGTGGTAGGGCATAGCAATTGGCGTGGTCCTGAGTGGACACAAAGCGTGATCGAGTAACAGCCGACCGGATCTGTGTAGACATCGAGGATATGAGCGCAACCTGGCGCGCACGTAGCCAGTCAATCGCGCCTGTACAGCTAATGCCAAGAAGTTGCAGTTGCCACCTTCTTTGTATATGCCAATGCCCTGAGGTGGTGGCAGGTCTCTAGCATGGGTCCAGTACTTGTTACCGCCATCTCGCTTTGCGAACCTCATGTTTGTCCTATCAACCTCTTCGAGAATAGCAATGAGCCGTGGTAGGTCTGAGTCGCCGAACCTTCGTTCTACTTCGAGTGTGTAGTAACGTCCGTAAGACCGATGACGGTCTTCATAGACTCGGGACTCAGGAAGACTTTGACACGTGCCCCCTTTAGCAGGGCCAGACAGATATTACACAGGCTGACCAGTGGATTGAAGTCCGGTTGCACGGGTTTGATCAACTCCTACCGCACGATATCGAAAGCGCGATCCTCTTGTTTTTTCAGAAGCACTTCATAAGACTGCTGCAGACGACTTGAAGCGCATACCTTAACGTGTTCAAAAGCACTCAGAACTTCAAGCATCCTCACAAGGTCTTCCTCTCCACCCTCGTATTCATCGAGCCCGCCAATGAAGAAGCAGAATTTGGACTTCATTTCAGTCGACCTGGCTATCCGTTTACAGGCCACGTGGAGCTCTTCTATTTTCCATGCTTCGTAGTGCAGTCGGTTTCTCATATCGTCTGTGATAAGATCCGGGGTGCTGCGGAGAATCTGATAAATCAAAGACTGGAACAACCCCACGCCACTATTCTGCATTCAACGCCCTATGCTTGGCTATAACTTCAACGACTCAGCACCATGGCACCAACAAGACAATCCGCTGAAAAGGCGACCAGCACTCCTCTCGAGATGGATTTGGTTCTCAACTCTTGAGCCTTTTGGCCATGCCGTTCGAAAGGTATTGTCGGCGTGCCGATATCGAAGGCGGTTGGACACACTCTGACATACTTTGTAACAATCGGACAGAGCTTCGCATGCCTACTCGAGTTACTTTCTCAAGCCCCTGCTCAGAATGAAGGAGATCGTTTCCATGAAGGGTACCAGCCACTATAGAAGGATAATCGTCTCACAAACAACCAGAGCATCTGGAATTGGAGCAAGAACACTACCCTCCTAGGTCTGGTGCGGGCGCATGATGCCAATTGTAAATTTGATATTTTTGTGGAGGGGTATCATTTGTTTGCCTAACTGAATCGATTGTTAAAGTCCTCCCACTTGATGTTGTATCCACCACCTTTCTTCTTCTCCGACCGACCGCATCGTTCGGACTCTGCAGTCGGGATGAGGGGGACAGCTCTCTGCCTGCGCGCTGTCTCCCTTTCAGAGAAAGAAGAGATTTGTTTAGACGTGGACTGATCTGCTCTGCCTGATTGGTCCCTAAGGTTGAGTGGCTGGGTCTTGCGACTCTGCCTTGGCTGGGGTGAGATTGCATTGTCGGAGTTGCGACGCGGTTTTCCCTTACCTGGCCCCAGCTTCTTTTTCGACACCTTGTTGGACCTAGCTAGGTGGTCCTCAATCACAGCATGCGTTACGCCTGGATCGAATTCACGGTCGCTTTTGCAATCGATGGCAAGGCCTGCTCGGATGTCGCTGTCGAGCGTCTTGTAACGCACGCGCCATGAACAGATACCCTCAGGGCTCCCTAGTTTCCCCATGCTGACGTCCAGTGTTGGGAACCCGATAAGAGTTTCCACTTTGGTAGCTGTGTCGTGCTGGAACAATGCCGGCAGTGTAAACCGGATGTCTGCGGGTTTGAGCAGAGAGAGGGCAATGGCAGTGATCTGCTCCGGCCCACCTCGCTTAGCATTTTTCAAGGGGGCCATGTGGTCAAGGTCTGCCTTAGTGAAATGCCGTAGAACCAGAGTGTCGATGGAGAAATTCTGGACGCTTATCCACCAGCGTCCGTCGAAGAGTTGGAAGCCACGTTCGCCCTTGCTTGCCGAGAAATCTAGAGGATCCTGAGTAAGTGGGATCTCGTGCGATGGCGGATAACGAATGCTTGCTGAGGTGCCGTTGGACCTGTGGCTTTCCAGAGGTTGACGTGTAAGAAGCCACTCGGACTGCTGCGAAGTAGGTGATGTGCAGATTGATGGGCTGTCGCATTTACGCCACCATATGCCATGGACACAGTGGCTAGTCTTGATTCCAGCCAACCGACCCTGCGGAGAATCGTTCTCTTCAGTCTCGCCAAATTCGGGCCAGATGTCTGCGAGTGTGGATGCAATCTCGCCTGGCGGGGTAACCTCGCGCGGTGAAACCAGTTGACCAGCTTGTACAAGGAGACATGTAGCAGTATTTCTGGCATTATTCCATTCAGAGTGAGTCCATTTTTCGACCGGTTTGTTGATCGTTGGAGTGTCCAGAAGCTCCCGTAAGCGAGGGAATTGAATATACAGCGAGCCCACTTGTATGTTGAGTCGTTTTGGAGAGCGTTCCAACAGTCGATGCGCTTGAGCCTTGTGCGAACTGACACGTTCTTGCATGTCGTTAGACAATTTCACCAGCGACTTGATACTCAAAGCAGCGGGCATGTGATAGCTCTTTAGGATATGGCGAACCGCATTTCGCGTTGTATATGTCTGAATGTGGTTCGTCTTGTCTTCAGCCCAAGCCACATCATTTTGTTCGCATGTAGCGATGAGTCGCGACTTGTCGAAGCCGAGCAGAGGTCGAAGGACACGCACGCCACCGCTCTCGAATTGAGAAGCCGCGTGATGATTGAACTCTCTTACAACTCCGCTGTGTGACACACCATGTATGCCATAGCACTCCGGAATCCATTCGACAGGTTGCATGGCTTGTAGGCCCGACCGCAGGCGGTTATTTGCGAGGCGCATCAATACCGTCTCAGCCTGGTCGTCGGCATGGTGTGCGACGAGCAGTTCTCGAATGCCTGCCTGGCGACAGGCCAGACCAAGTGCCTGATATCGTAAAGTACGTGCGTCCGTTTCGAATCGCTTATGATCGAGTGGGTCGAATGTGGCAGGCCAAGTGAGAGGCAGAACAGAGGCCTGCATGCCAACTGCTAGGTATTAGCATTGCTTGGGTGACGGGTCCCGTAATCACCTACACTTGGTGCGGCACTGTTCAGCAACCCACTCTGCTTCTTCGGCGCTCTCTGAGCGGACTTTGTGATCCACAATAAATGCATGAGCGCGCCGGGGATACTTGGACTCGGACAAGGCTGCGCTTCTAGCAAACAACGAGGCAAGTGCCATAGAATCCACCCCTCCACTGATAGCGAGGCCTGGTGCGGCTAGTCAGCGAATGTACTGCTCAAGCAGGACGGGCAAGCCTACCCATAGTCGGAGTGACCCCCTTGCCAACGCGCCACCTTGCGACGCCCTCAGTGCTACTGATCCCCTTCAAAGCATTCTCAAATTCTTCTATCGTGACGGATTTGCTCTGCGAGCTGTACCGCCTGGTATTGCGCCATACTGCGGTAGAGGGACAGTTCCTCACCCTGCTGACATTGCTTCTCCACATGTACGCCGTGGCATTGAGCAGCGCACAACAAACCCGAACGCGAGGGTAAGAGTTGGTAAGTGTGGAAGCAGACTAGCTGATCGTGGTAGTCCACGAGGCACGACGCGTTGTCCCGAGGTCTCGAGAGTAGCGGTGCACGGACAGATATGGAAATTTCTAGAGAGCTTCCTCGTTAGCGTCCGACATCCGCATCTCTCAACCTCATCCCCAGCGAACCATTCACTTCTCGAGATACCCCGTCTTTCATCCCATCTTCTAATCACAATGGTACGTTGTCTCTCGCATCTGCGTCGCGCAATCGTCCCCAATGCGGCTGAACCCGGCCTTTGCCAAACATCAACACCAGCACAACACCAGCTAACACTGCTTTAGTCTGCCCTCAAGTCCATCCGCTCGCTCGCCCCTCTCCTCGACCGCGTGCTCGTGCAGCGCGTCAAGCCTGAGGCCAAGACCGCCTCTGGCATCTTCCTGCCCGAGACGGCCGTCAAGGAGCTGAACGAGGCCAAGGTCCTCGCCGTCGGCCCCGGCGCATTCGACAAGTCCGGCAACCGCGTTGCCGTCAGCGTGCAGCCCGGCGACAAGGTCCTGATCCCCCAGTTTGGCGGCAGCCCCATCAAGGTCGGCGAGGATGAGTACAGCTTGTTCAGGGACCACGAGTAAGTTCCACCGCCTGTTGGCACACTGTGGAAGCTTGAGCGAATGCTGATATATCCCAGGCTCCTTGCCAAGATCAACGAGTAAACGTACCGCTGCCTGAGCGCCGCACTTGGTCGAACTCGGATCGAATGTAAACCTACTGTATTATCACCGCCCATCACAAAGACACGCCTGCATCTCCGGCCGGCGTTTTGGCATATACCTGAAAACTTTGGGCATCTGTATTGGAAGCGACATGTAATTACAACTGAACGCAAGGGGAGGATGTGACATGAAGTAAAGACCTAAATTCAAAGATCTCCGCTATATCGCGACAGCTACAATGTACATGCGGAAACGTGTTCGCATTACTCGTTCATTTGACTATCTGGATACCCGGCTGGCTGACAGCGTAGATGAGAAGATCGCCTCTGGCTGAATTCCATCGATCCTTGACCGCAGGACTTACCACCCGGAGTTGCCTCCACCAGCACCCCACTGTCTGCCATCACCCTGACCCTGGTTCTGACCCTGACCATACTGGTTCCCGGGCTGCGCTGGGTTACTGTGGTACTCGTAGCCCTGCTGATAGCCAGTCGGCACACTGAAGCTCGGCTCATGCACCTGTCCGCTCGCAAATTGCGCCTCGCCCCATCCATAACCACCCGCGGGCTGCGCATTGGCATGCTCAGCAGGAGTCTGGTATGGCTGGCTCCCATCGTAGCTAGACTGGTAAGGCTGGAAGTTGCCCCACTGGGAGGGCTGCGGGGAAGGAGAAGGTTGGTACGCAGAACTACCGGCAGGGTTCGAGAAGTCACCCTCCGGACCGTCACGCTTGCCGAAGCTGGAGAATGCGTTGCCCAGGCCGCCCGGGAGCTGCGAGGTCAGACTGCTAAATAGACCTCCACCTGAAGAAGACGAGGACTGCTGGTGGCTCGCGCCGAAGTTGTAGTTACTTCCCGCACCATGGCTATGCCCGCTGTGTCCGCCTTGGCTCTGGAACGACTGCAGTCCCGCTGCTCCATGGCCGGCATGATCGTCCCCTGCTTTGTGGTTCCGGCCTGCCTTCACAGACTCTGAACTGAGGATGTCGTTGAGATCTTTACCGTGATAGGCGTGTGCCCAGTCCTTGACAACTTTGAACATGTTGTTGTGCACCTCTGAGCGCGGGTCGCGCATTGCAGGGTGATGGAAGACGCTAACGCAGTCATCGAGGACTTGGTCAACGGAGACATCTGGGTGGTCAAACGCGTACATGACGCGGGGTACAACGAACTGCAAGATTTGGACTGCGACTTGGCCGGCTGGCTCGTTGAGAATGTTGGAGAAATGGTCTTTCGAGAGCATGGAGTGCGTGGGGTCAGTGGATGTAGGGTTGTTCCAGACATCAAACTGATGCTTGGCAGAGCTTTCGACGACAGCAGAAGATCCAGTCTTCAGTTGCGCAGATGCGTTCTTGATGATAGGGAGAACGAAAGGCGCAAGAAGCGAAAGCACAAAGAGTGTGACGCGCTCGGTGATGGTATCAATCAGCTTCTCGAGACCTGGGATCTTGGAAACGATGTCCGAGATGCTACGAACTACCCTGTCTCTGAAGACTAGTATAGGGTAGATCTTCGGAATGATCGTTGCTGGATCAGTGTTGGTTCCTGGGATATCAGGACCAGGAGGCCCTCCGACAGAGCCTGGGGGTGCTGCGAAGGTAGGTGCTCCTCCAAATTGATTCTGACCACCATCACGCGAACCAAAGTTATCGTACCCTCCGGAGCGGTAGCCATGGCCTGAGTTTGACGCAGCTTGAGCATCAGAAGAAGCCTGTAATGCTTGCGCCTCCTGAATAAGGCCACTTGTACCTGGGACCTTAGAAAGCACATCGGTGAGCCCGCCGAGAGCACCAGGACCACTTCCCTTTGTGTTGCTTGTCAAGGCGTCGGAGAGTGTAGTGTCCATCTGGTCAATCTCGGCAGAACTGATGTGATCTGTCGCTTCTCCCAGCACGGAATGGAAGAAGTCGACACCACCAAAAGTACCAGTTATAAGCGGGAAGACGTGCTTGCCGCGGAGGTTGATGGCAGCCTGAGTGCCAACGTGTGGGAAAACATTGTTATGCCCCAGCTCGCGCAGAACGAGCTCAGTATAGTTTGTGTGAGCTCCATAGTCCTCAAGACAATGCAGACCCTGGCCCAGACAACGCAGCGCTTCGCAAAGATCTTCTTCCCGTCCACGTTGACCAGAGGGGCCGTGGGTATACAACCTACCAAAGTGGATCGCTCTGGAAAAGGAATATCTTACATAGCCTGCTGATGTCGCCCATCCACCTTGCTCGTTAGCGATGTAGTTCTTCATGCCCGTGTTAGGGTCGACAGCAAGCTCAATCTCCGCGACTGGACCCCGGAGTCGTGGGTCGTATTTCCGAGCATCCTCATTATCGGCATAGTCCTTGGGGTTGTCGATGTGCTCCTCGGGTCGGTATGTTCCCAAACGTTCGGCGGTAACTTCAAACTCTCCAGTAGCGTAGCCAAAGGACATGAACGCAAGTATCCACACAAGCACGCGGATAGTCTCGCCCTTGGCACCCGTCAGTCTCCGGATATCGGCACACTTTACTTGAGAGTGACTTACCTGGACTTTGCTCAGGGTAGCAGTGTCGACAGCCTTTTTTGTTCAGCGCTTTAAATGTGGTATTTCCTGGACCACATACCTGTGAATAGTCTCGTAGCCAGTTGCCAAAGTATACACGCTGCAATGCGTCAGCCACAGATTCTGACTCGCGGATCGCCGGCCAAGCATACCTTGATCATCATCGACTTCCATTTGTGACCGCGTATGCACGCGACCGTCGCGAGCATGTCTTCGATATCACCATGCCTCCAGTTCTTTCCTTCGATTTTCGAAATGGACGCAATGTTTCCCGCGCCAAAAGCATCAACTTTGGTAGGTAGCAGGACCAGTATCGCAATGGCGACGAGCAACAGGTACTTCGTAGAACCAGCCATTTTTGCAAGATGCTGGGAGGTTGAGTGTAGGTAGAGGGAGAGCAGCAGAGCAGTAGTAGGATCTTAAACGGGGTCTTTCGCGCCGTCAGCTTGTCTAGTCGCGATTACGTTACGCCACACCACAAACGGGGGAAAGTGTGACTGACCCGCTTCAGTCCAAGACCACCTCTTTAGCATACAGATTCCTGCTGTTCTCAAGGTTCTTACGAGGCTAGGGAGCAGTGCAACCAGTTTAGTTCCCGTTTGAACCGCGTTTCGCGAGGCTCCGCCGCATATCTTGCGTCGCGCTGTGCCACACCTGCCCCGCTCGATGACGATGAGGGGCACAAGCGAAGAACACTGCAGCTGAACACCACCCTGAACCTTCGGCCTTGCTGACGCTTATGCTGACGAGATGTCTGCCCAACGCGAAACGTAGTACAAAGCGTATCACGTGCGTGGATCACTGAACACAAAAGTCGTCGCCTACGGCTGCCTAGCACGATTGTTCAGCTGTAAACAACCGCACAATGCCACATGTTTTTGCAGTGACTCCACACATCGTACGGCAAAACTTGACCAGAACTCGGTGCACGATCTTACAATCGAAATGACACATATCAGCAGTGAAGCAGAGAGTGTGGACATTATCTTGGTGAACAGCAAAAGCGAGACGGATCTCGAAGGCTCGTTATTTCAGCTTCCTATTCGACGTCGCCAAACGCAAGCGACTATCAATTTGAAGAATATTGAAGACGTAAAGCTGTTAGACTCAGGTCTTGGAGGTACGGGTATACAAGAACGGTCGCATGTGTTGCGCGCACCGGATAGTACTGCAGAAGGTACAGGACCGGATCCTTCTCAGCCTGAGGATCAGCTTCGTCTCACTGATGTAGCATTCGAAAGACTTGCCTGTGCAGACACGGAAAAGCTTGCAGCATGTCTTGACGCCGGGGCGCTCATCGAACACGAAAACCACGATGGCCTCACATTACTTGTCTTGGCAATCAATAATTCGAACGTCGTCATAACCAGGCTTTTACTACAGAAAGGGGCTGACGTCCACCATCGTGCTCAACGGAAACCTCCTCTGTTCCATGCTGTTCAGAATCCGGAACACGGTCCAGTGCTCATTCGACTGCTCCTTGATTACGGTGCAAACATCAACACTACCTGTGGGACGCAGGGCATGAACGCGCTGCACTGGGCTGCAGCTGCTGGTATGGTCGACTCAGCAGATTATCTGCTCTCCCGAGGTATCGACATTGAAGCTACTTGTGCAGGAGAGCACACTGCCCTGCATGTGGCTGCCGGCACAGGGCACCTCACCGTTGTGAAACTTCTCTTGGCCCAGGGTGCAGAGCTAGCAAAAAGAGGTGAACTAGGCGGAAGCGCAATCACATTCGCTGCTTCTATGGGACATCTCGATGTCGTCAAGCTATGCACGGCGGAGGGTTTGCCGGCCGCCAATTGCGATGATAAGGGTCTAAGTGAGTTCAGACTCCGCCAGCTATGTAGAGGTACTATGCTAGCATGGTCTAACACTATCAGCCGCCCTGATATGCGCCTGTGAACTTGGGCGTACTTCAGTCGTGGAGTACCTACTCGAGAAGTGTGCGGATGTCAACAAGGCAGACACACGGCAGAGCACGCCAGCTTTAGAAGCAGCTGCGAAAGGCCATACTGAGACATTCCATACTTTACTGAATCATGGTGCCGATCTCAGTATCTCTAACGCAAAAGGAGAGAATTCGCTCGGGATTGCAATGTCCAAAGGTCATAGGGACATTGTCCGTCTGATCCTCACCAGTTTAGGCGGCCCTGGATACCCTCTCGAAAGTGTTTCACTCCAGATCGCATCGGCCAAGAGACTGGAAACGATAAGATCACTTATGAAGAATGCATCCATGATGTATGCGAACGTGCCAGAAAGCAAATCTCTTCAAAACGGCGCCTGGGTGAAGTGGGTTCTTGACACCGGTGGCGATCTTGTGAGACCACAAGCATTGTCTAACATGGTACTCGTTGCTATCGCTGACGCAGACGTCGATCTCATCAGAACGCTACTGTCTGTCGGCGCTGACCCCAATGATTTCTCACTCAGCACTGCTGTTGTCAACCGAAATCTTGATGTTGTCCGCCTTCTTCTTGGAAGTGGCGCTGGCCCTGCAGCATCGCCTCGTTGCATCAAACGTGCTGACGGTCGTCCGGATAACGCTCTACTCGATGTATTACTGAACATGCCATACCAGAAAGACATTTGCCTTGCAACCCTGCAGGCACTACTCGACAGTGGTCGTTTCAATATTCTCACAGGGTCGTCTTCTAGTCAGACTGCTTTCTGGCGAGTCCTGGAGTCCGAAGATTGGGGCCCTGAACTCCAAACACAGGTTGCGTTCATAATGTTGGAATCGGTAACTGACATCAACTACGCTTGTAGCGGTGATGGTGGGACGTTAATCCATCACGCTACCCGATACGGTCGTAAGGATATCGTAGGATACCTGCTGGAGAAAGGAGCCAACATCAACGCTCAAGACAACGCAGGACGATCGCCATTCATACTTGCTTGCGAGTACCAAGCGAACATGATACTCTTCCTTCGTGAAAGAGGCGCGGATCTCGATCTTAGATACGAAGATGGCAGAGGGCCACTCCATGCAGCTGCAATCGTGGGAAACATCAGGGCGCTAGAGTTACTCTGGACCCAAGAATCTATTGTGCAGGGTCTAGACGAATGCTCTAGAGATGGTTGGACTCCTCTTGCGTGCGCTCTGGGAGCGGATCAAGAGGAAGCAGCATCGTTTTTGATCGAGCGTGGGGCCAATCTTAAGCACATTGTTGCTACAAACGGACGTAGTATGCTTCATCTCGCAGCAGCTTTTGGACACGAACGTGTGTTTGAGCAAATCCTCCGTCTTGGAGATGTAGACGTGGATGCGAAAGATGCTGTAAATCATAGCACACCTTTACTGCTGGTATGACCACATGTCAGCTACATCTCACAATCAATGATACGACTGACATCATTACAGGCATGCGCAGGCACACGCTACAAATCAGGTTCGACGAAGATCGTCCGCGCTCTACTCGCGGCTGGAGCAGACATTGAATGGGCCGCCAGTCATCTCGATCGACCGCTGCACGTCGCTATTACCACTGGAAACACGCAGATTGCGCATATACTTGTCGAACATGGGGCAGATATCACTGCTACTGGAGACAAGGATCGAACCCCTCTGCACCTAACTGCGGAGCACAGTAATTCAGGCTTCATGCGCCTTCTGCTACGGCGTGGAGCCGCGACTGAGGCCACCGACGATTCGGGCTGGACGCCACTTCACCTGTGTAATAGACCGGATGAGGCTCAGATCTTGATCGATCACGGTGCAGATGTAGACTGTGTTGACAAAAAGGGATTGACGCCATTGCATCATGCAATTTTGTATGGGGATCTCGGGCTTTTCATGATGCTGCGCAGATATGGTGCATCAACTCATACAAGGGGAAAGAATGATGGGAGAAATGCCATGGATATTATTGAAGATATGACGGACATCAGGTTGAGAGATGAGTTCCTTGCCAGCGTCAATCGCAATGCAAAGGACCGCTAAGTTGAAGCAGGAGTGTAACTTAACTAGCCAGCAGATTGTGATCCAAACAAAAGGGTTTAGAAATCTGCCTCTCTGAAAAACGAAGGAATGTATGGTGGTTGTGGCTCGCATGCAACAGTACCCTTCCCAACCTGGTCGACTAGGAATACCACTCCTATCTCAGCCGTGTATCCTCACAACCACGAGGTTTGGAAGTGTAAAAAACATTGGTACGCAAACCTGGAAGTGCCATGGTTCTGTTGTAGGGAACATTCTCCTCGTTTCTTGATCGGTGAAACAATTAGCTTGTAGATTGGATACCCTTAGATTTATGGTTGGAGGGAATTAATTCGTGAAGCGGGACCCTTAACAGTGGTATAATTCACCGCCAAGGATCGTGAACCGTTGTAAAGAAGCAACATGAACCATAGAAGAGCTGCAATATTAGGATAATATAATATTTAGTCACTAGAGACCTCATACTCAAGCTTGCGGTACTTCTCGTCTCAGTTGGTCCTCAAGTCGATTATCCTACCATCTCACAGAATATCGACTTGCCTTCAAGATGAAGTACTCGACCAAGCACGATCATGAAGACCCCTCACATGGCCTCCGTCCAACACCGGTCATCTCTCCATCCCAAGCCACCATAGAAGCCGTTGAGAAAATAAACCAAAACCGGCTTCCTCATATTCCTTGCCAATCCCACGTCGGATTGGAGGAAGAAGCAAAAGCCACCTGCCCAGCTAGCATCAAGCAGATATGGGGGTGGACCGAGCACACGCCCGAGGACGCAGCCCACGAAGCTGAGCTCGCGGGGCTGAAGCCAACTCAGCTGTCTACAACACCCCGAACAATCAACCGAGGCGCAGTGACAACTTCCGGTACCGTGTTTGAGGTCCCAGTTCGCGGACTGAGGTCACCGCCATTGTCGCCCCGGGGAAAGATGTACGAAAGTTTTACGCCCCCTACGCCTCCTCCGCCTCTCATGCCTCCTACGCCACCCCCGCCACGTTTTCAGGCCATACAGACGACTTCCCAGAGTGGCGATCGCGCAGAAAGGAGACGCATGATTGGTCGAGTACTGGTGTCTGTGCGGGATCGTGTCCCAGCCGAAGATTGGCTTGAGGGCATCAAAGAATTGGAAGGGCGAGGGGGAAACGTAGAGAAATTTTACAACAATCTGTCAGAGGGTGGCGTACGAGACGTCTAGTTTGTCACCTGCTCCAGGGATTCGGGATCGGGCGTTGATCGAGTACACCATACAGATGCTGTAGGAGGCAAGGACATTCACGATGCAAACAATTAATTCAAGATGCTACTTTCACGCTTTAGCGCATGAGGTGTTATTAAGCAAAACCGTCCACCTGAAACTTGACCAACAGAGTGGTATCTTGGAAACCAGAAAGTGGAAAACGTAAAATCCATCCATTTGCGCCAAGAACTACAAGTTCCAATATATGAACCGGGTTTGTGAAGGTAACAACGAGCTACGCGTGGGATATGTGAAGTCGCAGATAGCTTCAAAAAGAGAGATATTGTACAGTGCGAGCAGTGCGAGTGAGGGTCAACTCCCAAATAGTAGCACCCTTGATGGCGGGTGCGGCTGCGATTGGCTTTAGGCCAAGCAGAAGACTAGAGCAGTCGGAGTGCTTCTTGTATCGGCGGGCGAGTGTCCACAGGCGTGGAGTTCGCAGAAGGTGGCAGAAATCGAATGTCCGCTTCTCCGTTGGGGAGCCACTGGACATCCATCTTTCTGGCTTTCTCCTTGCCCGCCGCTACGAGTCAGCTTGGTGTCCTGTTACGGGCGTCGAGGTTTGGGGACGATCGCGGAGATCGACGTAGTGGAGGCGATCTTCGTTCGGTAGGCGAATTTCTCATGTTTTCATAAGCAGCTGTAACAGCTGCGCTCTCCGGAATAGGCGGCGAGTTTCTGGAACGTGGACTCGGTTTATGTGAGCTACCAGTGCCAGGGTGTTGACCAATATTGCGGACAGTTGAGGGTGTTGCAGGCGAACGACTGCCTTTGCCTTGTGGTGCCCTAGGTGTCATGCTACCGCCACTTCCCACACTGGCATGCTTTGCCCGTGGTGTTGTCTCATGACTACCTCCGGACGATCGATTCGGTTTCGAGCTCGGGCTGTTTTCGTGGCCACCAACGTATTTGTGCTTTGATGAGGCACTATTGGCTCGACTGCGTGCGGGATCTTTCGGCGGGCTTTGTGGAGCAGAGACGGTTATCGGGGGGCCATCGGCGGCTTTTCTGGGATTCTGAGGGAATCGTAGTGGGGCGGTCACAGGAACTCCACGATCTATGTCATCTCCGTCGTGATCATCACGAACCTGGGAACGACCTTGTGCAACCGGCTCCGGACTAGCCACACCACCCATGCGCGGCGTGGTCTCAAAGCTCTTGCGTTTCATCATGCGTCCTAAGACTGCAACAAGCTCTGCGGCATCCTCGAATTCACCGTCGTCCATTGCTTCTTGTGCGCGATAGACATCTTTTATGGCGCGACGCGCGACGCGCCGCGAAGCGTCGTGGTCATGCACGCAATCCCATAGGAACGCGCTATGTTCGAGGGCCACAGACAATCGAAGAGGGTGTGATCCCGGAAGGAAGGACGAGGCATACTGGGTCGCGGTCGTGAAGTAACCGGTGGCCAGTGGCACAAAATTCAGTGGCGGTAAAAGAAATGAAGACGGTTGTGGTATAGGAACGGGGTTGAGGCCAGGAGGAGCGTGAATAGGTGGTCCCGGGGATGGCGTCCCGACTGGTCCACCTGCTGCGTAGGGATTCGTGACAAACGATGTTTCTGAGACAATCGAGTCGATGGGCTCACGAAGCGCTGCTTGCTTGCCGTTACGCTTTGGAGGCGGTGATAACCCATGCTCAGGCTTACGACCATTAGCATGTCGAGGAGACAGTGAGGCGTCACCTGCCCTAGACTCGGCCGATTCCATATTCGTTATAGTAACAGGTGGCTGGTTGTGAAAAAGACAAAAGATGTGGTAGAAACTTGCTCGCAATTTTACGCTGAGTACCCTGCATTCTGGCCCATGTTGGTTGTCTTGCGCGTATGGTAGCACGTACAGCTCCAGGATGGACAAGCCCTCTCTGGACATCCATAGAATATGTTGGTATGCTGAGAGTGAAGGTGTGTCTCTGCTTGTATCGAGTTTGCGAAGCTTTCTGGCGCGGATGAGCTTTCGTGAGAGGAGGATCGAGAGACCAAGGATTTGGTAGAGGGCGCCTGATAGGTAGGGGTTGGAGTCTTCCGTCTGCTTGGCTATTCGCCCAAGAAACTTCTGATCGAAGTCCAGGGATGCCATCGTCTGGTGCGTCTAGCTGCTGTTTCTGTGAGCTTGACTCAATATTAGACTGATATTGTCAAAGAAGAGAATGAAAGGGGTAGGGTATGTGGGTCTGGGCGCAGTCCCACTCTTTGCGACCAAATGGACAAGGTACTTGATGAGATAGAAATGAACGCTGTATGAAAGCCGCTTCCACTCACCCTGAATAACTGCCAACCCGGACCGTTGCGCTGTATCTTGTCAACAGACACAGAGCAGCCCGGCCCGAGCTGACCGATGACGCCGTGCAATGACACCGCCCAGAAGATGAGCTTTTGAAACCTAGCGACCGACGCTGGCCAATTGATGTGTTTCGAAAGCCGGTGAGTGGCCGTGCGTGGGACTGTCCAGTGAATTGCGGCTCCCGTGATAAGCGCAATCGGAGATTGATGCTGATAGACAGGTCCAGTCGAATAGGCGCCGCTCGGAGAATTGCTATATTAGGCAATGACAATGGAAACGATAATGGCAATTTGATACAAATATTGGGACGAAGTCAAGGCTAGAGGCGGTGGAGTTGTTGTACAATAATGGTGGATGACTGCAAGAACACCTTGAGTATATGTCTGAGAAATGTTAGTGATGCAGTCATAAGAAACTGACTGCGCACATAGCGTGGCACAGCCTGCAGAATTCGGAATACCTCTAAAAGGACAAGTTGTGGTGGTGTCGTTGCTTAGGACCAAAGCCCTGCTCTCATTCGATGACCGGGATAAGAGATGGGCCAATTACAGCGTTGATTGGGTGAGGCGATGCCGGAACCTTGGGCTAGCTGTCGTCAGGCAAGGAGATGCAGACGCAGGGTGGCTGGAGTCAGATGAAGGCGGCGGACAGCGCATCGCGACTTTTCCAGGTCCAATTCCCCCGCGCGCGAGGTGACGCGACGTTGTTAAAGCTGCGACAGCTCTCCTAGGCGGTGTAGCGAAGGTCAATGCGGCTGTCTTGGGCGGTCCGAGACGAGATGGGCCGCACACACTCCAGATTTGCGCGAGGATGGGTGCGGGGCGCCTTCCGCTTGAGTTGGAAGGGAAGAGCGAACGGCAGCAGTGTCTGCAACAACAACCACGACAACGACCGTAAGGGAGCGAGAAATGGCGAGGCGGGTGCCGTGGACGTGGTAGTATTAACCCACAATTCCATCCCGGTCCTGTGGGTATGCAGGTGCAGCTCTGCGTCAACCTGCAGAGAGGCGAGCGATGCGTTGTCCAAATCCTCCGCTAACTACACCTGTCGCCTGCGTGGTCTCCATGCCGATTATGGTTCGCATCTTGACAGCTGGCACGGACAACTAGAGCTGTCGAATCGCCATCGCCCGGAAGAACAAGAAGTCGCCGCCTCCTTCTGCGCCATGCCAACGTGCGTTTGCAGGGCTGACTGCCTCTGACACGCACGCTTCACATCAACGGTAAACGGCTGCCAGCACACGCCTCATGCATCATGAAGTGCAGCATCTCATCTTGCCAACTACTACCAAGTTCTCCTTTGCTGCCTGACAAGCAGCACCCCATGAGCCACCGGCGACCAGCACACGTCGCAGCTGTCACCATTTCGAGCTCCAGCGCTCTCCAACGCCACGGTGGGCCACCAAGGTTCTAGCCAAAAATACTTCGAGTGGGGCCCAAATCTCTTGACAACCTATATCGACAGCCCTATGATGATCTTACAATCAGGAAGTGGCTCCTCTCCGCTTGCCAAACCTCACTCGGCGCGGTGGTGGATTTAGAGCAAACTCGTTTGCACTTGCTTGCACATTTGTATTGATGCTCCGACCTTGGCTGACGAATGCACAAGTCATTGACACTGACAGCTTCAAGCTATGATTTCGTCATCATCAGGTCCTTGATGCGTCTGCGTCCCGATACCTAGTTAATGGTGCCCATAAAAAGGGCGGTGAGGGTGTGCTGTGATTGGCCAGTAACGATGAAAATGCTGGCCAACGCCATAGTGGGCATTCGATCACCACTATTCGTCGCTAACCCAGCCTCCTTAAGATCTACCTATGTACTAGACACGAGAGCGCCACTGCATGAATCTCTACACCGGCGTCACACAGCCACTTGAGCCTCCGGATGCTGCCGAGCTGGCAGTCTACGCCTTGGTCGTAACGCAGGTTATCCGGGCTATTATTCTGGCAGCAAACCTGTTGTAATGACTGGACAATCTGAGGAAAGGCTGATGACTACCTTTACAGCATCATAGCAAGGTCTGCAGATCTCAGCGACTCTTGGTCCTGAATGATACGTGGGCACATGCCACAGCACATGACGGTGCGCAGTCAGCTGTTCGTCAGCAAGATCCGTCTTGAGATGTTCGACATTCGAAAGATCCAGGATGTAACGCCAGTTGTTACCTCTCGGATGCAGGTTGAAATTCTTACTCAACAGTCTGTGTGACAATACTGCAGGGTGACGACGGTAAGACAATCCCACTGACAGGAAAATGAGCACATCCGCGACGAGCACGACCCAGCAAAGGAAGCAAACCGCTTCCGCACCTTGCTGAGACCAACAACTCGGCAGGTCCTGTACCACAAATGTCTCAAATCAGAACACGAAGCAGGTACCCGTGTAAGCAGGCAATCTTGTTACTCAAACAATCTAAACATCAGTTTGTCGTTAACACCACTCTGCCGGACGGATGTCACTGTCTCCATGTAAACAAGGCGTTTGTAGTTCTCGAGACAAACAAAACTGTCTAGTTCTGAGTACTTCGGTACCAGTTTCGAGTGTTTGCATGGAGTCGCATTGGCTCCTTCCATACGCACGTTGTGCAACCGTCCCAGTAGGCAACAGATTGCGACTGGCGTTCGCTTGCTGCATCCAACATCTACTTTCGCAGATTGCTTGTGGCCTCAGTCACGCGTGCTCAGCTTACGATACGGTTTCATTTGCTTCACCGCAGGCAGGCCAATAATTGATTCCTATCTTGGAAAATGCCTGACTATCATAGTGCGACCAGTATCAAACACAAGAAGTACATAACTCACAGTTCTTAGCTATATGGAGGAACCACTATTCAACCCAATAATCCAAAGTTACGTCTTTTCAGCAATTGCTGACCGCGGACATACACACTCGTTATTGAGCATCTGACCTCGTCACGCCCAGCACTCACACAACATACCATATTTCGCCATCCTTTTCCCTTACGTCTGCACCTCCACCTTCTACCCAGGAGACACCTCCGCTGGTTGTTCATCCCGAGCACAATCGTAACTGCGGCTGTGGCCCAAGCGCACACAATGTGCTATTACCACGCATACTCCCACAAGTGCGGTCACACCGAGTGCATCCTTCAGAAACTCTGCCCCAAAGGCCAGATGATCCAGCAGAAGTGTGGCCGTGGGCACGAGGGGATCATAATGGCGACTGTAAAGGTAGAGACTAGATGTGAGGGTTGTAAAAAGGTATGTCAACTTGCAAAAGCTACTCGATTGAGGGTTGACGAGACTAGTGAGCCTGTCAAGAAAGGTATCCGACTTGAGACTCGAGCGTGGATTGAGAACGGACTGCACGCAGTGTATGAATAGACGGATTGGACATGCTACACGACTTGGTGTTGCGAATGTGTACACCTTAATGCTATACCGGCGTTGGAAATAGACTTGAGACCGGTCTCAAATTTTTGATCCCACCGTTGTTATAATCTATTATATCTACTTCAGTTGTTCCCCACTCTTGCATTGGGTAAAGCCTTTACCATACCTACCTAGCCACTTTCGCTAGGGTGGCGCTACTCACACCTCGGCAACCTTCATCACTCTCTCATCTACGAGCACGTTCGCAGATAAGAACACGAACCACGCTCCTTCGCAACTCGCTATCCGGGTACATTACCAAACCTGTGCTGGTGCGTGTACAATTTGTAGCCCTGTGCCGCTATCTGCGATGGAGGTGAGGGGTACTACCGATAACGACGATCACCACCTCCTTGCAGACACAGCGGCACATATAAGATGCCGAGCTCGCACCAAGCTTCACAAGCCTCCCGCGTGGCTTTACTGACAGATCCGGCTTCCTCAAGCCCCGACTATCTCACGATGGCTGCCTCGAGCAAAGATATCGAAATGCCCGTCACGGTGCGCAAGCTCTCTATTGCAGCAGAAGAAGTCCGCGAAGCTCTTGAAGTCGAACACAACCTCACTTTCTTGCAAGCCGTGAAGTTGTATCCTAAAGCGATAGGATGGTCGATGTATTTCAGCCTAGGGGTCATTATGCTTGGTACTTTTCCCTTCGTTGCCGTCTCCAGCTCCATCCTCTACGCATTCTAATCGCGACCACAGCGTTCGACCCTCAACTCCTCGGCAACCTGTACGCCATGCCTGCATTCCAGAAGCAGTTTGGATATGCGTTCGAGGACGGTTACATCATCTCTGCTGCCTGGCAAACCGGTCTGGGCATGGGCAATCCAATCGGCCAAGTCGTAGGCGCACTCGCAGCAGGTTACCCAATGGAATGGTACGGACGCAAGAAGACGTTCAACGCATGCGTATTTGCTGTCGCAGGGCTAGTGTTCATTCAATTCTTTGCTCGCTCGTTGCCAGTCCTTCTCGCTGGCGAATTGCTTGCAGGTCTAGTACTCGGAGCCTTCGTGGTCATCGCGCCAGCGTATGCATCTGAAGTTAGCCCTTTACCCCTCAGGAGCGTGAGTACGAGTTATGTCAACCTCTGCTTCGTCACCGGACAGCTTTTGGGGAATGGAGTTACGGCTGCGACACAGCACATGACCAGCCACTGGGCGTATTCAATTCCTTTCTCACTCCAATGGTTCTGGTGCCTGATCATCATCCCAGGCATGTGGTTTGCTCCAGAGTCACCATTTTGGCTTGTCAGACAGGGTAGGCTTGAGGATGCCGAAAAAGCGCTTGTTATGTTGTCGAGCGAGAAGGTCAACGTCAAGGCTGCATTGGCGCAGATTGTGGAGACCGATACCCTAGAAAGAGACATGGAGGCAGGAAGCACATACTACGACGTGTTTAAAAAGATCAATTGGCGACGAACCGAGATCGCAATTGGAGTATACACAACGCAGGTCCTGTGTGGCGTTTACTTGATTAACTATGGGACATACTTCTTTAGCCTTGCTGGGTTGGACACAGACCAAGCTTACAACATGGGAATTGGATTCATGGCCATTGGCTGGATAAGTGTCTTACTCTCCTGGTATCTGATGCAGAAGTTTGGAAGACGGGTACTGTTTGGTGCCGGTCTCTCTGTACTTACTATCATCATGTTCCTAGTCGGTATTCTAGATTGTGTACCAACTCCAGGCGCCGTATGGGCCAAGAGTGCGATGTAAGTATCTGTGACAATTGTCAACTTCTCAAGCTAACATTGCCTAGGCTCCTCGTCTGGAACTCGGTCTACAACTGGAGCGTTGGCCCTGTCGCCTTTGCCATTTTCTGTGAAGTTAGCGCTACACGTGTGCGCTCGAAGACTATTGCGGTGGCTACTGCAGTGCAAGCTCTAGTCGGCATTGTTATGACAGTCGCCATACCTTATCTCATAAACCCAGCTGAAGCGAACTTGGGAGGAAAGCTTGGATTCTTTTTTGGTGGGCTGTCGTTGCCATGTTTAGTTTGGTGGTTCCTGCGAGTACCAGAGATGAAGGGCCGAACCTACGAAGAGTTGGATATCATGTTCGAAAGAAACGTGAAGACGAGGCAGTTCAAGGAGTACAAGATTTGAGGTAGTATGGTACCCAAGTCATGAAGTACCGCCTTGAGTCAAACGGTGCAACGTATCAACGCAAATCGGTCCTGAGAGAGTCCGGGTGTGGTCAGAGAGGAATCTGGACAGCGCAGTTCAATGTTTCATTCCATACAGAGACTAGGAGCGAATCAGAACCATTGATGACAGCGGCATCCAGGGGAAATATCTTTGGTCTGTTCGCTTTGATGATTCACAGAGTATGTCTTCGAGCAACACCAACAACCACCTTCTCTCTGTTCATCACGTAGCTTGGTTAGCCGCTCGTTAGCGGATGTTGAATGCATTGTGTCGCATGAGGAGAGCTATAATTCGGATCAAATTCGCTAGAGCGTGCCCAAGTTTAAGCCATCTGATTGTCCTAATGGTTGCAAGGTTTTTGCTATTCTATGTTCACCATTTAAAAGTTTCAGTACCGATGACGCTCGCTGGTCTATCATGCAGAGTGCCCTCGCCCAAGCACATTGTCTATCACACCACACTACTCTGTCTTCGGCTCACCTCTCTCTGGATAATAACCGCCCGCGAATTCTAGACTTGCGTTTTCGAACTTGTCTTGCTTGATGAGTTTCCACCCGTGCCAGGGCATCCAGCCCTCGCTTTCGTAGATCTTAACATCTATAGTTGCGATGAAGCTTTCCCGACAGAAGTTCGCTCGGTGGCCATCTGGGAATGGACTCGCGAGGCCAAACCAGCCAGGCTCTTTCGGTGCCTGCACCTTCAGTTCTAACTTGTGGACGTAGTTCGATACAGAGATGCTGAAGGACCGAGTCTCCCAGTCGATATCCACGCTCATGAATGGGCTCAAGAACGACATGTTGAGGTATGACACCGAGAACGGCGGCACAAAGTCTAATTCGAGGTCTTTCGATCGATACCCAAGCATATAAGCCGTCTGTCCAATGATCTTGCCGCCCGCCAGACACACGCCCTTCCTGTCTTCCGCGTCGAAGGCTTGCACCCACATGTGCGCCTCTGGGAAGCTGTTTGCCCAGTTCTTCTCCAGGTGCACATTGGCGTGACCCTTGCGGTCGACCTCAGGATGGGATCGACCGAGAGGAGGAATGTTTAGCGTAAACGTGCACGGCGAGCAGGTACTATGTACGTGCCAGTGCAGCGGCAGCGGGAGGTTGATTATCCAGCCTTCCGGCGTGTTCTTATCGGTTCGCCATTGTGTCACTGCGGTGCTATCGGCCTCGAAACTCCATTCCGGCGCATTCAGTCTCCAAGACACCGTGCCATTGCCATGGCAGGCCATGTAACCCATCCCTGGCACTCTTAGTTCGAAGGCATTTGTTTTTGAGTCCGTAACATTCCGTTGGATAGTCTCTACAAACTCCTCGCGCTGGAATATAGGAGTTCCGGACTTGGGGTAGTACGTGAAGGATACCATATGTGGACGGGTCCTGGCTTTGGGCACAGAGCAAATTATGAGGGCAATGTGGGCACCACTCTCCAAATCGAATTTGGAGTAAAAGCCCTCGAATTGCGAGCGCATATGGGGTCCATAGTGCTCCATGACTGTATACTGTTTGTTCGTTGGATGCTGGTGTAGATATCATGTGAACATAGAAGTTGGAGGTCTTCTGGTGTGCTACCATCGATGCGGTAGTGATGACGTAAGTTATTCTTTAGCTTGGCATGAGAGATCACTTCGGTTTATTCATGCTTATTCTCATTGTTCGTGTATCTGTCACTCTAGTGTTACAGCGTGGTATTTACTTGTATCCATACCCAGTGTGGATACTCAACTTTTCCGATCGTCTCGACAATAAACCCTCGACTAACGTCAGTCAGCTAAAGTCTATCATAATTCATCTTTATCGCTGCTCTTGGTGCTTCCAATCTTAGCTTGCTCGGTCAATCCTTTGCGGACAATGCTCGTCAATACTTCGTAGACGACCTGGGCCGCAGCGACGCTTGTTATCTCCGCGGAGCTGTCATATGCTGGACTGACCTCGACCACATCCGCACCGACAACGTTCAAGCCCTCAATGCCTCGCAAGATTCTGATCAACTCTCTAGTAGACCAACCTCCGGGCTCAGGTGTACCTGTAGCGGGTGCTAAACCGGGGTCGATGACATCGATGTCAATGCTGAGGTAGACAGGGGCTTCTGTACCAACGCGATCCATGATGGACTCAATTATCCCCTTTGTTCCGATATCATCAATATCATCAGTAGAGATGCGCATCCAGCCCTGCTGTGTATCATCCTCATAGTCCGCCGCGTCATCTCCAGACAATCGGGTCCTCAGTCCAGCATGCACACTTGAGCCATTGGCGACAAGACCCTCAGTAGAAGCAAGCCAGAACATGCTGCCGTGATTCAGGAAGGACTGTGTAGTTGGATCCTCGGGGTCAATCCAAGCCGAGGGGTACTTGGCTGGATGCCAGGTGTCCAAGTGCGCGTCAAAGTGAACGACCGTGATGGGATGGCCATATGCCTTATTCAAGGCCCTGAGTGCAGGCAGCGCAACACTATGGTCACCTCCCAATGTGATAATCTTCGGCTTGCTGAAATACTTGACGCCGCTCCCAGTACTCCTCTCGGTAGGCCCTCGCCCCGCAAGCTCAAGGTATGCCTCGCTCATCTGCCGCAAAGCGAGAGCATTGTCGAAAGGAGTGATTGGAATATCTCCGCAGTCCACGATGCTAGCCCAGGATGTGAAAGGATTCAAGCCTGCGCGCGCATTGTATCCCCTGAAGGATGTCTGACGTGCTGAGCCAGACCGGATCGCTCGAGGGCCGAATCGAGCTCCTGGTCGGTATGAGACCGCAGTGTCGAAAGGCGCACCAAGGATGGCAATGTCGTATGCTTGCTCAGGATGCGTCAAGCAACGTGTGTGAGGTAGATGGGCAAAGGTGGAGATGCCACTGAAACCCCACTTGCAGTTGTCAATTGCTGTTCATGTACCACATGGAGCTGACTTACGTCTGTCCCCCATTTTTGCTCCAGGTCATCGAGACGCTCTTGTGAGAACACCTCTTGGTGATGATGGTGAGCTTCATGGGCCGAGACAATGCCCGTCAGCAGTAAAGAAGCTGCGAACCACCTCATGCTGTCTTCTGTCGATTGTCGAGAGGTTGTAAGGCAGGAGATGAGCCCTGGTACTTGAAGGGCAATGCCATGGCGTCAAACGCGTTTCCAGGCTCGCTATCGCGCGCGGCCTCCGATGTCATGTCCGACACACTTGCCGCGGGGTGCGGCGGGGCAGCACGTTACTAAAAGAGGCAGGTCCATGCCAACTCTTGCTTTACAAACTTCAACCCTTCACTGACTACCTAGGTAGTCAGCGTGCAAGAGTATCACTCGTCGTGAGGGCTTACTGATGTTGGAGGTACTGGACATGGTTGGTTAGTTGATGATGGTGATGACAGCGTTGGTTGATGACGTAAATCTGCTCACGTGACAACGCGCTGTCGTGTTCAGACCTTAGTTCTTCGTGATCGTTGTGCTCACAGACAATTTCCACATGTCCTCATAGCCACGAGCTCCTCTGTCAACAACATATCAGTGCCTTGCGACGAGCGACGATTCTCATAATGAGCAGCGACAAGTCTAGCGAGTACGTGACGTTGGTGTCGAACGACGGATTTGAGTTTAAGCTCCTCCGCTCAGCCGCATGCATCGCAGGCACCATAAAGAGAGCCATGAACCCTGAGTGTCCGTAGAGGCTCTTTTACTATGATTTCGGATGCTGAAGTCTCACTAGCTGGCTTTCAAGAGACCACACGCAACCGCATGGACTTTCCAACAATCAAGTACGCCGTCACTACCCACATTGTTCTATACCCACAACCACAACATTTAATCCGATACTGTAACTGACAAATTGAAGCGGCGTTGTTCTGGAAAAAGTTTGCGAATACCTTTACTACAATCAAAAGCACGCAGATAGTAAGGACGTCTCAGACATGGACATCCCACCTGAGCTGTGTTTGGAGCTATTAATTGCTGCCGACTATTTAGATGGTACGTTACTCCTCGCAAGCGATGTTATAAAATACTGATCGAGGCGTAGTCTGAATGCACTCAACTCGATGTTTACCTCCCACCTCAATCACGCCTCGCCCTACGGAGCGGTCATACAAGGCTTTTGGGTGGCCTCCACACTTTGGGAACTGCACTGTCCCCCAAATTAATTCGCTGAGTCTGATATGATGTGACCGACCACGCATTTGAATCAGAGTATAACTGAGCACTCTGGGGTTCACAGTTGTGGGCACAGTATTCAAATACAAGTAAAGCACCATTTGTACCAAGGTGAAATACAACACCGTACAAAACTCCAATCAGCCACTCGACTCGAGGTCTCGATGCATTTGATGTCTGCATTGCAATCTGCTGGGTCTTGCTAGTCGTACACATTTTCGTTTAGGGCTGCAACATTGCCCAGGGTACATCGGCAGTCTTGTTGTACTGCAAAGCAGCTAGTGATTGCAATATGGCTGCAACATGGAACTCTGCGACACAGCCATGATGGGAGGGGTTGCACGCCTCAAAGCTTGGCTTCGCTCAAAACATCGACCATCACTTGTTTTAGGCAGGTGTCGTCACCAATGGGGCTGCGCCTCAGCCCTTCCCACCAGCATTTCCCTGTCAGATGCGCATCACGAAAGACGTGAACCCTCGAGGAGCATTTTTTACGCTCTCAAATTCCATCTCTATGTCCTCTCTATGCCGGACGCCCAGTGCGAGAAAGCGTGCTCGTGCTTGCGAAGAATGCCATCGGCTGAAGATAAAGTGCGACGTGAGCACATCCTATGGAGCGACATGCGAACGATGTAGTCGCAACAACTTGCAATGCGTTCCAGCAGCGCCACGTCTTCAACGCGATCGCATCCAGGAGCTTGAAGCACAGATCCAGGAACTTCAAACTGCCTTACGAGAGCAAAGTGCCAGTACCACGTCAGGGCGGTCCCCTACAAGCCTGTCGGATAACTACGATGAAGCCATCTTGACATTCCTTGACAATCGCATCTCTTCAAGCAAACAGCAAGAGTTGCTCTGTTTCTACGCTTGTCATGCCGAGGCTGCGTGGCCCGTCGTTCGACTGTCCATTGATTTAAATGAGTTGCGAGCCAAATCACCAATCTTGTTGCTCTGTGTGCTGGTCTACTCCGTCTCGCAACAGACCCAGGGTACTGCACTGGAAGTGCATGATGAGTTGGTTCAAGAAGCAATGTACATTTTGGGTAACGAGTTGATCGGCCGCGGACAGAGATCACTCGAACTGGTGCAGGCGCTGCTCGTAGCTTCCTTCTGGAGCAAGTCATCGCGGAAAGGGCGACAGGGTAGTTGCTTTCAGCTCATTCAACTAGCAACTGATATGGCAATTGACCTGGGAATTGCTGGTCCCTCGCTACTACCGTCTCCGCCAGCGTACTTTGACATGCATGAGGATCCTACTTCGCCTGAGGCACGGCGCACATGGCTTGCCTGTTTCGTGGCAGTTTCGACCTCATCCGTAAGTACGCGTCGATCGATCGCAATTCCCTGGACTACCCATCATCGGGAGTGTTTACTAGACCTGGAGACCAAAGGGGATCCAGCAGACACGCTGCTTTGCCAGATTGTTCGCATCACCCAGTTGATCGATGAGATTTCCAGCCTGATGTGTCTCTGTCAGTCGGCGGTGTTCATGGACGGCAATGATTACGGTACCTACACTACTGTTGAGGCATTGGTAGCCAAGGTCGACTATTGGGCGGCTCAAATTCCACCTAGCCTTGCATCGTCAAAGACGCTCAAGATATGGTATCATCTAGCCATGATCCATATTCATGAAGTCGTACTTCATACACCCACAAACAAAACATCGTTCGCCGCACCTTTCCTTCCCGGACGCGTCGCGGTCAAAGACTATCCAAAGCCCTCTCACATCATTCATCCCCTTCGACAAGCGCTAGAGGCCATTGTTCAGCACTGCCACGCTGTTATCAACACTGCTGCGGATATGGACCCTGTTTTGGTTCTCAGCCTCCCAACTTTTTGCTTTGCGCCGACTGTGCTTTATTCCCTGTTTGTGTTGGTCAATCTTTTGGTTGCGTCTACGGATCCAGCAAATACTTACGGACAAGTTTTGGCAAAAGACCGATTTCGCATTGAGGAGTGCAGCCTGAAACTACGGCTTTTGACGTCACACATAATGGCTCTAGATCCTACGATGAGCTGTTATACTACTCGTATGTTTGATGCGACGACGTGGCTGGAACATTGGTACGTTGACTACACTGCCATTCTGCGGCGATACGAGGCGAATATTGCGGCGCCGGAAAACATGACGATGAATTAGAGTTTGTCTATGTATTCGCATATGCTGGGGGAATGTCGTTCTAAAGAGACTCTAAACTGAAGATCTAAACGCACGGGGGTTCGGCATAATTTGGCCGATTCCACTGCTGTAATGCATGTGACGGCGAACACGGGGGGGTGGCACGCCCGAGTTTTAGCTCATGGGAACTTGCTGGAAGTTTGACCAATCTGCAGAAACGAATCATTCGTCCCTATACTCTGATTTGCGAACAAGTACACCGCAACGGCACCATGTCATCAGCCTGAGGTGACACCCCTGTACTGACCTGCAGTTCCCCGCAGGAAGCTTGCCAACTACAGCCTCGCGGACCATTGTGGGGACGGTGAATTTTGACCGGAGCATGTCCATCAAGGTCCTCTACCATTGGTTCACGGCAACGTGCGTCTCTTGGCGCGCCTACGCTCAGAAATACACAGCCACAACAACAACACTTCATGATGGCCTAACGACCTAAAATTGCTCTTCCACGATTTTGGTTTTGAGACTCCGACAAAAACGTCTTGTATAGACGTCATGTCACTTTACGCACCCTCGTCTACCGGTGAAGGTTGAAGCACGAGTGTCCTTCGAATTGACTATAAAGAACGCAGCGATTGTCTCTAATCGAATGTATCATTCCAAACTCGCATTGCATCTCCTAGCATTCTTCTGAAACTAAGACTTTCCACACATTCGCCGCAGTGTATCTACACAACCCAACTACAGCATGCATCTCGCACTTTGGACTTCCCTTCTGATGGCTGGCTCCTGTCTTGGCCAGGGAGACATTGCTGCGCTTCTCAAATCTCAACCTGATCTCAGCACACTGCTTGAGCTAGTTGGTCTTATCGACGGCCTCGCTGATACGCTTGCGACTTCTTCAAATATCACGATCTTTGCGCCGACGAACCAGGCTTTTGCCAACGTGCCTCGCGACATTCCTGAGGGCGAAGCCATCGAGTTCCGCAACAACACCATCGCTATTGGAGCTCTCCTCGCGAACCACGTCTTCAAAGGGGTCTATCCCTCGGATGTCATCACTAACATACCGACCTTCGCCCAGACGTTACTCGACATATCATACGTTGATAATCGACAGCCCTTCTCTAATTTCACGGGCGGCGCTTACAATGGTCTCGTGAAAAACGGCGATGACGTGTGCGTTCTTTCTGGGGAGCAGACAATCTCTACCGTCACTGAAGCTGTATGTATCCTGATCATCTATATGACTCATCTACAGTGTGCTGACCCTAGATACAGGACATCAAGCTGGGAGGTATCACAATTCACAAGGTCGATACGGTACTCTCTTTTGGAGCACCGTTCCAGCTCTTTACGTATCGAGCGGGTTACACAGCTATGAATGCCGCCTTGGAAACCGCGAAACTGAGCATTGAATTTGGGTTGACCGGTGCCGATCAGCAAGCGCTCAATCTCTCTGACTACACTATCTTCGTCCCGACCAACGAGGCCTTTCAGAGCATTGGCTCTGTGGTTCAGTCTGTAGATGCCGCAACACTTCAGCAGGTCCTCGCCTACCACATCATTCCCAACAACGTCATCTTCTCGCCTTCTCTGGGCAACGTTACCGTGCCGTCTTTGCAAGGTGCTAATCTTACATTCACGGTCCTTCCGGATGGTTCGGCCTGGGTCAACAACGCGCGGATTACATTCGCAAACACGATCCTGTATAACGGTGTTGCACACGTCATCGACAGGTAAGTCGACCCTGTACATCAACAGCTTCTGAAACTGACCCCATTCCCAGTGTTCTTGCCCCTGGAGAGTTTGATCGTGTTTCTCTAAAGCCCTCTGCGCCCGCAGCCGAGCGTGTTGCTTTCCCTAACGCGTCTCCTGTTTCCCAGCTGCCTCTTACGAGCGCTTCGCTCGCTTTTGGCGGAGACTTGATGACTTTCACCACGACACCGGAGCTGCTCAAGACCATTGCTGCTGTTGTTGCTACTTCTTCCAGTGCTGTTACCACGGCGACTCGGAGCCAGTCAGCACCTGTTACAGAGTTCACTGGTGGTGCTGGTGGATTGACCGCTGCGAAGGGTGCCGCACTTGCAGGCGCGGTTGGTTTCGCTGCCCTTCTTGTGTAGGGTATTCAGATATGGCTGTTGGTTTGGATGGGAGCAGGATAGGGTCCGGTCCTGGCAAGAGAAGGAATAATATAATCAAAGGTGTAATACATGTAATCTCTCGAGGGCTTCGGTTTTTTAGCATTGTAGTGTTCCTTGTCAATGTATCGTCATTCTCGGATTATTTGCATTTTGCGCATGTACTGTGTTGCAACCGTGGGTCAGAGCCTAGTAAAGAGTAAAGACCAATCACGAAAAAGATATTAACATCATGTACATGCCAACATTGGAATGTTGATCTTCGATGACTGCAGAAGAAAATAAATACAACATGAGTCGGATCACGGGTGAGTTGTAAAATGTGAACCTGCTCATATCAGCTTCTCGTTGCTGCAGACCTCTGATTTGCAGTTAGTGTTCGGGCTTCGAAAGCACGCTCGACATCCTACAATTGCTAGAAATTTGGATCCGATGGAATGTTCATCAGTCGAGATGCATTTAGACTAGCCAGCAAAGCCTCCGCAGACTTTCGGAGACACCAAAAAAATGTCTAGCGATCCTTGATAAGGCACATGACGATACGTACCGACGGATATTGGCAAACACAAGTGGCAAGGTCTGGCCTAAAGGAGAACTCCCGTGCTTCACCAACCAAATCCAACAGTCATAAAAGATATCAACCGCAGTCTGCGCTGCAGATTAGCGCTGTGTTTGTAGTTTGACGAACCTTTCTGGGCTCACTACGGGCGGCTTGTGGCATACTAGAATAGCAGAGATTACACTTCCAAAGATAGATTTCAAGAGGGATGCATAGCTACCTCCTCGAAATTTCTCTACTTAGATGATGACACCTCTTGATGCGAGTATTGGTGATGTGACTGAGGGAGGAGAAAGAAGCTTTGTCGAGCTTTAAGGCCGAACGCTGAAGTATCGCTGCTGCCATTACACCATATCTAAGTTCTAGAAGCTATGAAATCTAAAAAGTCTATCGATTGCTTGCGCGTTTGTACTGGCTCAGAAATTATCAAGATAACCGGTACGCCATGAACTCGAACTTGGGTCTCCATCGCTCAGTTCTTTGATTTTTTGCCCTTAGGCACGCGGCACAGCCAATAGAAGAACATTGCAGCGGCAACATTGAACGCGACATATACCCAGAGAAGGCCGAAATCTCTCCAGCGTGTATCCCAACTAGCGTTGATGCGAGTGAGAAACTGGTTGGTGTTATCGATCTGGCAGTACTGGCATTGATCTGTTGCCTGCTCGTCGCGAAGGTAGCCTCCAGCCACTGACATGTATTGTTGCATGTACTCAGCACAGGTCCCGTTCGCCGGGGCAAAGACCTGGAACTCAGCGTCCGCGCAGTATGCAGGTGTCTGACCGATCGTGGTGGACATAAAGCTGGACACCAGATATGTAAATGGATTGACTCGGTACATGAAGATCCAGAAGCGAGGAAGTGTGCTCGGCCCCGAGAGAATGCCGCAGAAAGCGTAAAGCATGATAGACATCAGCGTTGCGAATGCGCCTGCGACATCCTCATTGGGGCTTCCTGCGATCAGCATGTGTGCCAAGGCCGATGCAAAAAGGAAGGTGACGACGACCAGGAGCAGTGTATGGAAGGAACGGATATTGACAGAATCCGTGATCTCCATGTTCCGGTACAAGCCAGCGGGATAAAACCAAACGAGGAAGCAGAGGACAGCCATGAACTACCGGAGGCAGTTAGCATTTGATGGGTTCGAGCAGAAACAGGTATACTTACAGCATTCCAGGCCATCTCGATCATAATATTGGATAAGACGAACGTCTGCCACGCATACGTCTTCGACTGCCGTTCACGAGCTTCATACAACGTACGCTGTACGACGAACATGGGAAGGATCTGGTAAATGAGTTGAATGACCACGAAGAGAAAGATGAAAACGCCGAACATCTGGTTCTGGAGACCTTGTTGAGTGTTGATTCCTTGGAAGAACGAAAAACCGATCAAAAGCGAGCAACCAACGGTCAAGATGGCCTTGGAGTAGATATACGAAGGAGTGCGCCAGTACTGCTGAGCAACACGCGCGGCTACAGTAGAGAACTGGGTCGTGAAGGATGCGGCGAACGCTTGATGGCTTCCATCGGTAGAGTCCATGACAGCGGATGGATAGTTGACAAGATCCCGTAGTCTTGAAAGCTCCGCTTTTACTTCTTTGTGCTCCTGGCTGTCCTTCCACACTTGAGGCCAATCGATCGACGTTTGAGCTCCAGGGGCCGCGCCGATCGCCGCAAGCATGTATTCAGCGGGATTCTCTCCTGGAGCATACTTAGGTCCGCCATTTCGCGCGAAGTAGTCGAGAAGAACGGTTGAGTTGGTGCCAATGTCACCAAAGTAGACTGTCCGGCCACCTTTCGCAAGGAGCAAGATACGATCAAATCGCTGGAAGAGGAGGGACGATGGCTGGTGGACTGTACAAAGAATAGCTTGTCCATTACGTGTAAGCTTTTCCATGAGATCACAGATGGACCACGCAGTCTGGCTATCCAATCCAGATGTGGGTTCGTCGAGGAACAGAAGAAGCTGAGGTCGGGCCGCAAGCTCAACACCGATTGTCAAGCGCTTGCGCTCTGCATGAAGTTAGCATTTGGAGATCTCAGAAAGGGGGGATTAGCTCACGCTCGACATTGAGTCCTGAGCCAGGTCTACCGACGACAGCATCTGCGTATTCTTGCATATCGAGGAGGTCTATGACGTGATCCACGTATGCTAGCCTCTCGCTTCGAGAATACTCGATGGGTTGTCGCAGCAGGGCTGAAAACTCGAGTGCTTCGCGGACAGTAGAAGTTTCAAGGTGCAGGTCCTGTTGCATCGCATATCCGGTTTTTCGTTGGAAGCTTTCATCGCGTTCCCGTCCATCCACGAAGATGCTCCCAGAAATGACGCCCATCGTTGTGCGACTTGCTAAAACGTCGAGCAAGGTGGTCTTACCAGCACCGGAGACTCCCTGATCGGATGTTAGGAGGATACTATCAGCTGTTTGGGTCTCTTACCATAAGTGCTGTGAGTGTCCCTGGTTTGATCCAGCCGTCCACTGCGTCCAGGATCTGGCGCGTCTCACCCTTGATCGGTACTTCATAGTTCACACTCTCCCAGTGGAAAACTGATTGCTGCTTCTGAACATTGGGTGTGGACGTGCCGCTGTTGTCAGTCTTCTCGCCTCGGTGAGCGGATATCTTGCCGGTCTCTTCATCCGATCCACGTTGCCGCGCGGCCTTTGCCATCTTTGAGCGTCGAAATACCAGGACCTCGCCCTTTGAACGCTCTGAAGCAACAAGCTCCGACATGACGAGATGAGTGATGAGCAAGATAATTGTTATGGCCACCATGATCCCGAAATTCCTCCAGCGATTGTTCCAGTTATATGAGAACGCTGTCTCGACGTAGGCGGTACCACCAACAAAATTCTGGCCGGGCTGAGATCCAATCACCGCACATGCTTGCTGCTCAGCGGATATATTCTCATAGCCAGGGCCAGAGGGGACGAAGCTAGCGCAGGGAAATTGTCGGTCGTGAAACTCGTTGACCATCACGCTCTCGAAACCGTACGATACCGGGTCTATCCATCGGACCCAACTTGCCCACCTGAGAGAGTTTAGTAGAAGTCTGTCAACAAAGGGTTGCACGTACCCTTTCATGTACTTGACTGGAATTCCAAAGCCCATGTAGAGCACTAACACCAACAGGATGATAGAGCTAGGCGCAAGGGCCTGTGCGATAGTCTTGGTCATACTTGCGAACAAGCGGAAAAACATGCTCATTGAGAGAGTCATGGTGAAGGCGATCAGGTAGAAGAAGAAAAATGCTCCAGCTTCTCGGCGCAGATTAGCCATGAAATAGAGAGTGCAGTTTACGACAAGACCGTTCAGTATCTTGTGAGGCAGATCTACGACCATTGATGCCATCGCTTCTGCGCTTGGGTGGTAGAGCGCGTATCGATTATGCTAATAGACGAGTCAGCCCGGTGCGATAGGATCTCACATGTTTGACAGACCTTCTCTACGATCTGGCGCTTTGCATAAAGGCTCATAATCTCCAGCATACTGCTGAATGCGTTCAGTAGCACCATCATGAACAGGACGGCGCCTCTCATGAAGAGTGAAGACGTGTTTGCTGGCAAGTTGTAGAAGATGGAAGCAATGATCAGGGCCTCAAAGAAATTGACAGTGAGCATTGTTATCGGCACACTTGGGTCACCTTTGAGCCGCTTCAATTCTCTCCACATACAGAGACGGACCTGTCCCCAGTATGACAAGGTGAATGGAGATGTTGACCGTTGTGTCTGTGATTTTTCCAAATTTCGGGACGTGGCAAACTGCTCACAACCAGTACCACCGAGTGGATGGTTCTGCTTGTACTCTGCAATGTCGCGCAAGAGTAGTTGTCGTTCTGCACTTTCCCTCCAGCAGCGTGCAAAGTCGTCAGACGTTCGGGGGGTTGAGTTCTCGTAGCCAGATCTAATGCGACGTTCGGCAGGCGAGGTCATCGAAGTGAGAAAATCGGGTGTTGTCTGAGACTCTGGACATTCGAAACCTAGGCGCTGGAAGTAATCGCGCGCCTCTCGCGCAGGACCGAAATAGATTTGTCGACCTGCATGGGATCATCAGCCACACGAGCTCTCGACAAATCGAAGGCTATATGCACGTACCTTCATAGAGAACAGTAACCTTGTCGAACAGATCATATGCAGCCTGCGGGGACTGATAGAGAGCAACGGAAACAGAAGTCCCGAAGACATCGCATTGAGTACGGAGTGTTTTGCAGAACTCGACTGCATTTGCCGAATCCAATCCTATTCTCTGTCAGTTTGGTCATTGCCATGCAGGCCGTATTGTTACGAACCACGCGTGCTGTTATCCCACGCCTGTAAGGGTGCAAAGCTCAATGTAGCTTCAGCAATGGTTACTCTCTTGCGTTCACCGCCGCTGACTCCTCGGACAAAGTCGTTGCCAACACGTGTATTCATGGTGTGACTTATGCCAAACATGGCCATCACAACCTTTACTGCATTAGCTTGATGTGTTTGGTAATTAAGATAGACGCTACTCACATCGCGCAAATGAGCCGCATACTGTTCTTTTGCCACACCACCAGGTAGGTTGCGAGGTGCACGAGCAAGTGCTGCAAAGTACAGTGTATCCCCAACGCTGAGTTGAGGAAAATGAGCGTCGACTTCAGCTGTGTAAACGGCTTCGCCACGAAACATGGATTGCATATCAGTTGCGGAGATACCCTGGTAGTTTACGTAGGACTCAGGGCTGACTTGGAAGCCATGTGTCTCGCCGGCAATAGTCTTGAGTAGAGTGGAGCAGCCAGAACTATAAACGTTAGCATTTGAGAACAAACGAGGGAGCCACACTTACCCAGGAGGTCCGAGCACACAAAGCTGTTCACCAGGAAGTAAGAGACCATCCAGACCTCGAAGAATCTCAATCTTTTGGCTACCTCTGCCGAATAGAGCTGGGAGCTTCAAGATGGTGTTGCCAACAGTCGATTGGAAGTCGGTCGGACTTCCTTGACCCCAAACGTCGAGACCCTCGAAGGCGAAGCCTGCCACACGAGCGACAGACTCATCGCCACTGTACTTTAATTCGTAGAAGGCTTTAGCCCAATCTCGAGCTCGAAACTGATCGCTTTGTGGATCTAGTCGACCGCCTTTTGTAGCCTCGAAGGGTGATCCGTAGTTTTGCTGCGATTGTGACGTATATTTGCGAACGAGGTCAAGAACCTCTTGCTCCTGCTGTATGTCCTGGTCGCCAACAGATGCTATGCTTTCCTCCGAGTTTGAACGGGAGTCTAGCTTCTGCTTTTCTGCGAGTTGTTGTGTGAAGATCCTTGGATCCGACATAGTGACAAGGGAAACGCTGGGGAGAGTGTGGATGTATGAGATGGTGCAAGGCAACCAGTATATATTGATTTTTCATACATAGGCCGCGAAGAGAACTTACGGGCTCCGCACTCCACAAAATGCCAGCTCGCGGCAGCCCTGACGGGGCCAAGACCATCCATGACTTCCTTGAGGCCAGTTGCGCCTGCAGTTTGGATGGGCGTGACTCCTGCTCTCGCAAAAGCTGGAATGTCCGAAAGTGCGTATCATCTGCCAAGAGTGTTTCCCTCCGAGCTGCTGAGCCACAGCCTGGTTGTGATTGGCTTACCTGACCGGCGCCCGAGAGCTCCGCGGCTCCGCGGCGTTATATTTTGTGCTTACACCGCGACCACCACTAAATGATTACTGCACTCACAGTGCCTGGGCGAGATCTTGGCCGGACTTAGGATCTGTTACTACTACTGAGCTCCACCTCCGTCCTGGGCCCGCAGACACATCCAGGGGCCCGGACGCCGGGAACTCAGAGAGCAGCACATCTCAGGGATAGTGTTCTACTGGGCCGTTCACTATGAAACTTGCTGTGGGTGGCCCACACTGCGTTCATTCAAACCGTACTGATCTCCTCTAGTGTCAGCGCTGTAAGCGCAAGAAGGTACGTCGCTGTAAGCTGGCTGCTGCTGCTGCTGCTCGACTTCATGTTTCAGCTCTTCCACACCACAGAAGTTGACCTTCATGACCAAGACCTTTCTGTTGTTACGGGATAGGATTGGCGCTCGAGTCTAACGAGGAGTAGATTAAATGCGATAAAGCCGCCCCTGTCTGTCATCAGTGTGTTATCGCAAAGACCGAGTGTCAGTATCTCGAACGACGCCAACGGCCTCGGCTTGCACAGCAGAGAGGCGCGACCACATCACTGAACCAGCGACTAGAGCTGCTTGAAAAGCAAATCAGCAATGTTGGCCACCGTGCTGAGCTTGCACCGCAACGATCGCGATCGGTCTCAGCATCAGTGACTACATCCACATCAGATAATGCAAACCGTGATCTTGCTATCGATTCACCTCCGACTGCTACATTTCGGGCAACAGAGAGCGGAGAAGACCTTTGGGTTTACCGTATGGCCACTGATACAAAGAAACAACTACAGTCCCAAACCACACCAATCACTACCCCAACACCACAGATTGACACCGACATGTCTGCTCTGAATGATGCCTTGGAGGATCTCGGAAAACTCAAGCTTCGAGCCAATCTCATACAAGGAAGGGTCGTCTTAACAATTCCACTTGAAGAAGCAAAACACTGCCTCGAATCTTTTATTGAGATGATGAACACGTTGGTAGTACCGGGCGCCTTTACAGCGGCTCTCGACGTGAACCTTCTACGGTCGCTCCCATACGTCATCGACTCACCTCACATCAAGGTCGATCCAGGGGTCCACGTTATGTACTTTGCAGCAATTTACTATGGTCTCAATCAAACGCGTGGGCCTGGGGATACACTGACTCAAACTGCATATCTGAAAGCGTTAGAACACGTTCCTGCTTGGTTGGAAGCTCCTACTGGAACATCTATGGATGGATACACGGCAGCGTTAAGCGCCTGGGTTGCGATCAATAATCTGGACTATCAGCTTTCATGGAAGTTCCATCTGAAATCTTGTCACTATCTGAAGAGCAAGGGTATTGACAATCTGGATGCCACTCCAGCTAACTCAATTAAGGAAGAAGAGGAAAGAGAGCCGCTTAGATATCTCTTCTGGCAAGTTCTATCGACAGATTGTCTGTTCCGTTTGTTCTGGGGGAGACCCACTGTAGTGAGTCCACACCTCATATGCTCTGGTATCACCAGCACGAGGGCACCCTGGCCATCGCTTTCACAGAATTGAGCTGACACGAGTACAGCTGAGATGGAAACCGCAGACCGTCAGGCCACCGGCTGTCTTACACCCCAAGCATATGCATCCGCACCCTACTCAGGTCATGCTCTTATGCATCTGGATAGACTACACATCTCGAACGATTGAGCAAATTAGTTCCATTGATAACGCTACGGCTGAAGGTATCAGTGTCTCTCATGACGTGGACGATTGCTGCCGCAAGCTCGAAGTGATAGTGGCAGACTGGAAGATGGAGGCGACCATGAAAGACATGACTGTTCCATTCTCGCTTCGTTGCGTTGTCGCCGATCACATCATGAACATCTCCGCCGTTATTGTCGGGTTGAAACGACTTGCAAATCGAGTCGATAAGATCAGTGATGTCGATGCAATTACCATACGTGCGGCACGAACGATTGTCCGCACTCTGCTGTATTTTGATCAGGACGGTAGCGCAAGAGTTCAGAAAAAACCTGGTTCAACAAACTACTTCATTCAGTAAGTTTGATATCCCCTTCTCGTCTGTAACCCCACTTTCTTTTGCTGCGAGGCAGTCGGAAAGCATGACCAACCAACACTCGGCAAACATCGGTGCCTCTGAGCCAAAATCTGCGTTGACTACCCGTTTGAGCATTCCAGATGGGACGTACTAACGTATCGACATAGCTTTATGAACTTCTACCCCTTCTGTGCAGTATTCACGCTCTACGAACACATTATGGCTTGCACCAATCCTGAAGAGTGTGAGGAAGATGTTCGTCAGCTGGAGCGGGTCGCTGATGCTATGGAGCACACCAGCAAGACTATCCTCTCGGATCTCAAGCCGTTCACGAAGACCATCAAGGCGCTCAATAGAGTGTGTCGGACCATACAAGATGATCGCCGGAACAAAATGCCCAGCTCTTCAGGAGGACAATTAGCAGGCTCTGATGACACGCAGCAACAGTCAACTAATCTCAATTTCAACACAGCCATGCCAGATCTTGATCTATCGGCCTTTGATACAATTCCTGACTTTCCGATGACGATGGACGGCGATCTCGACCCGCTTGGATTTGTACGAGCGATGGAAAACGACTTCATAGGCCGCAACTGGAACGAGAATTGGTGGGACATTGGTGATACTGTGAATGACGGTATGGACAGCAACATGAGTTTCATGCAAGCAGCGTAAGTTGTGCATGAATGATGATTTCTCAAGCGACTTTTGACTGACGGCAATAGTGTTGAGCCAGGTCAACAGCAGGCAGCTCTATCGATGCCAACACCAAACACTTGACGAGACGGATCTACTTACATACTGACATTGTGTCGGTATCAGAGAAATGTGTTTGCGACAAAATTGTCCTATGTGTACTCCATAGTGCGGAGCCGGTACTCTGGAATGTTTTGTCGGGTTACAGCCAGTGCATCGCTCACATTATGTTCCCACAAGGCCTTAACACAGGGCCGCTGTCAAAAAGTATTCGGATTCATCTTGTTCGGAAGCTTGTCATGGCCTTCAACTCTCGTGAAGAGTCAAATAGAGTCAAGATATCTTCGTTGACGATGTCGCGATCGTTTCGTCAAGTCCCAAGTCCCAAGTATTTACCTAATGTAAGCAAGGAGAACATCGACCGCAACATGGGCGGAAAATGAATGTTGGACAGTATGAGGCGAGTTTGTGACGGAGTTTAGATGTTAATCACAGCAACGTCACCAAAGACTGCTGTGCTTGATTGGCAAAGGGCACGACTGTTCCACGTCCATATATATGTGGTCCAATTCGTGTACTCCAGCGCCGCAACACAGTGTTAGGGCCTGCACCATTGCGACTGTTCTATTCATTCTATACAGCATCATAATACCGTTTTTGCAGTCACCCGGCATTCCAAGGAGATGCTGCTCAGGTACCACCTTCATTCTTCTGCTGAGCAAATGCTCGGTTGTCACTTGCCATAAGACACTTGAAGGAGTGGGGCCAAAACAAGCCAGTGACAAGGTGTGTTGAACCGCTTAGCAATGCTTGCAGTATGCTTATTTTTTTTCAATCCTCTGTGGTATTGCACTTGATGCATTCTGGACTGCGCGCGCCGCTGCTGTATCACTGCCATCTCAAGACGGTCACAACTGGCAACTTCTGCCTGGACACCACGAAGCAACGGTACATCTTCCAGTGGCTCCTACTGTTGAATACGCTGCGACCTGATCGACAAGGGAATAGTATTACCACATCCCCGTGATGCTGTCTGTACAGCGGCATTGCCACCCAGGGGCCTACTGCGTGCAAAATCAATTCATTCTTCCAAGCCTGACTAGTAGTTCATGCATTTCCTTATTAGGAGACCGTCAGCAATCAACCGAAGTTCAGGCCGAAGCGCGCGCCAACAGGTACTTCTACATAGCACTACATACGCCCCGATGTAAACGCAGTGTGCACGAACTTCGCAGCATGCGCTTGTGTTGCACCTAGCCCACACTTGATGTGACCGTTGATGCCATGCTATTGTCGTTACCACGCCGCCAAAGAAGGCCGTCTGGTCAGACATACAACATCACGAACCATGGCTACAGTATGGCGAACCGTGGTTCCAACGATTCTGCGAACCATGTTTACAGCGCCTCTAACGCTGCCCAGGTTCATGTTACGACTTTCGCACCAGTCACTCTGCGCTCTTCGAAGCACTCTGGCCTCGATTTGTACTCCTGCATGTTCAGGGTGAGTTAAGTTTTAACACATATAGTTTTCTTTCAGCATGCCGATCAAGGCTGCAAAATGGAGAACGCAGAGACATCAAATGGATATGCCTAGCGACAGCAGCTTCCCTAGCCAGACAGATGCGGACTGCCGACAAGGCTGGAACACAAACAAAGACCGCATGACAAGCTGCTGAGATTGAGCGTTTGAGAAGTCCGGGGTTTGTTTCAGCGCCAAAACAGCGCACAGGACTCCGAGTCCCAGCAACAGCGGCACACGACCACGGTACAGTGTTATTCGCATGTTATGGCAAGCTGCAGGCGGGAGATTGCCATCCCTAATAGCGTGCGGCGTGAACGAGCAGGCGGTGCGGGGAGCCAGGCGCAGCTATTTTGGTGCGCAGCGCAGGCGCCGCGATTGGCTACCGAGAGTTTTGCACGTCGCACGGAAGCTGGTCGGGGCGCCCATGGGTCACTCAGGGTGCAAGATGTCAGACATGGGCGGCGTCTGGACGGCCTCGAGACGTGTGGGTGGCTGCATCGTCAGGAGACATGCATTCGACACTTGTTGGCGGGCGTGCATTCCAGAACAAACCCAGGCGGCTGCAGAGGGCAGTGATTTGCGGAGACGGCGTCGGGACCGCCAGCGAATCCCGGAAACCCCTCAAGGGCCTCAACGACGATGTCGAGGGCGCCAGACTGCCGCTTTAGCGCACGCAAAGGCCCGGGATCGTTGGGCCGTCTCGAAGCAGAGGCTCTACGGCGACGGTGACCGCGCTTGCCGACAGGAACCGACAGCGCATTGCTGCACCACAAGGCTGCACGCAGCGCGCATTCCCCTGGATAGGTACACACCTCGAGCGCCGTGCGGCGGCCGGCAGGAGCGGTCAGGGTCTGTGTGGTCATTTGCTAGTCTTTGGCGAGGCTGAGCTGGCTGGCACCCGTAGCGTGCAGCGCGCATGCGTGTCGTCTCAGCGCCGACAAGACCACATCAAGTGCTGCGACACGGCGAGCTGCCACTGCAACGGGTCGTCTCGCACGCACTGCGCGCTCATGGCCGCTGCTTGCAACCGCACGATCTGAGCCCAGCACCGCGAGCACAGTCCGCCTGGTCGAGGAGATCCCAGACAAAACGCCTGCGACGAAACGGGCCTAGCTCCAGTGCAGTGGCGAAGTGCGCGCCCAATCACAGGCGCCGAGCCAAACAAGGGCCCACTCCTTCGCTAGCCACAGGCCGTCGCCCGCTGACTGCGTGCCTTTCAAATCGCCCACCCTTCCCTCCTGTTCCTCGCTCGCCCGCACCCGCACCCACGCTCAACTCAAGACATCTACTCAGCCTCGTACTGCACATTAGTTAATACGCCCGCCTCCGCCCTCGCCCGCAGTCTCTGACGCTCGCACGCGATACGTTACACACCTCCCGACCACCCGTCCCGTTGCCGGCCTGCTTTGTTGTGATCCTCGCTCCACCGCCCTTTGCGCAGCCCCCACCACCGACTTTCATCCGGTCTGCCATCAGCACAGTCCTCAACCATGTCGCAGTTCTTCAACTACGGTGCACAGCACCACGCCCAGCACCTCAACGCCCACCAGCACAACACCAACCACCACGGCGGCCGATCGCGGCGTGCGCCCCGAATCTCGGCCCAGCACCAGCAGAAGCAGTTCCGCCAGGTCCGCACTCCCAAGGAATTCAACGTCGAGCCGCCGACGTCCATTGCCTTCAAGCGCGACTTCGAGGCCGCCCGCTCGTTCGACATTGAGGATGACGAGATGTTCTGCCCGTTCCACCTGCTCACTGAGGATGATGTAAGTCATTCGGCCCGTGACATTTGCCACCGTCATGTCATAGCCAGACCCTGACACGATGCAGCTCCAGTCCATCCATTCGTCTGGATCTGACCGCTCGTCGCTGTCCAGCGGCTCGCCCGAGCAGTCGCCGCTCCAGCACCAGCTGCAGCCCACCCCCTCCTTTGTTCTGTCCACCGCACCCAACCCATACACGCCCACCAACTTCCAGCAGAACAGCGCTTCGCAGACAAAGCTGCACCAACCACTAGCTCAGCGCACCCGTAACGCCATCCCCATCGTCGACCCCTCAACACGGGCCGTCGCGAGCCCACCCCCATCTGTCTCGCCCAACCGACAGATGCAGCAGCAATTCATGTCGCAGCGCCGCTGGTAAGCTTCGCTGGCATGAGGCTTAGCGACGTCCGACATGGCATTGCGGCGTCTTCCGTTGCTTGCTAGTGGCTGCTCCAGGATCTACTTCTTCTTGATATCCATACTACGCCTCCCTTGTACAAATCTACGATATCTTCTTCGACATCTTGGGTATCCCACTCGCACCTGCGACGGCGTCACATTCTTCTGCGGACTTATTTGAATAGATGCTAGAGCCTCAGTCTCCAGCGATAACGCATTACGGCGGTTTGCACACTCGGTGTTTTGGTCGCATTGGGAGTTATCATCAGCGTTCTAAAGACGAAAATCTTGATGTCTTATTGCCCGGCTGTTTGGCCATACAAAGGGTAGATTTCTTTTGTCTGGTCGGTTCTCGGTTTCAGCGGTCGGTATATACCAATTGGCGAATTTCGAAGCGGCGGTGTCAGAGCGTGTTGGGTCATTGGTTCGGGTGCATCGTCTGGGTGTCTTATCAATCATTGTACGACGCTGGGATGATTCTACGCAGTCATATGGCGCTGGTCTTGTTTATTTCCTTGTTCTTTTGTATGAGCTTTACATACGACCCTGGTGGATAGGGGCGATCTTCTTGGATGTTTTGGTCTCATCTGGATTTCATATTTGACACGCCTCTATCGAGGGCAGTGAATATCTTAGGACGCAATCGCACTCCTCTTTACCTACGACTTGCAGAGCAATCTTCGTGCGCTCACATCAACTGCATCACTGAAGCTTAGCTCGCGCCTGTCCCGTCAGCTGCCGGTGAGCATTTCATACAGGAAGGTCTGGCGACGCACGTCTGGACAGCTCCATCAGGCCATGAATCGTGTGGTGCTCATGTGAGCTGCGGGGTCAAATCTTGTCTGAGGCTTAATGTAACGTTGAAACAAGAACGCGAGCAAGTAGAGTGCTGAATCCCACGCGGGGTGTCGTGCAGGACCAGTACACATGCGTGCCATGGGGACTTCATTCCCCGACCGCGCCGTTGCGCCACTGAACAACCAAAGCGTACAAAATCAAGCATTCAGGCACCGTCTGCGACAGAGCGGGCCAGTGCTTTGAAATGGGCGTCGCGCATTGGACGCTCGCGGCCAGATGCACCATTCGTAATGGTGGTAACTCCGCGTTGACGTCATATATTCGTCCCTAGCTTGGTGGGTTTCTTCATCTGGGGAAGCTTGAGCTGTCCTTTCTCCCGCAATTGATCACTGCAGCCAAATCACTTCTGACTACGCATTCAATTCCATCAGTCAAGATACCCATCAATCCATCCTCGTCCATCGCCTTACCCAAAAGCCCCACGACCTCACACCACCATGTACTCCATCCGCTCCATCGCCCGCCGCGCGCCTTTCGTGTCCGCTGGCCATGTCCAGCGCGCTGCCTTCTCACAGTCAATAGCCCGCAGCGCCGGCAAGGAGTCCAAGCTGCGTATGCAATGCCGTCGGCCCATGAGATTACACACTGACGCGTGCAGACACCGAGGGCCGCGCCGACGAAGCCGAGCAGCTCAAGCAGCAGCAGCTGAAGAACCAGAAGGAGGGCAAGGGCAAGTGGGAGGAGGGTCTTGCCAGCGACAGCGAGAGCATTGTGCGTATCCGATGCTTGAGGCGCGGAGAAAGGTGCTAACACTGTGCAGGTCAAGGCGGACAGGAGCGAGACTGGTGCGTCGGCCAAGGATAATATCAAGAAGCTCCAGGAGGAGACTGCGAAGGTCAGCTCGAAGCAGTGAGATGTTGACGTTTCTCTGCCAGTCGACGTGGGCGAATACGAAGAACTGGGGCCGTTGCTGGGAGGACTGGCGCAATGAAAAGCAGCTTGCAGTCAGCATTTTATGACTGGTGTACTTTGTAATGAATGCGAACGATCATCTTCATAACTGCTTCCCGTTATATAGTTGAAGAGGGTCTGTTCGCTAACACTAAACACACCTTCTAGCAACATGGCAGACTTTCGACGTCACAGAGTTGAACGTGGTAAACGGTGCACTGTATCGATGTCTCTGAGTTGCTAACTCAAGGGTGTTGCAGCTGTTGCCTTATTCAAGCAGACGCTTTCTTTCCAAGACATCTCATCTTACTGTACATGTCATCTCCTCAAGCAACAACCCAGGTGGATTTGTCAGGAGTACGGTCTACCCCAAGAAGTGCTTCTAGTTTCCTCATATCTGAGACCAGGCCACATAGATTCAGTCTAGGCATCAGAGCCTATCTGCAGCTTCGACAAAAGTCAACAGCACGGAGCCTTGGGGACGAATTGAAGCCGGCACCGAAATTTCCATACTCATTGGCTGTCAAACCCAAGGAAGTAGTCCGCAGCTTGTCTGACAAGCTCCTCAAAAGCTGCTTGGAGTTTGGGCCCTGAAGGCGCTCGCACGAGCAGAAAGCCATGGTCCCAAGCGGACCATACTACCAACGAGCTCGGACTCGAATTGGTGTATGTTTCGGTTCGCAGCGCACAGGCTGTAGACTTGTCTATGTTCAGAGGCAACAACTCCGCTGGCAAGCCAGGAAGTGTGAAACTATCTAACGCACAGTTGATGCGAACACAACGGATTGCGCCACTGCTCATGGTCAGTCCACGAGCAGCTGAGGGACGGGAGGGTTGAGTATTGACGTAGAGGTATGGGCATGATCAATCTTTGACCCTCGATCAAGACCAAGTCCTAGGATCGAGTGTTGCGGAGAAGTACGCCCAGAGGGTCTTGGCTAAGTGATCTCGTTTCGCGGAAATGATTGAAGGGAGGTCGTCCAAAGCTCAAAGTGAACCTGCAGCGTCCCTGCTCCACTCCTTCTAAGACAAATTCCTACATGTGCGTAGCCAGATATGACGAGTGAGATACTCGCTGAAGTGAAAGGACACTGCGCTTGCACCGGCGCGTGCGTATCGTGACGGACTGCCGAAGGCTATAACAAGGTCTGATTACGAGTAGCAAGCGAACGAGCAAATGCATGCTGAATAAGAAGCTCAAGGTGATCCGACTTGCGTAGAGAAGAGCGTGAGGCACACGGGTACACGAAACCACGTTTGAGATAATTGGACCAACGATTGCGTGTGGTAGCGTATGTTACAGTGTATGAAAGTACCGCGACATCAGTGAATCGCAAGTATGAATATGCTACCTTGAAACCTGTCGCCTGCTCTAATATGATGGTCGAGTGTGGCAGAGAGTTGCCAACAACTGAAAGAATCTGTTGCTGGCAATTGAGGAGGCCAGATAAAGACAGAACGAAGACTAGTCGGAGCAGCCGCGTCAACACCATCAGGTTTGTGCAAGTCATCAACACGCTCATCGATTTGAAGACTGCGCTGGGTGTGTGCACATGTTTACCCAAGACATACAGCCCGTCCAAGAGAGTCCAGGGATTGGAGCCTCACAGCTTCCTTTCGATAATTTGCGGATGAATTACTCCAAGTCCATGCGTTATGATACAGCCAAATATACACAGCTCTTTCTTCTTACTCATACCTTGATTGTGTAACGGCTCGAGTCGTCAGCCTCTACTACTTTCATTGACCTCTTTCGCTCCCAGAAGTCTAATGCAGGCATCTTCTTGTTATCTGCTTTCCTCTGCACAGCAGCCTGAACTGTGTCCTTCTCTTTAGGCGTCAGTTCTATATTTTGGTCTAGCTTCTTCCCAATACTAGACGCTAGCACTGGCTCCTGCTTCGTCAGAAGCTTCTTGACCTTCTCCCGCAACAACCTGGCTGACTCCCTCTTCTGCTCCATCGTGACAATCCCGTTAGACCGGGCTGCCGCCTCCGTCTCTGCCTTCGCGGTTCCCACGCCCCAAGGTTTTGTGTCCTCCGGCAGCGCAGGCCATACAAAGGGCTGCTCCATCTCTACTGTCATGTACTTCTTCGATTCAGGGCGAAACCAGTGGCGCGGCTGATCTGGTGCGTCGCGAACGGGCATTTGCTTGACGTAGGACCGGATGTTGAAGCATCGGACATTGTAGGCGTGGTAAAGGTAGTCGCGCAGGTCGTACTTTGAGAAGTCCAGCGGGACGAAGAAGCGCGCGTGGTATGGCGAGAGACCGTGTGTGCGCACCATTGCGACTGTGAACTTGGGCCTAGGGGGCGTCAGTCGCGGTCCGCTGGCTATATGAGGAGCCAAGCGCGACATACAGGAAGATCTTCTTGCTGCCGAAGGCGATCAGCTTCTTTGAGATCGGTACTGCGTCCATGATGGGCTGTGTTGACTGCGCGAGCAATCAATGGGAGATGTGGACCACGTGCCGGCTTTCGGAGCGAGATGTGAGGCGGGAGATGGTCGACAGCACCTACGCGGCGATGTGGAGTTTGACGGTGGTGTCCAGAAAATCGCGGAGGTGCGCAGAACTCCGCGTCTTGGCAATGCCTACTGCAACATATACGCACCACCAGTTCACTCACCATGTACATCAATGAACATGTGCCCTGGATCATGCGTCACGGTGTTTAACAAGGCTTGTAGCGGTCATGTGTGATGACTTATGAAGTTTGCTAATAAACAATAAAGAAAACCTATTTCTGTGCTACCCGCAGACGAATGCCTTTCCGTCAAAGAGTTCTAGAGGCTAGATTGGTAGGATACAAAAACTGTTTGACAATCTGTGTGTAGATAGCAGCACTTCGGTATGTTTGCTGAGTTCTACAGACATATGCTTTCTGAGGTAAAACTGCTCTGCCTGACACGCAATCTGCGAGCAAGCAATCCATTTGTCGGACCTTAGACACTAATTGACAGCTGGATGATCTTGCAGTTTCACTTCTTCACGCTTGTTTAGATCTTTTTGAACCTTTCCTGGACCATTCCTGCTCACGTTTTGGACTGCCCAAGCACATACTGCATTGCACCAAGCCACACTTATTCACTCTTCTCTCCGCTGCAAGTCCTGCCAGTGATCACATAGTTCTTATGCAGACTTGATTTGTTTCATATCTTGTCCGTTGTGTGGCTGTCAAACGCGTTCGCCAAGCTTCGATTCACTTTGACTTACCGCAGCTTCCTTCTAAGCGGTCACTCACCCCACCAACCCACCCTGACCCTCGACCTTGCACAATCCCACCACAATACACCTGAGAAATACGCTACATCTGATAGAGAGTGGCACTAGCCATGGACCGGGAACGACTACTTATAACTTTGCCCAACGGCATCGAGCCGTCCGCCCTCAGGGACAAGAAGGTAACGTCTACGATACAAATTCAACCAGAGTTACGACGTGAAACTGTCCGGAGAGAGTGTGAGAATCTCATCAACAGTATCTATAGCGACACAGGAGGCATCGTGGTGGCGCACTGGAATCGACAAACGATCAAGCACTTCGACGTGTACGCAGGCGCCGGCTCGAAGAAAGCCATAGCTGCCGTCAACGATTGGATCAATCGAGGTGACGTGAAGAGTAAAGACTCTGCAGCGTGGCCTAAGATTGGTAGCTATTGCCCAGCGCAATGGATACAAGGGTACCTGGCAGAGGAGGAAGAGCAACGAGCGGCGTTTTTCCTGGGTCCGATACCAGATCGGGAGGATATGCAGTCAACTGTAAGCAGTCAACCAGTGCTTAGGCGGCTTCGTAACTAACGTTTGATTGCAGTTCGTCGACTGGCCTGAAGACCTACCCAACCAGGATGTCACGCCCCGTACAGCGTTTGGTAACGAGCTACAGGCTCTGAACGACATCCGCAAACGAGATGAGGTCTTCATAAGGCTTCTGCACAATCATCGCGTCGAGATCATTGGGTTCGACAATGCTAATGTCCTGGAAGCCGAAGGCCACTACAAGACCGTGATCGAAAGGCTGAGAGCGGAGAAGTGCAGTCTTCACAAAGGAATAAACATGATCATAGACGGTCGAGAGGGCTTAGATGTCCAGCTACTCCGAGCAGATGTCTGGTGGCCCAGCCATACGGATGTGATCATGCCTCGACTGCTGCCGGATGTGAGCATGGATCGGCCTGGACGCTTTCGCGAAGATGGTCTCGACGACCTGCAGCTGATCGAAATCCAAGAATCGTTCAAGCACACTCTTGAAGCTGCAAGCTACAGGAAGGGGTGCTACGATTTCGCTGTGCGTCTCGGCTGCATTGCTCTTTCTTCCAAACAGATGGGAGAGAGCTATATTGGGAAGAAGAACGACAAGGTGACATTCACCAAGTCAATCAATGGCAAGGTCGACTTGTCGCACAAGAAATGGTGTGTGCGGCCTTTTCGCTTGATGACCTTTACTAATGTTGTAGGCTTCTCGAGAATGTGGCTGGTACGCAACTCTATCACTGTCTTGTCGCAACGAATGGCTTTCTTAAGCCTATCAACGCCTGGACGAATTTACCAACAGATTCCAAGGATGTCCGCCCTTCTCTACACGGGTTGTGGGTCTTCCGTGATCCCAATAACACCCAGAAGCAGCCCTTACCACCTGTGCGAAGCGTTGGCAGACCGACTCCAATGAAACAAGCACCACCGACTGTAGCTCCTAGCCCTCGGAGTAACTTGTTTGTAGTCAAGATCGATTGGACTGTCGATGAAGACGGCTCGTACGAAAAGACTGGAAAAAGGTTCTATCGGCTCGATCCTGGTAAAAATGGTCCTAGACGGAATATGGATGTCAATCTGTTGGAGTTGGGCGAGTAAGGGTCCTATCACACATTCAACTCCGTGAAGCTAATCATGACTAGATCGAGGGCCTGGTCCTTTACCTTGGAGTCTATGATGCCGATATCACGATCGAACGTCTCTCCGGCGCTTGTGGGCTTCGCGGAACGTACTGTCTTGAAAGCGGACTATGATCTGAACTCGACCCAAAGCTTTGTGACGCTGGATCGAAGCCCCAGTATCAGATCATTGCTAGTTCACGGCCGCCTCGACAAGATGTACTCGTTCGGTGTTCAGGACACTAGCTACAAGGTTGAGTTGACGGCAATGTGGTACCCCAAGGAATCGTCCCCATGCTGGGGTCTCGCCGTGCGTCACCAGCAGTGGGCCGACCATCTCGCGGAGCTGGAACAACTGCAGGCTGGTCACCAAGCCAATTGGAAAGACATCATTGGAACCTTCCTGCCTGACGACGGATGCATCTCGATGGTGCACGAAGTAGGGGATCTCGGCGTCAGCGACCTCAACATCAACAGCGATGTTGGTGTCAAGACAGATGTCGAGCCTGAAAAAGACAAAGATGATAAGAAAGACGTCGATGCTCAGAAAGACGCCGATGCTAAGAAAGACGTCGAGAAGTTGCCGCCTCGAGAAGGAATCTGCACCTTAGTAGGAATACTGCTGCGGCTTTCTGAGATTGTAAACTCAGTGACACAGGGTTGAGGTGGGTAGGTTTCATTCCTGTCAGCTCCTTGCAGCTACAAGGGAAAATCTTTGCCTAGTGAGTACGATTTCAGAGACGACGGTAGCACGCAAATCGGCGACTACTTGAAAGCTAGCGAGTTGGGGAATACCTCGGATGGGTTACCAATATGCGCGACGTCTGTCGATGGCGCATTCGCTCGCGGGGTGCTATGAATGTACCTAAGTGCCGCCTCAGGCACTTCCTTCACGTTTCTGTGTAGTCCTTGTGGTACATCCTCAATAGAAAACCCTTTCATATCATCAAGTGCCGTCCCTCCTACCCTCGACACTGCGTTGTTTGACTCGGCGACTGATGCGGACACGCAACGGCTCTATTGCCCACTCAATGTCAAATTCCCCTTTCTTCTCCCAGTTCTCCTAGCCACTCTTGTTCTTGTTCTCCTGCTCCTGCGCGTTCATGACCTTTAGTCGTATGACCTCCTCAACCACTCTGACATTCTGTGCTTTCGAGTTGACGACTCCCTCCAAATCCTTCAAGCTGTCCTGGATGTCCTTGACCTTCCTCTCATAGAAGTCCTGTGCGCTGGGAATATCTTTCTCGATGAAGAATCCTGTGCCCACGTCTACCAAGACGTGCTCATGGTCCGTCAACTTTCCAGGTACATATAGTGAGCTTGTGAGCGGGACGAGAAGGGTCTTCTCGGCGGTGGAGGACGACAAGCCAGTGGCAATCGATGTAAGACAGTCGCGGAATTTCGCCTGCGCGGAGCGCAGTGACTGGAAAGAGGTCGTGAGGTGCTCGAGTTCGCGGTCGAGTTGGGTTTTCAACTCCTGGAGCTGTGGAACGGGCAGCTGAGTAACGTCGACTGGAGGGCGTTAGAGCGATTCTACAAATTGCCGGTGCTACATACTCTGGCCGGAGCCTGGTTGTCCCTGTTGCGAGGCCATTGTGTATTGTATGAAGCTTTCGGTGCTGGTGCAATGTTTGGCACGACAGCTTTTGGCGGGGCAGCGACACAATGTGGGGAGCGCCACGTGCCGACGCGCTTCTCTCGAGCTCTTGGTTGTGTTCCGTCATACCTCACAACGCCGTCTCATGTCGAGAATTCGTCACACACGGCTCAGAGTGCCTCAATCACGCTGCTACTCTTCACAAACGCGCTTCAATCAAGCACAATGCCTCCAACACACCGATAACAATGACATCCATGGCTTCGATGCCAACCAGCCTGCAATTTTCAGAAAGGGCTTCAGTGATCTGCCTGCTATATCAAGATGGCTTACGCCTGGAGCTGCTGCAGACTCATGTGACCTCGACATGTCTTACTTAGAGCAGCACGGCGCATCCACCGTTCCCCTCGAGCTCACGCGCTCAACTCCAGATGAGCCTGCAACATTCGAACGATTCGAAGCCCCCCTTTCGCTGCTTCTTGCCCATATGGCCGGCCCTCCAACACCAGACCTTCGTATCTATCTGGCGCAATACTCCCTCGCCGACCTGCCAGCTCCCTTGCAAGCCGATTTACCCACCCCTGGGATCCTGGCCAGACTTGGGCGCGGCGACATCTACGCGTCAAGCCTGTGGATGGGCAGAGCGCCGACACGTACGCCTCTGCATCGCGATCCGAATCCCAATCTTTTCGTTCAATTGGCTGGTCAGAAGGTGGTCAGGTTGATGAAGCCGGATGTTGGACGCGGAGTGTACGAGCGGGCACGACTGAAGGCTGGTGGGGGTGGTAGAGCCAACATGAGGGGTGAGGAGATGATGGTTGGGGCTGAGATGCAGACGCTCGAAGAGGCTGTCTGGGACGGGCAAGAAGAAATTATCGAAGGCGTGGAGGCTCAGCTGTCCCCTGGAGACGGGCTCTACATTCCTCTAGGCTGGTGGCATGCTGTGCGGGGCACTGGTGCAGGTGCAAATGCTTCAGTAGGTGGCCAATTTTGTCAGAGACATGGCTGACAGTCTGCAGGTCAATTGGTGGTTCCGATAAACACTGCTTCCCTGATCCCATGCATTGCTCCAGCGAAATATCTGGATGTGATGGGACCTGCCAACTACTCGCTGTCAGCGCACGTCGCTGAACCCAGAAATGAGGCCTATACATCAATCCTGTTGGTTGGGTTCTATCCCTGCAAGGTACAGCACCGCAGAGCTGCCCAGATGTAGTCATCTCGACTTTCTGTTCGACCTCGCTTGCGACCTCACCCAAGAGCAGCAGAGACGGCTGGTGACCGATGGCAAATATGCTATCGCTGAAAGTTCACGACCAAACCTTACTTCTCGCTCTGGCTTCCTGAACTGTCGACTACAGAGATAACCATGGAGGCAAAGATCGTCCGCTACAGACTGTACGTGAAGCAGGCACCCTGGACCCATAGCACTCGGAAGTATGTCTCCATCAGCAACGGCAACGATGTTTGCAAGGACAGGGTCCCAAACTCCTACAGGGTCTCACAAACTCAACAGTGCACGCGCGCACGCACTCACGTGCTAGCTATGGACGCGCAACAGTGGGAAAGTCTCCCGTCCGGCTTTCTCCTCCAAACGAACCCAATGAAGTGCTGGTTGCGATTGCCCATAGTTCAACAGGGCCCATTCCACAGCCCCACCAAGCAGGGTGTCGTTGCATGTCGCATGTCACACTGTGATGATGCTTTCACACCTTGCGTCCTGGAACGAAACACGCAACGGCGCCAGGCGCCAGGCGCTTCAGCACACGCTCCCCTGTACCACGGAGCCGGTCGTTGCAGTGTCCAACAAACACACGGCCGTGCAGCGCCCATCGTCGTCCACGCGCACCACACAGCCATGCGCTCGTGCGCTCAATGGCCGCTTCGCGCAGCCGAAGACGTAATCGTAGTCCATACCCCTCGGCCACGCTAGATACCCAGCATCCATACACCCAGCACGACACTGCCCCAACCCCAGCGCTGATTCGCGCAGCCGCGCATCGCCCACGCGGTTGACATCACCGCGACGCGGAGCAGTGTGGCGCCGTGCCCGCGCGCACGCGCACCGATTGGCGCGGCTGCAGCCGAGCGTTTCTCAACTCGCTGCCCCCTTCCTTCGACGCGAGCAACCTCGCATGCCGTGCGCGATCTGGGCTGCCGGAGCGGCCGCCGCGGGATCCTTGCGGGTCTGCTGGTGGGCCTTGTGCGCGTGCGCGTGCGACGCCGACGGCGAGCGGAGTTGCGCTGCTGGGCTGCGCTGTACAGTCAGCACTGCGCATGGCTTTTGCGTCTGCGCTGCTGATTGCACCGCGCTGCTGCTCTGCCGTGAGTGCGGTGCGGGGACGGGCGCAATGCTGTCTCTGCCGCCACAGCTGTTGCGTGCGCCAGTGCTATAAACCTCGTGGGTCTGTGCAAGCTTGATGCCGCTTCAGCGCGGCTGGATGCTGTCAAGTGTCAATCGATATATGGACGTCTAGGTCGTAATTATACAATGAACTCCTACAACCATGCTACCAACCATGCTGACTGGCGACACGTGCGTGTGGGTGGGTATGTGTGTGCGGCGCACGAGGAGGCAAGGCGAAGCAAGGCGAAGCAAGGGCCGTTCCATCAGGAATGCAGCGCTGCGGTGCGCTGCGCGGCGCGGCGCGGTTGTGCGCCTGTCGCCCTGCAGTCTGACATCCCGGGGCCGCAGCGCCGGGATGGAGCTGAGCTGAGCTGTGGTACCGTGCGACGCAGAGGTCGATGAGATCCAAGCCGGACCGTTGAGTGAGTGCAATCGCAGAGGGGCAAGACGACTGCAAAGCGAGACGGATGGTATTAATATTACGGGAGTCACCGGTTCGGGGGCTCCCCAGAATCTACTTGACGGCGCCCACACACGCATCAACGTGCCCTGCCCAGCCAGCCCCCCAGCACCAGCACCGTCTCCCGTCACCCGTGAGCATCGTGTATCCCATGTGCCCTCCCTCCCCACCTCCACAATGCACGCAAACAACAAACGCCGCCGCATGACACACCAAACGAGACACGAAAAGCGGAAAATGGGGAATCTTGTGCAACAAACCGGGTATTCCAACTGCACCGCCAATGGGAACGGGAAGGGAGGGGGGAACCAACTATGTATGTAGAGAAGCAACGGCACAAAAGCAATCTGAGAACGAAGCGAAGACGAGCCGCGAACAAGACGAGACGAGACGAGCGAAGAACAGGCAAAGACGAAGCGAAGCGAAGCGCCGACGATGCAAATAGATCCCAAGCCCCTCTCTCTGGCGATGTACCCCGCAATCCCATGCAATGTAAACATGCACTGTGCAACACCGAGAAATGGTTTGTAGGGCGAAAACATGGTGCACCGAAATGAGCAGACGAGCGCAGGCGGGCGTGCGAGCGGGTGGGTGGGTTACGATGCAGGATGCCGTGAGAAGGGTGGAGCCAGCGTGAGTCGTGCTGTCGTTGTAATCGTGCGTCGTATATGGCGAGCATGGCCTCAGTGGCCGGGGGCATACAGCGGGGGCGCGTTGAGTGGAGACTTCTAGAGCTGGCCAGAGATGCTGAAGATGATGGAGATGATGATTCGGATGCAGATCGTGGTATAGATAGTAATGTGAAATGGTGGTGAGCATCAGCATGAGGTTGATGCGTGCGCATGGCGTTGCCCATGTTGTTTAGATGATATGCCTGGAGTCTGAATAGGTCCTGCTCTCAACTTTCACAGGCAGTTCTGGTTTATATCGCTGTTGCTGCTAGGCTCAAGTCCTAAACAGCTTCTTTCGGGATGCCGCGGAGACTGGTCCCGATCGTCATGCAAGTTGGCGACCCTAGTAAGATTGCCATCCTTGCTGGGACTGTGGTTGGCTCATGCCGTACATGCCAGGCTGCTGACCCGCACCGCTCTGATGCTGCATGAACTGGTGGGGGCTTGGGCTAGGCTGGTAGGGGTTTTGATCCATGTTTGGAAATCCTGTGCTTCCCATAGCGTTCATCGTCTGGTACTGTGGCATCTGGGTGCCATGCATCGACCCACTGCTCTGCGCGTGATGCATCTGCGGCGACGCGTGCATGGGAGACTGTTGCGGGTGCGGCGACTGCTGCGGCGGCCTTTGCGCGTACTGCTGCATGTTGTGCTGCTGAGACAGCGGAGATGGCTGCGGTGGGCCGCCTTGCCACATGTGAGTAGGGGCGTAGCCCTGGCCTGGGTTCTGAACACCAGGAAGCATGCCACCTTGGCCCATGCCGGGGGACATGCCCTGCGGCATACCTAGGCTTGGAGGGCGACGGTGCATCTGGTTTGGCAGCGGCGTGTGCTGCTGCGCCATGGGAGAGGGGACCATGTTGTTCTGCGGCAGAGACTGGGGACGGTAGGACTGTACGCCCATGCCTTGGTTTGGCCTTTGTGGCGTCTGAGCCGGCATGCCGTACTGGTTACCAGGCATGCTCACGCTGGTAGAAGGCATGCGTGGAGACTGTATGGCCTGCGAGACCTGCGGGATCTGGTTGCCGTCTGCAGTAAGTGGACGTTCTGGCTGCGCCGGCGGCTCGTGTGGTCGGTTCCACAGGTCGTCCAAGTACTGCTTGCGGTTCTTCCGCTGCTGCTCAAACTGCTTGTTGATCTCGACTGTCTGGGCAGCTTGGTTCAGGATCTCGCCCGAGGGAGATGGTCGGGTCGTATCCTGGTACGGCGCGCCGGTGAGTTCGTGTCGTGGTCGCTGCACGCCGCTGTAGTCTCGAGGCTGCAGGTCGGTCGTCGTGCGCTGATTGTACGGCTCTAGGCTGCCAATGGGCATGCTGTGAGGCGCGGGCGTCAAGCCGCCAAAGGGCTGCAGAGGGTTTGAAGCAGCGCCCAGATAGTCGGCGTTCGCACCAGCAAAGGCGCCGGGGTGGGCAAAGGCCATGGCGCTGGCGTGATTAGCTTCGGCGGCCGCGGCCTCTCGCGCCTTTGCGGCGCCGGGACGCTTCTCGCCGGCGGCGTCCTCTTCGGTGAAGCCCTGTTTGCGGGCTTTGCTCTCCCAGTAGTCGTCGCGCACGCGTCGTCCGTTCATGACCAGCCGGCTTCCAAACTGGCGGAACATGGAGCGCGCCGTCACAATGGCGATCTGGCGCGAGCGGTACGAGTAAGGCAGGATCTCCTGATGGATCAGGTCGTCCTTCTCGGCCTGGGTGGCAATGATCTTGTACAGCGAGCGGTTCTTGTTGAAGAGCAGGTACGAGTCGCGGTAGCCGAGGACGCGGGCGCACTCGGTGGCCAGCATGAACAGCTTGTCGCCGCGGTTGGGGACGAAGAAGGTGCGGCAGCGGTACTCGCGGTTCTCGAGCGGGTGGCCGGTCAGGGTGACCTTGCGTTCGCCGGCGTCGTCAATCTCGCGCGGGATGTACTCGTCGCCCTCGGGGTTGAGCTGGTCGGTGGTGTGGTCGCGCACGGTGGGCAGGGCCTTGACGACGGCGGGCTTGGTGGGCGTCGACTTGGCCGAGGGCGAGGCGTGCGACGGCGACGTGTGGGGCAGCGGCGACGTCTGCAGCTGCGGCGTCTGCACGGGCGGGGCGATGCCGGCGTGGGCGGGCGGCATGGCGCGCGTCGGGCTGCCGGCGAAGGCGACCTTTGCGGCCTTGGGCGGGCGGCCGCGCTTCCGCGGCTTGCCCGTGTCGTCGGCGTCGGGCGCGTCGGGGTGCGGCGCGTCGACGTAGCTGGTGTCGGGCGAGCGGCTGCGCTTCAGGCCGCGCGACGGCGGTGCGACGGGGTGCGGGCCGGCGAGGGCTCCTGGCAGCGTGTTAGCGACTCGCGACGCGGCGGATGCAACGGACGCGCCGACGGAGCGCGGGCGCGGGCGCGGGCGCGACGTGTGCGCGGCGCGGGCGGCGACGTACCTGCGGAGTTGAGGGCGGACGGGTCAATGGTGCCCGGGAGGTCCATGATGCCGTTCCCTACAGAACCATTCGACATGGCGTGGGCGGGATGCACCGAGTACATGCCACGCGCAGCTAGGCGGCGCGGAATTGGCGCGCGGGCGGGCGGGAGCTGGGGCGCGCAGGGCGGGCGCAGTGACGGCTACGGCTCGCGGCGGGCGGGCGGCTCGCTGGGCATAGGTCGAGGTGGTGGTGGTGGTGGCAGTAGCAGTGGCAGTGTGTGGATGCGCAGCACGTCCCGAGGAAAGAGCGAGCGGCCAAGCCAGCACAGACGGCAACAGGCGGCCACAGAACGGGCGTTCGTGGGCGGCGGCAGGAGCAGCGGCAGCCAGTCAGTTGCGGGCAGCGGGCGTGTCGGTGCAAGAGGGCTGCGATGCAAGGTGCTGGGTGTGTGCGGCGGCAGCTAGGCAGGTAAAGGCAGACTCTGGGCGGGTGCGACGATTGTTATGACGAATCGCGGGTGGATCGGCGGCGAAGCGAGCGCTGCGCCGAGAGGTGCAGAGAGCAGCCGTGGCCGAGCAGGGCGCGTGGGCGGCGGGGACGCAGACGCAGTCGAGTAATGCGCGCCGGCAGCAGCGCGCACTACACAGTATAAGCCCGCACTCTACCGCCCACCCTCCATGGCCGCTGCCGTTGCGCGCCGACTCATGCAGCCACGTGAGCAGCGCTGCACGGCGGCGCGCCCAGAGGCGGCCAGGATGGGCGGCGGCCAGGATGGGCATGCTGCTTGCCGCTGTAAGGGTTTGGCCTGGGATGCGCCTGGGGCACTGGGGCACCGCGCGCTGCACCACCCCCGCGAGCTCGCCGCGGCGTGCAGCCTCAGCAGCTCAGGCGCGAGCAGGCGGCCCGGCCAGCGCTCACGCCGGCGTGAGCGCTGGCCCTCGCGCTCGCATCGCCATATCGCCAGCAGCCCGCTAGCGTGCATCTCGACATGGCCGCCACGGCGCCAAGCAAGGCATGGGCCGACACGAACCAAACCAAACCTTTCGTCAGCAGCAGACTGGCAGCATGGCAGCACTGGCCGCCCGTCTGAGCTGCCTATCGCGGCCCCAGCACGCAACGGGCAGCCAGCTGCACCAGCGCGACCAGTTCGCCCGCCGCTGGCCACTCACACGCGCCCGCGCTGCTGATGCAACAGGCCCGCCGTGTCAGCAGGCTGTCTATCGAATCATGGATTGCTAGCCCGGCGTCCTGCAGCTGCCCAAGACAGACTGATGGCGGACGTGCATAAGCGGCCGTCGTCATGCATTCACCCATCCCCAGGCTATCAATCCCTCCCGCGTCGTCTGATGACTCTGAAGAGAACTGCTGCCCGCTTATGCTTGCCGCAGCAGCCGGAACAGGCAGTCTCTCTTATTACATGTCGCCTGGCGCACCGCCCTAGGCTCGACTGGACAGTGCCTCGCCCTCCTCTGAGTGCTGCCTTGATCGCCGAGCTCCCCTTCACTGCTCACTAGGACTGCTGCTAGGCCTTTGACCGCGCGCTGCAGCTTCGTGCCCGCTTCTGTCAGCTGTGTTAGATTCCGTTCATGCTGCCTGGTGGCCAGTGACAGCCCTAGCCTGCACTCCCGTAGCCACACCTGCTCCATAGCACCACTCGCCTACACAGAAGGTTTGCTCAAGGTTGGCGATCCGTTCCACAAACACGCCCCGCCCTCCGTCGACAAGCGCAAATCGGCACCCTTGACTTGCCCGTGCTGCCATCGATCTCCCCGTCATACCTTGCCTGAATCTCGCATTCCTTCCGTAGCTCGCGCCACTGCCCCCTAGCGCCGCTTGAAACGCCATGTCCGTGTCGTCCATGCCGTCTGTCGCTGTTTGACGTTTGCCTGTGCGCCTACAGACGACATGCATTTGCAAAGATTAGGGAAAAAGCAACCACTTGAATTTCTCCGTAGCTGTTGATATGTGGAGAAGGCGCGTTTTCCGACTTCGCTGAGGCCCGCCAGCGCCACAGTCGACCATGTACTTCATGACATCAAGCCGAAGCCTCGCCATCTCCTCGGTACCCATCGTGCCATACTATCTTTGCTTTTGACGCGTCTGCCCCCGGCTGTGCAACCGCGCGCAATATGTCTCAGGCAAAATGCTTGTCCGATATTCCTTCGGCATCTTCGGTCACGGTTTAGGCCAAGCCGAATGGGAGCATCCGCGTTTGACTTTGTGTGTTGACGAAACTTGTTGAAAAGGAATACATCGGCCCGATTGTTTACAAACAGACAAGACTTTCACGCGCCGGAAATATTACCCTGCGAAGCACTTTGACACAAGCTTCTGTCTGGGAGATCAACCGTCTGATCTCCCATGTGTGGAAAAGTATATGCCAAGCCAAAGCAGGCTCTTGCGGTCCTGTACCATAAGAAACATGATCCTTTTACGTCACCATGCAAACCGAGACAGTGGCGGAGTGCAATGTCTTCCTCAGTGCCTCACAATGCACCTCGCGCATCCTGAACGTCCGTGCTTCTGTTCGATTGCGCCATATTACTTTCTCTTTCTCTCCGTGCGCGCGGTGACGACGCGTCAGTAGCGCAGAACAGACCGACCGTTGGAACAATCATCTGTCACTTGAGGCGCGGATTCTCGTCCACCTCTTGGCAAGCCACTATACAGTAGCTGGGATGCTCGATCATATGATTATACTCCACTTTAAGTCTTTTACCCTTGAATGTGCCACTCGGGAAAGGCTAAAGCCGCAGGCTACCCCACTTCGACATCTCGGAAAGAGATCATGGCGGTAAGCGAAGTGGCCATGAGGATAGGACTCTGCAATGATTTGACAGAAGGGCTCGTTTCAAGATCCCGAGAATTTAGGGCAATGTTGCATGTCTCACTCCACAAGTGGATCGTTGGTAGGCAATTCCATTGTTCGTTTTCGGGCTGTGGTCGAAATCCGTTTGGCTGCCCAAACTCGGGGGCGATGGCCTTGGGTTGTACAACTCTAGCGGTGAAGTAGTCGCTTATCTCCACGAAGGACTCATGGCGTAGAAGTAACCACAATCAGGCGCACCGTCATGTCGCTGCCCGGTAACAAACAGGCGGATGCCTGTAGCGGTTTCAGCGGACCCTCTACAGCCTGAGACTTACGAGATCCACCAGGTGGCTGTGAAGACTCCCACTCTGATACGAGGTGATAGGCAACCTCCAAATACCTCGATACGGGGTGCAGGCTGTCGAAAGCGGGTACAGGAGTATCTCTCAGCAAACAAACGTCGCGCATATCGATGTCTCGCAGGCCGCAGTGTTCAAGGACGATACTGCTAGGCCGACTGCGTTCTGAGACTAGTGCAACGTGCTACCCGCTGGATCTGATCCAGACTGGAGAGGGTGTGCTGGGTTGAGCTAAGTTAAAGCACACTTGCAAGGCTATTGCAAGGCTATCGCGCAAGACAACCGACGGTAGCGAATCAAGCCTTAATGTCCGACCTTGCCCAGCCATAAGACAATCATGTGGACAAGGACGGCGTGCAATGGATTTCGACCAAACTTGAGGCGGAATATGACATTATGCAACAGCGTCAGATGACCGTCGCTGGTCAAAGCTGTCTCGACCTGGGCAGACGAGCAGGTTCTGGGCAGTTGGTAATCTCCTGGCCTGATCTGCTGGTTAAGGACAAGGACGTACTGGTTATGGTTAGCGCATGCTTACCAGACTTGTCTACAGAGTCAGCATGATGGTAAAGTCTCAACTAAGCATGGCAAGGGAGTCGAGTCAGTCCAAGTACCGCGCCGCCTGTGTCAGCTTTGGGTGAATTATGTTCAATTTCCTAATCGAAGAGTGTGTGGGTATCTGTTGTGTCAGACCACCAAGATATGTCAACTTCGAAGATGGGACTACCTACTGTCTAAAACGAGCCACTGTGATAAGCAGAGTTCTTTACTGCTGTGAACGCCATTTAACGCCGTGTTGCCCTAGTTGGGCATACGAAAAGAAGTCGTAAATAGCTGATAATGACTGTCTCCACGCTTTCGGCGCAGAGAAATTCGCAAGATGAGATTCCGGGCTTGGTGGATCTCCTGAGGCTTACTTGCGACCAGGTGCTAGGCCAGGAACTGCACTGAAGCGCTCGTCACGCTCGGTCTTGAAGAGCAATTGGCACCAGAAGTCCTTGCTGTCGTCGTCGAACCAGGTCCAGAACTTGCCTTCACGCCTGTCCACCTCGCGTGCTTGCAGCTTCACTGCGACTGTCTCATAAGGCTCTCCAGAAACGATCAGGTACTGGTAGTTTGGATCAGGCTCTTCGATCTTCTGCTCGTATGCGCTCATGAATCGGACTCGCGGGACAGTCTCCATAGTGAGGTCTGGGAACTGGAATTGGAACAAAAGCCCGTTCTGGCGAGTAATGGGATCGCGGACTTTTGTGATACGGTAACCAGGTCGGCCGATCTTCATGACATTCTTCTTCACCTGCACACCTGCAAGCAGGCCTTGCTGGCCAACATCGTCCTTCTTGCCTTCTCGCTGTTCTTTTGCGGCGCGTCGTGCCAGGTTGGTCTGGTGCTTTCTTCCTTGTGTATGTGCGAGATACGAGCCATCGTTTTGATGGACTGTGAGGCAGAGACGGCATTCGAAGCTTCCGACGTGGTTCTTGAAGAAGTACGGATCTTTGTCGAGGTCGATGGTCTCGAGCGCGAGCTTGCGCAGACGCTCACGTCGGTCGGCGTTGGTTGCTGAGCTGGAGGCGACACCACCGCCACCGAATTTGGATCCTGCGCGGTTCTGCCAATGTCAGCATCTGCTTGCTGATCTCGCTGATTGGTGAAACGTACCTGGTAATCCATGATCGCACGTGGAGGTGCTTAAACTAGTGATCTTGTAAGTAGAGCGGCGACTCGATTGATCACGACGCTCAGTTGTGCTTTGTTGAGTCTGGGTGAGAAGCGTGTGGTTGCGCGTTGGCGATGAGGTAGCTAGAAATTGTGGAAGCGGCAGCCCAGAGCCGCGCTAGTGTTGTGAGGCTACTTGGACGCTAGCCCACGTTGCAGCCTGAGACATCGCCCGTTCTTCTCACAAGTCACATGGACAGGATTGCGTCGCGGAAGCTGTATTGCTATTGAAGCACCGTCTTGCAGTCGAAGAGTATTGTGTGTCTTGGCTGAAAAATTTAGCGGCCGACGTCAATAGTCTTTTGGGAGCTTCTCTCGGCGACTCTATGGCAGCAAACATTTACATCGGTAAGAGACTGTCCTTCGATGGCCAGCTCTGCACTGTTCAATTTCGTGGTCCAGTCGAAGGCACAAAGGGAGAGTGGTTGGGTGTGGAGTGGGATGACCCAACCCGCGGAAAGCACTCAGGTGAACACCAGGGTCACAGATACTTCAAATGTAACAAGCTTCACTGTTGAAAAAGCACACCATGGACTGATTGGTGACTAGGCCTCAGTACGCATGCAACGGCCGGGTCTTTCATCAGACCAACTCGCAAGCCGGATGCACCCCGCTCATTTGTTGAAGCGTTGAAAGCAAAATATGCAGATGATGACTTTGAAGACCCCAGCGTAAAAGTTGTGTTCGTCATGAAAGAAGGCGACAATGCAAGAACAAGGAAGGAACCGACAGCAAGGCCGAGTCAGCCCATACGCTTCAATGGTAAGGTTGCTGAGGAAGTGGGTTTTGACAAGATTAAGAAGCAGCTCGCGCAGCTCGAAGAGCTGAAGTTCGTCATCCTGGACGGCTTGCGAATGTGGAGACCCGAGGTCAGACAGGTCTTGAGGAATGACGGGGAGCTGGAGTGGCCTCTGGGCGCAACAGACATCCTATCTGCGTGTCCAAAGACCTGCGAACTGGACCTCAGTCGCAACTTATTCGAAGAGTGGAGAGAAGTCGGTTCAATCTGCGAACAGCTCGATCAACTGAGAAGTTTGAGGGTAGATGGAACACGATTCAGAGACACATCGTTGACTGCGGTCGAACTAGAGCGTTGTATTCGAATTTTCGCCAAAATCACGACTCTAAAGCTGGAAGACGACCTGCTTCCGTGGGAGGACCTGGCCAGCATCACACATCAGTTCTCTGCCCTCACCACATTTTCGGCCTCCAGCAACTTCTACTCACATCTGACACCACACGTCCTGAACCCGACTATCACAAATTTGATACTGGAGGAGAATCTTTTGCCGTCACTGTCCGCCCTCGAGCCACTTACTAGGATGCCAAACCTACAACGTCTGGTTCTAAAATCCAACAAGATCAGTGACGTCGGCACACCAACACCAATCTTCCCCACAACACTGAAAGAAGTCGATCTCTCCTTCAACGACATCACGACCTGGTCCTTCATCGAGCACCTCGAGCACATCTTCCCTGGTCTCACCAGCCTCCGCGTATCCCACAACCCGCTCTTTGAAGCACTCCAGGCGCCTGACGGCCGCGCACTCACCGCAGACGACGGCTACATGCTGACACTCGCGCGACTCGGAAAACTCACGATCCTGAACCATAGTCCCATCAGTGACAAGGAGCGACTGAACGCCGAATCGTACTACCTTTCTCTTATTGTGAAAGAAGTGCAGTACGCGCCTGAGAACCGCAGAGACCTAATTCTCGACAGCCACCCCCGGTACAAGTGGCTATGTGAAGAGTACGGGGAGCCGGATATCAAGCGGAATGAGAACGCGGTGAATCCGAACTCGCTGGCTGCGCGGCTGATGAAGATCAGGCTCTATCTGGCAGACGATAAGACAAAGGCGCACGAGGTGGAGATACCAATGAGCTGCACCGCGTACACGGTTTTGGGTGTGGTGGGCAGGCGCTTCGGTCTTATGCCCATACAATGCAGGCTCATCTGGGAGACAGGTGACTGGATGCCGGCGAAAAGGACAATGGCGGACGTTGAGGATGAGGACTGGGATTCTGAGTATAGTGAAGACGAGACAGCCACGGGTAAAGTCATGCGAGAGGTTGAGATTACCCCGGGGACGAGGTCGATAGGAACCTGGATTGACGGCATGGAGGCTACTGTCAGGGTAGAGTTGAAGGGGCAAGGAGCAACCCCGTCTTGATAGCGATTGAACAGTTGAGTATTGTAGACATGATTTTGATCGTGGCCATGTGTATGATGCAATGCAAGATGGTCTATAGGGTCAGGTTGTGACCTGGTCTTGCAAATGTATACTGACAGGAAAAACACTACATCGCTTCAAATGAACCAAACATCTATGGAATCATCTTATCGCACAGGCAACTCCGTCTTAGACTCAAAGCTGTACCTGAGCCATTCTCCAACAGCCCTCAAACTCTCCCACCTCACGCTCTCGTCTGCCTCTTGCATGAGCTCCATGACTCTGCCCTTCAGGCCCAGCTTCTCAAGTTGTTGCCTCTTCTCTGGCACCTCCTTCACAAGGCATGCAACATCGTTGCAACCGATAGCCAATACCTGCTTGTCGTTCTCCCAGCTCTTGGATAGGATCTCCGCAAGCTTTCTTGGCAACTCTCCCTTGTTCTCATCCAAAATACGGCGGGCGTTGTCACGCCAAAAGGTAGGATTGCGATGCGGTGGAGACCAACGGAGATGACCCGATTGCAGCTCTGCGGCATATTCATCAAACGTGGTCTGTGTCTTGGTGTACTCTTCGAGAAGCTCGGTGAGTGTCTTAAGATCCTCGAGGGCATCCTCGTCAGTCAAATGGCGCGACTTCAGGCTATTAAGTAGGGCTGGCAGACGGGCAAGAACCGCTGTGGGCAACAGCGTCTGGCGGTTCGTGGTTAGGAGGTTTACGAGAGTCGAGAGAAGAAGGCGGGTGGTCTTCTCCTTGGGCGATACGCGCAACAGGCCTGTGTACAGGACAACGATGTCATGTTCACTTGGAAGCGTTAGCGATGCGATGGGGATAGTCTGTAGGAAACATACTCTTGGAGCCCATCGCCAACTAGTTCGCCCTCAAAGCTGAGCTGCCAGATAACAAGCAGAACGTGGTACAAAAGCTGCAGTCCTACACCACCAGAAAGACCGCTGTCACCAGCGCTGCGGACGCTACCCCCGCTGTAAAGAGTCGAATCACGATCATTGTTCGTACCTGCTGCAGATCTCAGGATGTCAAACAACGGATCGAGTGTCTCCTTCCTCTGCTTCCAGAACAAATGCCTAGCCTTTGAGCTGCGAAGAACAGCAGAGAACTCCCGTACAGCAATATCCTGAAGGCCAGCGTCTGAAGCTTTGGCCAGTGTCGAGAGGTAGCTGTAAAGCTGCGGGAGGGCTTGGTCAAGCTGTGTGGTGTCCTTTGATGGCGTGACAACGGCGTGTGAGACCAGGCCAGAGAGAACCGAGGACGTGAGCAGTGGGACGGGATCTTCGTTGTTGGAAGAAGCCTTCAGCAGCGGCAGGAAAGGCTTGTAAGGCGCTGGGTGCTGGATGAGAGCTGATGTGAGTGCAGGAATGTCTAGAAAAGTTTCAGCGCCCTGCAAAAGGAATCTAATGGTACCAGGACCTCCTACCGTCAATGATATCCCCCAGCAACACCAGCATGTAGTGAATGATGTCCTGGCGTTTGGCGGCGGCCTCGAAGATGCTCTGCGACCCATCTCCACCTAGCAGGAGCGTGACGAAGCTGTTGACATCGGACTCGATTGTCTGTTTGCGCTGCTCTTTGCGCACTTTGTCAATTGACTTGATCTTCTTGAGGTCTTCCTCGGTGATCGTCTTGGCCCGCACTGCGCCTTCCCACGATATTGGCCGGGCACGGATGTTGTTTTGAATCGAGGTGAGATACGTCGGTGGGTCTAGCGACGACATCGTGTGGGTGTGCTTCGATCGGGCTGCGAAGGGCGGTCGAGAAGCTACGGCAGAGCGTCGAAGATGCGATGTTGTGCCTGGTCTATCGTGCACACCAAGCTCCAGCAGGATGACGGAGTTGCAGCACGGGCCAACCGACGCTAGTGGAAACGCGGTTGGTGAATTTGATGCGCCAAAACACTACCTCTCAAACGAGATCAGTGACAGCAACACCGCGTTCACGGCGTGATCGCATACTGGACCATGGAGTACTTTAGCTTGAAGAGGTCGACTGTTGCCGATCGCGGCCAGGCCAACTTGTCAAGCAAGGTGTATGTGCGGTCGACGAAGAGTGGCAAGGTCCAAAAAATTGTGAGGGAACTATATCTGCGACAAGATATCCCATGCTCGTCGAACTTATGCAGAGCGTGTCTAGAGATTGCGCCAACAGACTACTCGAAGAAAGGTGGGCTTATCAGTCTTGCAGACAAGAAGATCACTAACTCAAAGTAGTTGCACCATTTGTACTTTCAGATACACCTGCTGGATCAAAGGACTTTCCCAGCGGGCAGTATCTTGTTCCAGATACCAATGCTTTCTTGAATGGAATGGATCTATTCGAAGTTGAGACGGCCTTCCATGATGTCATAGTTCTGCAGACTGTGCTTGAGGAAGTCAAGAACCGATCATTGCCGTTGTATCACCGGCTCATCGCACTGACCAAAAACGATGGCAAGCGGTTTTATGTCTTTTTCAATGAGTTCAGACAAGAGACCCACATCGCGCGTGACCAGGGAGAGTCTATCAACGACCGCAATGATCGAGCCGTCAGAAGGGCTGTACAATGGTACAACGAGCACATCACCGAGGCAGTCGCCGCACGAAGCAAGAAGCAGAAGCGTATACCCACCGTCGTCATGATCACCGATGATAGGGACAACCTGCGAAAGGCTAAGGCAGAAAAGGTACCTGGTATGACACTCACCGATTTTGTGTCTGGCCTTGAGAACGCAAATGAACTGTTAGACATGATCAGCGCTGCACAGGAGCAACGAGAAGTCCGCTCGAAGAAGCCTGAAGTGTTCTATCCGGACCACTTCTCGATGTCAAAGATGATGACTGGTGTAAAAGCCGGTACCATGCACCAAGGCATATTCAACGTTTCGCAGTACAACTACCTAGAAGGCTCAGTTCACGTGCCCTCGTTCGACAAATCTCTCATTATTCTTGGTCGCGAGAACAGCAACCGGGCAGTTTCTGGTGATGTCGTGGTAGTCGAAGTACTACCGCAGGACCAATGGAAGGCACCTTCGACCAAGATCGTCGAGGAAGACACCGTCGCTAAGAACGATAATGCCGAGCAAGAGGAGGGTGAGAACGTTGTGAACGAGAGGGAGAAGAGAGCGTTGCAAGAGGAGGTCAAGCGCGCGCATGGGCAGAGCACTGAGGGCAAGGCACAGCCCACGGCACGCGTTGTGGGCATCATCAAGAGAAATTGGCGGCAATACGTGGGACACATCGATCGTGACTCGGTACGATCGACAGCGAAAACGAGCAGGCAGCAGCAGACTGTCTTCCTCGTACCCATGGACAAGCGTGTGCCAAAGATCAGAATACGAACCCGTCAAGCTGGAGAACTTCTCGGCCAACGTGTTCTGGCCACGATCGATTCCTGGGAGAAAGACTCGAGATACCCTGTCGGTCACTTCGTACGCTCCTTGGGCGAGTTAGAGTCCAAAGGTGCTGAAACGGAGGCCTTGCTGTTGGAGTGGGACGTACAATACAAGCCATTCCCGAAGACGGTGCTGGATTGTCTGCCCGCGGAGGGGCACGACTGGGTCGTACCAGCGAGCACAGAGGATCCGGGTTGGAAGGGGCGGAGAGATCTGCGCGACCTCATTGTCTGCAGTATTGACCCTCCGGGCTGTGTTGACATCGACGATGCACTGCACGCAAGGAAACTGCCCAATGGCAACTATGAGATCGGTGTGCACATCGCTGATGTGTCGCACTTCGTCAAACCAAACAACGCCATGGACAAGGAAGCAAGTCAGCGTGGTACAACCGTCTATCTTGTTGACAAGCGTATCGACATGCTGCCAATGCTTCTTGGAACAGACCTTTGCTCTTTGAAGCCATACGTCGAGCGATACGCCTTCTCTGTTATTTGGGAAGTCAATGAGAACGCCGACATCATAAAATCAGAGTTCACAAAGTCCGTTATCCGATCAAGAGAGGCATTTAGCTATGAACAGGCACAGCTTCGCATTGACGACGCGTCGCAACAAGACGAGCTTACAACTGGCATGCGTACTTTGCTCATGTTGTCTCAGAAGCTAAAGCAGAAGCGAATGGATGCTGGTGCCTTGAATCTTGCTTCGCCCGAAGTCAAGGTTCGATCAGAGTCTGAGACATCAGACCCGGTTGACGTCCAGGTCAAAAAGTCATTAGCCACGAACTCCCTTGTCGAGGAATTCATGTTGCTCGCCAACATCAGTGTTGCGGCAAGGAACTACGAAGCCTTCCCACAGACCGCTTTGCTGCGTCGCCACGCTGCGCCACCCAAGTCCAACTTCGAGGAGCTAGCAAATCAGTTGAAGGTCAAGAAGGGCCTGGAGCTGCGAAGTGACAGTTCTGGTGCAGTGGCGGACTCACTCGACCAGTGCGTAGACCCGAACAACCCATTCTTCAACACCCTCGTCAGAATTATGGCTACACGATGCATGATGTCTGCAGAATACTTCTGCGCTGGTACACAAGCATACCCAGAGTTCAGGCATTATGGTCTTGCAAGCGAGATCTACACGCATTTCACATCACCCATCCGTCGATATGCCGATCTCGAGGCCCACCGACAGCTTGCCGCTGCGATTGAGTACGAACAGCTCGACAACAGTCTGCACTCAAAGGCTAAATTAGAAGCTGTTTGCAAAAACATCAATGTTCGCCACCGCAACGCACAGATGGCTGGACGTGCCTCGATCGAGTACTACGTCGGCCAAGCGCTCAAGGGCAAGGATCTGGAAGAGGAGGGTTTCGTCATGAAGATCTTTTCGAACGGCTTCGTTGTCTTCGTGCCACGCTTTGGTATTGAGAGCCTGATACGCCTTAGGGACCTGGCTACGCCCGAGCCGGATGCCGAATTCGATGCTGACAACTACCAATTGAATATCAAGGGCGATCTCAATAGGAGTGTTGAGCTATTCGAAAGAGTAATGGTCAGGATCACAGACGAGCTGGAGGAGAGCACCGGAAAGAGGAAGGTCAAGTTGACGCTCGTGTAAGATAATAGCAGGAGGCGTGTCGACCGTCATCTGCGGGTGCGATCAACACAAAATCTAAATTTGCATGTTTGATAAGCAACACTTTCGCCATTCGATCCGATGTAAACCTGTGATTGTCTCCCGTAGTGACATTCATTCGAGCGCCTTATGCAAGCCTTCGTCATTTTGCACGAAGCGCTCGATGTGGTATGGATGAGGAGATACATGAACCTTCACCCCGCAAAGCCACAATAATGCTTCTGTCCCACCCAAAGCCTCAAGTGGCGGATCACTAGTGGGCAAGACTGAAAGGCTCCCAGCTGAACAGACGCTCGGTAAAGGATGCCGATCTTGGAGATACGGGATCGCCGACGTGAAGCGAAACGCGTGTGTATATACCGATCACCAGCCGTGGAAACTAGGTGTTCTCGATTGGCCGGGTCACTTGTGTCGCGATTCAGAAGAGCGTATCGATATTCAGATCTGCGCCACAGTCCCGGAAAACGTACACAGCTTCCCGCTGCAGTGAGCTCGGAAAACCAACTCGTAAACTCTGTAAACAGCGCGCCGTTGACATCTTAAGTCAATCTATAACCTTTGGCTCACGGCGCGTCAGCTCCCTCGGAACGGCATCCGAACAGCTGGCACACATGGCACCGTCCATCAATGTGATGAGGTCAGGCTTCTTGCATTACACCTACATATAGCCGCATGTACCTGCATCTCAAAGCGAATTAGAACCGAGGCGCAGGAGAGTTCGACTGCAAGTTCGGTTCGATGTCGCGCTTGTGATGTAGTACGATTTGGCCTTCCTCTTCTGAGATTTGGTGCATGATTAAGGTTTACAGGGCATGACAAATGGCCGCGGACAGCACTCCATGTGCTGCGCTGACCAGTGGTTGACTACGGGAAGGACCGAAAAGGACGTTGTGTCACTGGGAATGTTGGTGGGCTGTGCGCTCATGGGATCGCATTGTGTGGAGGAAGGTTGCAAGGAGGAGGCTATTTTGACTACCTCACCTATCTATCATTTTGGTCAGGGGAAGTTCAAATAGTGATGCACTTACAGAGACCTGATCTCCCCAACGGCACGAAGGTTTTGTTGTGAAAGTGGTGTGCATGGCCTAGCATGCATACGAAGCACCACCGCATCGTAGTCGACACATTGATACTCAATTCGCGCATACGTTCATGCGTAGCTTCTGTTGTTGTTGAGGAAGGCAATACATCTGCCCTGAGCCGGGGTCATTTGACGATTGCATGTGCCGAGATCTGGCCTGCATGAACGCAATCACCAGCAATAGATGTTACTGTCAAATGATTCAGGGTCTAGCCGAGTGCCGTTCACGCGGTCGCAAACGGCGGGTCGACAAAGCAGAGCAGCATCAATATGAACACTAAAAGGGCGGTGAAGTGCGACATTCATCGAGCGTTCCAAGAGCTAATTCACTAGTCTCAAGGCAAGCAACGCCTACGACTCAGATCCCCTCCAAGCCTCACGGCGAGTGTGTGTGGCTTTGAGCGCGGCGAGCCGCATCTCATTTGCATTGTTCTTAACAGTCACGATACGACCTAGGGTAAGTATTGACAACGGCAGGTAGCGGTGCAAGTTGTGCACATAGAAGAGCGTTGGTGTTGTCCAGTGTCATTCAAGGCATGTGAGGCGAGTGCCAACAGAAAATCTAGTGATTGCACAAACCGGGTCGTGGTGGTGCTCTGGCCGATGCGATGCCGATTCTACTTTCCCATGCGGGACGATCATCTGGCAAGAGTCTTCTGGTCGTGGTCATTGTTGACGTCGAGGATAATACCTGCAGAGGACCAGCGTAAATTGCAAGTGCAGCGCTATTGTACATGGTCTGCGACAGTATGGCACATGGAAGGCGTGATTGGCTCAGGTCGTATCTCGTTTGCGATGTTCCTTGACACCTTCTCTATTGGTACCTCCATCGCTTCGCAAAGCTGGAAAATTCCCGGATGAGAGCAACACACCACTCTTCCTCAACGTACTGTCTATCAGGGCAGAATACGAGATATCCAAGCGACCTCTCGAAAGGGTTCTGTGTCTCCCGCGCCACCAAAATGACGACTCTTCATTAAGTGGGCCAGCTCGCTTGATGGCGTTGACGATCAGGTCCACGTGCAGGTACGCACTTTAACCGGTCGTATCCCTGCACATCCATCAGGAACAGAACAAACTCTATGAAGCTCTCTAGATCTTCAGGAGTTTGCCTTGCGAGCGATCCAGTCAATGGATTTCGTAGTGGATTCTATCGTCGATGATGACTTCTTCTGTAGCCAGCAACTTTAGTTTGCTGAGATGCATGTTCAAATGATACCGCGCTTAGCGCTGCAATCGTCTTGTCATCAACTTGTCATCCAAGTTGAGTGAACTCCGACCGGATTAACCGTCAGGTTCATGATTCACAGACAGAACTTGAGGGCCTGAAATTAACCGACACGCGCCAGAATAGAGATTGAATTCTCGTGCTGCTCTGACATCAGCAAGATACCGATCATTATTTCCAGCCATGCCTCGGACGTTGGTCGATGCGTGACTCGCTGCATGCATGTACCGGTGGTGTCGTCAAATAATGCGAAGAACACCCCACGTCTTTAACTACCTAGGCCATAGGAACGCAGAGACGAGGCATAGGTATCCATGTCATGGTGGTGGCCGTACACTTAATGAGCCGTTGTGCGGAGCTCGTCATCAAGCTGCAGTTCAGGAGCTACAGTCGTGTTTCAGCTGAGCCGCGTGAAGTGGGAATATCACTTCCATTGGTCACGTAGGAAATGGCCCCCAAGCGTATGTTGGCAAGCACAGAATGACCTGGCAGAGCGTCCACCAAGCAACAGCTCAAGACTTAGCACCAGTCAGTGCGTCCTGCACGTACGCTTCAGTAGCCTTGCAGGAAGAAGCCGTTGAAGCCAGGATCAAATGCATGCGTTATCATTTCGTTGTATGCCGGACAACCATTGCCGTTACGGCTCCAGGTTGTCATCATCCCACCTGCGCAACGCGAAGTTGTGGTGGTCTCGACTTTGGTGCTCGCTCGTCCAGAGTGCATACTGCCCAAAACGCGTGGCCTTGCTCTCTGGAGCTAGGAAAGCAGGTATCGCGACGGCACGCACCTAGAGCCCGCTTGCGAACGGGATTGGATCCAGTTGCCATGTCATGTAGTCGACGCTATGCTACATGGGTCATGGTGGTGTTTCGCCGATCGACGTGGTGCCAGTGCACCCCACCAACCGAGCAAGCGGCCGGCACCCTGAGTCTGAGCTTTTGCTTGTCTAGTTTGAACCACTCCTCCGAGCAAGCAAGGACTCGCTAGAGCGAGAGTTGCGGGATGGCGCAAACATATGCGTTGTCGTTCAAGCAGGTCAGCCTTGATACCGCGGCGCTGGACTGCACGCAGGCTCTGGATTGGAGCGCCATACATCAGCAAAATCTCGGAGCGAACAGCGCATGCACGCTGCCTGCTCAACAGCGCCACGTTTCTTCCAGGCACTGGGAAGGAGCAACTTCCTATCGCGGACGACGCACCTCTGCAACGGCGGGGTGAGATCAAGGCAGGCCAAATTAGCCTCCTCATGGTCGCTCTCCTAGTGCCCTGCTCACCGATATTTCAGAGCCTTTGCCCTACTAACAGACTTTGCAGCCCACCATCAGGTAGTTGCATTCTGTACCTGCATATCGCCCCAAGCCAAGCTCCACCTTCAGTCCACGCCGCAAGACTCTCGCTCGGTGCGCCTCCGTTGCTTCTTGCCGAACGACCTATTCTTTGTTCTTTCTCGTTTCGTTCCGCTAGTCACATACCATAACTGTCTGCCCGGGGTCTTGTGGAGCGAGCTACACGCGCATGACCAGGTCTCCGCCTTCTGAGCCCCTCCGCCTGTTCCGCAGTAATACTATATCCGTATCTGCCCTCCCAGGTTCATATCCGCATTTCGCGTCGGACGATTGTTTCTTCGTTCCAAGTCTGTCGATTGCACCTGCGATCGATCCACCATGGTCGAGGTCGACTGACCGCTCTGTCACTCCTTCGCTTCTTATTCCGATCGACTCCCGTCTGACCACTAGCACTTGCTTCTGTCGATCTACTTGCTCAGGTCTCTGCCCGTTGTTCAGCCTTGTTCGAATCCTACTGTCGTATCTCTACGTCAGTGTCTAATATCAACCGGTCGCACCACTATCTACCAAGGAGCAATCCCACATTCACATTCACACCATGGACGAAGCAAAGCTCTACATCATCCTCGGTGCCGTCGTCGGCACCCTCGTCCTCACAGGAGTCTCGGTTGCAGTACTGTTCTGCTGGAAGCGCAACAAGAGAAGGGTACGAGGCTTCTCCCTCCGTGCTGTCACACCTTTGGACGACTCCGTCTTCGAATCATGGCGGCGACCCAGTGAGCATGTACAGCGCAACGAGAAGTACGGCATCCGGCCTGTACACCCCGCGGTCTTACGACACGAGACTTCGCCCACCATGTTCGAGAAGGAACTAGACCTGTTCGATTACCCCCGGTCACCATCCCCAGGGAATATCTCCCCTCCCCTTCGCTCGCCAAGGGACTCGATACGCAGACCAGAGCAAGCACGGAGAAAGTCAAGCGTTGCTTCCTCTGTTGCTGATCGGCCACCGACACCTTACTCGCCAACATCGACCAACGGCGACTTTGTTGTCGGTTCCTATGGCTCTCGCAAATCGCAGCCACTGATCCGTCACCAGCCTTCCATGTCAGAAGCGTCCGCCTTCAGATTCGAGTTCGAATCCAACCACGAGGCTCATCAGAAAAAACCCGAGCACTGGGTTTGAGCACTCGCCACATTCTCAAGGACTACCATGTGTAATCCCTGACCAATACCGACTGGATGGTCGCCTCACTGCAGGGCAACTCGATGACTCGACGTTGTACCAAGACTGTCACACCTCCACCATCGGTCCGCGCTGCACCGCCGTGCGACCATACATCATTCGACGTGCCCCTTCGTCATCACTTGACGCACCGGCCTGCCATTCTTACTCTTTCACGACAGCATATGACTTTATCATCCGGCGTTTGGGCACTTTTTGCATACGTGATACCAGACATTTGTCACCCTTCAGGCTTTGGCCTGCTTTTCTTATGTTCCGCTCTGAAGCGAAGCACATTGTTACAGGTGGACTCGAGGTCACACCGTGGGATTGGAAATGTTGCAACGCAACAAGCAAGGGAAGCATATATTAGTTAGCAGATACACTGCGAGCAGATGCTCACGAGCAGACAACAGAATGAAAACGACTGCACAATCATCAGCACCACCGCACGCCTACAGTTGATCCTGCAATAATGTAACATTATGAAACCCTGTCGTGATCAGGGCCTTGCACAATGCCGGCGATCGTCCATCTCGGTGCTTTCGGTCATCGGCAACAGGACGTCTGAGCTCTGTTCGGAGGAAATCTTCACCGCCAGTTCTGTCCATGTCTACCCCTTAGATCTCGAGTGTAATTGCCTGGCAACGATGATCCCGCATTGCGTATCGACCCACATGTCTTCAACCCAAAGCAAAGGGAAAGCCGCGAGCTAGGTGCGCAATACGGAGTAGGTCAGACCGCATACGGGCAATCAGGACCGCCCTACGATGTCGTGCAGTCGTGATACACATGGTCTGGGGCCTTGTGGGGTTCGCAGTGTGAGGGCTAAGCGAGAGAAAGCATTCCAGAATCGAGGCACATGCTAGCGCCACCGGAGGAGTAACAGTCGAACTACGACAAAGGACGACGGACCCTGGCGAGAACTGTCACGGCCCGCACAGACGACAAACACACCGACTCCAGCGCACGTCTCAGCGCTCGCCCGGCGCAGCACCATCGCATTGACACTCCACTGCCCTTGACCGGTTCACCGCTTCGCGCCGCCACACGCGCAAACAACCGCCGCGACAACATTTCTCCACCCCGCGCAAACGCGCCTCCGCGCTACGCATTCGGCCTCACCCACCACCACGCCACACCTCACCATGGAGTTTGTTCAGGGTGCGTAGTCCAGACACTCACCGGCCTTCTGACGCACATGACTAAACCTCCGCAGACTACGTTACGCTCCTGCCGCGGCTGCTCCCGCCGTCCATCGCTTCGCCGCTCCTCACCTTTGTCACCACTGCGTTCGGCATCGTTCGCACCCTGCAGACGCACCTCACACCCCTATTCACACGGCTCATCACACAGCCCGATGCCGCGTCCATCCTTGTTGTAATCGCCGCGCTGTTCATCAGTTTCAAGATCCTCGATATGATGTATCGCGCGGTGCTGTTCTGGGTCAGCCTGGTGATCAGGCTGGTACTGTGGGGCGGCATCGGGCTGATCGGGCTGTGGATATACAATAGGGGTGTCGATGGATTCGTCCAGGATGTCCAGGATCTGGCACAGAGGTGGGCTGGCGATTACGAGAGGCTTAGTGGGGAGGTGAGGAGGTACCAGCAAGACCAGGAGGCACAGATTAGGCTGCAGGCAGAGCAGCAGGGTGGCCGCAAGGGGTGGCGGTAGTCGTTGTTGAGAAGGAATTGACAAGTTGGGAGACTGGTGACTGATACTGTGTGTTTGGCGAAGATCACGAATCATGTCTTACGATTGTATACTCTGGGTCGGCGTTGGTCTTTGGCATTGATATGGAGTACAGGCATTTTCTAGGCAAAAGTTGGAGTTGTGTATGCCAGCAGAAGGAGAATGAAGCCCGTTATTTCTAGGCCATTGTACGCCTTTCGACACGTCCACAGCCATCCCTGAATCACCAAACGAACGCCAGAATTTGGTAGACAACCAGGGTCCGCCGACTCATGCAGCAGATGACGCGCAACACCCCCGTAGGGCAGCACATCTTACCGGGTCTGACAATATAGGAGAACCCAGAGTATTGGTTGACGACCGAGGATCCGGTTCGCAGGTCTCACGCATGGTTTGAGTCACTTGACAAGATCTTGGGATGAATGGAGTCACTCAGTTGTAATTCTGAAGTTTATTGGCTGCGATAGAGGTGGGTTGGACCCTACAAAAGTGCAGAGGGGCTGGTTGGACGTGCTTGGGTGCAGTATGGTTGCGATCCAAGGGTCGTAGGTACCTTACGTTGGCTCGTCAGTTGTCTACATAAAAATATTGTACGGGTGCTTTGGGTCTACCATAAAATCGGCTGCGCACCGAATGGCAGTGTGTATTTAATCACGTCACTATCCGCTCTGCCACATACATATGCACTTATCACAGCGCATATCCCACTACAGCCCCTGATTACTCCATATCAACTCGGCAAAAATGAATTCCACTGGCAATATCCCAGACCAGACGAGATGCATCTTTGTCTGCGGGGCTTCCGAACCAAAAGACCTCTGGATGTTCGCGGACTTCATGGCTAGCTCGAAGGTCTATCTCAACACTGGTGGCATTAGGGCTGCATACATCAACACATTTCCCATTTATGACTACCTAGTCAAGAACGAGCGTGTAGCTTGGGGTTACGAAGGTCCTAATGTTGGTACACCACTGGTCGTGTACAACAAGACCGATCATGCTTGGTGGGAAGATATCAGCTTGAATGACTCCAAGTACCTACCTGAAAAAATACAGGAAGAGCTGGAAAGTATCGGTAGGACTGTCAAGTATCCGGAAACCGTCAATCTGTTCTTCTTCTGTCATGGAAGTAATTCAGGATCCCTCCAACTTGGGCACGGGAGTTTAGGGATAGAGGATCTCAGCAGCACAATCACATCAAAGTTCAAACCTGGCGTTCAAGTCAATGTCGTACTTGCATCCCGCTACTCTGGACTTCTACTCGACTTGATCAAGGACCGGGATAATCACCGCAGGAGTGTTCAGATTTCAGCCTCAGCAATGGAGAAATATTCCATCAATCTCAGAGTGAACGGACCTCCCGTCGTCGCCACGTACATCAGTAGCCTGATGTTAGGTCTCAAAGCTGCGCAGCGGGAGATTCCAGCAACAACGTTGCAGCAGCATATCGACTTCGTCAACCAAAGTGGAGTCTCCAGTAGTGAAAGAGTGACTGGCCATGAGCAAGTCTACCATGATGGATCCCACAGTGCGCTCAATGCCGTGCTAAACCTTTTCCTTCGCTCTTACAATGTTCAAACATTCGAAGAAGGTGAGAAACCAAGACGACAGAACTTCATACCAGTCCAACCTACACTCGTCAGTGCAACTGGGACGCAAACGTCGGCTGTAGATTCGGCTCATGTTGAAATTGCCCAACCTACACTCATCACTGCGTCTGATACACAAAACTTAGCTGGAGGATCGGCTTCTGTCGAAAAGACCCACACCCACGATAGTGGAATCCAATATAAGATTGATCAGAACAGACAAGCCCAACCTACCCTCATCATTGCGCCCAGCACACAACGCTCGGATGTAGGATCAGCTTCTGTTGGGAAGACCCACACCTTCGTTGAGGGGATACAATACGAGATTGACCAGATCAGACGCATGGCGGGACACAGCGTCTATGAAGCTTGCTCAAGCAACGACAAAGCTTTTTTCACCAACATCTACCAGATGAGCAGCCCAGATTTTGTCCAACGACACCAGGAGCTGTTCAAAGAAGTCTTGCTCGGCCTCCGATGGCGATTCCAGCTCCAAGAGAGCTACATGTTCACTTTCGATGAGCTTCTCCGTGATGAGCTTATCAGCAAGGAAGCCCTTGTACAGCCAATGAACATCGGACCTTACTGCGAAGAGGTCTTCCAGATCGTCAGCTTGTTGGAAGTATTCGACGGAGGGGCTGTTTGTGGATTACATGCCTCCTCTTATTCAACGCTCACCGGCAGACTCGGCCATGGGTATTTCGAGATGCCTGTCCAATGGCTCGCTATTTTGATACTTCGATCCTATCCTGAGACTGAGTTGCAACACATCATCTCACGGTTCGTGACCACTGATATATTTGGGACTCTGCACGAGAAGTTCTTGGAATTCGCTCCCAAGCCTTTCCGCGTGAGGAACATGCCCGACGTGAGTGTTGCACGGGACAAATACGACGCGGGCTCATACGAGTTAGGGTTTTTCCTACCCCACGGCGTCACTGGCGAGGCTTTCAAGCAGTGGGCCGCGCTTACGGCAAATCGTTACACACACATCAGGGACCTCTTTGAGCAGACGTTTGGCAGGGATACTTGGGGTCCAAGCACGAAGTTTCTCGAGCTCTTGGGAGCTTACAAGACGCTCACCCTTGAAGAGTACTTGGGCCCGCGCTGGCGTAAGGGCGGGGAGTATGTCGATACATTATCTCCCATCTCAGGTGCAGAGTTCTCGGGTTTTCCTGTAGCCACAACGGCTTCCTTCGCAAGCTCAGCGCCTCCTTTAGTAGGGGAGGCTTTCTTCGCCGACCTTCAAGAGGAGGGGGATTTAGAGTGGTTGTTCCTTTGAACTCCTACCGGTGAGCAGATCACAAGTGAAGACCACTTTTACCAGGGTCATACAACGTAGTTGACAGAATCAAAATCAACACATGTGATACTAGTATTGTTTTATTACCCTCCATTACATCAATCTCACTACTAGATATCCCTTTCCTTCACCACATCGTTTTCAAACTCCAATCCCGCCCTCTCCCTCACAATACCAAAAACACTGCTACTATCCAAAGCCCTCCCATGCTCCGTACTCCACGCCTTCGCCTCCTTCGCCGCACCAACATAACTCTCCGCAACATCCAGCCTGGGCATCCCATTGCTCTTCGCCAGATCGATACCATGCTGCACAGCCGTGATCCCCAGCTCCAAACCGCTCTGCGGCGCCTGTCCCTCAGCCGGCAAATACGCGCCACCCGTAATCCGCTTCGATACGCCATGCGCATAGCTACCGAGGTTCTGCTCGATCAGCGCCTCGAGCACCGACGAAGGCAGCCCGGACTTCTCGGCGAGCGTGTGCGCTTCGGCAATGAGGTACATCAGGCCCGCGGTCAGCATGTTGCTCGTTGTTTTGAGGAGCAGGGCTTGCGCGGGGTCAGTCCCGACGCGGAGCACGCCGCGGGCGATGACGCCGGTGAGGAGGGGCTCGATTGCAGCGATGGCGTCGTCGGGGCCGGCGACGGCGACGAGGAGCTGGCCTGCTTGCGCCACGGGGGTGGAGCCGAAGACCGGGGCGGCGATGTAGATGGCGCCGAGTTGCTCGAGTTGGGTCGCGACGGCTGTTGTGGTGAAGGGGTGGACGGTGGTGGTGTCTACGATGATTTCGCCCGCGAGCGAGGCGCCTAGAGTCGCTATCTCGCTCGCAATGTGCTCAAGTGCATGGTCATCGCTGACCTGGTGGGTTGTCAGTCAGTGCACGTGATTTGGGTATGTATGGCTGACAGATATGAATGTGATTTCGCAATTCAAGGCTACGTCGGTAGGCTTCGTGCACGGCTCACCCCCGAGTGCTTGCAACTCTTCTCCCTTCGATATCGTGCGATTCCAGTACTTCAAATTAGGTTGACCTGTAGCCTTTAAGTGCTTCTGAATATTGATTGCCATGGCGAGCCCCATGGAGCCTAGGCCAATCCATCCTGCTGAACCAGTTGCTGTGCTCATGTTGGCGGTTGTATAGTAGAAACTCAAGTGACGACAATCGGGTGATACTACATCAGTCCAGTCGTGGATATTGACGGAAAGCGGCTGGCGGTGAGTCACATCTAGTTATTGGACGCCTCATCACGCTAGGTAGAAGGTAAGGTTGGCATGGTCCTGCTGACTGTAGCGAATATTGGTCTCGATACTTATATATGTGACATCCTTATTTGAGAAACCATCGTCCTGTACAGTGATCCCATGCAACGCCGCCCAATGCTCGTCCCCCATGATGCATCTAACCCGTTTGAAATGTCGCGAAATGCAACGCTAAAGAGCAATATAACCCAGATATTCAATATCATCCCCATTCATATACCTCAAACACCATTCCACTGCCGCAACTTCACAACTCCGTGATCTCTTCTTGAGACTCTTCCATCCCCGACGCCGCGTGTCCGAAAACCTGCTTGATTTCATGCGGATCCATGGTACCCACAAACGCATGCTTAACGAATGTGAACCATTCCTTTGATGCCTTGCGGTGCTTCTTCCCCTTCTTGTGCTTTTTGTGCTTCTTGCCCTCTGCCTCAAGCCCCTCATCGTTGGACTCGTCTACGTCAAACTCAATCTCGTCGACATTGTGATCAAGGTCAGTCAGACTAGCGCTCTTTTTGCCGCCGCCTCCAATCTTCCTCGCATACTCGACCCATCTCCTGACGGTCAGGTCAGGGAACTTCATGTCCTTGGTGTCGTACTCGACTTCGTACTCAAACTCCTTCGGATGGGGTTCGGGGCGAGGGTGCTTCCCATTGTGTTTCCCATGCTTGCCTTCTTTCCAGCCCTTGCCTTCGATTTCCCCGCTCTCGCTGACTTGAAGCCCGAAAATTGTGCGCGGAACCAAAGCATTCGCCGAGACAGGTGCTTCATCGGTGTCGAATTTGTGGTGCTGAGGATCAACGAAGTCGTTGTTAATACGCGTCAGATTGGCAAAGTACTGTACGTAGCGAGTCAAAGTGAAGGTTTGAGGCGAGTATGCCGGACCTGGTGGAGCAGACTTGGATGGGCCTTCGGGGACCTTGAAGCGGAACTTCTTCGAATGCTTGGCCGCCCTCTCTTTTTTCTTCTGCCTCTCTTTTCGCTTAATCAGAGTATCGACTTCCCTCTGATACCCCTCATCGTCCGAGAATTCGTGCTTGAGTAGCGTAGATTGCTCCCAAGATGCTTCAGGGCCACCGTACGCATTGATGTGCTCCAGGCCAGTGATGTTGTACTCGACAATGCGGAGGGTAGGGTAGTAGTTTGGGACTACACTGGGTGTGACAAGCGATGCGCTGTAGCGTTGCGCATACTTTCCTCCAATCTTCTCAAGATATTTCTTCTTGGCGCTCTTTCCAATCTTTTTGTGGCTTCGCGAGCTAGTTAGTGTGGACATTAGCCAGCTCCAGATAGAGTCGTCGTCGTCGATCCAGATCTCTGACTCCTCTGAGTTGCGGGTTGTGGCCGAAAGGGGCGACGGGAGTTGCGCCCAGAAGGCTCGAAGACTAAGTAGGTAATCCGAAGCAGATGCGACCGTCACCTCGCCGTTCTCAAGCAGACTGATCTCACCATCCACGCTTTTGGCCCTGGTCTGCGCAGCCATATCGCCCTTCCTCGTGTTGCCGTTGATCTGCTCGAAATCCTGAAGCATGAAATGGTCGATGTTCATATGGCCGTATAGTGAGCCGACAATCACGTCTCGGTACTGCTGCACCCAGAGCGTGTACTTCTGCCAGCATGTCTCGTCCCAACTCTCTTTACTGTCGACACGTGCTGGTGGCACGTGACCCATGAGTATCGCTTTGATGCCGCGTTCGCGCATTATCTTGAGCTGAATGCGCAGCCATTCCATGTGTTCGTAGCCCGGTTCGTGCTTGTTTGCGCAGCCGTCGACGCCGGAGTTGGAGGTGAAGAAGTAGCTGTTACTATGTCAGCACCTCTTCTGTAGAATCCTTTCTGCGATACTCACATGGTATTCAAGCTGATCACAGCAAGACGCCCTGGGATTACCTCGACTGAAAACCAGCCTCCCTGCTGAAACTGATGCCTCTGCGCTTCTGGAATGAAGCTGCGCCAGATATCGAGGTACTTCATCGTCCATTTGTTCGGGCCTTGAAGGAAAATGTTGTGCGGCATAATGTCGTTGTTGCCAAACGTCGGCACGATTGGGATCACATAGTCGTTGGTTCCTCTGCGATCCTTGTCAGACACGCCAAACACCTCTGCGAACTTCTCCACCAGAAACTCGTTCTGGCTGATGATTTGCTTCTGCGTACGCGCATGCTTCTCATCGTTGTCGTGTCGCGCCGAGTCGCCTGTCCAGATGACGAAGTCGATATCGTCTCTAATATTGTCCTTGATCCACCTAAAAGTCTCATTGACGAGAGAAAATGGTGAATCGCATCCTGAGGTCTCTGCGCCGTAGATGCCGGCAGGTCCCCGTTTGCGATGGCATGCTGTTTCTGCTGTGGTGCTCGAGTATGTCTTGTAAAACGGGTCGGGGTGGAAGTCTGCAGCATGTCGTCAGTTCGATGCGCGCCCCAATAGAATCCCACAAACCCACCTGTGATGTGCAAAAACCGGCCTGTGAGCTTTCGCCCGCTCTGCGCTGCCCCGGCTTCCCTCGACCCCGACTCGCCCAGTACGACTGCAGCAGCAGCGCTAGGCGGGGCGGCCGTGGAAGCACATCCCCAAACGAGCAGACCGCATACAAGCGCGTCGCGAGGCCGCAACATTGTGGATGGTTACGGGAGTGGTCTCGCAGGCATCTGGGGAAGCGAAGGATTGTATATTGGCTCGCCCCAACGTCCTAGCACCTTGATGGCTTGAAAGCAGGCGCATCGTTTCGTGGCTCCCGAATCATTTGAGGCTCGTGCCGCGGTCTACCCCTGCGATTGGACGTCATTTTCGCAACATATTTCGGCACTAGACGCGCCTGACCGCAACAACACTCGCACACTGGGCGGGCTCCCCCGCCTCCATTGTCAGTTGCTCGCTGAACTCGCGTGACCCTTGCCTGTATATATAGACACGGTCAGCTTGAAACCTAGCATAACAGGGCTCATCGGGCAGATCACACGAGAATACAAGTGTTGAATATGATTGTTGATTGTCTCTAGGCAGCAGCTATGCCACCACTGGGTGTAAATGCAGAATCTCGCGAAGGATATCGGCCCTGTTTGACAGTCGTGCCTCTGCCATGTAGAGGTATAATGTGCACGTGCCCATGCCAGATATCGTAAATGCTCATGCAACACCGCCGTGTTACGTCCCTGGTGATGCGCCTCTTCTGATTCCATGTGAACACCGTGTCGAGCACGCCTGTAGCGGCTCATGCAATAAAACAAAGCAAATGATGCTCAAGAGAAATGCATCGAATAGTCCAACAGCCGAACACCTACGCTATGCCCAAGAATCAAATTTGATTCCGCCACACGATCGAAAACGCCGTGCATATGGTCTTTGTTATAATCGCCGAAGCGCGCCACCTCTTTAAGTATGTTTTGTCTCTGTCTTTTGTCCGTTGCTCTGCTGCGGGGCTGCAGACTGTTTGCTGCTCATCTCGGAGCTGCGCATCTTACTGTACATTCCTTTGACCTGAGGGACGGTAACGCCGGTACGTGGCCAGTGGTTGTTAACCGTGTAGTTCCTGTAGAGTCGGGTTAGTGAATGGTCGATTATCGCACAGTCGTCGTTCGACTTACCACAAGCGCTCTTCCAGCTCGGCATTGTCGCGGGTCTCTGCACGGATGAAGTTGCCGATAGCAATCAGTTCCGTCTTAAGAACCTTGATCATGATCTCCTTTTGTGGATAATTCTTCGCTGTTGCTTTCTTCAAGCGACTCAAGTTGTCTCGGACTGGTCGCATCTTACGTTCCACGAAGTCCTCCGGCTTCTTCTCTTTGATCGCCTTAGGAGTCAAGTCGACACTGCGATTATGATTTTGGCTCTGGCTGGGTGGGCGAGGTCGCTCCTCCGAGAGCCGAGGCCGATCTTCTCGAGAACGCTGTCGCTCCAGGTCGCCACTGATCTTTCGTCGAAATTCTGGAGTGTTGGTGCGTTCAGGGAGTTCTGACCGTCTGTCAACGCTTCCTCGATCTTCGCGATTACGATCCGTAGATCGGTATTGGTCACTGTGCCTGGGTTTATCGTGTTGTCTGTGATCGGACCGACCTTCTGAACGCCGGATGTCGCTGTTGCTCTGTGTGCGTTGGACCGGCCGAGTTACGTCGCGCGATGCAACCTTTCTGGCATGACCTGGAGGAACGGGGCTAGCGGAAACGCTGGAAGCTTTGTCGGTTCGGCGAGCGGCGTTCAGGTGATGCTTTTTGTTGTTGCGGTGATGGTTCTCCATGAGACGCTTGACGTTTGGATCGGCACCGGTCTTGTCCTTCAGGACAGTGAGAAGGTAGTTGGCACGGCGTACCAAGTGTACCGCACCGGGCGACTTCGCATTCTTTTCTTCGCCTTTAGTGCGTTCCTCTTTCTTGTCGACACGGTGCTCTTCCAAGAAGAACTTGTCAGTCAGTCCAAGTTCTGGGTCGTCACGAACCTGCACCCAGGCACCATAACCGTGACGAGAGATACCCACACTGAGCATGCCGTCTTCTCGGGCGCCCCAAGGACAAGAGTAACTCGCGGGTTTGATGGCATCAGCAATACGGAAGTTGTGCCAATCTTGGACACTCTCAACTGCTTCTTTGAGAATGCGCATCTCGATGGGCCTATCGATGATGGTCTCAGCATTTAGCTTCTTGACGCCGTTGAAGTCGAAGAGTACAGCCTTCTTGTCTTTCTTGGTGATGGCCCGATTCTCGTCGATCTCTAACTTTTTGAGTCTCTCTTGTTCCTGCTTGACAAGATCTTGGCTGGTGGTGATGATAGTGTTGAGGGTTTTGCTGATGATGTCCATGTCGCGGCCAACAAGCTTAGCAGCTTTCAGCATCTCTTCCGCTCGCTCCTCGAGCGAACCGTATCGTTCGTAGGCGCGTACCAGGTTTCGGGTCTCCTTTGTGTTGAGGGGACGCTTGGGATCTCGCTTGACGGTGTCATCCTCCGATGGCTCGTCGTCGTCGATATCAACGTCCCGTGCGGCTTCCAGGGCGCGCTTCTTCGCAGCACGTTGCTCTCGTGCACTTGCAGCAGCCGCCTTGCGTTTGCGAGGAGCGCTCTCATCAAGAAGCTTCTGTGTCTGCTCCTCGTCCTTGCGTTGCTGTATCTCCGCTTTGACCACCTCGAGCTCTTCCTTTGGAATGATGTCGTCCCACTCCAGATCGATCTTAACATCAGTGTACTCAAAGTTTTTCAAGAACTCCGCACCACCATCAGATGTCAGACCTGCAGCCTGCTCAGTCTTGTGTTCTTCGGCATTCTCTAGAACCGAATCGATGTCAAGCTCTTCGAGCTTCTTCTGGTTCCCTGATTGTTCGAACATCTTCTGACCACGGCGTTTCAGAATCTGGTTGATATCCTCTGCAGAGTTTGGCTCCGCGGCAGCACGGTTCATTTTGTCGCTCAGCTCCTTTTGCTGGCGATCTGTAACGCCGTGCTGGATAGTGATAAACTCAAGCATACGCTTGTTACGTGCTCGCTCCAAGATTTCTTCTTCGATAGTGTCCTTCGACACAAGACGGTAGACACTTACGGGCTTCTGCTGACCGATACGATGAGCTCTAGCCATGGCTTGCAGATCTGCCTGAGGATTCCAGTCCGAGTCGAAGAGAACGACTGTGTCAGCGGTCATCAAATTGATACCTAGACCACCAGCGCGAGTTGACAACAGGAAACAGTAATCATCACTGTCGGGGGCATTGAAGTGATCTATGGCGATCTTCCTGTCGCTCGCTGGGACAGTACCGTCTAAACGCTGGAATGTGTAGTTTCGAAGCTTCAGATAATCAGTCAAGATGTCAAGCATGTGAACCATCTGACTGAAAATCAAGACACGATGACCATCCTTTTTGAGCTTGGTCAAAAGCTGGTCCAACAACATCATCTTTCCGCTTGTGGTGATGAGAGCCTTGAGCGTCTCGTCTTTGGTAGCGTCACCCTTAATGAATTTGGCCTCAGCGTTGGGGAAGAGGAGTGCATGATTACTGGCCTTCTTCAGCTCCATGACAATGTTCAACAACGATTGCTTTTGACCCCCGCCGCCCTCGTTGAGAGCTTCGTAGTTGCGGGTGAGAATGTTCTTGTAGTACTCAAGCTGAATGTCGGACAATTCAACGCGAAGAATCTTCTCAGATTTCGGCGGTAAATCATTCTCGACCTTCTCCTTGGTACGGCGGATCATGTAGGGTTGGATAGCTTCACTGAGTTCGGCGAGCTTGTGGCTGGCATCTTCCGATGCAAGATCGACTTCCTCGTCAACGTTGATCATACCTGGCATGAGAAAGTCCATCAACGCAGCCAGCTCGCCCAAAGTGTTCTGAATAGGCGTGCCGGTGATGAGTAGTCGACTCGGTGCAGAAAAGGCTCGCAACCTTTCGTACAGTTGAGACTCGCGGTTCTTCAGTCTGTGCGCCTCATCGACAGCCATGAACTGCCACTTGATGCTTGACAGGAATTGCCAATCAGCAAGGACGTACTCATACGTTGTCAACAGAACGTTGAACTTTATCTTCTTAGGGTTGCCATCAGCAAGGAGTTCCTTGTCTCTGATGATGCTGCGAGCGTCTTCCCTGCCAGTGTAGATGACGTAATTGATGTCTGGCGTCCAGTTGTTAAATGTGTCTGCCCAGGCTGGCATGGTTGAGAGAGGTACTACGCAGATGAAGGGGCCGTCCTGACCACGGTCATGTCGCAGCCAGTTCATGAACGAGACAGTCTGGACGGTCTTGCCGAGACCCATCTCATCGGCCAAGATGACATTAGTCCCTCTGCACCAGTTGTGGGCAAGGAAGTTTACGCCCTGCAATTGGAAGGGCCTCAGTCGACCGAACTTGATGTAGTCTGGCTGTTCGTCCAGCTTTACAAACTTTCGCCGTGTCTTTATGTTTGACTCGCTGAAGTCCGAGGACGGGCGGTTTGAGGAGCGGTCGAGGAAACGGTCGATCTCAGTCTGGGACAGGTCACTGACAAGGGAGGCAGGCTCCCACGTACAAGCATCGTAAGTCAACCCCTTCCCTAAAGCAGCATTAGGATACGTCGAGAGAAGGTAGCAAGTGTATGATGCTTACATTTGACATAGTACTCAGTCTCATCTTCGCCGTCTTGTGCGTCGATAACACGCTCAACGACTTGGAAGTCGAGCTGGCTTTGACGTTCAGTCTCACGGGTGACCATGTGTTGCTCGTACTCCTCGGGTTCCGACTTTCGCTTGTACGTAGCGTACATGTCGGCCATCACAGGACCCTTGAAGTAGTTGTCCAGCTTCCGGAAGCCTTTGTATGTGGATGCGGTTCGGTAGTCCTCCCACGAAGAATGATAGTGTGCCTTGTCTTGCCATTTGATCAGATACTCAAAGTCCTGCTTCTGCGCATACGAGGGATCGATCTCAGTTCCCTCTA